>NC_042984.1:14012308-14692308 GCF_901001165.1 Salmo trutta | reverse complement strand
GGTACCCTTCCTGCAGGCTCATCCTGACATGACCCTCCAGCATGACAATGCCACCAGCCATACTGCTCGTTCTGTGCGTGATTTCCTGCAAGACATGAATGTCAGTGTTCTGCCATGGCCAGCGAAGAGCCCTGATCTCAATCCCATTGAGCACGTCTGGGACCTGTTGGATCGGAGGGTGAGGGCTAGGGCCATTCCCCCCAGAAATGTCCGGGAGCTTGCCTTGGTGGAAGAGTGGGGTAACATCTCACAGCAAGAACTGGCAAATCTGGTGCAGTCCATGAGGAGGAGATGCACTGCAGTAATTAATGCAGCTGGTGGCCACACCAGATACTGACTGTTAGTTTTGATTTTGACCCCCCCCCTTTGTTCTAGGACACATTATTCAATTTCTGTTAGTCACAGGTCTGTGGAACTTGTTCAGTTTATGTCTCAGTTGTTGAGTCTTGTTATGGTCATACAAATATTTACACATGTTAAGTTTGCTGAAAATAAACGCAGTTGATAGTGAGAGAACGTTTCTTTTTTTGCTGAGTTTGCGTTCACTTTAACCGCAAGCAATTCAAAGTGTTTGGCTTTGGTAATCGAAAGAATTGCAGAGGTGTTAAACTCGGATTTAACATGAATTGCAACCCCTCCTCCTTTACTCATCCGATCCGTTCTAAAAACCGTGTACCCATCAATAGAAATCCAGTTATTTGACACAGATTTCTTTAGTCAAGTTTCTGATAAAACCATTGTCTGCATTTGTCATTTTGGCCCATATTCTAATCATGTCTATTTTTGGAAATAGACTTCTGACATTAACATGGAAGAGGCCAAAACCTGCTCTGTTTTTGAAATCATAGGGAGTCGGTAGAGATTACATCGTATCTACCGGCCCAGGGTTTGGTCGCACGTTACCAGAGGTCAACAATAAAAGCATAACAATATATCTGTCGCCCAATGTGTGAGGACTTGGCGGAGCCAGCACCATTGTCAATAAAACAAACTGAGTCTTTAGAGACAGAAAAAAAGTAATTCAATAGTTTGAGATTTTGGAAGTATGCCATCAAGTGTAGGTCCAGTTGCGTTTGAGAGTGGTACAAATGCAATTGCAGAGAGAGACCAATTTCCTGGTGGTATTGACATGGTCTCGGAGCATTTGCAAATTGTAGGGCATAAGGCGAAGATCATTCACTCACCCATTGATCATTCAGCCTATTTAATCCATGATGGCATTGAGTAAAGAGCAGGCACAGTAACAGATACATAATGTCGGTTTTTAGAGGTATTTCAGCACAGGTAGACGTTGTGTACAGTTGTGGCCAAAAGTTTTGAGAATGACACAAATATTAATTTCCAAAGTTTGCTGCTTCAGTGTCTTTAGATATTTTTGTCAGATGTTACTATGGAATACTGAAGTATAATTACAAGCATTTCATAAGTGTCAAAGGCTTTATTGACAATTACATGAAGTTGATGCAGAGTCAATATTTGCAGCGTTGACCCTTCGTTTCAAGACCTCTGCAATCCGCCATGGCATGCTGCCAATTAACTTCTGGGCCACATACTGACTGATGGCAGCCCATTCTTGCATAATCAATGCTTGGAGTTTGTCAGAATTTGTGGGTTTTTGTTTGTCCACCCGCCTCTTGGGGATTGACCACAAGTTCTCAATGGGATTAAGATCTGGGGAGTTTCCTGGCCATGGACCCAAAATATCGATGTTTTGTTTCCCGAGCCACTTAGTTATCACCTTTGCCTTAAGGCAAGGTGCTCCGTCATGCTGGAAAAGGCATTGTTCGTCATCAAACTGTTCCTGGATGGTTGGGAGAAGTTGCTCTCGGAGGATGTGTTGGTACCGTTCTTTATTCATGGCTGTGTTCTTAGGCAAAATTGTGAGTGAGCCCACTCCCTTGGCTGAGAAGCAACCCCACACATGAATGGTCTCAGGATGCTTTACTGTTGGCATGACACAGGACTGATGGTAGCGCTCACCTTGTCTTCTCTGGACAATCTTTTTTCCGGATGCCCCAAACAATCAGAAAGGGGATATATCAGAGAAAATGACTTTACCCCAGTCCTCAGCAGGCCAATCCCTGTATCTTTTGCAGAATATCAGTCTGTCCCTGATGTTTTTCCTGGAGAGAAGTGGCTTCTTTGCTGCCCTTCTTTTTACATTTTACGTCATTTAGCAGACGCTCTTATCCAGAGCGACTTACAGTAGTGAATGCATACATTTCATACAATTTCATACATTTTTTTCATACATTTTCTTTTTTTTTTTTTTTCTGTGCTGGCCCCCCGTGGGAATCGAACCCACAACCCTGGTGTTGCAAACACCATGCTCTACCAACTGAGCTACAAGGAAGGCTATCCAGGCCATCCTCCAGGCCATCCTCCAAAAGTCTTCGCCTCACTGTGCGTGCAGATGCACTCACACCTGCCTGCTGCCATTCCTGAGCAAGCTCTGTACTGGTGGTGCCCCGATCCCGCAGCTGAATCAACTTTAGGAGACGGTCCTGGCACTTGCTGGACTTTCTTGGGCGCCCTGAAGCCTTCTTCACAACAATTGAATTGCTCTCCTTGAAGTTCTTGATGATCCGATAAATGGTTGATTTAGGTGCAATCTTACAGGCAGCAATATCCTTGCCTGTGAAGCCCTTTTGTGCAAAGCAATGATGACGGCACGTGTTTCCTTACAGGTAACCATGGTTGACAGATGAAGAACAATGATTCCAAGCACCACCCTCCTTTTGAAGCTTCCAGTCTGTTATTCAAACTCAATCAGCATGACAGAGGGATCTCCAGCCTTGTCCTCGTCAACACTCACACCTTTGTTAACGAGAGAATCACTGACATGATGTCAGCTGATCCTTTTGTGGCAGGGCTGAAATGCAGTGGAAATGTTTTTGGGGGATTTAGTTCATTTGCATGGCAAAGAGGGACTTTGCAATTAATTGCAATTCATCTGATCACTCTTCATAACATTCTGGAGTATATGCAAATTGCAATCATACAAACTGAAGCAGCGGACTTTGTGAAAATTAATTTGTGTCACTCTCAAAACTTTTGGCCACGACTGTAGAACGTAGATTTTCCCACCGCCCAAGGTGCATTAGGTTTTCCAATCTGATAACCGCTTCTCCACTCCTAGCCTTCAGTGCGCACCTGCGCTCGCGTAGCAGGCATTGCGCGCAGACAGATGCTCCTGACTCGGCGAGTTCCAACTCCAGAAAGGTGTAGAAAAAAATAAAGGCCTTCTCAATCGGAAGTATATTTCGTAAAATAGATCTAAAAATAGTTGTTATATACAGCATCCACCTTCACATCAAAAGTATTTGCTTCTGTAAACAGGATCAGGGTCATTAAAACATAACTCTTAAAACTTTGATCTCAAGGATCACATACAAACGGACAGACTGATTGGCTACCATCTTTGATTTGCTCAATGGCGCTTTCGCCCCTCTCTGTCATCTGGAGAGAGAGGGGAGAAAGTGGTCAAGGCGTAAGGTAGTTCTGTGTGAGTGAGACCAGTGGACTCAATAGGCTGAGTGAATGAGTTGCGGATGTGGTCCACCTTTTTTTCCAAAGTGGTTGACAAAGTTGTCCGCAGATAGGGAGGAGGGAGACTCAATGAGTCACCCAGCCACGGAGCAGGAGAGGAGGGCCGAGAGGAGGGCCTCCTCTCGAGAGGAGAGAGGAGGGCCGGGAGGAAAGTAGACAGTGTGAGTCGTAGTATGCGGAAAGGGAAGAGAGTCGGGTCGAAGAGGCGGAATCAGGAGACAGAAGGGAGAAGGATTTAGCAGAAGGGAGAGATGATAAGATAGAAGAGGAGAGAGTAGTGGGAGAGCGAGAGAGAGAGAGAGAGAAGATTGTGAAGGCGCATGACCATCTGGGTAGGGGCTGAGTGGTTAGGGTTGGAGGAAAGGAGACAGAAAAGGAAAAAGGAAATTAGTGATCAGAGACCTGTGGTGGGGGGGGGGGGGGGGGGGGTTGCAGTGAGATTAGTTGGCAAACAGCCTCTATTTTTTTTATTTCACCTTTATTTAACCAGGTAGGGTAGTTGAGAACAAGTTCTCATTTGCAACTGTGACCTGGCCAAGATAAAGCATAGTAATTCGACACATACAACAACACAGAGGTACACATGGAATAAACAAAGTAAAGATGAGGTCAAGCATATTGTCTGCCTTGTGAGTTGGAGGGGATTGTGAAAAGGTGAGGTCAAGAGGCAAGGAGGGGAAAGGGAGATGTGGAAAGAAATTAATTGAAGGCAGATGTCGGAAGGTGGAAGTCACCAAGTACAAAGAGCAGTGAGCTATTGTCAGGAAATTAGCTTATCAAGGTGTCAAGCCCATTGAGGAACTCTAAGGGCACCTGGTGGGCGATAGATGACAATTGACAGCATGGAATTCAAATGAGAAGATGGACAGGTGAGAGAGGGAGAACAGAGAAAATCTCCACTTAAGAGAAATTAGTAGACCTGTGCCACCACCGGGGACGACCAGATGCTCTCAGACTATGAGAGAAAACATAGTCAGGTGAAAAATAAAGCAGCTGGAGTAGCAGTGCTCTCTGTGGTGATCCATGTCTCCGTCAGGGCCAAAAAGTCAAGGGTATGAAGGGCAGCATAGGCTGAGATGAACTCAACATTCTTGACCGCAGATCAGCAGTTCCAAACACTGCCAGAGACCCGGAATTCCACAACGGTTGTGCACGCAGGGTACACTAAATTAGAAGTGTTGCAGCCAAGGGGTGGGGAACATCTGTGAAGCCTACAGGGAGTGGTGCGAACAGGTATAGAAAACACACAAAGTTGACAAAGCTACAAAAGAGCAAAATGAGATAATCTGTAAATAACTAGGTAAGATACTTAAGTGGGGGAGGGGTGTAGCGCCTCCCTCTCTTTCCTTCCTCCAATAACTCCACAGAACAATTCGTCAAAACCGCCTTTGTTTCCATGACAAAAGCGCCACTGACACGCCCACCGCTTAGAGCTGCTGCTGTGAAACCAGGGGAGACTGAAGAAGTAACAATAATTGCTAATTGCCTAGAAGAGGTGGAGAACACAACACCCTGTACTAATTGCTGATTGCCTTGGAGAGGTAAAACCACTTCCCCCCAATACAGCCACTGATTACAAAACAAGTCATAAACTGCCCTGCCCCTTGATCCTGGTTGAAAATTATAAGCAGTCAGCAGTTCACACACCAAGTATGCTACTGGGAAAACAGGCAGCACTTAAAGTAGATGGCCCTAGCTAGCAAAAAGACAGTACTAGACCACAACAGATAAAGACAAAATAAATTATACTTATCCCTCCTGGCGATATCAGGAGTCCTCTAGCTATCCTCTAGCTATTGTACTAGTACTTCTCTGATAGACAGGTACAAAATATGGACTGTATGTTCAATACCTGATACAAAGAAATGTATATAATATGCAATACTGGTATTCAGTAAAAATGTATCCTCGCCTATACTTTGCATACTGCTTTTTGGAGTTCCAAGTGAAAAAGACAGTAGAGAGTGGACTTATCTCTCATTCACAGATGCACATAATTGATATTGTAGCATCTGTCAACAGACTGTGGGATGCGATGACTAACAAAGAACATTGTTCCAGTGAGCTGTTTTTTTGTCACTGGTTATTTGGACAAATCACGATTTTGCATCTTTCCAATTTCGGAAGGGGAGGGACATTTGACCCATAGACTTGCATGGAACTTTGAGAGAGAGGGGGGAGGAGCTACCATTCTAGTTTCTTTTCTAAGATCTGTCACAATTACGCAAGATTTTAGTTCTGGGTTTCCGAGATTAGTGGAAGACCTACCCAATAGTCCTGCAGCCTCCCACAGTTTCGGGCCGTCTGTAACACCTGGCATGGGGGCAAACGTGGCAGAGACAAAGGTGGCAATCTGGTCCACATCTGGGTCTGTGTCTGTGTTACTGCCATGTGGAGCTAGAGTAGGGGGAACATACTTAAGACTGTACAGGTGTGTGGTGACCTGAGGTTGGTTGGCATCAGCGGCAGACATGGTGGCGTTATCTGAGGAAGAGGAGGATGAGAGGGATATTCTAACTGGCGGGAGGACTGTTCTAACAGAGATGGGCAGGGGCGTAGTGGGTTTCCCAGGCTGTGGAGCAGGGGTTGGGTCGGCTCTGACTGAGGTGGTGGTGGTAGTTGAGGTAGTGGTTTTCACAGTTGTAGGGACTGTAGTCTTTACTGTTTTGCGTTGGGTGGTAGTGGTGGTGGTTTTCCCAGGTGCAGGAGCGGTGTCTGTTTTGAGCAAGTTGGGCAGGGGGGTACTGACTATTCTGGCAGGAGGGGCAGAAGCAGTTTTAGGAGAGCTGGGAGGAGGGGTAGGGGTTTTCCCTGAGAGAGGGACGGGGACGGTTTTGACAGCACTGGGGCTGGGGGTGGTAGTTGTAGTGGTTTTCTTGGGGGATGGTGGAGCCACTGTTTTCGCTGGGTTGGGTTTTGTTGGTGGGGTGGAGCCCTTTCTGGGTTGAGGTGGTTGGAGAGGTGGAGGCTTTGTGACAAGAGGATCTGGTTTAGCTTTGATCATCCTGGGATTTTTCACAGGGATTGGGGAGGCTATGTTGGTGGCAGGTGTGTGGGCTACTGTGGTTGTTGTAGTAGCTGTGGTGGTGGTGGGTCGAACCGTTGTAGTTGACGCTGAGGTAGGAATTTCATCGGCATCAGGCTTGACTACAACGAGGGAAGTAACAGGTGTGACAAAGTTGTACTTGAGGGAGAGGTTGGTGGCCTTCTCTCCCAGCAGTTTCTGTATGTTCGGGTCAGTGGTGTTCAGTTTGGCCAGCAGCAGCTCTTTGATAGTGAAGTAAGCCCAGAGACGCCGTACGAAGCTGGGGATCCCGTCCATGCCCCCAGGGCAGCCCATAGAGAGCACTGTCCTATTCCCCTCTCCATTAGACACCAACACCTCATTCTCCACCTTCACCTTCTGCTTGGAGCCACTGGCCGTCAGAGACACCTGAGAAGAAAATACAAAAATAGAGAAGAGAAGATAAGAGAAGATACATCTTTATTGGCCATTACAATATGAATAATTCAAGTGGACATTTCCTTTCATCTTACGGTATAAACAATAGACAAACACAGATCAAGCAACATGATCTAAATGATACAAACCTTCAGGTCCCTGACCCCTGGCTTGACCTTCCCAGTGACCACCAGCTCGGAGCCCTGGAAGTAGTTAGGGAAGAGGGAGCGTGTGACATCAAAGGCCTGGTCGTCCATGTAGGTCAGCTGGATGTCTGACAATAGCGGGCTGGCCACCTCATCGTAGAATCCCTTCAGCTGGAGTGCGGCGTCCGCATCCTCATACACCATCCTCGCCACGCCGCGGTTGTCCAGTGCCAGGCGGCGTAGCAAAGGGAAGTCGGCGTCGTCCCCGAAAGCCAGACCGAACAGAGAGGTGGCCCCCAGGGCGCTCTTAGCGTTGCTCAGGATGAAGTCACCGGATGTCACACCGATGGTAGCCTCACCGTCCGTCAGGAAGATGATCAGAGGGACCCGGCGGGTGCCACCGGAGGAGGAGGGAGGGTTGACCAGCTGGGCGGCTGAGAGGAGGGCTGCATTGATGTTGGTCCCTGGAGGATAGAGGGACAAATGGGAAGGTGGCGTGGAGCAGAGAGGGAGGGGTGGAGGTGGAAGGAATGGAAGATGCAGAAGAGGAGGGAGAAGAGGAGACAGATGAGGAGGAAAAAGAGGAGGCAGCAGATGGAATGAAATGAAGAAGAGAGAAATACCGACAGTGTTTTCATGGTCTTGTCAGTTTGCTGCAGATATAATGCAATTCAAGTACATCAGACTCAATCCCACTCACATCCTTCAGCGATGATCCTCTTGACAAAGTCCTTAGCGTCTCGTATGTTACTCCGCGTGGCCCTCACTGTGCGACCCTTCTTCCAGGTGTGGACCTTGTCTGAGAAAGTGATGATGTTGAAGTGGTCCTCCTCACGCAGGTCTCCCAGGATAGTGGACATCGCCTGCTTTGTCTGGTCCACACAAATGCAGAGAGAAGAGAAAGGATCATTTATTGATCTATATAATGTAGAGTCAATGTTGTCATTCTTGTCTAAATGAATGAGGTGCAGCTGGGTGCAATGTGAAAGAGGTACAGGTGTAGGATCTTAATTTGATCACTCTTTGTAGCTGAGAATTTTGCAAGAAATGCAGATGAGCTTTGTGATTTACACAAATTCACTGAAAACCCACACTAACACACGGTTATATTAACAATATTTCACTTTTCATGTAGCATACTTTTGTCAAGCTAATAGCCTAATCACCGATCAAGCAACATTATGGACTAAACGTTGCATTCTTTTGCTGTGACAATATAGGTCAAATAAATAAATACATCTGTAATACTTCTACTGTACCTGTTTGATCTTGGTGCCAATCATGGAGCCACTGACATCAATGACAAAGATGACATCCTTGGGGACAACAGGAAGCCCCCGAGGTGCAAAGTAGTGGACAAAGTATCCATCAAACACCTGAGAGAGGCCAAAAGAAGAGAATAATAACTCACTTGATTAGATTATTGTCTCACTAGATACTGTCATTTGTACAGTATTTGTTGTGTAGGACTTTGGTCCTAGACAGTGTGTAGTGCTTGTGCAAGCGTGCATGCATGGGTGTGTGTGCGTGCTGACCTGTATGTCCCCTATGAGGTCACTGAGTTCTACATCGTACTGGATGATGTAGTCAGCGTTGAGTCCCTTAGAAGAGGCACTGCTCTGCTGCTGCAGGCTGGGGCTGTAGTGCACACGGGCACAACAAGGGTTCTGCTGGACCTGGGTGGAGGCTGGAGCCTCAGACTCACCTGGATGGAAGAGAAGGGAGGCCAGAGAACACCCAGCCAGTTCACAGACAGTCACTGTGCATGTTTGAGATATACTACAGTATGTTGAAGTCGGACTGCACACAATCACATAACTACACACTACTATATAATAACAACTCATAATTTTTTTTTAAGTTTAATTGTCACTGATAGGTTTGGTTTCTGAGCTTTAACTATTATTAATCATTAGTTATAAAAGAGACATGAGGGGTGCCATAATGAAGCTTGGGGGGGCTGAGTGCAGGGAACACAGTCACATGTGGCAGTACTGACAAAGGGAAGAACCGTTTAAGGCCCATATCACTCAGCTCCCTGACTAGCAATAATGATGCAATGTTTAGCGATAAGGAGGAGACTCATGGGGAAAACCATGGGGAAAACTACTACTACTACTACTACCATGGGGAAAACCATGTTTTTTGTCTAATGCAGCTGTATTGACCCTCTGGGCAGAATAAACTTGGTTTGAAGTTTCCATAGTGTCCGTTGAGTTTACATTTACATTTACATTTTAGTCATTTAGCAGAGGCTCTTATCCAGAGCGACTTACAGTAGTGAATACATACATTTCATTTCATGCATTTTTTTTTTTTTAGAACCCAACATCACACACCGGATAGGTGCAGTGAAATGTGTTGTTTTACAGGGTCAGCCATAGTAGTACAGCACCCTTGGAGCAATTTAGAGTTAAGGGCCTTGCTCAATATTTTTCACCTTGTCGGCTCAGTTATTCCAACCAGCAACATTTCGGTTACTAGGCTACCTGCCATTAGTGATTCTGCGCCTTGACATGCTCAAACTGATGCCCTAAACATGCTGATTGTATTACAACTAGTACTACTACTTTGACAATGAACATTGATGGTTGTCTTTTCCTATGTTACCTGTGACAGTGTTGGAGAGCAGTCGACTGGTCTTCAGCGGGAGGACCTTGATGAAGCTGAGTCCTGTCCTCTCTGCAATACTGACGTCCAGGGTGAGGTTAGTGACCAGTCCTCCAGGCCTCAGACCCAGGGTCAGTTCATAGCGACCCAACCTGCGGGGCAGCAGCTCCTCGTAGGACAGAGAGAAGGACATCCGGGTCCCCGAGGGAACACTCACCGCCACGCGGAACTTCTCGATCTCCCTCTCTCTGAGACCACAGCAGAGGAGAAACAACAGAGAGAGACAGTGTTGGAGTGATGATGTCAGTGGTCTATGGTGAACCTGAAAGAATGGCTGAGAGAGCATTGAGGGAATGGAGTAGGATCCAGACTAAAGTGATAGAAAGATGTGAGTGGATGTGGTGGGTGGGTGATGGATGTCTGATTTGTACTGCAGAAAATCTAGAGAAAAATGGAAGTAGTTTGTTACTCTTTCACACAAAACATAGAAATCTGAATAAAACACATATCAAAGAGTGAACGTGGTATCAAATACTTTTTCAGACTGACTTGGTGGCAACAAGTCCAGCTGTTTTTCCTTGTTTCTTGGCTGCGTCATATATCTTCCTGGCGGCGCTCCGTTCCTTCACCTGGGCGATGTACACTTTGTCATTGGAGGTGCTGTGGGATAAGAAATAAAATAAAATAGCCCTCTGGGTAACTCACAATGGTCAGACTATGTGAACAAACATGCATTGGTCTCATAGATTGAAAACGTCAAGGTTTATTGACAGTACAGTGGGGGAAAAAAGTATTTGATCCCCTGCTGATTTTGTACGTTTGCCCACTTACAAAGAAATGATCAGTCTATAATTTTAATAGTAGGTTTATTTGAACAGTGAGAGACAGAATAACAATTTAAAAAAAAAAAATCGAAAAAAAATCCTGAAAAACGCATGTCAAAAATGTTATAAAATGATTTGCATTTTAATGAGGGAAATAAGTATTTGACCCCTCTGCAAAACATGACTTAGTAGTTGGTGGCAAAACCCTTGTTGGCAATCACAGAGGTCAGACGTTTCTTGTAGTTGGCCACCAGGTTTGCACACATCTCAGGAGGGATTTTGTCCCACTCCTCTTTGCAGATCTTCTCCAAGTCATTAAGGTTTCGAGGCTGACGTTTGGCAACTCGAACCTTCAGCTCCCTCCACAGATTTTCAATGAGATTAAGGTCTGGAGACTGGCTAGGCCACTCCAGGACCTTAATGTGCTTCTTCTTTGTTGCCTTGGCCGTGTGTTTTGGGTCATTGTCATGCTGGAATACCCATCCACGACCCATTTTTAATGCCCTGGCTGAGGGAAGGAGGTTCTCACCCAAGATTTGACGGTACATGGCCCCGTCCATCGTCCCTTTGATGCGGTGAAGTTGTCCTGTCCCCTTAGCAGAAAAACACCCCCAAAGCATAATGTTTCCACCTCCATGTTTGACGGTGGAGATGGTGTTCTTGGGGTCATAGGCAGCATTCCTCCTCCTCCAAACACGGCGAGTTGAGTTGATGTCAAAGAGCTCCATTTTGGTCTCATCTGACCACAACACTTTCACCAGTTGTCCTCTGAGTCATTCAGATGTTCATTGGCAAACTTCAGACAGGCATGTATATGTATTCTTGAGCAGGGGGACCTTGCGGGCGCTGCAGGATTTCAGTCCTTCAAGGCGTAGTGTGTTAACAATTGTTTTCTTGGTGACTATGGTCCCAGCTGCCTTGAGATCATTGACAAGATCCTCCCGTGTAGTTCTGGGCTGATTCCTCACCGTTCTCATGATCATTGCAACTCCACGAGGTGAGATCTTGCATGGAGCCCCAGGTCGAGGGATATTGACAGTTCTTTTGTGTTTCTTACATTTGCGAATAATCACACCAAATGTTGTCACCTTCTCACCAAGCTGCTTGGCGATGGTCTTGTAGCCCATTCCAGCCTTGTGTAGGTCCACAATCTTGTCCCTGACATCCTTGGAGAGCTCTTTGGTCTTGGCCTTGGTGGAGAGTTTGGAATCTGATTGATTGATTGCTTCTGTGGATAGGTGTCTTTTTTACAGGTAACAAGCTGCGGTTAGGAGCACTCCCTTTAAGAGTGTGCTCCTAATCTCAGCTCGTTACCTGTATAAAAGACACCTGGGAGCCAGAAATCTTTCTGATTGACAGGGGGTCAAATACTTATTTCCCTCATTAAAATGTAAATCAATTTATAACATTTTTGACCTGCGTTTTTCTGGATATTTTTGTTGTTATTCTCTCTCACTGTTCAAATAAACCTACCATTACAATTATAGACTGATCCTTTCTTTGTCAGTGGGCAAACGTACAAAATCAGCAGGGGATCAAATACTTTTTTCCCCCACTGTAAATGTACTTTCCTTTACCATAAATGTACTTTCCTTTATGGTAACTATTTGTATTATCAGTCACGTGTTACAAAACAATAATATACTGTACTTCACAGCATTTGAGTTGGACTAAGATGGAGGACATACAGTAGCAGTAAAAAGTTTGGACACACGTACTCATTCAAGGGTTTTTCTTTATTTTTACGATTTTCCACATTGTAGAATAATAGTGAAGACATCAACACTATGAAATAACACATATGAAATCATGTAGTAACGAAAAAAGTGTTAAACAAATCAAAATATATTTTAGATTTTAGATTCTTCAAAGTAGCCATCCTTTGCCTTGATGACAGCTTTGCACATTCTTGACATTCTCTCAACCAGCTTCATGAGGTAGTCACCTGGAATGCATTTCAAATAACAATTGTGCCTTGTTACAAGTTCATTTGCAGAATTTCTTTCCTTCTTAATGCATTTGAGCCAATCAGTTGAATTGTGACAAGATAGGGGGGTATATTTGGTAACATTCCAAGTCCAAATTATGGCAAGAATAGCTCAAATAAGCAAAGAGAAACGACAGTCCATTATTACTTTTAGACATGAAGGCCAGTCAATCCGGAAAATTTCAAGAACTTTGAATGTTTCTTCAAGTATTCCGCGAATAAGTCCAGTCGTAAAAACCATCAAGCGCTATCATGAAACTGGACTCATGAGGACCGCCACTGGAAAAGAAGACCCAGAATTACCTCTGCTGTTCATTTGACTTACCAGCCTCAGAAATTACAGCCCAAATAAATGCTTCACAGAGTTCAAGTAACAGACACATCTCAACATCAACCTCATGAAGCTGGTTGAGAGAATGCCAAGAGTGTGCAAAGTTGTCATCAAGGCAACGGGTGGCTAGTTTGAAGAATATAAAATATATTTTGATTTGTTTAACACTTTTTTGGTTAATACATGATTCCATATGTGTTATTTCATAGTTTTGATGTCTTCACTATATAGAAAATAGTAAAAATAAAGAAAAGCCCTTGAATGAGTAGGTGTATCCAAACCTATGACTGGTACTGTGTATATGTATTTGCAAAAAAATATATGGAGAATATCTGCAATAGTAAAGCTGATCAACCACCAAAAAAAATAAATGCTTCACAAAGTTCAAGTAACAGACACATCTCAACATCAACTGTTTAGTGTGAATCAGGTATTCATGGTCGAATTGCTGCAAAGAAATCAATACTAAAGGACACCAATAAGAAGAAGAGACTTGCTTTGGCCAAGAAACACGAGCAATGGACATTAGACCAGTGGAAATCTGTCTTTTGGTCTGATGATTCCAAATTTGGGATTTTTGGTTCCAACTGCTGTGTCTTTGAGATGCAGGGTAGGTGAACGGATGATCTCTGCAGGTGTGGTTCCCACCATGGTGTGATAGTGTTGGTGTGCTTTGCTGGTGACACTGTGGGTGATTTAATTAGAATTCAAGGCACACTTAACCAACATGGCTACCACAGCATTCTGCAGCGATACACCATCCCATCTGGTTTGCGCTTAGTGGGACTTTTATTTATTTTTCAAAAGGACAATGACCAAACACACCTCCAGGTTGTGTAAGGGCTATTTGACCAAGAAGGAGAGTGATGGAGTGCTGCATCAGATGACCTGGCCTACACAATCATCCAACCTCAACCCAATTGAGATGGTTTGGGATGAGTTGGACAGCAGAGTGAAGGAATAGCAGCCAACAAGTGCTCAGTGTATGTGGGAACTCCTTCAAAACTGTAGGAAAAACATTCCAGGTGAAGCTGGTTGAGAGAGTGCCAAGAGTGTGCAAAGCTGTCATCAAGGCAAAGGGTGCCTACTTTGAAGAATCTCAAATATAAAATATATTTTGATTAGTTTAACACTTTTTTGGTTACTACATGATTCCATATGTGTTATTTCATAGTTTTGATGTCTTCACTATTATTCTACAATGTGGAATGAGTAGATGTGTCCAAACTTTTGACTGGTACTATATGTATTATAATGGTTTACATATTAAGTTCAAAACATGCTAGAGAAGGAAGATGGTGTCAGACAAAGGGTGAGAGGAGGGAGTCATTTCTCTCTGAAAACATAATGGTCTGTGTCAAAAAAATGGCAACCTATTCCCTATAGTGCACTTTTGACCAGGGTACAAGGGATTACTGGAAAGAGATCCAGTAACCCCCTAAAACCCCCTCATTGGCACCCTACAACCTACACCCAACCCTTTCTCAGCCCTATGGGTCCTGGTCAAAAGTAGTGCACTACATTGCATTCGGAAAGTATTCAGACCCCTTTACTTTTTCCACATTATGTTACTTTTCAGCCTTATTCGTTGCTGCACAGCTATTTTCAGGTCTCTCCAGAGATGTTAGATCGGGTTCAAGTCCGGGCTCTGGCTGGGACTCTCAATGAGACTTGTCCCGGAGCCACTCCTGTGTTGTCTTGGATGTGCACTTAGGTTCGCAGTCCTGTTGGAAGGTGAACCTTAGCCCCAGTCTGAGGTCCTGAGCGCTCTGGAGCAGGTTTTCAAATCAAATCAAATCAAATTGTATTAGGTACATGCGCCGAATACAACAGGTGAAGACCTTACAGTGAAATGCTTACTTATGAGACCCGAACCAACAATGCAGTTTAACCCTCCTGCTGTGTTCCAGTCGAATTGGACTGATTTACAAGTTCTCTCAGGAAAATGTAGTTCATTGAATCTGATTGTCATAAGGTTCCATGACTTTGTCTGAACACACAAAATACATTTTCATGATTTTCATAATATTCTGGGTGTTTTATTTAACTTTTGTACACCTGTGGTGTTCCCGGTCAAAAATGACCGGTCATTGGAAATGAATGGGTGATACTACAGTTAGTGTATAAAATTGAGTTCAGGCACATGCCCATTCATCAGATGGACACACTTCCTCTCCCAAAACCCCACATGCATGTGTGTTTGAGCACACACACAGACAATGCCATACAAGATGGTGTAGCAGTCGGACGTGTGTGTTTGTCTTTGTCTTATCCCGTGTAAATAGCCGGTCTTTTTCGTATATATCTTAATCTCACTTTCTATCTATGAACTCATATATTTTCCTGCAACCCGCCTCACCCAATGTGGTATGGATCTGCTATTTTTATTCCTTATAACTGGAACTTCCATCAGGAGGTAGCCAGCTAACTAGCTACAAGTCTTTGTTAGCCACGGCTAGCGGTCTTCACCTTTTTCTCGGTCACCAGCCAGCCTTAGCTCGGATAATACCTGCCAGTCTGCACAGCGCGATATCAACCCAGAGCATATCGGACTGCTTCTCTCTACCACATCACTGGATTCCTGCCGCTCTGGATCATTACACTGGATCATCGCAGCTAGCTAGCTGTAAACGAGTGGCTCCTGTTAGCTAACGCCTCTGTCCCGAAGCAAGCACCAGCTAGCCTTGAGCTAGCCTCGAGCTAGGCCCATATACCAGCTAATTCTAGGGCTACAATACCTCCTTCGTTAATTGGCCTGGACCCTTTATTGTCGTCACGGAGCCCCGCCGATCCATCACGACTGGACTGCTGACGTGACCGCCCGATGTGGTCCCAACAGGCTATTCTGTTACGATGTCGCCGAAGAACCATCTACTAGCCCCGACCCGCAAGCTTTTCTGAACGCTGTATCCCCTGCTCACCTAGCATAGTAGTGACTACCGAACAGCACCCTGACTCACCTATTGCTGCTCTTTTGACCCTATGATCACTCGGCTACACAGCTGATGCTGCCTGGACTGTTTCAATAACACGGTACCTCATATTGTTTACCTGTCAACCCCAGTCTCGAACTCAGGTCCTGAATGTACCTAACTGACCCGCTCTGCCCATTCATCGTCATTTACCTGTTGTTGTCTTAGCTCTCCTGATCAACACCTGTGATTGCTTTATGCCTCTCTCTGTCAATATGCCTTGTCAACTGCTGTCTTGACTAGATCTTATTGTTTTATTTCACTGTAGAGCTCTCAGTCCCGCTCAACATGCCTTAGATAGCTCTTTTGTCCCACCCCAAACACATGCAGAGTACTCACCTGGCTTAACTGGTGCCTCCAGAATACGAATCCTCTCTCATCGTCACTCAACGCCTAGGTTTACCTCCACTGTCCTCACATCCTACCATACCATTGTCTGTACATTATGCCCTGAATCTATTCTACCACGCATAGAAATCTGTTCCTTTTATTCTCTGTTCCCAACGCACTAGACGGCCAGTTCTTATAGCCTTTAGCCGTACCCTCATCCTACTCTTCCTCTGTTCCTCTGGTGATGTAGAGGTTAACCCAGGCCCTGTAGCCCCCAGTTCCACTCCTATTCCCCAGGCGCTATCATTTGATGACTTCTGTAACCATAAAAGCCTTGGTTTCATGCATGTTAACATCAGAAGCCTCCTCCCTAAGTTTGTTTTATTCACTGCTTTAGCACACTCCACCAACCCTGATGTCCTAGCCGTGTCTGAATCCTGGCTTAGGAAGGCCACCAAAAATTCAGAAATTTCCATCCCCAACTACAACATTTTCTGCCAAGACAGAACTGCCAACGGGAGTGGAGTTGCAATCTATTGCAGAGAGTCTGCAAAATTCTGTCATGCTATCCAGGTCTGTGCCCAAACAGTTCGAGCTTCAACTTTTAAAAATCCACCTTTCCAGAAATAAGTCTCTCACTGTTGCCGCTTGTTATAGACCCCCCTCAGCCCCCAGCTGTCCCCTGAACACCATATGTGAATTAATTGCCCCCCATTTATCTTCAGAGTTCGTACTGTTAGGTGACCTAAACTGGGATATGCTTAGCACCCTGGCCATCCTGCATTCTACGCTAGATGCCCTCAATCTCACACAAGTTATCAAGAACCTACCAGGTACAACCCTAAATCCGTAAAACACGTGCACCCTCATAGATATCATCCTGGACAACCTGCCCTCTAAATACACCTTTGCTGTCTTCAACCAGTATCTCAGCAATCACTGCCTCATTGCCTGTGTCTGCAATGGGTCTGTGGTCAAACGACCAACCCTCATCACTGTCAAACGCTCCCTAAAACACTTCAGCGAGCAGGCCTTTCCAATCGACCTGGCCCTGGTATCCTGGAAGGATATTGACCTCATTCCGTCAGTAGAAGATGCTTGGTTATTCTTTAAAAGTGCTTTCTTCACCATCTTAAATAAGCATGCCCCACTCAAAAATGTAGAACTAAGAACAGATATAGCCCTTGGTTCACTCCAGACTTGACTGCCCTTGACAAGCACAAAAACATCCTGTGGCGTACTGCATTAGCATCGAATAGCCCCCGCGATATGCAGATTTTCAGGGAAGTTAGGAACCAATATACACAGGCAGTTAGGAAAGCAAAGGATAGCTTTTTGAAACAGAAATTTGCATCCTGTAGCACAAACACCAAAAAGTTCTGGGACACTGTAAAGTCCATGCAGAATAAGAGCACCTCCTCCCAGCTGCCCACTGCACTGAGGCTAGGAAACACTGTCACCACCGATAAATCTATGATAATCGAGAATTTCAATAAGCATTTTCTACGGCTGGCCATGCTTTCCACCTGGCTACCCCTACCCGATCAACAGCTCTGCACCCCCCACAGCAACTTGCCCAAGCCTCCCCACTTCTCCTTCACCCAAATCCAGATAGCTGATGTTCTGAAAGAGCTGCAAAATCTGGACCCATACAAATCTGCTGGACTAGACAATCTGGACCCTCTCTTTCTAAAATTATCTGCCGCAATTGTTGCAACCCCTAATACTAGCCTGTTCAACCTCTCTTTCGTATCGTCTGAGATCCCTAAAGATTGGAAAGCTGCCGCGGTCATCCCCCTCTTTAAAGGGGGAGACACTCTAGACCCCAACTGTTACAGACCTATATCTCTCCTGCCCTGCCTGTTAACAAACAGATCACCATTTCGAATCCCACCGCACCTTCTCCGCTATGCAATCTGGTTTCCGAGCTGGTCATGGGTGCACCTCAGCCAAGCTCAAGGTCCTAAACGATATCATAACAGCCATCGACAAAAGACAATACTGTGCAGCCTTCTTCATCGACCTGGCCAAGGCTTTCGACTCTGTCAATCACCGCATTCTTATCAACAGCCTTCGTTTGTCAAATGACTGCCTCGCCTGGTTCACCAACTACTTCTCAGATAGAGTTCAGTGTGTCAAATCAGAGGGTCTGTTGTCCGGTCCTCTGGCAGTCTCTATGGGGGTGCCACAGGGTTCAATTCTCGGGCCGACTCTTTTCTCTGTATACATCAATGATGTCGCTCTTGCTGCTGGTGATTCTCTGAGCCACCTCTACGCAGATGACACCAATCTGTATACTTCTGGCCCTTCTTTGGACACTGTGTTAACAACCCTCCAGACGAGCTTCAATGCCATATGACACTCCTTCCGTGGCCTCCAACTGCTCTTAAATGCAAGTAAAACTAAATGCATGCTCTTCAACCGATCGCTGCCCGCACCCGCCCGCCCGTCTAGCATCCCTACTTTGGACAGTTCTGACTTAGAATATGTGGACAACTACAAATACCTAGGTGTCTGGTTAGACTGTAAACTCTCCTTCCAGACTCACATTAAGCATCTCCAATCCAAAATTAAATCTAGAATTGGCTTCCTATTTCGCAACAAAGCATCCTTCACTCATGCTGCCAAACATGCCCTCGTAAAACTGACTATCCTACCAATCCTTGACTTCGGCAATGTCATTTACAAAATAGCCTCATTTACATTTACATTACATTTAAGTCATTTAGCAGACGCTCTTATCCAGAGCGACTTACAAATTGGTGCATTCACCTTATGATATCCAGTGGAACAACCACTTTACAATAGTGCATCTAAATCTTTTAGGGGGGGGGGGGTTAGGATTACTTTATCCTATCCCAGGTATTCCTTAAAGAGGTGGGGTTTCAGGTGTCTCCGGAAGGTGGTGATTGACTCCGCTGTCCTGGCGTCGTGAGGGAGCTTGTTCCACCATTGGGGTGCCAAAGCAGCGAACAGTTTTGACTGGGCTGAGCGGGAACTGTGCTTCCTCAGAGGTAGGGAGGCGAGCAGGCCAGAGGTGGATGAACGCAGTGCCCTTGTTTAGGTGTAGGGCCTGATCAGAGCCTGAAGGTACGGAGGTGCCGTTCCCCTCACAGCTCCGTAGGCAAGCACCATGGACTTGTAGCGGATGCGAGCTTCAACTGGAAGCCAGTGGAGAGAGCGGTGGAGAGGGGTGACGTGAGAGAACTTGGGAAGGTTGAACACCAGACGGGCTGCGGCGTTCTGGATGAGTTGTAGGGGTTTAATGGCACAGGCAGGGAGCCCAGCCAACAGCGAGTTGCAGTAATCCAGACGGGAGATGACAAGTGCCTGGACTAGGACCTGCGCCGCTTCCTGTGTGAGGCAGGGTCGTACTCTGCGAATGTTGTAGAGCATGAACCTACAGGATCGGGTTACCGCCTTGATGTTAGTGGAGAACGACAGGGTGTTGTCCAGGGTCACGCCAAGGTTCTTAGCACTCTGGGAGGAGGACACAAGGGAGTTGTCAATCGTGATGGCGAGATCATGGAACGGGCAGTCCTTCCCCGGGAGGAAGAGCAGCTCCGTCTTGCCGAGGTTCAGCTTGAGGTGGTGATCCGTCATCCACACTGATATGTCTGCCAGACATGCAGAGATGCGATTCGCCACCTGGTTATCAGAAGGGGGAAAGGAGAAGATTAATTGTGTGTCGTCTGCATAGCAATGATAGGAGAGACCATGTGAGGATATGACAGAGCCAAGTGACTTGGTTTATAGTGAGAATAGGAGAGGGCCTAAACAGAGCCCTGGGGGACACCAGTGGTGAGAGCACGTGGTGCGGAGACAGATTCTCGCCACGCCACCTGGTAGGAGCGACCTGTCAGGTAGGACGCAATCCAAGCGTGGGCCGCGCCGGAGATGCCCAGCTCGGAGAGGGTGGAGAGGAGGATCTGATGGTTCACAGTATCAAAGGCAGCAGATAGGTCTAGAAGGATGAGAGCAGAGGAGAGAGAGTTAGCTTTAGCAGTGCGGAGAGCCTCCGTGACACAGAGAAGAGCAGTCTCAGTTGAATGCCCAGTCTTGAAACCTGACTGATTAGGATCAAGAAGGTCATTCTGAGAGAGATAGCAGGAGAGCTGGCCAAGGACGGCACGTTCAAGAGTTTTGGAGAGAAAAGAAAGAAGGGATACTGGTCTGTAGTTGTTGACATCGGAGGGATCGAGTGTAGGTTTTTTCAGAAGGGGTGCAACTCTCGCTCTCTTGAAGACGGAAGGGACGTAGCCAGCGGTCAAGGATGAGTTGATGAGCGAGGTGAGGTAGGGGAGAAGGTCTCCGGAAATAGTCTGGAGAAGAGAGGAGGGGATAGGGTCAAGTGGGCAGGTTGTTGGGCGGCCGGCCGTCACAAGACGCGAGATTTCATCTGGAGAGAGAGGGGAGAAAGAGGTCAAAGCACAGGGTAGGGCAGTGTGAGCAGGACCAGCGGTGTCGTTTGACTTAGCAAACGAGGATCGGATGTCATCAACCTTCTTTTCAAAATGGTTGACGAAGTCATCCGCAGAGAGGGAGGAGGGGGGGGAGGGGGAGGAGGATTCAGGAGGGAGGAGAAGGTAGCAAAGAGCTTCCTATGGGTAGAGGCAGATGCTTGGAATTTAGAGTGGTAGACAGTGGCTTTAGCAGCAGAGACAGAAGAGGAAAATGTAGAGAGGAGGGAGTGAAAGGATGCCAGGTCCGCAGGGAGGCGAGTTTTCCTCCATTTCCGCTCGGCTGCCCGGAGCCCTGTTCTGTGAGCTCGCAGTGAGTCGTCGAGCCACGGAGCAGGAGGGGAGGACCGAGCCGGCCTGGAGGATAGGGGACAGAGAAAATCAAAGGATGCAGAAAGGGAGGAGAGGAGGGTTGAGGAGGCAGAATCAGGAGATAGGTTGGAGAAGGTTTGAGCAGAGGGAAGAGATGATAGGATGGAAGAGGAGAGAGTAGCGGGAGAGAGAGAGCAAATTCGATGTAGTCTATCACAGTGCCATCTGTTTTGTCACCAAAGCCCCATATACCACCCACCACTGTGACCTGTATGCTCTCGTTGGCTGGCCCTCGCTTCATATTAGTCGCCAAATCCACTGGCACCAGGTCATCTGTAAGTCTTTTCTAGGTAAAGCCCCGCCTTATCTCAGCTCACTGGTCACCATAGCAGTACCCACCCGTAGCACGCGCTCCAGCAGGTATATTTCACTGGTCATCCACAAAGCCAACTCCTCCTTCCTTCCAGTTCTCTGCTGCCAATGACAGAGACAAATTGCAAAATCACTGAAGCTAGAGTCTTATATCTCCCTCACTAACTTTAAGCATCAGCTGTCAGAGCAGCTTACCGATCATTGCACCTGTACACAGCCCATCTGTAAATAGCCCACCCAACTAACTCATCCCCATATTGTTATTAATTTTTTTGTTCCTTTGCACCCCAGTATCTCTACTTGCATATTCATCTTCTGCACATCTATCACTCTCCAGTGTTAATGCTAAATGTTTTTTATTTTGCCACTATGGCCTATTTATTGCCTTACCTCCCTAATCTTACTACATTTGCACACACTGTATATAGATTTTTTTCTATTGTGTTATTGACTGTACGTTTGTTTATCCCATGTGTAACTCTGTGTTGTTTGTGTCGCACTGCTTTGCTTTATCTTGGCCAGGTCGCAGTTGTAAATGAGAACTTGTTCTCAACTGGCCTACCTGGTTAAATAAAGGTGAAATAAAAAAATAAAAACCACACACCTCACTCCCCTTCTTGGCTTACATGGCAAACCCCACGGGAACCTTTCCCCAATAGAATCTTTACCCCAGGGGAACCACACCTGTTGGCATTCTCACAAACAATCGCAACATTGTTTCAATAATATATAGATAGACATTTTCTCACAGCTCTGGTAAATAAAGCTTTTTTGAGTCCTTGCTCAAAATTCATTCTGTAGCAGCACAATGACCAAACGATATACTGTATATGAGGCTCGTGATCATATCTTTGATCATGACACTGTTGAGGAGAGAGTCCTTGTTAAACTTTGACACAAAGTAGTCTGTGATAAATAGCACAATATGTTTCATTTGAGGATTTGTTATAGTCTGTCATGGTTGTCGTAGGAAGGAGCGGTCCAAAGTGCAGCATGTGTGTCGTTCCACATTTTATTTTCACTGTGAAACTATGCAATACATACACAATAAACTAAACGAACAAAAACAACAAACCGTGACTCAGAGTAGTAACATACACTAACTCAAAATCAATCTCCCACAAACCCAGGTGGGAAAAACACCTACTTAAGTATGATCTCCAATTAGAGACAACGATGACCAGCTGCCTCTAATTGGAGATCATCCCAAACAAAACCCAACATAGAAATACAAAACTAGAACATAACAACATAGAAAAACTAAACTAGAAAAAAACCCTGTCACGCCCTGACCTACACTACCATAGAAAATAACAGCTTTCTATGGTCAGGACGTGACAGTACCCCCCCCCCAAAGGTGCGGACTCCGAACGCACCTAAAAAAAAAAAAAAAAAAAGGGAGGGTTAGGGAGGGTGACAAATGTCTATGGCAGCTCTGGTGCAGTACTCAGAACCTTCTCATCCCGCGGATCCTCCAGCAGAGGAGGCGGCTCCGGTTCGGGGCCGAAGGACCCGGACCGGGGATCATCACCGGAGGTTCTGGACTGCGGACCGCCGCTGGAGGTTCTGGACTGCGGACCGCCGCTGAAGACTTCGGACTGCGGACTGTCACTGAAAACTCCGGACTGCGGAACGTCGCTGAAGACTCCGGATCGTCGCTGAAGACTCCGGACTGCGGACCGTCGCTGAAGGTTCCGGACTGCGGGCCGTCGCTGAAGGTTCCGGACTGCGGGCCGTCTCAGGAGGTTCCGGATTGCGAAACGTCGCTGGAAGCTCTTGACTGGGAACTGTCGCCGGAAGCTCTGGACTAGGAATACGCACTGGAGGCCTGATGCGTGGGGCTGGCACAGGTGGGCCAGACTGGTGACACGCACCTCAGGACATGTGCGAGGAGCAGGTACAGGGCATACCAGGGTGGATAGACTCACTGGAGGCCGGGTACATGGGGCAGGCATAGGATATACTGGGCCGTGGAGGCGCACTGGAGGTCTCGATCGTAGAGCTGGTACAACCGTCCTGGCTGGAGGCTTACTTTCGCCCGGCAAATGCGGGGCGCTGGCATAGGACGCACTGGGCTGTGAATACGCACTGGCGACACAGTGCGCAGAGCCGACGCAGGATATCCTGGACCGAGAAGGCGAACTGGAGACCAGGAGCGCTGAGCTGGCACCACCCTTCCTAGCTGAATGCTCAACCTGGCTCGACAAATGCGGGGCGCGGACACAGATCGCACCGGGCTGTGAATGCGCACTGGCGACACATAACACGGTGCTTGCTTCGTCACTCGCTCCCCACGGTAAGCACGGGAAGTTGGCTCAGGTCTCCACCCTGACACTTTGGTCAGCGCATGCTCACAGTACACGTCCTGGTAATCCGTCTGGCCCCGCAGCCTTGTGAATGTTGACCTGTTTAAAGGTCTTACCCACATCGGCTGCGGAGAGCGTGATCACACAGTCTCCCGAAACAATCTCTCTCTCTCATGCATGTTTCAGTGTCATTTGCCTTGAAGCGAGCATAGAAGTAGTTTAGCTCTGCTTCCCTTTGTAGTCTGTAATGGTTTGCAAGCCCTGCCACATCCGACGAGTGTCAGAGCCGGTGTAGTACGATTCGATCTTAGTCCTGTATTGACGCTTTGCCAGATGGTTCGTCTGTGGGCATAGCAGGATATCTTATACGTTTCCGGGTTAGAGTCCCACTCCTTGAAAGCGGCAGCTCTACCCTTTAGCTCAGTGCGGATGTTGCCTGTAATCCATGGCTTCTGGTTGGGGTATGTACGTACGGTCACTGTGGGGACGACGTCATCTATGCACTTATTGATAAAGCCAAATACTGATGTGGTGTACTCCTCAATGCCATCGGAGGAATCCCGGAACATATTCCAGTCTGAGCTAGCAAAACAGTCCTGTAGCTTAGCATCTGCTTCATCTGACCACTTTTTATTGATCTAGTCACTGGTGCTTCCTGCTTTAATTTTTGCTTGTAAGCAGGAATCAGGAGGATAGAATTATGGTCAGATTTGCCAAATGGAGGGCGAGGGAGAGCTTTGTATGCATCTCTGTGTGTTTTATTCTCCAAAGAAGATTGATCCTAATGGTTGTCCTTCTGGAAGGTTCTCCCATCTCCACAGAGGATGGAGACAGGTTTCCTCCAGACGTGACACTTGGCATTCAGGCCAAAGAGTTTAATCTTGGTTTCATCAGACCAGAGAATCTTGTTTGTCATGGTGTAAGAGTCTTTAAGTGCCTTTTGGCAAACTCCAAGCGGGCTGTCATGTGTCTTTTACTGAGGAGTAGCTTCCACCTGGCCACTTTACCATAAAGGCCTGATTGTTGGAGTGCTGCAGAGATAGTTGTCCTTCTGGAAGATCTCCCATCTCCACAGAGGAACTCTGGAGCTCTGTCAGAGTGACCATTGAGTTCTTGGTCACCTCCCTGACCAAGGCTTTTCTCCTCCAATTTCTGAGTTTGGCCAGGTGGCCAGCTCTAGGAAGAGTCTTGGTGGTTCCAAACTTCTTCCATTTAAGAATGATGGAGGTCACTGTAGACACAGTGCTGTAGAAATGTTTTGGTACCCTTCCCCAGATCTGTGCCTCAACACAATCCTGTCTCGGAGCTCTACGGACAATTCCTTTGACCTCATGACTTGGTTTTTGCTCGGACATGCGCTGTCAACTGTGGGACCTTATATAGACAGGTGTGTGCCTTTCCAAATCATGTCCAATTAATTTCATTTACCATAGTTGGATTCCAATCAAGTTGTAAAAACATCTTAAGGATGATCAATGGAACCTGGATGCACCTGAGCTCAATTTCGAGTCTCATAGCAAAGGGTCTGAATACTTATGTAAATAAGGTATTTCAGTTTTTTCTAAAAGCCTGTTTTCGGATTGTCATTATGGGGTATTGTGTGTAGATTTATCAGGAAAAATAAGGCTGTAACGTAACAAAATGTGGATAAAGTCAAGGGATCTGAATACTTTCCAAAGGCACTGTGTATTGGGAATAGAGTGGCATTTGGGACCTACGCCTGATTACTGGAAAGAGATCGAGTAACACTCGGAAACCCCATCCGTGGCCCCTGGAGAATCTACATCTACACCCAACAATTTCCCAACCATTTCCCAATCAAACCGCACATAGACCTTAATCCCAACCATACAGTTCCTTTGCAAAAATAAGGTCCTTTGAACAAATATATTAAAATAAAAACCAACAGGGACCAACCGAAATAAACTGCAGCCTTGAAGCACGTCTTGTTTCAGACACAGAGCAGAATGGAATGTTGGGTTTATCAGGGTGGAAAATATAGCAGCCTGTATGTATGTGTAGCTGAGAGGGAGTGGGAAATGGGAACGGCTGCAATTGAGTGACCTACACACAGAACACAAGGCCCTCAGTCACACGTTGAGAAACGCCACTGAACTAAAGAAATAGAGTCGCACGGCTATTTTCCAACTGAGTTAGTTGGTGACGAGCAGGCGGCCCTGTGTCGAGTGTGTGTCGAGTGTGTGTTGTGTGTGTGTGTGTGTGTGTGTGACTGACAGAAAAAAGAGATTATGAGATTATATGCATGTTAAACTAAAGCGACATGTAAATGGGTCTGTGCGTGACGTGTGTAGGCTGTGTGTCAGTATGTAGTTGTATGTGTGTGCGTGCACATGTACCTTGGCTCAGTGCCTTTGTCAACTTCGCAGGAGAGAGAGGGGGAAGAAAACAGGCCAACCTCCTGTCATTTTTCTTATATCTTTCCGACGTACATTTATAAAGCCAGGTATTCATCTGCTTCTAAGGTCCCTCCGACTCTTCCCCCTTCTGAGCCGCTTCTGCTCCCAAACCCAACTACAGACTACGGTTCCTCGTTGGGTCTGTACTGTTGACTTTTTTATCTTGTTTATATTTCTAGTTTTTTTAAGGAGAGTGGGAGAGTGCTTTTCAGCCCTCTTAGTAATCAAATTATGTGTCTCCTCTCCACACTGGACGGAATGTCAGTTCCTGACATAATTCCTTTGAAGTTTTTATTTGGAACCACTGACCTGACTGGTATTCAGGATTTGTTTTGTTTATTTACTACCTTATTTTACCCTGCTTTTTCTATATTTCTATGTACTAATTTAATGTTATACTCTCTGAGGTGAGTCATAGTGTCTCCCGCATGTGAACAATCCCCTTCACAGTTGAAAATAAAAGTCCTTTTGATCCTGAAGGACAATAGCCTGAGTGCCAGTCTGTTTGTGCTATAATGCCAACTCCTCGTCCCTCATTGTCTAGCATAAGGAGTTGGCAAGGGAGCAGAAACAGACTGGGACCCAGGCAAGAAGGATATCATTCCAAGGGAAAGAACAATTAATTTGATTACATGCCCACTATCTGTGATGAGGTGTCTTATAAGAACACAAGAGGGGAAAGAGAGAGAGAGAGGATAATAAAGTAAACTTGACTTGAAGCGTGTGATTCTGACTCACATGGTGAAGTTGGAGATGAATGCAGCAGAGGGCAGGTCCACCTCAAAGGCTGCCTCCTTGGTGACAGCTAGCTGGTTCCACACAGAGCTCTGGATTGTGGTGTGGGCGTAGCGAGACACGACAGAACACCTCACATGGTAGTCTGTCACCTTCAGCTGTGAACACACAAGACACACCAAACCGTCAGCAAGGAACATATACATTTGATCTGATGAAATCTTTATATAGCTACCCTAGTACAAAACCAATAGCAACCTCATGAAGAGCTTTGGACTTCTTGGTGTAATGGCTGTTTGACTGACAGTTGAGAAGACCCAGGTTTGAGTCGTGGTCGGGCTCTTTTGGAATTGGAAATCCTAGTATTACTGGGCTTTTTACCCTGGCTTCAGTGGCTTGACAAGTTTATACAAATGATACAAAGCCACACTCTGCAAGATATCCCTCCCACCCCCTTGTTTACTTGGCTAATTCTGGGCCCTGCTGAGACCAATCTGGTCAGCTGGGCCACATTACTGCTAGGCCAGGACACAGACAGACAGACAGACCTGAGGTACAGACAGACAGACAGACAGACAGACAGACAGACAGACAGACAGACAGACAGACAGACAGACAGACAGACCTGAGGTACAGACAGACAGACAGACAGACAGACAGACAGACAGACAGACAGACAGACAGACAGACAGACAGACAGACAGACAGACAGACAGACAGACAAGACAGACAAGACAGACCTGTTTCTCATTACTCACTGGTATCAAAGACAGTGGACAAGCTTTCTGACACATCAGAGACCTATCACTTTAGAGTAATAATGGATGATTTATATTCTGTCACTGGCAACATTCAAAGCGTCAAATAAAGTGTTGCCTCCATTGAGATACTGTACTGTAGGGTTTCTTACTCTGTGTGGCACACAGGCTATAACTACAGATTGCAATGAGAGTGATAGGTAGATCTTCACTTGCAGCATGACTTTTTCCTAACCTAATACTAGTGTCTTTAATCATCATGTTGCTATCCATTTCCTGATGTGGCCTTGTTTTAGATTTGGTTCATTAAGAAACTGAATTCAAATATGAGTTGGTTCAGGGTTTGGTTTGATGTGGGTGTCTCTTGTGTGTGTTCGCATGTGGGAAGCGTAAGCCAAATTATTTAGCCAATTAGCTTCAGCCGGCTGGTGTGCTACCGTGGCAAAGTTGTTTTGACTTTGAAAAGCCTAGCTCTGGGGCTAGTTAGGGACAGTCAATGAACTACACAATGTAAATGGGACAATATTTTCATGTTGCACATTTTTCAGTTGTCTCATTAAATGCTTTCAATATTTTAATATGAATTTCTACAATTTGTAGTTGGTTTGAGGTTTTTAAGTCATTGTTATTTGTAGATATTGACCTTTAAAATATTGTCCCCATGTACAGTGTGTAATTTACTGATGGTCCCTCACTAGCCCCATAGGGATATTTATTGGGTGCTGCCAGCTGTGAGCAGGTGGGCAGGATTAAAACAAACCCAACCAATGGAAAACTGTTATGAGACCATTCATTGCGTGACATAAAATGTTTCCCTATCATCTCGCAAATCTCAGTTTTGATGAGACTGACTTTATGACCAAAATTATCCTATTTTACACTTTGTAGTCAATTATGACAATAGAATTTTCAAAAATAAAAGTTGTTTCCACGTAATTACGTTGAACCAACGTGGAATAGCATGGGGCATTGAGAAAAATGTTTTAAAGCAACATTTCTGCAACTCTACAAATGTTTCCATGGGGCAGAGAGAACATTTTGCAGTTTTAAAACTAATTTCGTGCAATTCTATTCATTTTGCCATGGGTCTGAGAGAAAGAAATTCAGTTTTAAAGCATATTTAATACAGTTCTAAACATTTTCCTATGAGATGGAGAGAAAATGTTGCAGTTTTAAAGCTAATTTCCTGCAGTTCTTCACATTATGCCATAGGACGGAGAGAACATTTAGCAATTTTAAAGCTATCTATAAAATGTTGCTGACAAGGGCTAGTGGTGGAAAAAGTACTCAATTACTATACTTGAGTAAAAGTAAAGATACCATAATAGAATATGAATCAAGTTAAAGTGAAAATCACCCAGTAAAATACTACTTGGGTAAAAGTCTAAAAGTAGTTTTAAATATACTCAAGTATCAAAAGTAAATGGAACTGTTAAAATATACTTAAGTATCAAAAGTCAAAGTAAAAGTATAAATTCCTTATATTAAGCAAACCAGACGGAACATTTACATTTTATTTATTTACAGATAGCCAGGGGTACACTCCAAAACTCAGACATAATTTACAAACGAAACATTTGTATTAAGTGAGTCTGCCTGATCAGAGGCAGTAGGGATGACCAGGGAGGTTCTCTTGATAAGTGCGTGAATTGGACCATTTTCCTGTCAAATTGTAACGAGTACGTTTGGGTGTCAGGGAAAATGTATGAAGTAAAAAGTACATTATTTTCTTTAGGAATGTAATGAAATAAATGTAAAAGTTGGCAAAAATATAAATAGTAAAGTGAGGTCCAGATACCCCAAAAACCTACTTAAGTAGTACTTTAAAGTATTTCTACTTAAGTACATTACACCACTGGCTAATTGAGTGCCTGTCAGCAGGGACGTAGCTACTTTTTTGGTGGGGGGACTCAACTTACTGATGAGTTTTCCTCTTGTTATATGTCACTCAATGACAGTCACTCAATTACCAAGTTAGTAAAAATGTACATGGATTGGTAAATTAGTCTAGTTAGTCTAGCCAGCGACAGTATCTACAGTAAACTTGTAGTAATCGTGGCCGAATGATCGACCTGGCACGCAGGGCACATGCCAAAGGGCCTTGACCTCCAGGAGGCCCCATTGATTTTGTTAGTCACGCGGGGCCCTAAGCCGCCACTTTTGTCGCTAGCCAGATATCCCTGATTTTAATGTTTTGTTTTGCTTATGACACATTCCACTGGGACTGGGTCATGAACAACAGGCTGTTTCATGTAGCTCATACTCACCACAGATTTAGCTGCTTTGCTCTGGCGTCTCACTCTCTGGAGAGAAA
This sequence comes from Salmo trutta, assembly GCF_901001165.1. Taxonomy (NCBI): domain Eukaryota; kingdom Metazoa; phylum Chordata; class Actinopteri; order Salmoniformes; family Salmonidae; genus Salmo; species Salmo trutta. The sequence continues at coordinate 14,662,443 of NC_042984.1, read as the reverse complement.
ATAACAGAGAGAAAGTTAATACAAGTAATGAATCCTAACTATGGGATTGAGCGCAGCAGTAAGGAACATTTATTCACACCAGTGCCCTGACAGTAACAGATTGCTGGAGTCCGGTAGTTTGGAAAAATGTATTCTAAACAAGCTGATGCCTTCTGAACATTGTGCAAAGATTTAAAATCTTAATAGATTCATAAAAGCTTGCTTAGTAGTGACTTAAGACCACAGAGTTGCCCTAAAGCCATCATTATTCCAAAATCTATAACCTTCCACACAATGTTGTATCACTGTATGGGAAAGAAGATGATTTAAAATGTAAGTTAGTACATTTAGGTCCTTATCTATGATAAGAAGTTGTATTAAAGAGGAGAACTTGACTTGGAAAAGTGACAAAATTCTAACAAGTATTGTAGTTACCTTACAAAATCCCCTCCTTTTAAATTAATCTCCAGAATCTATGTGTGGTGTTGGGTCAATATTTCTGTTTCAAAATAAGTTGAATCGAAGCTATTCATGAATGAAGGGGTAACTTTAAATAAATGCTTTCACTGTACACAGAGGTGCAAGTTCGGTTTTCCAACAAGTCAGTTTGTCAAATTTCTGCCCTGCTAGAGCTGCCCCGGTCAACTGTAAGTGTTTTTATTGTGAAGTGGAAACGTCTAGGCCACACAAGCTCACATAACAGGACCGCCGAGTGCAAAAGTGCGTAACGTGTAAAAAGCGTCTGTCCTCGGTTGCAACATTCACTACCGAGTTCCAAACTGCCTCTGGAAGCAACGTCAGCACAAAAACTGTTAGTCGGGAGCTTCATGAAATGGGTTTCCATGGCCGAGCAGCCGCACACAAGCCTAAGATCACCAAGCGTCGGCTGGAGTGGTGTAAAGCTCACCGCCATTGGACTCTGAAGCAGTAGAAATGCGTTCTCTGGAGTGATGAATCACGCTTCACCATCTGGCAGTCCAACGGACGATTCTGGGTTTGGTGAATGCCAGGAGAAAGCTACCTGCCCCAATGCATGGAACCAACTGAAATGTTTGTTGGAGGAGGAATAATGGTCTGAGGCTGTTTTTCATGTTCGGGCTAGGCCCCTTAGTTCCAGTGAAGGGAAATCTTAACTCTACAGCATACAATGACATTCTAGAAGATTCTGTGCTTCCAACATTGTGGCAACAGTTTGGGGTGCCCTTTCCTGTTTCAGCATGACAATGCCCCCGTGCACAAAGCGAGGTCCATACAGAAATGGTTTGTTGAGATCAGTGTGGAAGAATTTGACTGGCCTGCACAGAGACCTGACCTCAACCCCATTGAACACCTTTGGGATGAATTGGAACGCCGACTGCGAGTCAGGCCTAATCACCCCACATCAGTGCTTGACTTCACTATTGCGATTGTGGCTGAATGGAAGCAAGTCCCCGCAGAAATGTTCCAACATCTAGTGTAAAGCCTTCACAGTAGAGTGGAGTATAGCAGCAAAGGGGGGACCAACTCCATATTAATGCCCATGATTTTGGAATGAGATGTTCGACAAGCAGTGTCCACATACTTTTGGTAATGTAGTGTAATTCCACTTTGACATTATGGGGTATTGTGTGTAGGCCATTGGCAAAAAATGTATTCAATTTTAAATTCAGGCTATAACACAACAAAATGGGGAAAAAGTCAAAGGTTGTGAATACTTTCTGAAGGCTCTGCATATGGCAGATGTGAATACTTTGAAAGTCACTGAGCTCTTCAGTAAGGCCATTCTACTGCCAATGTTTGTCTATGGAGATTGCATGGCTGTGTGCTCAATTGTAAGCAACGGGTGTGCCTGAAATAGCCAAATCCACTAATTTGAAGGGGAGTCCACATACTTTTGTATATATAGTGTATGTTTTGTGACATTTTTACAAATTAAATGAATTCATGTCTTGAGTCATTAAGTATTCAACGCCTTTGTTATGGCAAGCCTAAATATGTTCAGGAGTAAATATTTGCTTATCAAGTCACGTAATAAGTTGCATTGACTAACTCTGTGTGAAATAATAGTGTTTAACATGACTTTTGAATGACTACCTCATCTTTGTACACCAGTGAATTTCAAACAACGATTCAACAACAAAGACCAGGGAGGTTTTCCAATGCCTCGCAAAGAAGGTCACATATTGGTAGATGGCAACAACAACAACAAAAAACAGAAATGGAATCTTCCTTTCAGCATGGAAAGTTATTGATTACACTTTATCACTACAAAGATACAGGCATCCTTCCTAACTCAGTTGCTGGAGAGAAAGAAAACTACTCAGTGATTTCACCATGAGGCCAATGTTGACTTTAAAACAGTTACAGAGTTTAATGGCTGTGATAGGAGAAAACTGAGGATGGATCAACAACATTGTAGTTACTCCATAATACTAACCTAAATGACAGAGTGAAAAGAAGGAAGCCTATACAGAATAAAATATTCAAAAACATGCATCCTGTTTGCAATAAGGCACTAAAGTAAAACTGCAAACAATTTGGCAAAGAAATTAACTTGTCCTGAATACAAAGCGTTATTTTTGGGGCAAATCCAACAAAACACATCACTGAAACTGAATAGAGCTAAGCACAGGCAGAATCCTAGAGGAAAAGCTGCTTCAGTCTATATTCCAACAGACACTGGGAGACAAATTCACCTTCAGCAGGACAATAACCTTAAACACAAGGCCAAATATACACTGGAGTGGCTTACCAAAATGACATTGAATGTTCCTGAGTGGCCTTGTTACAGTTTGACTTAAATCGGATTGAAAATCTATGGCAAGACTTGAAAATGGCTGTCTAGCAATGATCAACAACCAACTTGATAGAGCTTGAATAATTTTTTAAGGAATAATGTGCAAATATTGTGCAATTCAGGTGTGCAAAGCACTTAGAGACTTACCCAGAAAGACTCACAGGTGTAATGATGCCAAAGGTAATTCTAACATGTATTGATTCAGGGGTGTGAGTAATTATGTAAATTAGATATTTCTGTATTTCTTTTTCAGTACATTTGCAAAACAATTCTAAAAACATGTTTTCATTTTGTCATTATGGGGTATTGTGTGTAGATGGGTTATAAAAAAATATATTGAATCTATTTTCAATGTAGGCAGTAACACAACAGAATGTGGAATACTTTCTGAAGGCACTGTATCCCAAAGTAATGTGCAGTAAAGTTACACCCTCACTTTAGTGCAAAAATTACATATTTAGTGCAAAAAGGAATGTAGCATAGTATAAGTGGGGAAAAGATGACCATGGATAAATTATGAAGAAAAAAAACATGATTTTTGAGGCTGTCTTGACTGAGTAGCCTGTTTTTCAAGAGTTTCCCATATTAGTCCAGCCCCATAGAAATATAAAATAATTTCCAATATTAATCCAGTCCCATAGAAATATAAAATAATTTCCAATATTAATCCAGTCCCATAGAAATATACAATCATTTCCAATATTAGTCCAGTCCCATAGGAATATACAATCATTCTCACCTGTAAAAGTATGTCTTTTGCTCCCTGGTGTGCTACAAATTCCTCTGAAAATCCCCGCTGGACTGAGATGATGATGAAAAAGAAAATACAACGGGTTTTTAAATCCACTTTCCCCATGGTCATATACTTTCGTCTCCGAGATGAAAAACGTTATGTTGCCAGTTGTCTCACGTTGCCAGTCAGTGAGAGCACGCCGTAGGAGTACAAGCCTCACATATTACTCAAGTTAGTTTTGCAAGGGGCATTCGACTCGTTCCCCTCCCTCCGTTTTATTTTAATCGTTATGAAACCTATGAAAAAATATCCGAAAATAAGTTGAAGTATAATTTATAACTGACAGATAATCAGATGAAAACTCAAAAGAAAATCAGTGGGCGCAAAATTGCAAGAGTTGAGTTCGGTAGGGTATCCTCGAGTGTACATAACTGGATATTTCGCGCACTGTTGCCATCAGCAGCTTGAGAAGAAATGACAAATTATTAACCCATGAATGTCGACAGTTTGATAGAAAAACATCCCAAACTCTGCTCTTGCCCCCTTCTCAATTACAAAATGGGACCCTATAAAGGACGCTATACCACACTGACATACATATAAATAGGCTACAACATAGGCCCACAAATGTAAAACAAGTATCTTTCATTTTTATAAATGACTATCTAGACATCTAGGCTCTAATGAAAGTTTGCATGATCTGTAAAACATAAAATTTATTTTAATTTCACAATTTATTTCATAAATCTAGTTCCACTTATTCAGTACAATACACTCTTTGTCTTAACTAGTGGTATTGTATACCTTTGTCACAAATGTATTTATTGTCAACAAGTTTTCTTAAAAATATGTAATCAGTAGTGTTCACAAGTTTTCTTAAAAATACGTAATCAGTAGTGTTGCACATCTAGCCAAGCCAAGAGACTCCTTTAGCAAAGCTTTCTTACATCCAACAGGTCCTGCGTGGCTCGGTTGGTAGATCATGGTGCTTGCAACGCCAGGGTTGTGGTTTCGATGCCCACGTGGGACCAGTATGGGGGGAAAAAATCTGAAATGTACTCACTCACTACTGTAAGACCAGAGAGTCTGCTAAAATATAAACAGTTTGTTTGGGAACTGTTCATGATGTTGACACTCAGTCAGACATGTATCTTCAAGAAACACAGAATGACTACAAACAGATGTGTTTATTAATCTACCAGTTCACTAGAATGGAAGACATTTTACTTTCATCATCCTGTAGCCTAATGTCAGAATTGTCTGAGAAAACCTTTGATTGACCTCAAAACGTTAGGCCACTTTCACACTCTAGTGACAATACTATGTCAAACTACCTCTGACCCAGCCTGTCCGACTGCACTTCACCATGAGACTCCAGGGTCAGACAGAGCAGACTGATGCACATTTATTGGACATTATAGGTCAGTCAACAACACTCATACAGTACTGGGCTTTAGCTGTCCCATGTTGCCATTAGGAGGCAGAAAGTCCATTTCCCCCTTACTAGGTGTTCTACTAAGAGGATTAGGCAGTGGGGTTTGTCATTTTTGATCTTCTATTCATCTAGTCTTCTTCCTTATCTTTTTCCCCTTTGACACTTGCTGATTTTGACAAGTTTAATCGGAAAAGGTACAAAGACATAATTGATCGAACAATACATTTAAACTTGAAAATATAATATTGCTGTTTCAGTAAGGTCCTAGAGTCCATATCCTCTAAATCATATTCAAAAGTGGTCAGGAATAGTCTTCAGCGCCTCTTCTGGGTTTCTGGTTACATCCACATTCTACAACAACAACACAAATGGCGTTACACCGTTAGATTTGTGGAATCTCTTAGAACATTTTCCTATTGTGCTTGGAATAAATGGATATGTTTTGTAAAGCTTACCCCAGGTCTCTCTCTGTGCGTGTTGACTGCCTCAATGTTTAGGCAAATGTGCTCCACTCTACACCCTGTACCAGGAGAAAGAGATATGAGTGAAATTGTTGGATAAAATTACAACATCTAAATTTGTCAAAGTCCAATTGGACAACAACTTACCATAGGCCACCGGTGTAAGTTTGAGCACAGTATGAAGAGGACATTTTAGGTATGGTAACTCATCTGTGGAAAAAAAGTTGAACATGTCTTAGACCTAGTCTCTAGTCCAGTGCGCATGCGAGATTTGGTTCTGGGTGATGAGATGCCAAATGAATCCATGTCTTTTGGACTGTTATCCTACTATAAAGTACCTGCGGTTTTGTCTAGTAAGTAGGCCAGCAGACAACGCATGACGGCTTGATGACACACGACCAGCACATTCTCCTGTCTCTCCAGCTCCATGATCACTGGCTCCAGACGGTGGACCAGGTCTTCATACGACTGTGGTTGAGAGAGGGAAATGAATCACACCAGGAAATGTACCTTTTTCATTCTATTGCACCAGGAAATGTACATTCTTCATACTATTGCACCAGGAAATGTACCTTTTTCATTCTATTGCACCAGGAAATGTACATTCTTCATACTATTGCACCAGGAAATGTACCTTTTTCATTCTATTGCACCAGGAAATGTACCTTTTTCATTCTATTGCACCAGGAAATGTACATTCTTCATACTATTGCACCAGGAAATGTACCTTTTTCATTCTATTGCACCAGGAAATGTACCTTTTTCATTCTATTGCACCAGGAAATGTACATTCTTCATACTATTGCACCAGGAAATGTACCTTCTTCATACTATTGCACCAGGAAATGTACCTTCTTCATACTATTGCACTAACCTGAACCACACCATGCTCTCTATTTTCTTTCTTTCCTTACCAGCTCGGCTTGGTTCCAGCTGAAAACATTTGAATCCTTGAGCCAACAGGGTAAAAAAAATCTGTTGTATGTGCCCTTGAGCAAGGCACTTCACCTTAATCTGTTCCAGGGGTGCCGTACTACTATGGCTGACCCACACATTTCACTACACCTATCCGGTGTATGTGACAATAAAGAAGATCATCTTTAATTATCTTTCCCAGTCACTCAGATCCACCTCTACTAGGGTGGCTAAGATGTACTAAGATGTTCTACTAAGAGGATTAGGTGTTCTACTAAGAGGCTTAGGTGTTCTACTAAGAGGATTGGGTGTTCTACTAAGAGGACTAGGTGTTCTACTAAGAGGATTAGGTGTTCTACTAAGAGTATTAGGTGTTCTACTAGAGGACTAGGTGTTCTACTAAGATGACTAGGTGTTGTACTAAGATGACTAGGTGTTGTACTAAGATGACTAGGTGTTGTACTAAGATTACTAGGTGTTGTACTAAGAGGACTAGGTGTTGTACTAAGCGGACTAGGTGTTGTACTAAGATGACTAGGTGTTGTACTAAGATTACTAGGTGTTGTACTAAGATGACTAGGTGTTGTATTAAGAGGACTATGTGTTGTACTAAGTGGGCTAGGTGTTGTATTAAGAGGACTATGTGTTGTACTAAGAGGACTAGGTGTTGTACTAAGCGGAATAGGTGTTGTACTAAGATGACTAGGTGTTGTACTAAGATGACTAGGTGTTGTACTAAGATGACTAGGTGTTGTATTAAGAGGACTATGTGTTGTACTAAGAGGACTAGGTGTTGTACTAAGCGGACTAGGTGTTGTACTAAGATGACTAGGTGTTGTACTAAGATGACTAGGTGTTGTATTAAGAGGACTATGTGTTGTACTAAGCGGACTAGGTGTTGTACTAAGATGACTAGGTGTTGTACTAAGATGACTAGGTGTTGTATTAAGAGGCCTATGTGTTGTACTAAGATGACTAGGTGTTGTACTAAGAGGACTAGGTGTTGTACTAAGAGGACTAGGTGTTGTACTGTGATCACTAGGTGTTGTACTAAGATCTCCACAGTTTGTCTGAGTAATGTACAGTGTCTGTATATTTTGTGTGTATTTCGTAAGCAGTGTGTGGTGAATTAAGACAGGTCCTACCTCACCCTTGGGGTAACGGTACCGGTACTTGTCCTGGTCTCTCAGTGCAAACTCTTCTGGGTGGTTCTCCTGGATATCTTCATATGTCAACTCCTCACACACACCCTGAGGAGGAACGAGCAGTGCAGGGAAGATGTCAATGAGTGGTACGGGCATGTACAGTGATGAGTAACCTATCCCGAGCCTGAAAGATTTGCATTAGCTCTTCAGGGCAATGCATTGACTTTAGCTCAGTAGGCTACTTACCCCAGTTGGTCACGCATTCACTGCAAACTGTATACATGCATTACACACTCACATAAAATGTATGCTTAAACTCAACAGTGGTTAAATGCATCAATCTCATTTAAACTCAGCAGTAAACAGTGACTTACTGCATCAATCTCATTGAGAGCCTTCCACTGTTCGTATGGAATCCCCAGATGCTCTGCAGTCTGGATGGTCCTCTTCATATGGCTGGTCCACACCTTCAGATCCTTTATATGCTGGCCCTTGATGAAGCCCCCCAGAGCAGTGGCATACTACAGGGACAGACCATGTTCACAGGGAGTGGGGGGGGGGGGGGGGGGGGGGGGTTACACAATCATTTACTATAGAAGAAAGCTTTATTGTCCACTTTCTTTGCGGAGAATTACATTTTATATTTCTGCTTTCAACCCAACCCCCGAGACACATATACTTTATGCTTTATGTGTTTTTCTTTTCTACATAAGAGAGGGCCCAATACATTAAGTCATTGGGTGGGACAATAGCATTATATCTGGATTAAAACAATTATGTTTTAATTTTTTCCCTCACTCTACTTTTTTCATTCAACTTTTTCACCCCGGACGCTTTATCTGGACGTGGTTCTACAGGACCTCCACCAGCCGAAGCATAGTAATAGCATTAATATTATGCCTTCTAATTGCAGTCACTGTACTCATAATATACAGGATATCCGTGCTGCAAGCCCAGCTTCAGACGCAATCGTCAGGCAAGGGTAATTTAAGTGTAGGAATAAGTACAGATAGTAGTATAAATCCCCTCGCAAAGTCCCCAAAGCGGGACAATTTTCTCATGGCTTCTGGAAGGAAGTGCTGTAGGAATGCTCAACCGGTGTCACTCGTTCAGCCGATAGAAACTTTCAACCGGCTCTCCCCATTAAGCAACGAGTCGGAGTCAGAGGCTGAGCCTCCCACCATTAGCTCTGACAAATTGAAAACCCTAGTCATTGTCGACTCCATTACCCGCAGTATTAGATTTAAAGAATCATCCAGCGATCATACACTGTTTACCAGGGGACAGGGCTACCGATGTTAAGGCTAATCTGAAGATGGTGTTGGCTAGGTCTAAAACTGGTGAATGTGGAGAGTATAGGGATATGGTTACCTACGTCGGCACCAACAATGTTAGGATGAAACAGTCAGAGGTCACCAAACGCAACATAACTTCAGCGTGTAAATCAGCTGGAAAGATGTGTCGGCATCGAGTAATTGTCTACACATCTATCACTCCAGTGTTAATGCTCAATTGTAATTATTTCGCCATTATGTCCTATTTATTGCCTTACCTCCCTAATCTTACTACATTTGCACACACCGTATATAGATTTTTCTATTGTGTTATTGACTGTACATTTGTTTATCCCATGTGTAACTCTGTGTTGTTGTTTTTGTCGCATTGCTTTGCTTTATCTTGGCCAGGTCGGAGTTGTAAATGAGAACTTGTTCTCAACTGGCCTACCTGGTTAAATAAAGGTGAAATAAAACATTTAATTTCAAAAATCCATGATTGTGCCAATATTATCTCATTTATTTTCTACATCAAATTGTATAATGTTTTTAACTATACCTCAGTCTTAGTATACGTATTATCATTACCGAAATGATCAACCTCATTTCCAAAACCTATGTATCATTACCGTAACAGGTGTTCATTTAATGTTCATTTAATGAAAGGAAAAATAGTAGTTTGCATTAAATGGATGTACAGAATCTAAACGTTATGTTCTTTCAGGCTTGCCACATCATTTTGAAAATATGTCAGGTTTCAATGAAATGTCAAAAATATTAGGTTGTAGATTGAGAGAAATCAGTCAAAATCAAATAAAAATGTTAATTTAAAAATATATATTATTTCATAGTTTCAAGCAACTGTGCATGACTGTTAATAATCTATTTTAAAAAAAGTGAAATGTATTAGCTTTCCTAATGGTCTTGATGTTTTCAGACCGTTGTGGTAATGAGATTTTTAAGGACTTGTTTTGGAAAATATGTTCAAAAAGTGTTAAATTGTCAGTAAATGTTTTTAAAATAATGCTCACAAACACTTCAGACCTTGTTATTAATGCCTAAAAAGGAAATTTGTTGATGCAAGTCTTTTTAAAGATTTCATGTTTGAAACCTTTGAAACCAAGATTTCGTGAGAATCACCCTAGTGCTGCTTTTGACACCATCGATCACCACATTCTTTTGGAGAGATTGGAAACCAAAATCGGTCTACACGGACAAGTTCTGGCCTGATTTTAGATCTTATCTGTCGGGAAAGATATCAGTTTGTCTCTGTGGGTGGTTTGTCCTCTGACAAATCAACTGTAAGTTTTGGTGTTCCTCAAGGTTCTGTTTTCATTATATATTTTGTATATTTTACTTCTTGGTGATGTCATTCGGAAACATAATGTTAACTTTCACTGCTATGCAGACGATACACAGCTGTACATTTCGATGAAACATGGTGAAGCCCCAAAATTGTCCTAACTGGAAGCCTATGTTTCAAACATAAGGAAGTGGATGGCGGCAAAGGTATTACTTTTAAACTCAAACAAAGCAGAGATTCTAGTTCTAGGTCGGAAGAAACAAAGAGATCTTCTGTTGGATCTGACAATTAATCTTGATGGTTGTACAGTCGTCACAAATGAAACTGTGAAGGACCTCGGCGTTACTCTGGACCCTGATCTCTCTTTTGATGAACAAGACTATTTCAAGGAAAGCTTTTTTCCATCTTCGTAACATTGCAAAGATCTGAAACTTTCTGTCCAAAAATGATGCAGAAAAATTAATCCATGCTTTTGTCACTTCTAGATTAGACTTCTGCAATGCTCTACTTTCCGGCTACCCGGATAAAGCACTAAATAAACTTCAGTTAATGCTAAATACGGCTGCTAGAATCTTGACTAGAACCAAAAAATGTGATCATATTACTCCAGTGCTAGTGTAACAGTGTAGGTTCCGTCCCTCTCTTCGCCCCAACCTGGGCTCGAACCAGGGACCCTTGCACACATCAACAACTGACACCCCACGAAGCATCGTTACCCATCGCGCCACAAAAGCCGCGGCCCTTGCAACACAAGGGGAAACCCTACTTCAAGTCTCAGAGCGAGTGACGTCACTGATTGAAATGCTATTAGCGCGCACCACCGCTAACTAACTAGCCATTTCACATCGGTTACACTAGCCTCTGTTAAGGCTAGGGCTGATTTCAAGGTTTTACTGCTAATGCTAACCTACAAAGCATTGCATGGGCTTGCTCCTACAGTACCTATCTCTCCGATTTGGTCCTGCCGTTCATACACGTACCTACACGTACGCTACAGTCACAAGATGCAGGCCTCCTTATTGTCCCTAGAATTTCTAAGCAAACAGCTGGAGGCAGGGCTTTCTCCTATAGAGCTCCGTTATTATGGAATGGTCTGCCTATCCATGTGAGAGACGTAGACTTGGTCTCAACCTTTAAGTCTTTATTGAAGACTCATCTCTTCAGTAGGTTCTATGATTGAGCGTAGTCTGGCCCAGGGGTGTGAAGGTGAACGGAAAGGCACTGGAGCGACAAACCACAATGCGGTCTCTGCCTGGACGGTTCCTCTCTCTCCACTGGGATTCCCTGCCTCCAACTCTATTACGGGGGCTGAGTCACTGGCTTGCTGGTGCTCTTCCATCCCGTCCCTGGGAGGGGTGCATCGCTTGAGTGTGTTGAGTCACTGACGTGATCTTCCTGTCCAGGTTTGGCACCCCCCTCAAGTTTGTGTTGTGGGGGAGATCTTTGTGGGCTATACTCGGCCTTGTCTCAGGGTAGTAAGTTGGTGGTTGAAGATATCCTTCTAGTGGTGTGGGGACTGTGCTTTGGCAAAGTGGGTGGGGTTATATCCTGCCTGGTTGGCCCTGTCTGGGGGTATTGTCGAACGGGCCACAGTTGTCTTCCAACCCCTCCTGTCTCAGCCTCCAGTATTTATGCTGCAATAGCCTATGTGTCAGGGGGCTAGGGTCAGTCTGTTATATCTGGAGTATTTCTCCTGTCTTATCCGGTGTCCTGTGTGAATTTAACTATGCTCCCTCTAATTCTCTCTCTTTTTCTTTCTCTCTTTCTCTCGTCTCTCTTCTCATGGAGGACCTGAGCCATAGGACCATGCCTCAGGACTACCTGGCCTGATGACTCCTTGCTGTCCCCAGTCCACCTGGTCGTGCTGCTGCTCCAGTTTCAACTGTTCTGCCTGCGGTTAGGCCCTGACCTGTTCACCGGACGTGCTACCTTGTCCCGGACCTACTGTTTTCGACTCTCTCTCTCTACCACACCTGCTGTCTCTAACTCTGAATGATCGGCTATGAAAAGCCAACTGACCTTTACTCCTGAGGTGCTGACCTGTTGCACCCTCTACAACCACTGTGATTATTATTATTATTTGACCCTGCTGGTCATCTATGAACGTTTGAACATCTTGGCCATGTACTGTTATAATCTCCACCCGGCATAACCAGAAGAGGACTGGCCACCCCTCACAGCCTGGTTCCTCTCTAGGTTTCTTCCACTGTGCTTCTAAATTTACATCTGCATTGCTTGCTGTTTGGGGTTTTAGGCTGGGTTTCTGTATAGCACTTTGTGACATCGGCTGATGTAAAAAGGGCTTTATAAATACATTTGATTGATTGATGTAATATTAGTCTCTGGTGACAGGCAAAAAAAAATGGAATGTTAGCTGATTAGGTTCTGGGAGCCGAGATTCACGCTTGTGTGGCCTACTGACCTTGTGACCCCTGGGAGAGAGTCCTGAGTCTCCCCCAATGCGACCCAGCAGGTTCAGCTCGCTCTCCCCATGGCGGCTCAGGAAGATAGAGCGCGGTGTGACGTGGATGTTCATAAGGTAGTACACGATCCGGCTTTGTATATGGTCTTGCACACGGTTCACCAGGTACCTAGAGCCCACGTTGAAGATCTTGATGTAAGACAGATGCCTTTGTATAGGAAATATAGAGAGACACATAGGGAGACAATTATTATTCAAGACAGGTGCCGACACAATAACATGTAGGGGAAATACAGGAAGACAGATGGAGAGATGGATTTTTTGTTAATCACAGGTTTCGGATAACCAAGTATATTTTTCAGTTTAGTTTTTACTCTCTCTCTCATTCAGGGAGAGGAGCTGTTGGCATAAAGCCTGCTCCCAGATAGTTTTTTTGACAATGACTATAAAGGAGTTGGCAAGACAGCACAAACAGTTCTGGGACCAGGCTAGTTGGCACAGTCTGTTGAACTCTACCTGTCTTTCTCATCGTCCAAAGGCACATAGGTTTGCTTGTAGCACTCGATACGTTTCAGGAAGTCTGCCTGCGCCTCATCCTTGTCACAGTTCAAATAGTCTGGGCTGCTCACTTTCACTTCCTGGGACAAAGGTCAGTGTCACAGTGTAGAGTTTAACATCTTGTAGAGTTTAGCATCTTAGAAACAAAGAGCACTCTGGTAAGGTTTGAGAATAGACTTTCTCACCGTGATATTCTGTGCAATGATGTCTGGATCATCACAAATGGACTCCACAAAAAATACCTGTAAGGACAATTCAGTTGCGTTCATTATACCAAAGGGGTTTTGTCCAGTTTAAATTGAACATTAATGCATATCACCATCTGAGTTTGTAATTTAGCTTTTGCAGTGGTAGTAAAGTGTTTATTCATTATGTATAGTAGCAGCTACAGGACTGTCAGTTGGCCTGCCCTTGAACCTGCCTTGTAGCCTTTTTCCTTGGAAAAGCTCACAATGGATATCCTCCTCTCCCGTGTTGTGTTGGTAGCATCAAACACCTGGAGGGAAGAGGATATAAATTTGAGAGAAAATATTTTTTAATCGACTGTACAGATGTAGGATCTTAATTGTTTCACTATTTTGTTGCTGAGCATTTTCCTGTGTATTTGATTTTTTTAAAAGCTTCTATAGTTTGTCATTTCCACCACGAAAAATGTATCAACCCCTACAAAAAGGTCCATTAATTTTAACCCATATAAAAATTATAATTTCCTGTTTCTTCAGAATTATTTTCCTGCTGTAGCAAACTGCCTTAAATTAAGATCCTACATCTGTACATTCCAGTCAATGTAGCAGAACGTGGGCACTGTGGACACAGTGCAATGGTCCCTCAAAACTATTTTGGCACAGAGCAAATTTCAGGTCTTCTGAGCGCAAACTTGAACTTTGTGAAAAAAACGGTGTAACTTCCAGCGAAAGTTTACTCTGAACACTGTACTTGTTTTAAGTTACAGTTTTAACAGGGGCCAAGTAGGCCACTGTGGCTATTTGATCATAATGTAGGCCTACCAGAGTGGTCAACCATCAAAACAATGGAGAAAATACATCCCATAACATTTTAACATGGAAATACCTGTTCTATCATTCAGCCTATAGTAGCAGCCAATGTGTGGTGTTCAATGTAGGCCTACATTCCATGAGATGTTTGAAAAAACATGCAGGGCTTGACATTAACCTGTTTATCCACTTGTCCATCAGACAAGAAGGTGACTGAAAATGTTGTTGTGTTGTTTGATGTAAGAAACCACTTTACAAAGTAAAATGCATTATTATTCCCATACCATTATTACAGAGAATCAGAGAAATTATGCTACCCTCTGCCTATTGGCTACTTAGCTTATTCAAGCCTGTCTCAAAATACAACACTGCCCCTTTAAGGCAAAAAAAGCTCTTTACCTGAATCGCTTTTCAAAGATGTCTGGAAATGTACATGTTTTGTGGTCTTGTAGGAAGCAATAACTCCCTATCTATAACTGGGCTAATAACTCACTAACTAGCAAAGGATATGAACAAAATGTACACACGTCGCTACATGCAGCTCTCACTTTGATCTCAAAACAAGTGCATCTACTCTAGACCCCTCATGCTGTAAACACAGTCCAATTCAAAGTAAATTGCACAGATCGGTCTGTGTAGAGTACTTACTGAGTAGTGTGTGTCAATGCAATAGAATCCTACTCTGATGCTTTCTGCCAACAACAAAATCTCTTGCATAGTTCGTTTTGTTTCGATATGTTGCATTAAAAGTGGCTAAAAATGCATAGATTCGATCACAATTGCCACATTAAAGGGAAACGTTGATAGTGTTAACAGGGAAAACTCTAGAACAGTGGTCACCAATCTTTTCCGAGTCAAGATCACTTTCTGAGTCAAAATGCTAGCCGAGATCTACCGCTCTGTTTTTTTTAACATGACTTAAAAAACGTAAGACTATGCAACATTAACCAATTAAAACAGTACTGTAGCAATGAGGTTTGTGCAGTAAGCTATAGGCCCAATACATTATCACCACATATACAGTTGAAGTCGGAATTTACATACACTTAGGTTGGAGTCATTAAAACTAGTTTTTCAACCACTCCACAAATTTCTTGTTAACAAACTATAGTTTTGGCAAGTCGGTTAGGACATCTACTTTGCGCATGACACAAGTCATTTTTCCAACAATTGTTTACAGACATATTATTTCACTTATAATTCACTGTATCACAATTCCAGTGGGTCAGAAGTTTACATACACTAAGTTGACAGTGCCTTTCAACAGCTTGGAAAATTCCAGAAAATTATGTCATGGCTTTAGAAGCTTCTTCTTAATTTACATCATTTGAATCAATTGGAGGTGTACCTGTGGATGTGTTTCAAGGCCTACCTTCAAATCAGTGCCTCTTTGCTTGACATCATGGGAAAATCAAAAGAAATGAGCCAAGACCTCAGACTTTTTTTTAGACCTCCACAAGTCTGGTTCGTCCTTGGGAGCAATTTCCAAATGCCTGAAGGTACCACGTTCATCTGTACAACCAATAGTACGCAAGTATAAACACCATGGGACCACACAGCCGTCATACCGCTCAGGAAGGAGACGCATTCTGTCTCCTAGAGATGAACGTACTTTGGTGCGAAAAGTGCAAATCAATCCCAGAACAACATCAAAGGACCTTGTGAAGATGCTGGAGGAAACAGGTACAAAAGTATCTATATCCACAGTAAAACGAGTCCTAAATCAACATAACCTGAATGGCCGATCAGCAAGGAAGAAGCCAGTGCTCCAAAACCGCCAAAAAAAGCCAGACTACGGTTTGCAACTGCACATGGGGACAAAGATCGTACCTTTTGGAAAAATGTCCTCTGGACTGATGAAACAAAAATAGAACTGTTTGGCCATAATGACCATCATTATGTTTGGAGAAAAAAGGGGGAGGCTTTCAAGCCAAAGAACATCATCCCAACCGTGAAGCACGGGGGTGACAGCATCATGTTGTGGGGGTGCTTTGCTGCAGGAGGGACTGGTGCACTTCACAAAATAGATGGCATCATGAGGGAGGAAAATTATGTGGATATATTGAAGCAACATCTCAAGTCATCAGTCAGGAAGTTAAAGCTTGGTCGCAAATGGGTCTTCCAAATGGACAATGACCCCAAGCATACTTCCAAAGTTGTGGCAAAATGGCTTATGGACAACAAAGGCAAGGTATTGGAGTGGCCATCACAAAGCCCTGACCTCCATCCTATAGAAAATGTGTGGGCAGAACTGAAAAAGCATGTGCGAGCAAGGAGGTCTACAAACCTGACTCAGTTACACCAGGTCTGTCAGGCGGAATGGGCCAAAATTCACCAAACTTATTGTAGGAAGCTTGTGAAAGGCTACCCGAAACGTTTGATCCAGGTAAACAATTTAAAGGCAATGCTACCAAATACTAATTGAGTGTATGTAAACTTCTGACCCACTGAGAATGTGATGAAAGAAATAAAAGCTGAAATAAATTCTTCTCTCAACTATTATTCTGACATTTCACAGTCTTAAAATAAAGTGGTGATCCTAACTGACCTAAAACAGGGTATTTTTAGGATTAAATGTCAGGAATTGTGAAAAACTGAGATTAAATGTATTTGGCTAAAGTGTATGTAAACTTCCGACTTCAACTGTATTATCACCGCATTGTTGTTCGGGCATTTAAAAAAAATTGTATTTAAAAATTTGAGGTAGGCTATATGATCATACCCGTAATAGATCCGTTGTTGTATTACTTGTGAGGCACAGCTGAGTGAGCAAACATTTAAATATTTTACTGGGCTGATGGTGCCTGCATCTGATCTTCAGTCTCAATGGAGGGAGAGAGCAGCAGACTTAGGGTCTGGCTCTCAACATCCCTCTGCTCTCCCTTTCCTCCACTGACACTGACCAAAAAGGGACACCGTCTTCCAGCTGATGGTGAAACTGGAGTTGCACCGCACCTCATGCACAAATGTATGTTGTTACTCTTATGAACAGATACAGGGAAATATTCCTCAATGTTAAAAAGACCCAAGCCTCTAATTATAACAACAACGCAAGCCTATATATATATATATACTTTCCTACTCATTCATTACTGCTACAGTGCTTGTTGTAGCGCTGAGTGGAAATAGGAAAAACGCACGTTTTATGTTGAATACGAAGTGTTGACAGTGCTGAGTAAGAACTTAAACATGAACTCACTTGTAAAACAGCAGCTCTTTGCTATATTCATTGACAGTCTCTCTCTAGTCATGGTTTTAAACGTTTTGAAATCTCACAGTATCCATTTTGCTGTAGCTTTCTTTTATGCCTGCTACGTTACTGCAGACACGTGAACTGAGACATCCGATTGGCCCATGGTAGGCCTATAGTGCACTTGATTTGCTCTCCGGTCCCGCCAGCAGGCAGAGTTTGTACCTTCAGATGCATGAAATTGTTCAAAATGGCAAAACAAAATAGGAACACAAGGCTTTATCTTTGGGTTTTTTACAGAAATGTTTGGCGATCGATTAGGAATGCCTTGGAGATCTATCAGTTGAGTTTGATGACCACTGCTCTAGAAAGTTGAGAGAAGTTCAATCTCGTACTTCTCTTTGTGGGCTGATATTTCTTCTGCGTGGCAGTCCCGGGGGAGCTGAGCAGCAGTCTTGGGACTACTGTGCACCCGCAGCTTAGAGGGAACATTGGCACAGTGTATATTTCTTTAACCTTTATTTAATCTGTAAGTCCATAGAGGTCAAAATATATTTTTACCCATGGAGACCTGGAAGTGTCCAGTATATCATGTACAGTGTGTTTGAAGTTCAATGTCCTGTCCACCCTGAGTACAGTATGTCTCAGTCATGTGTAAGAGGTATGGTGTGTTTGCCCTATTGACAGTCAGCTCAGAGGGGCAGTTTTAAACTCTTACTCACGGCTACTTGTCCATGTTCCTTTGAGAAGTAGATAACTACATCTTTAAGGGCATTTGTAGCGCAGGCCCTGAGAAAGAAAATTCAATGAGAAATCGTTGGATTAACCACAGAAAGATAATTCACAGCACAAAAGGACATAGCAAGTCAGTTGTTACGTAATACTTTACACAAACCACCACTAGTCTGCACCTGAAATGTCACCCTATTCCCTATACAGTGCACTGCTACTTTGACCATGAAAGTAGTGGGAAAATAGAGTGCTATCTCAGACGCAGTCCCACCCATAGCTTCATCACATAGATAGAGCAACCCCTCAAACCTGAGGAATCTCTTACCTGCGAATCTGCATGGCCTCCTCATTGTCCGGTCTGAAGAACTCGAAGTTCTTGTAGCTCTGGACTGCTTCCCTGCGATACTGGCCCAAGTTGAAGACTAGACGATAGGTGATTGATGATAGATGATGGAGGATAGATAAGGGAAAGACCATCAACTCCAATCCTCAGTGACGTGTATGAGTACTCAAGCACACCTCAGGTCATTTAACTTGGCTAGTGTGTGGGTGTGAACTGACCCTTTGTTGGAACCCCTATCCAGTTGAGGTAGCGGGAGAGCTTCTTGGATATGTATGTCTTCCCCCTGGCAGGCAGTCCAACCATCACAATCAGAGTGGGGGAGTTGGTGAGCTGGGGCACGGAGGCTGGGGAAAACAAGACAGACCTTAGGAATCTACTGTACATGCCTGGTCAGTAAATAGAATGGTTCTCTGTGAACACTTTTAACAAGGCACAAATCAATGGTGAGAGTAAACACTTCCACACACAGTGTGTGTGTGTGTGTGTGTGTGTGTGTGTGTGTGTGTGTGTGTGCGCGTGCGTGTGTGTGTGCGTGCATGTGTGTACCAAGTGCCGAGGTAATCCTCACCATCTCCTCAAGAGAGAGAACACCAGGGGACAGAGAGATCAAATATCTGTTAACCAGGGCACACCTATCAGATGAGTCATCTCCCAACAGGCAAGGATTGGTTGAGCCCTCATTGTTACCATGCTGTGTCTTACTTACCTCGTCAACAAGATCGCAAGAGGTAATGTGTTCTGCATAATAATCCTAGAGTAATTAGCCAACTCCTTTAAGAGTGTAAGACTACTTCAGAGTATATCCTGAGAACCACAGAGTATCCCATGCAGCCAGTCACATCGGTGACAACACCACACTGGGACAAGGGTGCCATTGCAGACAGTACCAGCATGCAGTACCTCTTGTTCAGCATGAGATTTCATCATAGAAACAAAATAACAGTCAAAGCATGTGGAACAGAATCATTCCACAGGCTACATCAGACCTCTCAATAAAGTAATGTTCGAACTGCATATCCACACACTGCACCAGATATCATTTCACATGTCAGGAAGTAACTCCACTTAACTGAGACTTTAGAAGAGCGTTACAGTACAATAGGTAGTACGAGGGAGGATATAGGAGAACCAGGACATATTGCAGGATATAGAAGCTGGTAGTCTGTATGAATGATGACTGACTGCAGCGTCAGTATACAGTATCCATGCATTACAGGTCACAGGACAATGTTAGAGTAGGATTAATCTTATTCTCTCACATGGGGCATGGAGGAGGAGGGAGGGAAGCCATTCAACAGATCTACGATTTACACTAGGAAACAATCAATCATAGTCTTAACATGGCAACAAGATCAACACTTGAGCACTCATCCACCTGTTGTTGAAGATAACTTCCGTGGCTTATACTAATGAATGAATTAGGAAGTTGAGAGGAAAGAAGAGACAGAGAAAACAGACAGGAGAAGAGAAGGAGCGAGAGACAGAGAGAGAGAGACAGAGACAAAGAGAGAGCAAGCGAGAAACAGACAAACAGACGGAAACAGACAGAAACAGGCAGAAACAGACAGAAACAGGCAGAAAAAGAGAAAGACAGCACTAGACAGAAATTGGTTCTTCACACTTACAGCCTCTCCGGCGACTTAGCTTGCAGCTTCCCATCCCCAACCATGGCACCCATATCTTGAGCAGAGGAGTCTGCGTGAGCTCATTCTTCTCCTGTTCTGTGGTCATGTCAGCACTCGGCAGAGCCCAGACAGACAGAGTCATGCAACACAGCACAGTCCCCCTGGCCCTGTTCAGCGGAGCGAGTGGGAGTGAGGGAGACAAGAGGAGCAACACAGCCGCTTGCTTCAGTGAACTCTGGCGGGGTCACCTGACTGTTGCCAAGGAGCAGAAGGCGGAGGGGACGCTGGAAGGGGAGGACCGATTCCCTAAATAATGCAATACTTTTGACCAGGGTCCATAGGGCTCTGGTTCCCTATATAATGCAATACTTTTGACCAGGGTCCATTGGGAATTTGGTGCCATTTGGGACACATGTTAGCTCACTGATGCCATGCTGTTTCACTGCTACTCAGCAGTTAGCGTAGAACATGGTCAGAGGCCAACTACTTTAGAGGGATCTAAAATATCCTGGGATATCAGCCAGTAGGGAGGAGGAATCACAAAGTTACACAAGTCTGTGTTGTGGTGGTGACATGGCACTAAAGCATTAAATATATCAGTCCTTTTGAAGAACAAGCTCATCACAGAGTAACAGTTTACCATAGTTAACTGTTATGATGAACTGATCAAAACAATATATGTTGTGAGGCTATAGTACAGCACATATATGTCGCTTGACTTGTATTTGGCAACGGTGTGGTGTTGCTCAGTTATACCACAAGGTGGCAGTTGGAAGTCAGAGTTCACAGTTCCTTTTGAAATGTTAATCCAGAGGAAAGATCAACTGGCTCTATCATTACATACACTCACTGTCTGTAGCCTGTAGGAAGCAAATAAACTGACAAAACAGCTCCTCCCCATGTTCTCTGCTGTTTTTCTGCTCTGGTGCAATCATTCTCATTCAGAAAATATCTCACTTTGTTGACAGTACTTCAAGAGGTTACCAAGGCAATGAGGCATTGACCTGACTAAGGAATTAGACATCTAACAACCTATGAGAGAGACATGGACAGTCCCTGATCTCATTACAACTTAATGCAGTGGAGTATTTAAGGGAAGAGGCGTCATGGGTTAGATAATGTCATCAATACGTAATGTAGCCTCCCAGCAGGCGAGCAAGACTGGTTGAAAGGACATCATTACTACACCATTACAAGCTGGTTGCAAACTAGCTGTATTGATGTCATTTCAACCAGTTTGTCCACTGGGCCCGCTGGGAATTGTTACCCCCTCAATTCTTATTTATGTTATGTCCATACATTCTTAGAAAAAAAATTGCTATCTAGAACCAAAAAGGCTTCTTCGGCTGTCCCCATAGGAGAACCCTTTGAAACAACTTTTTGTTTTAAAAGAGTTCTACATGGAACCAAAAAGGGTTCTCCTATGGGGATAGCAAATTAACCCTTTTGGAACGCTTTTTTCTACGAGTGTAGGCCTACCGTATAGTATCAGGTTTTACATGCAGTGGCAACATTGTTTAGACATTTCCACTGTGGGGTTTGCTGTAACAAATTTTTACTTAGACCTGCAGTAACTTAGCAAGGGTGAAATGGGCATTGGAACAGGATACTTTGAATAAAACTTTCTGGTCAAATTCTAACAGAGACAGACAGTTAGTTTGGCAGTTAGTCTTACAGTGTCTTGGCCTCTGCCATTACTCCGCAACAGAACATGTAATTCCCATAACACAGCTGGACATTCTGCATCTAAGTGTCAGACCTCATACCAACTGCTAAGCTACCTAACTGACCACATTCTGGGCAAATCGTACCGTAGGCCTATGTTGGCATATGTTAAAAAGGTTAAGCATCAAACCTGATATTCTGCAGTACAGACAATGTTTATGCCTTTCAGCAACAGTAATGACCACAGAGTCTAGACCTGTTTTTGTTAGTAGAGCCCAGGAGAAGCGAGAGAGGAACATGCTATCCCTGCTGGCTGAGAGTTTGGCCTGGCAAGAATGTAGCCTGGCCTCCCTGCTCCAAATAGAATGGCAGGGATTGACTGCACTGTAGCTGCTGAGCAATGAGCTATGATTGGGCAGCTGCTGTAAACCACAGCTAAATGTAAGTGTGTTCCTGAAAACATCTCTCTCTCTCTCTGAGGTACTGTAAACTGCATAATAAAAGTTTACATGGAACATACTGTACTTAAAGGTCCAATGCAGAAATGTTTATCTCAATATCAAATCATTTTTCGGTAACAATATAGTTCTTACTGTGATTGTTTTCAATTTAAATGGTCAAAAATGAACAAAAACAGCTTCCTAACAAAGAGCAATTTCTCAAGCAAGAATCTTGCTAGGACTATCAGAAAACTAGCTTCTATGGCAGAGACATGGCAGAGAGGTTTGAAACTTTCTTTCTTATTGGTCTATTAACTTGTGATGTCACCAGTCTCGCCAAAACTCCATCCCATGAAGAACAGGCTGAAATTTCAAACAGTCTTTTCAAATAGTTCTTGCACTAAAAGGGCATTACCATAATTTTCAAAATTTCACAATATTATTCCAAACTCATAGTGTGGAAATATATATACACCCAGAAAATCACATTTTTCACTGCACTGGGCCTTTAAGGTTGAGGTTGAGGTTACATTCCATATGAATATGGAATGAGATATTAAGATGGCAAGAGGGTACATTACATTTTGGAGTTGGTTTATGCAAGATTCCTTCAGAAGACAGACCGTCCCGTTCCGTAACAGGTCCCAAAGAGCTGATCAGGTTCCATATGAAGGGTCCTGCTTGGATAACTATCCCAGTACAGTTGACTAGCTTCTTTCATTTATTCACATATAGGCTGCTAGCAGAAAACTGAACCCAATCCTAACCATTCATTCACTGATAGGCTACAACAGATGTAAAGATGATCACTCTTTTGTTGCAGAGAATTTTCAATCAATCAATTAAAATCAAAGTTTATTGGTCGGTTACAGAGATTTGCAGATGTTTTCACAGGTTTTCACGACGCCAACAGTGCAGCAATAATACCTAGCAATACAAAACAATATACACATAATCGAAAAAGTTAAAAGAAATAAATAAAAAATATCAGAACGAGCAATGTCAGAGTCCTGAATATAAATAATATATATATATATTATTTATATTTACAGTTGAAGTCGGGAGTTTACATACACCTTAGTCAAATACATTTAAACTGTCTTGGGTCAGTTAAGATCACCACTTTACTTTAAGAATGTGAAATGTCAGAATAGTAGTAGAGAGGATAACTTATTTCAGCTTTTATTTGTTTCATCACATTCCCAGTGGGTCAGAAGTTTACATACACTCAATTAGTATTTGGTAGCATTGCCTTTAAATTGTTTAACTTGGGTCAAACGTTTTTAAAGGCAATGCTACCAAATACTAATTGATTGTATGTAAACTTCTGACCCACTGGGAATGTGATGAAACAAATAAAAGCTGAAATAAATCATTCTCTCTACTATTATTGTCACGTCCTGACCATGGTAAGCTGTTATTTTCTATGGTAGACTGGTCAGGGCGTGACAGGGGGTGTTTTTCTATGTTTTGTATTTCTATGTTCAGGTTCTAGTTTTCTATTTCTATGTTGGGTTTGTTTGGGATGATCTCCAATTAGAGGCAGCCGGTCCTCGTTGTCTCTAATTGGAGATCATACTTATGTAGGGGTTTTTTTCACCTGGGTTTGTGGGATCTTGTTTTTGTATTGCTCAGTGAAGCCTGCAGAACGTGACATTTGTGTTTCTTTGTTTTATTGTTTTTGTATAGTGTTTTGAGTTAATAATAAATATTTATCATGAGCACTAAACACACTGCACCTTAGTCTACTCCTTACGACGATCGCCACAATTATTCTGACATTTCACATTCTTAAAATAAAGTGGTGATCCTAACTGATCTAAGACAGGGAATTCTTCTTGGATTAAATGTCAGGAATTGTGCAAAACTGAGTTTAAATGTATTTGGCTAAAGTGTATGTGTAAGGGGTGCGTAACCGGTGGCAGGGAAGTCAGACGCAGGAGAGCAGAACTAGGTAATAGCCGGAGCAGTTTAATAGCAAAACCAACAGCATAAAAATAACAAGACATGGGTACAAAACCCGTCGCACACCAGTCAACACGTGCGCTTACAATAAACAATACCACACAAAGACATGGGGGCAACAGAGGGTTAAATGCACAACACGTAATTAGGGACTGAAAACCAGGTGTGTGGGAAAACAAGACAAAACAAATGGAAAATAAAAAATGGATCGGCGATGGCTAGAAGACCGGTGACGCCGAACAAGGAGAGGAACCGACTTCGGCAGAAGTCGTGACAGTATGTAAACTTCCGACTTCAACTGTATATATGCTCAGTGTACAACAAATTAAGTATAGTTTCCTAATATTGAGTTGCACCACCGCCACCCCACCCCACCAATGCTGGCCCATGTTGACGCCAATGCTTCCCAAAGTTGGATGTCCTTTGGGTGGTGGACTATTCTTGATACACACATGAAATTGTTTAGCATGGAAAACCCAGCATTGTTGCAGCTCTTGACACAAACCGGTGCGCCTGGCACCTACTACCATACCTTTGCATATTTTGTCTTGTCCATTCACCCTCTGAATGGCACACATACACAATCCATGTCTCAATTGTCTCAAGGCTTAAAAATCCTTATTTAATCTGTCTCCTCCCCTTCATCTACACTGATTGAAGTGGAATTAACAAGTGACATCAATAAGGGATCATAGCTTTCACCTGGATTCACCTGGTCAGTCTATGTCATTAAAAGAGCAGGTGTTCATAATGTTTAAACACTCAGTGTGTAATGGTGTGTATAGACAGTATATTAATAGAAAAGGTGTGTACAGGTGAAGTTATATAGGATGAGCCTTGAATAAAATACAGTATATACATCTGAAGTTTCTAAAACAGTATATAAACTTTTTCTCCACATCAGGAAATGTTAACTTCTAGTGTATTCAAGGTTTAAAAAGGCTTCCTTTTTGTGATACAAAAAATGTATCAACCTCTACAAACAATATCCATTATTTATAATGACCTGACCAAGATCCGCTTCAGATGGAGCTTTAACAGTGTGCGGGCCTTCTTGTTCTATACCATTATTTATAATCCACATAATAATTCACATTTCCTGTTGCTGCAGAATTAATTTCCTGCTATAGCAAACTGGCTCCAATTAAGATCCTACAACTGTAGCATTCATTCAGTGATAGGCTACTACTATACTTGACTGTGCTAATCATACTGTAACAGAGCACAAAGATGATACCACTTCTGTATAAGGAAATAGAGGGAAACAACAGAAGATATCAGAGTTACCAGAGTGACAGACCTTCCCAAGTCCTTTCCATTTTCGTCTGTGTGTCCATCCTTTCTAAATCAAGGCAGCTTGAAACCCAGAGAAGATGTTGTCCAGTCTGTAGCAGTGTCTGCTGCACTGTCTAAATCCTAGAGTGTAACACCAATCCACCAAGTCTATTTTGCTCGTGTGTATTTCTGTGCTGCTGCACTTAGCCCCCTGAACAACATGTGCTCATAACAACATGTGCATAGACAGAACTGAACCAGCATAGTAAAGTTGGACTTTACCATATCATCTTAGCGCTTCCTACTCCTCTCTCTCAAGAGAGTGCATGTTTATCAATGAATGCTCTCACCTGCGCTGTCACAGCGGCACCTCATTATGTATTCCATATGGAGCAGTTCTATCCCTGCAGGGTGCACTGTCTGAAGAAGACTTACTAATGCCTATGGCTCTGCTGTCAGATGCTCTTATTAATGTAACCAAACCCCTCCGCCAAAGCATTCTCTCCCCCCTCACCACCTTCTCCCTCTTTCTACGACACATGGACATACGCTGGGCTTGTCCTTTAATGTTTGCCAGGTCTTGGGTTCACCATTCACAACTTACACACACACACACACACGCGCACACGCACGTGCATACGCACACTCACATATACGCACACTCACACACACACACACAGCCAGGGAAGTGAGCTCATAACAGGAGCAAAGGTCACCGAGGGGATTTGAACGTTTACAACTCCGTGGCTTCGCTTATCATTCAGACCTGGGTTTGAATAGCATTTGAAATCTTTCAAATACTATTAGCTTTAGCTTTAGCCTGCCTGTAGTGCCAGGCGGGCTGGTTTTACCCTTCTGTGACTCTTCTATTGGTTCAATTGCACCAGGCAAACTTAATCAAGCCCAGCTAAACTATTTGAAGTAATATCAAATAGTATTTGAGCCCAGGTCAGCCACTTATCATGCACACACACGTGTCAAAGATTGTTGAAGATGTTATCGCAGGTGCAGCGAAATGCTTGTGTTTCTAGCTCCAACAATGCAGTAATAGACAAAATACTGCAAAGTAGTATATAGTAGTATATGGAACACGGCCTACAGTAGTTACTACTACATGAGAATGTGACAAGTAAGGACTTGTAGGCCATGTCTTGGACTCTTGTTATTGTGTTCCATATACTACAGTTTCTCTGGCAAGATGGCACTGACAGACACGGACACCCTGTTTCTAGCTCCTAGACAACTTTGCAGTATTTTGTCTATTACTGCATTGTTGGAGCTAGAAACACAAGCATTTCGCTGCACCTGCGATAACATCTTCAAATCTGTGTATGCGACCAATACATTTTGATTTGATTTGATTTGAAAGGGTGTGTAACATTAAACGTTTCAACAAATATGTTTTTAATGACTGGAGCTTACTATGTGCTGCAATCATAAAACCAACAAAACACATTAATATTTTCTATCCAACCAATACTGACTGTGTTATGCAGCAGACAAATTCAAAAATATGACACATGATGAATTATACAGCATATTACTGCATGCACATCAAAATGCTTAGCTTACCATTAGCTGTACGTGTAACGTCTGCTACAGAAGCATGGTGTTGCTGCAGTCAGTACCATACCCAAGCTCCATTCTTGACGTGAGTCCCCAAAAGAATCCAGTGAAATCTTGGGATGTCTCGATATACAGTGGTAATGTAAAAAGCAGCAAAACAAAGCATCTAGCCAGGCCTCATTTTAAAAACAAGCCCCAAATGATCTGCTCCTATTGTAAATAGTTTAGTAAGGTACCATCTCATGTTACCCTTTTGGATTGTAAAGGGGCATTTTCCTTCACTAAACTTTTCCACTTACTTTGTCAGGATCAACTCATTTACCACTATCCCTATCTCTCACACAGTCATGGATGGCAGCCAGCAAAACTCAAATATATCACTACAGCTCATTTACTGAGTAAAAACCTTAGCGCACCAAAACAATAGCAAATATGGAAAATAATAATCTGTTTGATTTTAATCACAATCAGTACTCCCTCAGGACGTTGCCTCCCTAATCTCAATAAGACTGTTGGGTGTATTTTGTTGTAATGAGTTGCTGCTTGCACAGTGTGTTACAGTACTGTAATGATCCTTTGGGTCACCACACAAGTGTGGCCTTTCATATGGTGCGGGTTGACTTCATATGGCGCGGGTTGACTTCATATGGCGCGGGTTGACTTCAAATGGCGCGGGTTGACTTCATATGGCGCGGGTTGACTTCATATGTTGCGGGTTGACTTCATATGGCGCGGGTTGTAAGCGAACGAAAGGTATTGGATCCCCATTTGCAGCCGCCTCGGCGAGCGCTAGGCTTCCTTGGGTCCGCAATATACGTATATCAACAAGGACACTGAGACAAGACCCTTGGTTAAGAAACCTTGAAGTCTGACAACTAGAGTAAAACATTTTCAAAAAAACACTCACCCAAGTAAGCAAGAAAAATAGGCAGAGTAGAGGGCAGAGAGAGGGAATGACTGATGGGCTGCTCTGTGCTCACTGACCGTCGGGTTTATTAACGAGGACCCTCATGAGTGATGGACTCCTCAGCAAAGTACAAAGGTTACAGTATCCTGTATGTGAGGCCCGGACATAGGATAAGCACAGAGACAATGGATTTTCAGAGGGGTTCTAGTATTTATGCCATAGGCCTAAACACTATTGATGGTTTCCATTTATAAAACAAACAGATCCAACTACTTAAATGGTTGATGATACTCAATAGATAATTGACCTCAATGCACAGTAATTGACCTCACTGCACAGTAATTGATCTCACTGCACAGTAATTGATCTCACTGCACAGTAAATGACCTCACTGCACAGTAATTGATCTCACTGCACAGTAATTGACTTCACTGCACAGTAATTGACCTCACTGCACAGTAATCGAGCTCACTGCACAGTAATTGACCTCACTGCACAGTAATTGACCTCACTGCACAGTAATTGACCTCAATGCACAGTAATCGAGCTCACTGCACAGTAATTGACCTCACTGCACAGTAATTGACCTCACTGCACAGTAATTGACCTCACTGCACAGTAATTGACCTCAATACACAGTAATTGACCTCACTGCACAGTAATTGATCTCAATTCACAGTAATTGACCTGAATGCACAGTAATTTATCTCACTTCACAAGTTTTGTTCTTGTAATATTACACCACTATTTTTGCTTGAGGTCATGACATTGATTTATCAAATTTTCAGAGAAAATATATTTGTACAGTGACATTTGAATAGCACTGGTTCACTTAGTTTTTGCCCTCAATCATTTTTAATCCCTTTTATGAAGCTTTTCCTGTGCTGTATCTGGTCTTGCACTTCTCACTCTAATCTAGGAGATCTTTGTTTAAACTAAACATAGTATGCTATACAATACTACCGTGCGTCATTAGAGATGGTTTGGGACCTTGCCACATCCTGCAGCGTAAATAGGTCGTGTTCCTGTCTGCTGCCGAATGACTGCTAAGCACTAGAGTGTGTTCTTTACCGAATGTTCTTACTGAGGAACACAAGGCTATTCTTGGCAGAACAGTTATGTCACATCAAATTGCAGAACATTTCTAAGCAAAATGTGAATCGAAGTGATAAGGAACTATGGTGTGTGAAGTACTGTACATTCTTAGTTTATGGATTCAAATGTATTCCCATGTATCAGTTCTAATGTATGGATTGTAGTGACAGTGGGCCTGTCATTCCTGTTAAGTAACGCAGTGTATTTCAGATATAGGGAAAGCAATTGAAAAAACCTGAAGGTTGATATAATGGGATTTCCATAGTGTCTGGTATTTTACATAGAGAACCTTTCTAATATGTAAAAAATGTAAGTCATGTGTAATTATTACATTCATCTTTTGAATCAAGTTTTTGTTGGGTTATTGTAATTATGTACCTTCGCCATGTATTTGAACTAATGTTATACATTTTGTAATACAGTATAAATTGTAACATTTGATTCCATACATATAAAGGATGAGATACATGTTTCATGAAATAAGAATACGTTCAAAAGTCTTCTTTAAATTAACATTTTCACTTTAGAATATATACAGTATCATGTGTTCTTTTTAAACCTTCACCACATTTAAAGCCGATCACCACATTATAATAATATTCCATTTTGAATGGAGTTTCACACCTATATTAAAAACTCTGCTGGCAGTTAGTCTGTTTCCTGTTCCTCTGCACATGCATTATCTTTTTACTGCAGTCGGCTAAATCAGGGTCACAAAGAGTGCTTCCTGGTAGTCTTAAACAAATCTACTTTGAAACGAAAGTACACACCTCACTTACATGGTTATTTCGTTTTAAAAAAAGAAGACACCGATATCATGTCAGATATAGCATTGAAATGCATTCAGTTATGAGTTTGCATCCCAATATTACACTTCATATGCATCACAGAAGACTGAAATAGAACAAAACCGTTTGACAAAGAAATATAGGATTTTAAGCGTTTTTTTATGTCTATTAATTATGAAATTATGAACAATATTAATAACATTCCACCAATGAGGCCACTAGGTCATGTAACTGCAGGAAAGGGCTACCAGCATTTTGTGATTTCACATTGCTCTGTAACCTCAATACCATGTGCCATAAACCAATACAGTCTACACTTTGCTTTAAATCAGTTTAACATATAATATATTTAAAACACAATTGGCACCTTAACCTAACCTATGGAATTGTTTTAAGATGGTCATACCATGTATCATGTAGCTATTTGATTTAGATAACCCTTTTGTCACACCCTGATCAGATTCACCCGTCCTCGTTGTTGTCTCCACCCCCTCCAGGTGTCGCTTGTTTTTACCCAGTGTATTTATCCCAGTGTTTTGCCCATTCTCCTGCTTTTTGCATTTTCTAGTCATCCCGGTTTTGACCCTTGCCTGTTTCTGGACTTTGTACCCGCCTGCCTTGACCACGAGCCTGTCTGCCACTCTGTACCTCCTGGCCTCTGATCTGGGTTTGACCTTTTTGCCTGTCTATGACCATTCTCTTGCCTACCCCTTTGGATTAATAAACATTGTAAGGCTCCAACCATCTGCCTCCTGTGTGTGCATTTGGGCCTCGCCTTGTGCCTTGATCAAACATTTTTTATTTTAAAATGATTTTATAAAATATTGAATTTGACCTTTACTACTATAGGCCGTAGAAACGCATTGAATAACACATTCATAAATGGCCAAAAAATACAATAAAAAAGGAAATCACAAGGAACAAGGTTTTGAAATGTCTGTTCTATATCTAGGAGAATAAGAAAGCTCAGGAAATATTTTAGTTTTTTGGAATATTTAACCCCTTATTTTTGTTGGCACAAAATTACCTCCATACTTTCATTTTTTTGTATGGGTTACCTTCAGACGAGTCCAATGACACTTGTGGGGGTCGTAGAGCACAATGGAGAACACCATCATGTTGAGAGTCTCCCCCTTTCATAATATACTTTACAAAAATATAAACACAGCATGTAAAGTGTTGGACCCATGTTTCATGAACTGAAATAAAAGATCCCAGAAACTTTCCATACGCTCAAAAGTTTATTTCTTGTTTACATCCCTGTTAGTGAGCATTTCTTATTTTCAAAGGTAATCTATCCACTTAACAGGTGTGGTATATCAAAAAGCTGATTAAACAGCATGGGCATTACACAGGTGCACCTTGTGCTGGGGACAATAAAAGGCCACTCTAAAATGTGCAGTTGTCAGATGTCTCAAGTTTTGATGGACGGTGCAACTGGCATGCTGACTGCAGGAATGTCAACCAGAGCTGTTGCCAGATAATTGAATGCTAAGTTGTCTACCATAAGCCATCTCCAAAGTTGTTTTAGAGAATTTGGCAGTACATCCAACCGGCCGCACAAACGCAGACCACGTGTCACCACGCCAGCCCAGGATCTCCACTTCCGGCTTCTTCACCTGCGGGATCGCCCGAGACCAGCCACCCAGACAGCTGATGAAACTGTGGGTTTGCACAACCAAAGAATTTCTGCACAAACTGTCAAAAGCCGTCTCAGGGAAGTTAATCTGCTTGCTCTGCTTACTCGTTGTCCTCAAAATGCTCACCTTTGATGGCCACTCGCACACTGGAGAAGTGTGCTCTTCGTGGATGAATCCCGGTTTGATCTGTACCGGGCAGATAGCAGACGTCGTGTGGGCGAGTGGTTTGCTGATCTCAATGTTGTGAACAGAGTACCCCTTGGTGGCGGTGGGGTTATGGTATGGGCAGGCATAAGCTACGGACAACGAAAACTATTGCATTTTATCGATGGCAATTTGAATGCACAGAGATACCATGACGAGATCCTGAGGCCCATTGTCGTGCCATTCATCCACCACCATCACCTCATGTTTCAGCATGATAATACACGGCCTCATGTCACAAGGATCTGTACACAATTCCTGGAAGCTGAAAATGTCCCAGTTCTCCCATGGCCTGCATACTCACCAGACATGTCACCCATTGAGCATGTTTGGGGTACTATGGATCGACGTGTACAACAGCATTTTCCTGTTCCCGCTACTTCGCACAGCCATTGAAGAGGAGTGGGACAACATTCCACAGGCCTAAATCAACAGCCTGATCAACTTTATGCGAAGGAGATTTGTCACGCTGCATGAGGCAAATGGTGGTCACACCAGATACTAACTGTTTTTCTGATCCACTCCCCTACCTTTTAAAACAAAATGTATTGGTGACCAACAGATGTATATCTGTATTCCCAGTCATGTCAAATCCATAGATTAGGGCCTAATTCATTCATTTAAATTGACTGATTTCCTTATACATATTTTTGTTCAGTGTAGTTTTGTAGACCAAACCATTCGGATGCAGACCGATTTTCGGTATGTCTCATGGTCTGACAAACACCACTGTAGCTTGGCCACCTTCCACTGCAGATGCAGAAGGCCGATATAGGTGGATGAGGTGTATTGAGATGCAGCCCATGCAATGATACAGTATCTCTAGTTTAAGCTGATGGATTGTGATGTGGATTTCTTTATTATGTTACTTAGATTGACACACGGTTGTGTCAATAGACTCTTACGAATATTTTGGGGAGGACGGGCTCATAGTAATGACTAGAATGGAATCAATGGAATGGTATCGAACACACATTCACTTCATTCCAGCCATTATTATGAGCCCGTCCTCAGCAGCATTATTATTCCAGACATTATTATGAGCCTCCCCTCAGTGGCATCATGTGATTTACAATATATTTACATCTATTAGATACAATGAATAACCAGGAAAGTCAATTCATACATATTACCATACATGGAAAACAATGTTTATTTTGTTTTATTTAACCTTTATTTAACCAGGAAAAGCTCATTGACACCCAGTCTCTTTTGCAAGGGAGACCTGGCCAAGAAGGCAGCAGTAATCATTACAACATTACTACATGTAAAACATGCAATACAATCAGCACATCAACAGCACAATCCAGTCTACAGGAAATATTTACACTCCTCATGAACAGTCTTGCATCAGAGTTTTAAATCCTTTAAGGGCACTAATACATCTAGGTGAAGCATATATTGTAGACTATTCCATGCCTCTGGTCCACAATAGCAGAAGGCATTCTTGCCTAACTCGGTAAAGGCCCTGGGGACTTTAAGTAGCAACCACCTAGCAGACCAGGTCTGGTAACTGCTAGTGGTAGAGGTGAGCAGGCTACAGATGTAGAGAGGGAGTTTATCCAATATGGTTTTGTAAATGAACACGTACCAATATAGCTGTCTGCACATATAAAGATAGGTCCAATCCACCATTTGGTACAAGGGGCAATGGTGGGAGAGTGACTGTCACGTCCTGACCAGTAAAGGGGTTATTTGTTATTGTAGTTTGGTCAGGACGTGGCAGGGGGTGTTTGTTTTATGTGGTTCGGGGTTTGTTGGGATATGTAATTATGTAAGTTTGTTTTAGATGTTCCGGGGTTTTTGGGTATTGTTCTGGTTTTGTATTTCTATGATTTTCTAGGTTGTGTATTTCTTTGTTGGCCTGGTATGGCTCTCAATCAGGAACAGCTGTACATCGTTGTTGCTGATTGGGAGTCATACTTAGGTAGCCCTTTTTTCACATGGGGTTTGTGGGAAGTTGTTTAGTCTGCAAGACTGTCGTTCGTTCGTTCGTTTTCTTTATGTGTTAAATAGAAGTAAATATGAGCACTCAACCCACTGCGCCTTGTTCTACTCCATACGACGACCGTTACAGTGACTGAGCATTTGTAACAAAGCATAAGGATAGATGATAAACAGAGTCAAGTCACTTTAACACAGAAGAGGCTTTATGCATATACAGTGGCTTCAGAAAGTATTCACACCCCTTGACATTTTCCACATTTTCTTGTCTTACAGCCTGAATCTAAAATGGAAAGACATTTTAAAAAATGTGTCACTGGTCTACACACAAAACCCCATAATGGCAAAGTGGAGTTATGTTTGTAGACATTATTTCTAATTAATAACAAATGAAAAGCTGAAATGTCTTGAGTCAATAAGTATTCAACCCTTTTGTTATGGCAAGCCTAAATAAGTTCAGGAGGAAACATTTGCTTAACAAGTCACACAATAAGTTGCATGGATTCACTCTGTGTGCAATAATAGTGGTTAACATGATTTTTGAATGACTATTTCATTTCTGTACCCCACACATACAATTAACTGTAAGTTCCCTCAGTCGAGAATTGAATTTCAAACAAAGATTCAACCACAAAGACAAGGGAGGTTTTCCAATGCCTCGCAAAGAAGGGCATCTATTGGTAGATGGGTAAAACAAAAGCAGACATTGAATATCCCTTTGAGCATGGTGAAGTTATTAATTACACTTTGGAGTCACAGTCACTACAAAGATACGGTACAGGAGTCCTTCTTAATTCAGTTGCGGGAGAGGAAGGAAACCACTCAGGGATTTCACCATGAGGCCAATGGTGACTTTAAAATAGTTACAGAGTTTAATGGCTGTGATAGGATAAAACTGAGGATGGATCAACAACATTGTAGTTACTCCACAATACTAACCTAATTTACAGAGTGAAAAGAAGGAAGCCAGTACAGAAAAAAACATTCCAAAACATGCATCCTGTTTGAAACAAGGTTGCAGTAAAACTGCAAGAAATGTGGCAAAGAAATGAACTTTTTGTCCTGAATAGAAAGTGTTGTGTTAATCCAATAAAACACATTGCTGAGTACCACTCTCTATATTTTCAAGCATGGAGGTGGCTGCATCATGTTATAGGTATGCTTGTAATTGTTAAGGAGTGCAGAGTTTTTCAGGAAAAAAAAATTCCAACTTGAGCTAAACACAAGCAAAATCCTAGAGGAAAACCTGCTTCAGTTTGCTTTCAAACAGACACTGAGAGATGAATTCACCTTTCAGCAGGACAATAACCTAAAACACAAGGCCAAATCTACACTGGAGTTGCTTACCAAGAAGACAGTGAATGTTCCTGAGTGGCCAAGGTACAATTTTGACTTTAATATACTTAAAAATCTATGGCAAGACCCTAAAATGGTTGTCTAGTAACGATCAACAACCAAATGACAGAGCTTGAAGAATTTTGAAAAGAATAATGGGCAAAGGTTGCACAATCCAGGTGTGTAAAGCTCTTAGAGACTTACCTAGAAAGACTCACAGCTGGAATCGCTGCCAAACGTGCTTTTACAGTTAATCAATGCACAGTAATAAACACAGCAGAAATAGATAAATGAGTGGGGGAGAAATGAGAGCACGCAAACAAAGCTCTGTCTGGTATTGCAATGAGAATGCTGTGCTGAACTCATAATGGTGCTGAAGCTTGTCCCTGGATGCGATGGTTGAATATCTGAGGGACAGACTGTTGAGCTCATTCCCAAAGTCTGGTGATCTGCATGAGAAGAGCATCATTACTATGGAGGTAGACCAATGGGTTGATGGCACTGTTTAGACATACAAGGGCTCGGCTGACTTGGTGAGCAATGTAGATGCCAGTGAACCAATCCTGACACATCTGTTCTCTTTTCAAAATCCTAGTTTTCAGGTTTAGATTCCTGAATATATGATTCTGGGGTGTAACAAACAGAGAAGAGTAAAGTCACAAGGAACACCAGTTTTAGGCATCTCTGCTTCATCACTTGGTTGATGTTGGTTTTGGTGGAGAGAACCACAGCCACGTGTCCATAGCAACCCAATATGATGAGCAGAGGGATGCAGAATCCACATACTGTCCATGCAATACTGTAGTTCAGGTAATCATTGGTAAAGCAGTCCGAGGTGGTGTCAAAGCATGTTTTTGTCCCTGAAGAAGAGTTGGGTACTGTTTTGTCAAAGTACACATCAGGAAGACTCAGTATGCAGACTAAAACCCAAACTACAGCAGTGATAACTACAGAGTGACCCCCAGTTATCCTGCCCATCACTCTCAGTGGGTGGACAATGCTCAGGTACCTGTATAGGCTAATACATGTGAGGAAACCAATACTTCCATACAAGTTCAAATTGAAGCAGAATCGTATCTTGCAGAATATTTCCAGTGACTGTCTGCTGAGTAGTACGCAACCAGAAATGGAAGTGTCATCAAATATAGAATATCTGCCACTCCAAGGATCAGAACAAAAACATTGATATTTCCGAATTTCTTCCAGTTCGCGAACAATAATTTTAGTCCCAAACAGTTAGCAACAAGACCAATGATGAATACTGATATATACACTGCAGGTAAGAATTTCTGTGAAAAGGCCTTGTTAACTTGTCCTCAGGAAGAGTTTGCCTTCATTTTCTCTCCCCCACAGAAATTGATCTTATACGGGTGAGAATAACCTGAATAGAGGTTGAATGAAAAAAAAGTATTTCCTTCAAGATGAATGAAGAAGTCAGTCGCTCAGTTTCCTACCACTTCTCAGTTATTCTCAGAGCTCCACATTGAGATTGCAAAAGGTAGAGGTAGGTTTTCTCTTACAATGTTTTGTGTGAAAGTGCCATTTGCTCTATGACAAGCTGTAACACTGACTCTCTATACAGAAGAATTCTGAAATTACCAGTAGGGACTTGTTTCCTGACTACAAACAGGAAATCATACATGTCTAGACACACACCACACACACACAGTGACCCCTTATTTCATTCAGTTTTGTAACGGTGGTTTGAAACAAGAGGCTTTTTTGTGGAAAGCCTAGAACAGAACTTTTTGATCAAGGTCAACATTGTCATTTTATATCAAAATAAATGACATCAATTTAGAGCCGGTCAGTTTCCTGTTCAGTTTTATATCACACAGCTATTTGCACTGATACTGTGAGTCCAATAGAAGCCACTAGATGTCAATGGAGTTACATGGCTTTCTGATTTTGGGACTCTACAGTGTGTATGTTGAAATATCAGCACACAAATCACTAATCAATCATAAGGAGTTTTATGGGAAAGTTACAGAAGAAATTACAACAACATCTCAATATAGCAATATAATTATTGAATAAGATGCAATGTACAAATGAGCTCAAGCTTTACACAAAAGGCATTGTGGATGGAAAACAGTTTGGACAATGCATAAAATCAGCGATACAATTGTACGTTTCAAAAAGCATAAGAATGGTTTATATTTACAACAACATAGAAAATAAAAGTACAATTTCATCTGACTAAGAACACAAAATAGACACATTTATAAACAAACAAACAAACAAACTGATATAACAGATGGAATTTGCATGTCAAGATACAGTATCTATCAACTCAAAGGATGGTGTCATTCTGTAAAATAAATTCACGAATATGTAAGTAACAACACTTATCCACTCAACTAAGTCAGGTCACGAGTCCAGGAGAATCACTAGGACCTAAGATGAGTCAAGAAAGGCAACAAATGACTCTGGTCAGGTGTCATCTAGTCTAGTCATATGATACTACAGTTGGTCAATCAGTAAACAAGACATGTTGTGTTACAGTATTTCACTTCCATATGCTGAACAGTAGCTCTATCAGTCTGCTTCTGCTCACTTGCCAACTCCTTATGGAAACGTCATGCCACATTTTTGGCTTGACAATGACCACGTAGTAGAGAAAAACACAAACAGACCTGGGACCAGCCTAGCTAATTAGGGTTTATTGACCTATTCTATTCCTCATGAGGTCACCCTATGACAGGTGATAAAATGGAATAGAGTAGAGGTCTTAGTGCAGACAGAGCTTGTCCAGTCATGTCAGGGCTTTATCCCTAAAACTCAGTCCCAGTTTATTACCTAGAAGACCATTTCACTTTCCCTATCTATCCTAAGAAGTATAGGTTACACCTGCTGGATCCAGCCGTGATAGAGAGAGGCTCTGTTCCAATATCCATACTTGTATACCACTTAGAAGGAAGAAATGTAATTGGCATGTATTCAGCAATGTATTTGGCAAGTAGTGTACCAGTATGGACATTGGGACACAGAATAAGTGTTGCTCCCATGTCTCAGTATGGGAGTGTCAGTGCATGAAGGAGGGTAGGATAGGGCTCTAGATCTCAACAATAACTTACAGTAAGTAGGAAAGTGGAGATCTCCTGGGCAAAAGCCCTATGCAGAAAATATTGAGGTGGAGAGCCACGGTGGACGCCCTAGGTTCTCAAGGGGGGCTAAAGGATTGAATCGAAATGCAAGTCTAGCCCCAAATGGCAGGGCTCCTGTATGAGCGTGAAGGGCCTGTGTAGGGTACAGCTGCATAGGGGCCTGAAGCTGAGTAGGGTACAGCTGCATTGGGGCCTGAAGCTGAGTAGGGGCAGTTGTAGTGACAGACACAGGAATGGATCATCATGACTGCCCGGTGTAGGAGCCTGCCTGTGGGGCACCGGAATGCCACCGTGGCCGTGCTGGTCCTGTAGGGGGTGCAGCAGCGGGCGTCGGTACACTGGCCACAGTACCGGGGCCGGTAGACTCGTGTGCTGTAGCAGCCCTGGTGCACCAGTCTCACTGGCACCACTGACCTGTAGCTCGGCTCGCAGCGCTGGCCCGACTGAAAAAACACACACAGATCACCAATGTTAGCCTACTAGATGAGCTCATGGCTGCTGAGAATAGAGTTGCATGTATGTTTTATTAAATTAGGAATGAACTCAAATGCACTTACTGAAGAAAAAATATAACACCATAATACATCATTTTTTGTACAATGTTGTATACATAGCATATGCATTTCCAACACAAGCATACTCCAGACCATACAGTACGGCCATTTAATAAAGGACTGCACACATTTCATTAGAGTCGAGGTGACAGGAGCACACATTTTAGCACATATATGAGGCATATATGCATGGCATGGGTCCTGTTGATCTTATCTAATATCCCTGTTGACATACCTAATACCCCCATTGACATAACCTAATATCTCTGTTGACATAACCTAATATCCCTGTTGACATACCTAATACCCCCATTGACATAACCTAATATCCCTGTTGACATACCTAATACCCCCATTGACATAACCTTATATCCCTGTTGACATAACCTAATATCCCTGTTGCCATAACCTAATATCCCTGTTGACATACCTAATATCCCTGTTGCCATAAGCTAATATCCCTGTTGCCATAAGCTAATATCCCTGTTGACATAACCTAATATCCCTGTTGACATAACCTAATATCCCCATTGACATAACCCAATATCCCTGTTGACATAACCCAATATCCCTGTTGACATAATCTAATATCCCTGTTGCCATAAGCTAATATCCCTGTTGACATACCCAAAATCCCTGTTGACATAACCCAATATCCCTGTTGCCGTAATCTAATATTGTAACGATCGTCGTTTTGGGTAGACCAAGACGCAGCGTGAGTTGGGTTCATCATCATTTTATTTAAGGTGAACCAGAAAAAAACTATAAACAACACAATGAACAAAAAGTCTTGCAGGCTCCTAACACCTATATTAAAACAAGATCCCACAACTGAAAGTGGGGAAAAAGGGCTGCCTAAGTATGATTCCCAATCAGAGACAACGATAGACAGCTGCCTCTGAATAGGAACCATACTCGGCCAAACACAAAGAAATAGAAAACATAGAATAGAACAAAATCTAGAATGCCCACCCCAAATGGTCAGGGTGTGACAAATATCCCTGTTGACATGCCTAATATCCCTGTTGACATAACCTAATATCCCTGTTGACGTAACCTAATATCCCTGTTGACATAACCTAATATCCCCGCTGCCATAACCTAATATCCCTGTTGACATAACCTAATATCCCCATTGACATAACCGAATATCCCTGTTGCCATAACATATCATCTCTGTTGACATAACCTAATATTCCTGTTGCCATAATCTAATATCCCTGTTGACATAACCCAATATCCCTGTTGACATAATCTAATATCCCTGTTGACATACCTAATTTCCCTGTTGACATAAC
Source organism: Salmo trutta (assembly GCF_901001165.1). Taxonomy (NCBI): domain Eukaryota; kingdom Metazoa; phylum Chordata; class Actinopteri; order Salmoniformes; family Salmonidae; genus Salmo; species Salmo trutta. The sequence goes on along the minus strand of NC_042984.1, from coordinate 14,622,774 downwards.
CTAATATCCCTGTTGGCATAACCTAATATCCCTGTTGACATAACCTAATATCCCTGTTGCCATAACATAATATCTCTGTTGACATAACCTAATATCCCTGTTGCCATAACCTAATATCTCTGTTGCCATAACCTAATATCCCTGTTGACATAACCTAATATCCCTGTTGACATAACCTAACATCCCTGTTGACATACCTTATATCTCTATTGCCATAACCTAATATCCCTGTTGACATAACTTAATATCCCTGTTGACATAACCTAACATCCCTGTTGACATACCTTATATCTCTATTGCCATAACCTAATATCCCTGTTGACATAACCTAATATCCCTGTTGACATAACCTAACATCCCTGTTGACATAACCTATGACACGTGAGGTAGGCCAGTTGGGGAGTGGGTTATGAGAGGTTATATGGGCAGGTATGGGCTCACCATGTGGCTTCTGTGTGGCTGGAGTAGCTGACAGGGCCAGACCTTACAAAGACGGCTCTGCATCTCGAGCCGGCAGGCTGGGTTCTTGTTGGAGACCCGAGTGGAGACCCCGGCATCACAAGTCCGGGAGCAGACACTCCACTCTGTACTCTGGTCTATACAGTTAAAGGCTGGGTTTTGCTGGGGACCAGACATGCCTGGCCACAACCTGTCTGATCTGGAGGCTGGAGAGAGGAGACCAGGAGAGAGATGAGACTGAATGATGAATTTCCTCAAGAAGGCTTGCTTCAGCTGTCTTAAAAATAAGAATAAGTATGGGGAATAACAGCAGTGCGCTTTGAGCAGGCACACAAACAGGACAATGAGGAATGAGTGACTTGTCACGACATCCTGCTGTTAACTCAATCAGAGACAAAAAACTAATCTGACATGAATTCCCAGTTTTATTTGAAAAAAATGTATCAGTGTGTTTCAGATGTCATAATGTCTCTTAATGACTCAATTGGCCTCAAATTGGACAGGAACTTTTTGTCTTTTTGTATCACAGAAAAGCAGTGTGATCTACGGAGATCACTCCCTAACTCTGGTTGGATCTGTGAGTCATAATAACCAGCTGTGTTTTTGGTCCGCTGTGACCAGAACCATATCGGTTTGGTCAAAAGTAGTGCACTACATAGGGAATAGGGTGCCATATGGGATGCATATGGGAAACATGGTCCACTGGAAGAGGACTTATTATTTTAACAATAATGTGAATCTTCATCTGGAAAGACTTTTCCATTGAAATGCTGTGGTTATATTTGGACATTGTGTCTTTTCATTTGGCCAAACTCACCCCAATTAAATGCTAAACATCCGTCAATAAAAGACCTCAGACAGTGAATGTCAGTGACATAGCTCAAATCAAATCAAATTGTATTTGTCACATGCGCTGAATACAACAGGTGTAGACCTTACAGTGAAATGCTTACTTACAAGCCCTTAACCAACAACGCAGTTTTAAGAAAAAAATAGACAAGTAAAAAAATATATATCATTTCAAAAATGATTAAAGAGCAGCAGCAAAATAACAGTAGCGAGGCTGTATACAGTAGAGGGGGTACCAGTACAGAGTCAATGTGCGGGGGCATAGGTTAGTCCAGGTAATTGAGGTAATATGTACATGTAGGTAGAGTTAAAGTGACATGCATAGATAATAAACAGAGAGTAGCAGCAGCATAAAAGAGGGGGGACAATGCAAATCGTCTGGGTAGCCATTTGATTAGCTGTTCAGGAGTCTTATGGCTTGGGGTTAGAAGCTGTTTAGAAGCCTCTTGGACATAGACTTGGCGCTCCGGTACCGCTGCCATGCGGAAGCAGAGAGAATAGTCTAGGGTGACTAGGGTGTCTGGAGTTTTTGACATTTTTAGGGCCTTTCTCTGACAGGAAGCTTTGCCCCAGTGATGTACTGGGCCGTACGCACTACCCTCTGTAGTGCCTTGCGGTCGGAGGCCGAGCAGTTGCCATACCAGGCAGTGATGCAACCAGTCAGGATGCTCTCGATGGTGCAGCTGTAAAACTTTTTGAGGATCTGAGGACTCTGAGGAATCTTTTCAGTCTCCTGAGGGGGAATAGGCTTTGTTGTGCCTCTTCATGACTGTCTTGGTGTGTTTGGACCATGATAGTTTGTTGGTGATGACACCAAGGAACTTGAAGCTCTCAACCTTCTCCACTACAGCCCCATCAATGAGAATGGAGTTGTGCTCGGTCCTCCTTTTCCTGTGGTCCACAATCATCTCCTTTGTCTTGATCACGTTGAGGGAGAGGTTGTTATTCTGGCACCACATAGCCAGGTCTCTGACCTCCTCCCTGTAGGCTGTCTCATCATTGTCAGTGATCAGCCCTACCACTGTTGTGTCATTGGCAAACTTAATGATGGTGTTGGAGTCGTGCCTGGCCATGCAGTCAGGAGTGAACAGGGAGTACAGGAGGGGACTGAGCACGCACCCCTGAGGATGAGCGTGGCAGATGTGTTGTTACCTACCCTTACCACCTGGGGGTGGCCCGTCAGGAAGTCCAGGATCCAGTTGCAGAGGGAGGTGTTTAGTCCAAGGTTCCATAGCCTTGTGATGAGCTTTGAGGGCACGATTGTGTTGAACCCTGTGCTGTAGTCAATGAATAGCATTCTCACATAGGTGTTCCTTTTGTCCAGGTGGGAAAGGGCAGTGTGGAGTGCAATAGAGATTGCATCATCTGTGGATCTGTTGGGGCGGTATGCAAATTACAGTGGGTCTAGGGTTTTTGGGATAATGGTGTTGATGTGAGCCATGACCAGCCTTTCAAAGCACTTCATGACTACAGACGTGACTTCTATGGGTCGGTAGTCATTTAGGCAGGTTACAGTACCTTAGTGTTCTTGGGCGCAGGGACTATGGTGGTCTGCTTGAAACATGTTGGTATTACAGACTCTGTCAGGGACAGGTTGAAAATGTCAGTGAAGACACTTGCCAGTTGGACTGCGCATGCTTGGAGTACACATCCTGGTAATCCATCTGGCCCTGCGGCCTTGTGAATGTTGACCTGTTTAATGGTCTTACTTACATTGGCTACGGAGAGCGTGATCACACAGTCATCCGGAACAGCTGATGCTCTCATGCATGCTTCGGTGTTGCTTGCCTCGAAGTGAGCATAGAAGTAATTTAGCTTTTCTGGTAGGCTTGTGTCACTGGTCAGCTCGAGGCTGTGCTTCCCTTTGTAGTCTGTAATAGTTTGCAAGCCCTGCCACATCCAACGAGTGTCGGTGCTGGTGTAGTACGATTCTATATTAGTCCTATATTAGTCCTATATTAGCGGGATTTCTTACAAGCTTCCGGGTTAGAGTCCCGCTCCCTAAAAGCAGCATCTCTACCATTTAGCTCAGTGTGGATGTTGCCTGTAATATATGGCTTCTGGTTGGGGTATGTGTGTACAGTCACTGTGGGACAGCGTCATCGGAAGTTAAGTTGTGGGAAGTTAATATTGTCCTACAGCTTGATCAATAAAATAACATTTGTCATTGTGGTATCCAATTGTGTGAACATTTCCTTATGTATGTCAAGTAGCTTGTCTAAAACCAGAAAATAACCTTTGGAATACACAGTGGCTTTTAAATATGGTCCAGTTTAAAGATGTAGCAGAAACCTGCGTCAGAACAGAGGATGACAAGCCTGGTGCCAGATCTGTTTGTATTGTATTGTCAATGACAACCACCATAGTAGTGGGCTATACAGCACGAACAGATCTTGGACCAGACTAGTGTATGACTGTTATCCAAGCTTGATGTTACCTGTGATGGCATCCTGAAGGATAGTATTGTCCGTGTTCTCACACACCCACTCCTTGCAGCACTTCCCAGGCAGCTGTACCCGCTGGGGGTGTGGGCAGTCTGGGCTGGGCAGACGGATGTCCTCAGAGCACAGGGGCACGCAGGTCACACCTCCCCCCAGGCAGCGGCACTGGGTGGCACAGGAGGGCTGGAACACCTGGCCATCCAGGTAAGAAACCCCATTCATCTCACAGCCCAACTCCTTCTGACCTGGACGGGTATGAACAGAACAGAGCTGGGTTCAAATCTATTTCAAATCTATCAAATAGTTTGAGCATTTGTTCTAGCCTGCCTGGAGTCCAGATGGGCAGAGTTTGTATTTCTGGGACTATTTTATTGCTCCATCAAGCCAGGCAAGCTCAATCAAACACAGATCAAGTATTTGAAAGGATTTCACATAGTATTTGAACCCCAGTATGATGTGGGAACAGGACAGAGAGATCCTCTTAGGCTCCTTACCCTGGACTGGCATCCCCACCCTAATCCTAACCCATACCCTGGAACATGGCCCCTGCTCTGGTCTGAAGGAAATACAATTAGGAAAGGAAAACCTCAAACAGAGAGAGACAGAGAGAGAGAGAGAGAGAGAGAGAGAGAGAGAGAGAGAGAGAGAGAGAGAGAGAGGGGGGGGGAGAGAGAGAGAGAGAGAGAGAGAGAGAGAGAGAGAGAGAGAGAGGGGGGGGGGGAGAGAGAGAGAGAGAGAGAGAGAGAGAGTGACAGAGCTTATGAAAGAGCGAGGTAAGGACACAAGAGGCTCATGTCTACTACCAAGCCTGTGGGTTGTTATGTGATGTTATGGGAAACCAGACTGTGGCCCAAATGGCACCCTATTCCCTATTAAGTGCACTGCTCTGGTCAAAAGTAGTGCACCATGTAGCGAATAGGTTGTCATTTGGGACATAGCTCAGGCCTGGGGAGACTGAGAAGTCTGTTTTGCAATCCGTGTGTGTTGTCTCTGCAATCTATCATTCTCAATGGGAAGTGTGTCAACACCACCACTGAAAATAGAGGTTGAGGTGTTTTGAAATACAGGCAAACTAAAGCCCCTCCGCTTTGCGGCTGGCTAGCTGGCTGAGTAAATGCCCTAAACAGAGTGTGTGTTTGTCCCTCTCTTACATGCAGACAGTCAAACAGAGTGCAGCTTCAAACCCTCTCCCTTTATTTGCTAATTGTCATGGGCAGAAGTTGGTTGTTTAGTGTCAGAAAAGAGTTGTCTGTTTGTCCCACCCACACAGACACAGACTGCAAAGGCAAACCACACCTGGTCTAAACTGACTCTGAATCTTTCAGGCCTGGATTTGGCTTGGGCAGAGGCTGCTTGTTTACTGTTAGGAAGGGTGGCACTGTTGTGTTTGTTTATGACTGAAAGTCAATAAACAATTGGTACTCACTGGAACACTCTCCAGGGTCGCCGGGGAAGCTAGTGCTGTAGTCACACTGCAGTCCTCGCTGGCTGTCACACACGTACAGATCACTGCAGACCTCACCCTGCTGCCGGGCACACACCTGGCAGCACTGGCAGCCGTCCAGGACCAGAGGGACTCCAGCTGGGCACAGGGGCACGGGGCTGGGGCACTGGCATGGTCCCGGGCATAGCTGACACCACACCTAGAGTAACACGGGGGCAAAGGTTAGAGTTTAGAGCAGGCTGAGATTAGAGCAAGAGGAGTAGGAGGCCAATTGTTGGTCAGTTGTTGTTGTTGTCGTCATAATCGTCATCATTATCTCCGTCATCATCGTCATCATAATCATCTTCATCATTATTATCACCATCATAAGTATCAACAATATCTTCATTGTCGCCATCATCATAATTGTCATCAACTTCATCATAATTAAAACAATGCTGCAGTTATGTTCTGAAATAAAACATCCTTTCTTTGACCAACTGTAAGCATGTGTATTTGGTAGAAGTAATGTGTCTACTATGTCCAACACTGTCTAGTCAAAGTACACTATCTAGTACACTATGTCCAACACAGTCTAGTCAAAATACTCCTGTTTTCAATTACAGGCAGATAATGGAGCCAACTCACAGCAGGCAGTCTTTGGACATACTGGTCTCAATTATTCACTGACGGAGCAATGTCATCCCCCTGGACTCTACCATTGTTTTAAACATAATTTGTCATCTCAAACTATTCTCTATGGCAACTATACAATTTAACATCAAACATTCACAATATTCTTAAAACATCAATATTGATCATTATTATTCATGATGATCAAAGTGTAGAAACATTTTCTTTTTTTTTGTTGCCCATTTCTAGGATTGGAATATGCAGTGTACAATACTGGTACATCATGCAATGAACAGCTTATTGTACAAATATTACAAATTGGATATAGAGAAAGTTACAAATATTACAAATTGGCTACAGAGAAAGTTACAAATATTACAAATTGGCTATAGAGTAAGTTACAAATAAAAACAACACTAACATAAAAACAAACAATCAGTTTTATCAAAACAGATTTAGTTTAATCTTCAAACACAGCCACCTGGAAGCTTGTGATAGATATTTCCATGGAATGAATGGATACAATCAATGGAATGTAGTCACATTGGTCTCCACAGACAGTCCACATCCTGAGAAACAGGTGTAAGATACAGGTACAGTTCACCTCCCCATACACACAACGAGAAAAGCAGAAAACCAGTATGGCCTCACCTGCAGTGCACCCATACAGAGCAGTAAAGCCAAGGCTATCACATTGTCACTGAGTTGTCTTGAAATTTCCATTGAAATGACTGTAGGTTGATTGGACTGCTCTGTTGTGTCTGTCTGTCTGACCTCTAAGTGATGAAGTTGTTGGTAGTGGTGCTAGCTAGCTACCAGTGCTGCTTGCTGTTGGCTAACTACTCATTCCTTTGCATGGCTGACATTTATAAAGTCTCTGCTGTGATGTCACAGAGCTGACCGCCGTGTAAACAGTCACTGGAGCGAGATCAGGAATGTTTCACATTCCTCCTTCTCCCTGTCATCCATTTACACTTCCAGCCCTTTCTCCCCTTCTTTTCTCCCTCCCTCCCTCCCTCCCTCCCTCCCTCCCTCCCTCCCTCCCTCCCTCCCTCCCTCCCTCCCTCCCTCCCTCCCTCGCTCCCTCCCTCCCTCCCTCACTCCCTCCGTCTCAGTCTGTTGGTGTGCTGCTAAGTTTAAACAGCTTAACAGAAGTTGAGGGGAGAAAAATACATTTTTGTTGTTGTTTTAAAGCAAATTTCCTGCAATTCTACAAATGTTTCCATGTCCTATGTGTGTTTATCTGACCGCGGTCCGTGAGTTGAGTACTGTATAATAGACTACTATGAATTAGCACATTTTCATCTTCTTTATGTTTTAAGATAGTGGTTTCGCTTTTCCTTTCCATATATATATATATGTATGTATATATATATATATATGTGTGTGTGTTATGTCACACATTTACGTGTGTATATATATATATATATATATATATATATATATATATATATATATATATATATATATATATGTATGTTATGGAAAGGAAAAGCGAAACCACTATCTCAAAACATAAGGAAGATGAAAATGTACTAATTCATAGTAGTCTATTATACAGTACTCAACTCGCGGACCGCGGTCATGTCACCAAATAAGTCGTACTCGTCGTTGAAAATGTCATACAGGAGAGAGAAGGACCAAGGCACAGCGGAAGTGTGGACACTCATTTTTTTAATTGGTAAATGAAAAAAAGCATCCACAGGGAAAACAAAACAATGAACGGTACTCACGATTTACAACAGTTTTGCAGGCTATCTAAAACGCAGTGCAAAAACAATTCCCCACAACCCCAAAGACAAACACACACACCTATATAGGACTTCCAATCAAAGGCAGCTATACACACCTGCCTTCAATTGGAAGTCCCAATCATCAACCCAACATTTAACAAACACAAACCCCCTGCCACATCCTGACCAAGACTAAGCAAAACGCCCTCTGCTGGTCAGGACGTGACAGTACCCCCCCCCTCAAGGTGCAGACTCCGGGATGCACCTTAAAAAAGAAAAACACAAGAAAATCCCCAATACCCCAACAAAATCAACAAACAATAACCCCTAAACCATAAGGGAGGGAAGGGAGGGTGGCTGCTGTCACCGACGGCACTGTGCTACACCCTCCCTCCCCAACCCACCTATCCTGGAGGTGGCTCAGGTGCAGGACGTGGACCTCGTTCCCCCTTTGGCGTCGCCCACTTTGGTGGCGCCGCTAGCTGCGCCGGGCAGACGTGCCACTCGGGCTGACCCTGGCAGACGGACCACTCGGGCTGGGCCGGAGGACAGGAGGGCCACTCGGGCTGGGCCGGAGGACAGGAGGGCCACTCGGGCTGGGCCGGAGGACAGGAGGGCCCCTCGCGCTGGGCCGGAGGACAGGAGGGCCCCTCGCGCTGGGCCGGAGGACAGGAGGGCCCCTCGGGCTGGGCCGGAGGACAGGAGGGCCCCTCGGGCTGGGCCGGAGGACAGGAGGGCCCCTCGGGCTGATCCTGACTGACGGGCCACTCTGGCAGCTCCTGACAGGCAGGGCACTCTGGCAGCCTCGAACAGTCGGGCCACTCTGGCAGCTCCTGACAGGCAGGGCACTCTGGCAGCCCCGAACAGGCGGGCCACTCTGGCAGCTCGGGGCAGCTCCGGGCAGTCTGGCCACTCTGGCAGCTCGGGGCAGTCTGGCCACTCTGGCAGCTCCGGGCAGTCTGGCCACTCTGGCAGTTCCGGGCAGTCTGGCCACTCTGGCAGTTCCGGGCAGTCTGGCCACTCTGGCAGTTCCGGGCAGTCTGGCCACTCTGGCAGTTCCGGGCAGTCTGGCCACTCTGGCGGCTTCTGACTAGCGGGCGGCTCTGGCGGCTCCTGACTAGTGGGCGGCTCTGGTGACGTATGACTGGCGGGCGGCTCTGGTGACGTATGACTGGCGGGCAGCTCTGGCGACTGTTGACTGGCGGGCAGCTCTGGCGACTGCTGACTGGCGGGCAGCTCTGGTGACTGTTGACTGGCGGGCAGCTCTGGTGACTGTTGACTGTCGGGCCAGTTCCCCAGACCTGAATCCAATTGAGCACATCTGGGACATCATGTCTCGCTCCATCCACCAACGCCACGTTTCACCACAGACTGTCCAGGAGTTGGCGGATGCTTTAGTCCAGGTCTGGGAGGAGATCCCTCAGGAGACCATCCGCCACCTCATCAGGAGCATGCCCAGGCATTGTAGGGAGGTCATACAGGCACGTGGAGGCCACACACACTACTGAGCCTAATTTTGACTTGTTTTAAGGACATTACATCAAAGTTGGATCAGCCTGTAGTGTAGTTTTCCACTTTAATTTTGAGTGTGACTCCAAATCCAGACCTCCATGGGTTGATAAATTGGATTTCCATTGATTATTTTTGTGTGATTTTGTTGACAGCACATTCAACTATGTAAAGAAAAAAGTATTTAATAAGATTATTTCATTCATTCAGATCTAGGATGTGTTGTTTAAGTGTTCCCTTTATTTTTTTGAGCAGTGTATATATATATATATATATATATATATATATATAACATTTATAAACATTTAGATATATATGTTTAGGAAAGGAAAAGCGAAACCACAATCTCAAAACATAAGGAAGATGAAAATGTGCTGATTCATATATATATATATATATATATATATATATATATATATATATATATATATTATATACAGTACCAGTCAAAAGTTTTAGAACACCTATTCATTCAAGGGTTTTTCTTTATTTTTACTATTTTCTACATTGTATAATAATAGTGAAGACATCAAAACTATGAAATAACACATATGGAGTCATGTAGTAACCAAAAAAAGTGTTACAAAAGTATAATCAGTTGTGTTGTGACAAGTTAGGGGTAGTATACAGAAGATAGCCCTATTTGGTAAAAGACCAAGTCCATATTATGGCAAGAACAGCTCAAATAAGTAAAGAGAAACGACAGTCCATCATTAATTTAAGACATGAAGCTCAGTCAATCCGGAAAATATCAAGAACTTTCAAAGTTTCTTCAAGTGCAGACACAAAAACCATCAAGCGCTATGATGAAACTGGCTCTCATGAGGACCACCAGAGGAAAGGAAGACCCAGAGTTACCTCTGTGGCAGAGGATAAGTTCATTAGAGTTAACTGCACCTCAGATTGCCACTACTAAAAGACACCAATAAGAAGAAGAGACTTGCTTGGGCCAAGAAACACAAACAATGGACATTAAACCGGTGGTAATCTGTCCGTTGTCTGATGAGTCCAAATGTAAGATATTTCTTTCCAACTGCAATGTCTTTGTGAGATGCAATGTAGGTGAACAGATGATCTCCGCATGTGTGGTTCCCACCTTGAAGCATGGAGGAGGGTGTGTGATGGTGTGGGGGTGCTTTGCTGGTGACACTGTCTGTGATTTATTTAGAATTCAAGGCACACTTAACCAGCATGGCTAACACAGCATTCTGCAGCAATTCGCCATCCCATCTGATTGAACAAGACAATGACTCAACACACCTCCAAGCTGTGTAAGGTCTATTTAACCAAGAAGGAGAGGGATGGAGTGCTGCATCAGATGACCTGGCCTCCACAATCACCCGACCTCAACCCAATTGAGATGGTTTGGGGTGAGTTGGACCGAAGAGGGAAGGAAAAGACAGCCAACAAGTACTCAGCATATGTGGGAACTCCTTCAAGATTGTTGGAAAAGCATTCCAGGTGAAGGTGGTTGAGAGAATGCCAGGAGTGTGCAAAGCTGTCATCAAGGCGAAGGGTGGCTATTTTGAAGAATCAAACAATTAACAATTTTTTGGTTACTACATTATTCCATGTGTTATTTCATAGTTTTGATGTCTTCACTATTATTCTACAATGTAGAAAATAGTAAAAATAAAGAAAAACCCTTACATGAATAGGTATGTTCAAACTTTTGATTGGTACTGTATATATAAACAGCTGTTTATAGTGACAGTCAATCCTAGAAAATAACATTAAAACAGGTAGTTGTTAATTATTTCTTAATTTCAAAACTTTAGATGCAACCGAAACGAATTCATTGATATCTAAGTCACCTCTTATAATGCCAACCTCATCTGTCCTGTGGTTGCCATGGTCTGGAGCATGGGTCTGAACTTGAAAGTCCATGACTAGTCCCATTGTGAAAGAGACAGAGAGGTTCCACTCTTGAGGAACCATGAGGAAACAAATCTGTGTCTGAAATGACACCCTATTCACTATATAGTGCACTACTTTTGACCAAACCCATAGTAGGACTATGGTCGAAAGTAGTGCACTATATTGAGTGCCATTTGGGATGCAGATATTCTGTAGTGAAGAGTAGCACTGCCCAGCAACTACAGCAAAGCAGCAGAGAAGGCTAACATCTAGTCTAAATAAGAGGCTGTTACTATAACGGTCAACATAACAGTATGACCGGAGAGATAGAAATATCTTCTTGGGGTGGGTGAAGAATTCTGCAAAAGTCTGGACCATTCACTTAATGTATGAATTAAATAGGCCTACCATAACCGTTACATACCATTGAAACATTTTTGGTTAAGAAATGGATCTAATAAAGAACAATACGTTGAGTATTACTTGGGCATCATTATGCCGTTTAAATGCCTTGGTCCAACATTCCATTCAACTATGAGAATTCTTGATAACAGTTCACATGGAGAAAGAAGGCTGGGACAGGGGAGTGAAGGGAAAAGAAAAGACAGATTGTTTGAAAATAGAATGACACAGATGAAATGATGCATGTCCAACACAGGTGGGAGTCATGTGGTTAGCCAGTTACAGCAGACCAAATGTGAACTCCAGTTTGCTCTAAACTTTGTTTTCAACACCTTTTTATTTTAGTTTCACACTGTCCACGAAATACAGGATTTGCAATGCCCCCAAGCTAATAGGCAAGGCAATAGCCCTGCTGTAACCCACAGTGTACACTGGACATTTGGAGGAGACATTGATTCCGCCTCAAATGGCACCCTTTTCTATATTTAGTGCACTACGTTCGACCAGAGCGCAATGGTCCCTGGTCAAAAGTAGTGCACTTCATAGGGAATAAGGTCCCATTTGGGACGCATATCACAGTGTACATTGGACATTTGGAGGAGACCTTGCTTCAGTGCAGAAGACAATGGGCCTACAGTAACCTGAGGCAATATTGTTTTGTTATGCAATAGAGTATGCATACTTCATACCATGCTTGTTCAAACATACAAGTAGAGCAAAGATATTACAAAGATCAAGTTCAAGTTTATTATAAATATAAATGTAATGTCATTATTTGTCCTACTGAAAGCATTAATTAAAGTAATAAGAAAAAAATATTGCTTTATTTATCCAAAGGAGCAAAACAATCAATGACAAACAGAGCATCAGATCATCAATGATATTTTGGAAGAAATCCAGTCTGAATCGCTCTCTGAATTTCAATGTACACTACCGTTCAAAAGTTTGGGGTCACTAATAAATGTCCTTGTTTTACATGAAAACATACATGAAGTTAGTTTCAAAATGAATAGGAAATATAGTCAAGACTTTGACAAGGTTATACATAATGATTTTTAATTAAAATAATAATTGTGTCCTTCAAACTTCCTCCATTTGCAGCGATTACAGCTCTGCAGACCTTTGGCATTCTAGTTGTCAATTTGTTGAGGTAATCTGAAGAGATTTCACATCATGTTTCCTGAAGCACCTCCCACAAATTGGATTGGTTTGATGGGCACTTCTTACGTACCATACGGTCAAGCTGCTCCCACAACAGCTCAATAAGGTTGACTGGCCACTCCATTATAGACAGAATACCAGCTGATTGCTTCTTCCCTAAATAGTTATAGCATAGTTTGGAGCTGTGCTTTGGGTCATTGTCCTGTTGTAGGAGGAAATTGGCAACAATTAAGCACCATCCACAGGGTATGGCATGGCGTTGCAAAATGGAGTGATAGCCTTCCTTCTTCAAGACCCCTTTTACCCTGTACAAATCTCCTACTTTACCACCACCAAAGCTCCCTCAGACCATCACATTGCCTCCGCCATGCTTGATAGATGGTGTCAAGCACTCTTCCAGCATCTTGACATTTTTTCTGTGTCTCAAGAATGTTCTTCGCTGTGATCCGAACACCTCAAACTTAGATTTGTCTGTCCATAACACTTTTTTACAATCTTCCTCTGTCCAGTGTCTGTGTTCTTTTGCCCATCTTAATCTTTTCATTTTATTGGCCAGTCTATGGCTTTTTCTTTGTAACTCTGCCTAGAAGGCCAGCATCCCGGAGTCGCCTCTTCACTGTTGACGTTGAGACTGGTGTTTGCCTGTACTATTTAATGAAGCTGCCAGTTGAGGACTTGTGAGGCGTCTGTTTCTCAAACTAGACACTCTAATGTACTTGTCCTCTTGCTCAGTTGTGCACTGGGGCCTCCCACTCCTCTTTCTTTCCTGGTTAGAGCCATTTTGCGCTGTTCTGTGAGGGGAGTAGTACACAATTTCTCACATGGAATAGCCTTCATTTCTCGGAACAAGAATAGACTGACAAGTTTCAGAAGAAAGTACTTTGTTTCTGGCTATTTTGAGCCTGTAATCGAACCCACAAATGTTGATGCTCCAGATACTCAGCTGGTCTAAAGAAGGCCAGTTTTATTGCTTCTTTAATCAGAACAACAGTATTACTGTAACTGATGGGAGATGGCACAGTTGGAGAAGTCCCTCAGGGCTAAATACAATGACCCCATTCAGTTTGAAAGGGATACTGTTTAGCTATGTAATGGTATGTGCAGGAACTCTATTTGATTCCATGTTGATTTAAACACACATGGACCGTAGGGCAAAGCCATGAAAATATTATGGGTCCTATTAATGTAGAAAAGAAAGCAATGATCAAAGTGTTGAGAACTAAAAAGAAATGGAGCCTACTATACCAAATCTGTCACTATGGAGCAAGAATGGCTAACATACTGTATGTTAAAGGAAAATGTGTATCCAATATTAATGAAAATCTAAAAGTGGCTTCAAATATTAAATAATGGTCCAACATAACAGCACTGTAACTTACAATGTTGACGTTTTGTCTGTCCTCACAATGAAAAAGAGTGTTTCGGAAGCCATAATTTCATCTATCAACTCACCTCTCATATTTCTCTCCTCAGCTAACCGAGAGAGTTCAGGTCTGCCAGTTGTATGGTTAGTGGGTTTGGGTCAGGGGCGTCATGCACCTTCAAAATCTGAGGGGGCACAGAGTATGTGGGGGGGGGGCAATCTAGAGAGAGAGGGTCAATCTAGAGACATAATCAAATTATGCATAAATATATGTAAAAAAAAAAAGCATACCTCTTGAACTATCTGTATCCTCCGAACTGGTATTACTTTTTTAAAGAAAACATCCTTCTCTGCAACTCTGCTAAAATCTGTGTAAAAGATTAAAAGGAAAGTGAATATTATTCAGTAGATTTAGTTATTGTTTGCTTTTCAAAAAATCTATCAACCTAGCCAGAAGGCATGCCAGCTAAGATAGTTAGACAAGCTAGCTACTCTAACTTGATTGATAGCCTGAAATGGCTTCTTGGTAGCTAGTTGTGAGGTTGGGAGATTGGGAACCTACCTGGGCAAGCTAAAGCCAACTTCATAAAATTGCTAAGTGACTAGTAGTATAAACATACAAATTACAGGACAAATCTGAGGTGGCACCCTATGGGCACGATGCTGCTGGTTTGGGTGACACTCAGTTAGTGTGCTCTGAGTGATCTGAATGTGACTAAAAGTCAACAAGCTGTGGCCAGCAACAGTCACAAATAATACACCCACCTTCTCCCCCTGGGGCAGTATCTGACACACACGCAAGCACGCACGCACACACACACACACACACACACGCACACACACACACACACACACACACACACACACACACACACACACACACACACACACACACACACACACACACACACACACACACATACATAGCGCCAAGTGCACCATGTAATTGGTGTCTGAGGGTTTGGCACAGTGGCGCCTCTAAACCAACAGCGTCAGGCATCCGAGCAGTGCCATAATAAAACTGTCAAGACTGCCAGATATTATTGTATCTTCAAAACCAGGAAGACGCATCACCTCTGACAGCTCAGAGGTGTGTGTGTGTGTGTGTGTGTGTGTGTGTGTGTGTGTGTGTGTGTGTGTGTGTGTGTGTGTGTGTGTGTGTGTGTGTGTGTGTGTGTGTGTGTGTGTGTGTGTGTGTGTGTGTGTGTGTGTGTGTGGTAATATGAGTTTAGAAATAGCTAGAGTGATCCAACTTCGCAAGTTAGGTTTGTAAAATAAATGGTTTAGCTACAGTATGTGTCCAAAATCCAAAGATAGATTGATGTTGTGATTTACATTGACTCATTATTCCAGTAAAACTTATGGCAGAGACGATGCCCAACATCGCAGTCTTACTGCCAACTTCTAAACTCAAAGTAAAACTCACAGGCTGAATATAGAGCCATAGCTCTTCCACAATCCTCACTCAGTCTGTAAGAATAAAGCACAATGAATGATGTGAAAGATGTTTTTCTCCTAAGGTTTACAGTAAATTCATCCAACATCAACATTGAAACAATGTGTTCTTTCTTAACTGAGAAGTATCAGCTCTGAAACATTACCAAATGATTAAGGCTAAATCACTGTCGACTAAGACTGTGTATTATACAGTGCATTCGAAACGTATTCAGACCCCTTGACTTTTTCCACATTTTGTTACGTTACAACCTTATTCTAAAATTGATTAAATACTTTTTTCCCTCATCAATCTGCACACAATACCTCATAATGACAAACCAAAAACAGTTTTGTAGAAATTTGAGCAAAACAAATAAAGAAATATCACATTTACATAAGTATTCAGATCCTTTACTCAGTACTTTGTTGAAGCACCATTGGCAACGATTACTGCCTCGAGTCATCTTGTGTATGACGCTACAAGCTTGGCACATCTCAAGGACATTCAGAGACTTGTCCCGTAGACACTCCTGCATTGTCTTGGCTGTGTGCTTAGGGTCGTTGTCCTGTTGGAAGGTGAACCTAAGCCCAAGTCTGAGGTCCTGAGCGCTCTGGACCAGGTTTTCATCAATGATCTCTCTGTACTTTGCTCCGTTCAACTTTCCCTCGATGCTGACTAGTCTCCCAGTCCCTGACGCTGAAAAACATTTACATTTACATTTACATTTAAGTCATTTAGCAGACGCTCTTATCCAGAGCGACTTACAAATTGGTGCATTCACCTATAATATCCAGTAGAACAAACACTTTACAATAGTGCATCTAAATCTTTTAAAGGGGGGGGGGGGTTAGAAGGATTACTTTATCCTATCCCAGGTATTCCTTAAAGAGGTGGGGTTTCAGGTGTCTCCGGAAGGTGGTGATTGACTCCGCTGTCCTGGCATCGTGAGGGAGATTGTTCCACCATTGGGGTGCCAGAGCGGCGAACAGTTTTGACTGGGCTGAGCGGGAACTGTGCTTCCTCAGAGGTAGGGAGGCGAGCAGGCCAGAGGTGGATGAACGCAGTGCCCTTGTTTGGGTGTAGGGCCTGATCAGAGCCTGAAGGTACGGAGGTGCCGTTCCCCTCACAGCTCCGTAGGCAAGCACCATGGTCTTGTAGCGGATGCGAGCTTCAACTGGAAGCCAGTGGAGAGAGCGGAGGAGCGGGGTGACGTGAGAGAACTTGGGAAGGTTGAACACCAGACGGGCTGCGGCGTTCTGGATGAGTTGTAGGGGTTTGATGGCACAGGCAGGGAGCCCAGCCAACAGCGAGTTGCAGTAATCCAGACGGGAGATGACAAGTGCCTGGATTAGGACCTGCGCCGCTTCCTGTGTGAGGCAGGGTCGTACTCTGCGAATGTTGTAGAGCATGAACCTACAGGATCGGGTCACCGCCTTGATGTTAGTGGAGAACGACAGGGTGTTGTCCAGGATCACGCCAAGGTTCTTAGCACTCTGGGAGGAGGACACAAGGGAGTTGTCAACCGTGATGGCGAGATCATGGAACGGGCAGTCCTTCCCCGGGAGGAAGAGCAGCTCCGTCTTGCCGAGGTTCAGCTTGAGGTGGTGATCCGTCATCCACACTGATATGTCTGCCAGACATGCAGAGATGCGATTCGCCACCTGGTTGTCAGAAGGGGGAAAGGAGAAGATTAATTGTGTGTCGTCTGCATAGCAATGATAGGAGAGACCGTGTGAGGATATGACAGAGCCAAGTGACTTGGTGTATAGCGAGAATAGGAGAGGGCCTAGAACAGAGCCCTGGGGGACACCAGTGGTGAGAGCACGTGGTGCGGAGACAGCTTCTCGCCACGCCACCTGGTAGGAGCGACCTGTCAGGTAGGACGCCATCCAAGCGTGGGCCGCGCCGGAGATGCCCAGCTCGGAGAGGGTGGAGAGGAGGATCTGATGGTTCACAGTATCAAAGGCAGCAGATAGGTCTAGAAGGATGAGAGCAGAGGAGAGAGAGTTAGCTTTAGCAGTGCGGAGAGCCTCCGTGACACAGAGAAGAGCAGTCTCAGTTGAATGCCCAGTCTTGAAACCTGACTGATTAGGATCAAGAAGGTCGTTCTGAGAGAGATAGCAGGAGAGCTGGCCAAGGACGGCACGTTCAAGAGTTTTGGAGAGAAAAGAAAGAAGGGATACTGGTCTGTAGTTGTTGACATCGGAGGGATCGAGTGTAGGTTTTTTCAGAAGGGGTGCAACTCTCGCTCTCTTGAAGACGGAAGGGACGTACCCAGCGGTCAAGGATGAGTTGATGAGCGAGGTGAGGTAGGGGAGAAGGTCTCCGGAAATGGTCTGGAGAAGAGAGGAGGGGATAGGGTCAAGTGGGCAGGTTGTTGGGCGGCCGGCCGTCACAAGACGCGAGATTTCATCTGGAGAGAGAGGGGAGAAAGAGGTCAAAGCACAGGGTAGGGCAGTGTGAGCAGGACCAGCGGTGTCGCTTGACTTAGCAAACGAGGATCGGATGTCGTCAACCTTCTTTTCAAAATGGTTGACGAAGTCATCCGCAGTGAGGGAGGAGGGGGGGGGAGGGGGAGGAGGATTCAGGAGGGAGGAGAAGGTAGCAAAAAGCTTCCTAGGGTTAGAGGCAGATGCTTGGAATTTAGAGTGGTAGAAAGTGGCTTTAGCAGCAGAGACAGAAGAGGAAAATGTAGAGAGGAGGGAGTGAAAGGATGCCAGGTCCGCAGGGAGGCGAGTTTTCCTCCATTTCCGCTCGGCTGCCCGGAGCCCTGTTCTGTGAGCTCGCAGTGAGTCGTCGAGCCACGGAGCAGGAGGGGAGGACCGAGCCGGCCTGGAGGATAGGGGACAGAGAAAATCAAAGGATGCAGAGAGGGAGGAGAGGAGGGTTGAGGAGGCAAAATCAGGAGATAGGTTGGAGAAGGTTTGAGCAGAGGGAAGAGATGATAGGATGGAAGAGGAGAGAGTAGCAGGAGAGAGAGAGCGAAGGTTGGGACGGCGCAATACCATCCGAGTAGGGGCAGAGTGAGAGGTTTTTGATGAGAGCGAGAGGGAAAAGGATACAAGGTAGTGGTCGGAGACTTGGAGAGGAGTTGCAATGAGATTAGTGGAAGAACAGCATCTAGTAAAGATGAGGTCAAGCGTATTGCCTGCCTTGTGAGTAGGGGGGGAAGGTGAGAGGGTGAGGTCAAAAGAGGAGAGGAGTGGAAAGAAGGAGGCAGAGAGGAATGAGTCGAAGGTAGACGTGGGGAGGTTAAAGTCACCCAGAACTGTGAGAGGTGAGCCATCCTCAGGGAAGGAACTTATCAAGGCGTCAAGCTCATTGATGAACTCTCCAAGGGAACCTGGAGGGCGATAAATGATGAGGATGTTAAGCTTGAAAGGGCTGGTAACTGTGACAGCATGGAATTCAAATGAGGAGATAGACAGATGGGTCAGGGGAGAAAGAGAGAATGTCCACTTGGGAGAGATGAGGATTCCAGTGCCACCACCCCGCTGGCTCGATGCTCTAGGGGTATGCGAGAACACGTGGGCAGACGAGGAGAGAGCAGTAGGAGTAGCAGTGTTATCTGTGGTGATCCATGTTTCCGTCAGCGCCAGGAAGTCTAGGGACTGGAGGGTAGCATAGGCTGAGATGAACTCAGCCTTGTTGGCCGCAGACCGGCAGTTCCAGAGGCTGCCGGAGACCTGGAACTCCACGTGGGTCGTGCGCGCTGGGACCACCAGGTTAGAGTGGCAGCGGCCACGCGGTGTGAAGCGTTTGTATGGCCTGTGCAGAGGGGAGAGAACAGGGATAGACAGACACATAGTTGACAAGCTACAGAAGAGGCTACGCTAATGCAAAGGAGATTGGAATGACAAGTGGACTACACGTCTCGAATGTTCAGAAAGTTAAGCTTACGTTGCAAAAAATCTTATTGACTAAAATGACGAAAATGATACAGTACTGCTGGCTGGTGGAGTAGGCTAGCTAGCAGTGGCTGCGTTGTTGACTTTGTTTGACCGTGTAGCTGGCTAGGTGTAGCTGGCTAGGTGACCTCGATAGTTTCAGTACTACACCTTGTCATGATACAAAAGCAACTTTGTAGCTAGCTAACATAACACTAATCAAGACGTTCCTTTGTAATGTATTTTAGTTTCTACAGTGTTACTAGTTGGCTGGGTTTGGAAAAATGGCGTCGCGGGGGACGACAATAGCTGGCTAGCTAACCTCGGTAATTACTAAACTACACAATTATCAAGCTATGACAAAGACAACTATGTAGCTAGCTAGCCAACACTGCACTAGTCAAATCGTTCCGTTGTAAAGTATTGGTATCTACAGCGCTGCTAGTCGGTAACGGTTGGCTAGCTGTTTGCTAGCTAGCTAGCAGTGGGTTAATGATGACTAGGTGTGTTGACTACGTCTGGCGTCGCGGCTGGCTACTTACTACTAATTACTCTAAACTACACAATTATCTTAGATGCGAAGACAACTATGTAGCTGGCTCACTAACACTACACTAGTCAAGTCGTTCCGTTGTAATCATCCCCACAGCATGATGAAAAATCATCCCCACAGCATGATGAAAAACATCCCCACAGCATGATGCTGCCACCACCATGCTTCACCGTAGGGGTGGTGCCAGCTTTCCTCCAGACGTGAAGCTTGGCATTCAGGCTAAAGACATTTACATTTTGATTCCAATAGACCAGAGAATCTTGATTCTCATGGTCTGAGAGTCCTTTAGGTGCCTGTCGGCTGTCATGTGCCTTTTACTGAGAAGTGGCTTCCGTCTGGCCACTTCACCATAAAGGCCTGATTGGTGGAGTGCTGCAGAGATGGTTGTACTTCTGAAAGGTTCTCCCATCTCCACAGAGGAACACTGGAGCTCTGTCAGAGTGACCATGGGGTTCTTGGTCCCCTCTCTGACCAAGGCCCTTCTCCCCCGATTGCTCAGTTTGGCCGGGCGGCCAGCTCTAGGAAGAGTGTTGGTGATTCGAAACTTCTTCCATTTAAGAATGATGGAAGCCACTGTGTTCTTGGTGACCTTCAATGCTGCAGACAGTTTTTGGTACCCTTCCCCAGATCTGTGCCTCGACACAATCCTGTCTCAGAGGTCTACGGACAATTCCTTTGACCTCATAGCTTGGTTTTTGCTCTGACATGCGCTGTCTACTGTGGGACCTTATATAGACAGGTGGTGTGTGCCTTTCCAAATCATGTCTAATCAATTGAATTTACCACAGGTGGACTCCAATCACGTTGTAAAAACATCTCAAGGAAGATCAATGGAAACAGGATGCACCTGATCTCAATTTCGAGTCTCATAGCAAAGGGTCTGACTACATGTTAATAAGGAATAATCTGTTTTTTTATTTGTAATACATTTCCAAAAACCTGTTTTCGCTTTGTCATTATAGGGTATTGTGTGTAGATTGATGAGGATATATATATATATATATATATATATATATACACTGCTCAAAAAAATAAAGGGAACACTTAAACAACACAATGTAACTCCAAGTCAATCACACTTCTGTGAAATCAAACTGTCCACTTAGGAAGCAACACTGATTGACAATACATTTCACACACTGTTGTGCAAATGGAATAGACAACAGGTGGAAATTATAGGCAATTAGCAAGACACCCCCAATAAAGGAGTGGTTCTGCAGGTAGGGACCACAGACCACTTCTCAGTTCCTATGCTTCCTGGCCGATGTTTTGGTCACTTTTGAATGCTGGCGGTGATTTCACTCTAGTGGTAGCATGAGACTGAGTCTACAACCCACACAAGTGGCTCAGGTAGTGCAGCTCATCCAGGATGGCACATCAATGCGAGCTGTGGCAAGAAGGTTTGCTGTGTCTGTCAGCGTAGTGTCCAGAGCATAGAGGCGCTACCAGGAGACAGGCCAGTACATCAGGAGACGTGGAGGAGGCCGTAGGAGGGCAACAACCCAGCAGCAGGACCGCTACCTCCGCCTTTGTGCAAGGAGGAGCACTGCCAGAGCCCTGCAAAATGACCTCCAGCAGGCCACAAATGTGCATGTGTCTGCTCAAACGGTCAGAAACAGACTCCATGAGGGTGGTATGAGGGCCCGACATCCACAGGTGGGGTTGTGCTTACAGCCCAACACCGTGCAGGACGTTTGGCATTTGCCAGAGAACACCAAGATTGGCAAATTCGCCACTGGCGCCCTGTGCTCTTCACAGATGAAAGCAGGTTCACACTGAGCACGTGACAGATGTGACAGAGTCTGGAGACGCCGTGGAGAACATTCTGCTGCCTGCAACATCCTCCAGCATGACCGGTTTGGCGGTGGGTCAGTCATGGTGTGGGGTGGCATTTCTTTGGGGGGCCGCACAGCCCTCCATGTGCTCGCCAGAGGTAGCCTGACTGCCATTAGGTACCGAGATGAGCTCCTCAGACCCCTTGTGAGACCATATGCTGGTGCGGTTGGCCCTGGGTTCCTCCTAATGCAAGACAATGCTAGACCTCATGTGGCTGGAGTGTGTCAGCAGTTCCTGCAAGAGGAAGGCATTGATGCTATGGACTGGCCCGCCCGTTCCCCAGACCTGAATCCAATTGAGCACATCTGGGACATCATGTCTCGCTCCATCCACCAACGCCACATTGCACCACAGACTGTCCAGGAGTTGGCGGATGCTTTAGTCCAGGTCTGGGAGGAGATCCCTCAGGAGACCATCCGCCACCTCATCGGGAGCATGCCCAGGCGTTGTAGGGAGGTCATACAGGCACGTGGAGGCCACACACACTACTGAGCCTCATTTTGACTTGTTTTAAGGACATTACATCAAAGTTGGATCAGCCTGTAGTGTGGTTTTCCACTTTAATTTTGAGTGTGACTCCAAATCCAGACCTCCATGGGTTGATAAATTGGATTTCCATTGATTATTTTTGTGTGATTTTGTTGTCAGCACATTCAACTATGTAAAGAAAAAGTATTTAATAAGATTATTTCATTCATTCAGATCTAGGGTGTGTTATTTTAGTGTTCCCTTTATTTTTAGAGCAGTGTATTCATATACAGTGGGGAGAACAAGTATTTGATACACTGGCGATTTTGCAGGTTTTCCTACTTACAAAGCATGTAGAGGTCTGTAATTTTTATCATAGGTACACTTCAACTGTGAGAGACGGAATCCAGAAAATCACATTGTATGATTTTTAAGTAATTAATTTGCATTTTATTGCATGACATAAGTATTTGATCACATTTTAGTCATTTAGCAGACACTTTAATCCAGAGTAATTTACAGTAGTGAATGCATCCATTTCATGCATTTGTACTGGCCCCCAGTGGGAATCAAACCCACAACCCTAGCATTGCACACACCATGCTGGCGTTGCAAACAACATGCATTATCCAACTGAGCCACAGGGAAGGATCACCTACCAACCAGTAAGAATTCCGGCTCTCACAGACCTGTTAGTTTTTCTTTAAGAAGCCCTCCTGTTCTCCACTCATTACCTGTATTAACTGCACCTGTTTGAACTCGTTACCTGTATAAAAGACACCTGTCCACACACTCAATCAAACAGACTCCAACCTCTCCACAATGGCCAAGACCAGAGAGCTGTGTAAGGACATCAGGGATAAAATTGTAGACCTGCACAAGGCTGGGATGGGCTACAGGACAATAGGCAAGCAGCTTTGTGAGAAGGCAACAACTGTTGGCGCAATTATTAGAAAATGGAAGAAGTTCAAGATGACGGTCAATCACCCTCGGTCTGGGGATCCATGCAAGATCTCACCTCGTGAGGCATCAATGATCATGAGGAAGGTGAGGGATCAGCCCAGAACTACACAGCAGGACCTGGTCAATGACCTGAAGAGAGCTGGGACCACAGTCTCAAAGAAAACCATTAGTAACACACTACGCCGTCATGGATTAAAATCCTGCAGTCTGAAGTTTGCCAATGACCATCTGGATGATCCAGAGGAGGAATGAGAGAAGGTCATGTGGTCTGATGAGACAAAAATATAACTTTTTGGTCTAAACTCCACTCGCCGTGTTTGGAGGAAGAAGGATGAGTACAACCCCAAGAACACCATCCCAACCGTGAAGCATGGAGGTGGAAACATCATTCTTTGGGGATGCTTTTCTGCAAAGGGGACAGGACGACTGCACCGTATTGAGGGGAGGATGGATGGGGCCATGTATCGCGAGATCTTGGCCAACAACCTCCTTCCCTGACAATGACCCAAAACACACAGCCAGGGCAACTAAGGAGTGGCTCCGTAAGAAGCATCTCAAGGTCCTGGAGTGGCCTAGCCAGTCTCCAGACCTGAACCCAATAGAAAATCTTTGGAGGAGCTGAAAGTCCGTATTGCCCAGCGACAGCCCCGAAACCTGAAGGATCTGGAGACGGTCTGTATGGAGGAGTGGGCCAAAATCCCTGCTGCAGTGTGTGCAAACCTGGTCAAGAACTACAGGAAACGTATGATCTCTGTAATTGCAAACAAAGGTTTCTGTACCAAATATTAAGTTCTGCTTTTCTGATGTATCAAATACTTATGTCATGCAATAAAATGCAAATGAATTACTTAAAAATCATACAATGTGATTTTCTGGATTTTTGTTTTAGATTCCGTCTCTCACAGTTGAAGTGTCCCTATGATAAAAATTACAGACCTCTACATGCTTTGTAAGTAGGAAAACCTGCAAATCGGCAGTGTATCAAATACTTGTTCTCCCCACTGTATGTATGTATGTATGTATATATATATATATATATTAGAATAAGGTTGTAACGTAACAAAATGTGAAAGAAGTCAAGGGGTCTGAATGCTTTCCGAATGCACTGTACATGATTACTACAATGCATTGCATGAAGCCTCTCTTCATGTTCCACCAAGCTAAAAGGTTTACTAAGTAGACACCAGCAGGAAAGGTGGAGGTCAAAGACTGCACATGGTTTTCAACTGCATGGTTAGGAAACCTGGGATGAGGAGGATGAGGAGGTCGGAGGTGAATAGTTTGGATAATGTAATGCTCACCAGGCAGACAGAGACACTTTTAAGTTGTTTATGCACTGTACTTTACAGGTGTGTCCATGAAAATATTTGCGTGCTGACCTCTTGAAACCCGTAAGAAAATGCTACAGGTGCATATTTGGAACATCATGCTAAAGTATATTGTCTGAAATTGGGAGAGTACTGTCAGAAAACACAAAGAAATACTTTTCAAGTATCTAATATATAAAAGCTAAAATGTTCTCAGTCCTTTCATGTGAAACAAGATGCTTTGTCTATCTTTAATCCCAGCTGTGGTCCAGATGTGCTAAGACAGTTCAACTATGTAGACACAGAGAGCTCTCCAACTCTCCGACATGGAGGGATAGTCTCTGGCAGCCAAGATGTTTTGCTATTGGAGGAAATGGCACCTAGATTCCAGGCATTCCAGGTGGATGTGTGAAAATCTCATAGGGCTGTCAGAGACACTCCGGAACAACCAAACACTCCGATAAGGACAGTGTCCTGACCAGAAGGTCACCTGATGACGTCAGTAGGATGAGGCACTACACTCTCTCCCAGGCTTTGTCCCAAATGGCATCCGATTCCCTATTTTGGCCCTGGTCAAAAGTAGTGCATTACATAGGGAATAGGATGCCATTTGGGACACAGATCCTGTCTGTCTGTCTGTCTGTCTGTCTGTCTGTCTGCTAAATATGAAACTTCTGTAGACTACCAGGACACATCCACCCACCTTGACAGCTGCAGTGACAGGATTATTAGCTAGGAAGGTAGGAAGACAACACTGGCTGTCTGTCTCATCCGGCACTGTCTGAGTAGCAACACAGCCTGTTAATGACAATCTGTGTAAACTATGAATTTTCTGCTAATATTCTGTTAGCCATGGCAGTGTAAGGTTGACCTTGAGATTTGATGTGTCTTGACTTGATAAATTCAGGGAATGTCAGTACGTGAAAAGAAATTCATTTTCCTGTATAGACTGGATTCAAAATGGAATACACCTTCAACCCTGTTCTGATAATCCAGCATGGTCTTTCTTGAGTACCAGGATGGCGCAACCTCAACCTGGACCAAGTTATGTTACACGGTGCATACAGAAACAGGTTTGGTAGAACTTCAGTCTCTTTCAAAAATGGACAAACAACATGTATGGCAACCCAGTGGCAACAGTGAGTAGATGTTCAGAGGGACCAAAAATCTTCCAATACAGTGGGGGAAAAAAGTATTTGATCCCCTGCTGATTTTGTACGTTTGCCCACTGACAAAGAAAGGATCAGTCTATAATTTTAATGGTAGGTTTATTTAAACAGTGAGAGACAGAATAACAACAAAAATATCCAGAAAAACGCACGTCAGAAATGTTATAAATTGATTTGCATTTTAATGAGGGAAATAAGTATTTGACCCCCTCTCAATCAGAAAGATTTATGGCTCCCAGGTGTCTTTTATACAGGTAACGGGCTGAGATTAGGAGCACACTCTTAAAGGGAGTGCTCCAAACCACAGCTTGTTACCTGTAAAAAAGACACCTGTCCACAGAAGCAATCAATCAATCAGATTCCAAACTCTCCACCATGACCAAGACCAAAGAGCTCTCCAAGGATGTCAGGGACAAGATTGTAGACCTACACAAGGCTGGAATGGGCTACTAGACCATCGCAAAGCAGCTTGGTGAGAAGGTGACAACATTTGGTGCGATTATTCGCAAACGGAAGAAACACAAAAGAACTGTCAATATCCCTCGGCCTGGGGCTCCATGCAAGATCTCACCTCGTGAAGTTGCAATGATCATGAGAACGGTGAGGAATCAGCCCAGAACTACACGGGAGGATCTTGTCAATGATCTCAAGGCAGCTGGGACCATAGTCACCAAGAAAACAATTGGTAACACACTACGCCGTGAAGGACTGAGATCCTGCAGTGCCCGTAAGGTCCCCCTGCTCAAGAATACATATACATGCCCATCTGAAGTTTGCCAATGAACATCTGAATGACTCAGAAGACAACTGGTGAAAGTGTTGTGGTCAGATGAGACCAAAATGGAGCTCTTTGACATCAACTCAACTCGCCGTGTTTGGAGGAGGAGGAATGACGCCTATGACCCCAAGAACACCATCTCCACCGTCAAACATGGAGGTGGAAACATTATGCTTTGGGGGTGTTTTTCTGCTAAGGGGACAGGACAACTTCACCGCATTAAAGGACGGGGCCATGTACCGTCAAATCTTGGGTGAGAACCTCCTTCCCTCAGCCAAGGCATTGAAAATGGGTCGTGGATGGGTATTCCAGCATGACAATGACCCAAAACACACGGCCAAGGCAACAAAGGAGTGGCTCAAGAAGAAGCACATTAAGGTCCTGGAGTGGCCTAGCCAGTCTCCAGACCTTAATCCCATAGAAGGTTGGAGTTGCCAAACGTCAGCCTCGAAACCTTAATGACTTGGAGAAGATCTGGAAAGAGGAGTGGGACAAAATCCCTCCTGAGATGTGTGCAAACCTGGTGGCCAACTACAAGAAATGTTTGACCTCTGTGATTGCCAACAAGGGTTTTGCCACCAAGTACTAAGTCATGTTTTGCAGAGGGGTCAAATACTTATTCCCCTCATTAAAATGCAAATCATTTTATAACATTTTTGACATGCGTTTTTCTGGATTGTTTTGTTGTTATTCTGTCTCTCACTGTTCAAATAAAACTACCATTAAAATTATAGACTGATCATTTCTTTGTAAGTGGGCAAACGTGCAAAATCAGCAGGGGATCAAATACTGTTTTCCCCCACTGTATGTTGTATCAAACTCAAAAAATTTAAAAACTCTAGAAAATATAGCATCACTGTCATTAGGCTATATCGTCTATAGTCGGACCATTCCAGCTCTAGTGAAGGAGGAGAAACGTTTTTTGTTGTTGTTGATGACATTACGAATTAACCGCTGCAACCTGGTCTCAGAGCATTTCTGCTGATTTCAACCAAGATCTCAGCGATCACTGCCTCATTGCCTGCATCCGGAATGGGTCAGCGGTCAAACGCTCCCTGAAACATTTCAGCGAGCAAGCCTTTCTAATCGACCTGGCCCGGGTATCCTGGAAGGATATTGACCTCATCCCGTCAGTAGAGGATGCCTGGTTATTTTTTTTAAATGCCTTCCTCACCATCTAAAATAAGCATGCCCCATTCAAGAAATTTAGAACCAGGAACCGATATATCCCTTGGTTGTCTCCAGACCTGACTGCCCTTAACCAACACAAAAACATCCTGTGGCATTCTGCATTAGCATCGAACAGCCCCCGTGATATGCAACTTTTCAGGGAAGTTAGAAACCAATATACACAGGCAGGTAGAAAAGCCAAGGCTAGCTTTTTCAAGCAGAAATTTGCTTCCTGCAACACAAACTCAAAAGAGTTCTGGGACACTGTAAAGTCCATGGAGAATAAGAACACCTCCTCCCAGCTGCCCACTGCACTGAGGATAGGAAACTCTGTCACCTCCGATAAATCCACTATAATTAAGAATTTCAATAAGCATTTTCCTACGGCTGGCCATGCTTTCCACCTGGCTACCCCTACCGCGGTTAACAGCACTGCACCCCCCCACAGCTACTCGCCCAAGCCTCCCCCATTTCTCCTTCTCCCAAATCCAGTCAGCTGATGTTCTGAAAGAGCTGCAAATTCTGGACCCCTACAAGGCAGCCGGGTTAGACAATCTGGACCCTTTCTTTCTGAAATGATCTGCCGAAATTGTTGCAACCCCTATTACTAGCCTGTTCAAACTCTCTTTCATGTCGTCTGAGATTACAAAAGATTGGAAAGTAGCTGCTGTCATCCCCCTCTTCAAAGGAGGGTGACCCAAACTGTTACAGACCTATATCTACCCTTCCCTGCCTTTCTAAGGTCTTCGAAAGCCAAGTCAACGAACAAATTTCCGACCATTTCGAATCCCACCGCACCTTCTCCGCTATGCAATCTGGTTTCAGAGCTGGTCATGGGTGCACCTCAGCCGCGCTCAAGGTCCTAAACAATATCGTAACCGCCATCGATAAGAAACAATACTGTGCTGCCGTATTCATTGACCTGGCCAAGGCTTTCGACTCTGTCAATCACCACACCCTCATCGGCAGACTCAATAGCCTTGGTTTCTCAAATGATTGCATCGCCTGGTTCACCAACTACTTCTCTGATACAGTTCAATGTGTCAAATCGGATGGCCTGTTTTCCGGGCCTCTGGTAGTCTCTATGGGGGTGCCACAGGGTTCAATTCTTGGGCCGACTCTTTTCTCTGTATACATCAATGATGTTGCTCTTGCTGCTGGTGAGTCTCTGATCCACCTCTACGCAGACGACACCATTCTGTATACTTCTGGCCCTTCTTTGGACACTGTGTTAACAACCCTCCAGACGAGCTTCAATGCCATACAACTCTCCTTTCGTGGCCTCCAACTGCTCTTAAATACAAGTAAAACTAAATGCATGCTCTTCAACCGATCGCTGCCCGCACCTGCCCGCCCGTCCAGCATCACTACTCTGGACGGTCCTTACTTAGAATATGTGGACAACTACAAATACCTAGGTGTCTGGTTAGACTGTAAGCTCTCCTTCCAGACTCACATCAAACATCTCCAATCCAAAGTTAAATCTAGAATTGGCTTCCTATTTCGCAACAAAGCATCCTTCACTCATGCTGCCAAACATACCCTCGTAAAACTGACCATCCTACCGATCCTCGACTTCAGCGATGTCATTTACAAAATAGTTTTGTATTTACTTTGCCACCATGGCCTTTTTTGCCTTTACCTATCTTATCTCACCTCATTTGCTCACATTGTATATAGACTTATTTTTCTACTGTATTATTGACTGTATGTTTGTTTTACTCCATGTGTAATTCTTTGTTGTTGTATGTGTCGAACTGCTTTGCTTTATCTTGGCCAGGTCGCAATTGTAAATGAAAACTTGTTCTCAACTTGCCTACCTGGTTAAATAAAGGTGAATTTAAAAACAATAATAATAATTTCGTATTATTTGGAATGTAAATCCGGGACACTCCATTTAGTGTGATATGTTACGTTTCGTATGGTATGTATTCATTTGTAGATGTCCATCACCCAGAACACCTACTCATTCAAGGGTTTTTCTTTATTTTTTTACTATTTTCTACATTGTAGAATAATAGTGAAGACATCAAAACAATGAAATAACACATATGGAATCATGTTGTCACCAAAAAAGTGATTCTTCCAATAGCCACCCTTTGCCTTGATGACAGCTTTGCACACTCCTGGCATTCTCTCAACCAGCTTCATGAGGTAGTCTCCCGGAATGCATTTCAACCACCAACTTACTACCCTGAGACAAGGCTGAGTATAGCCCGCGAAGATCTCCCCCATGGGACGAACCCGAGGGGGGCCCCAAACCTGGACTGGAAGATCACGTCAGTGCCAAAGGTTCTTCAAAAAAGTACTGAGTAAAGGGTCTGAATACTTATGTAAATGTGAAATTTTACTATATAAATTAGCAAACACTTCTAAAAACCAATTTTTGCTTTGTCATTATAGGGTATTATGTGGAGATTGATGAGGGGAAAAAACAATTTAATCAATTTTTGAATAAGGCTGTAAAGTAACAAAATGTGGAAAAAGTCAAGGGGTCTGAATACTTTCCAAAGGCACTGTATATTTTATCACGTTCATCACACTAACTGGTGATCTGAAGTTTAAATGCAACAATGTTTCACAGTCATTAGCTAACAGAAAGCGAGCTGCAACAAAAAACAGTGCCACCAACCAGATGATGATCATTTGTAAGCAAAGTTTGAAAGAAGTTTAAAAGTGAATCTTATAAAGGCTGATGCTAACAAATTAGCAACAACATCCACCTTGAAGTTAATAAGAACTGCTGCTGCTGCCATCGCCGTTGTCACCCTAATACAACACAAGCTAGCCAACTTTACTAGCGTTAGCATGGGAAAACTACTGCTCGCGCCACTGATTATTTGCTGTTGCATGTATGTAGTGCATGTAGTGACATGTTTAGGCCTTCACTTTTTTTTACGGTTCCACCCATTGTAAGCAACTGCTCTAATACAGTTGAATGGCATTAGCCTTCTGTCCAGCTTCTGAGCATCTAGCTAAAGGCTGGCTGAGTTAGCTAGATTTTTCTACCCAGAGACTACCAAAGAAAAATCCTGACTGCATATTTTTTTAATCTTCAGTACTGAAGCAATGAAATCAGAAGATCATAAAAAATATTATAAAGATGAAATAGAAATTAAAACTAAGGCCTCTGAAGGCCTTCACTATTCCCCACTGCAGCATCCCAACTTGTCAAGTCAAGTTTGCTCTTCTTTGCTCATTGAGTTAATTTGGTCAGCCAGGATTCACAAAGGTAGCTGTTTATGGAAAAATAATTGCAGCAACAACATACTGTAAAAATAGCCATGTGCAATGCATTCAGACACACCTAAAACAACAACACATCCATTTCTAGTCGCGTTACTAAAAATAACTTGACAACAAATAAATATGGTACAAGGACTGACTTCATCTATGAGACCACTTCCTTACATGTCGTGAGCCGTGTCAATATTTCTTGTTGAGATTGTGCCCTTTACTTCAGTGGTGGTTATATAGTGTACTGCATACAGCATATTGAGCATGTCTAACACACTGCGAATCACTGAGAAACACTGAGAACTCAACTGGGATTTAGCCTTTTTACAATGCAAACCACTGCTAAAATGAATGAATAATGTGTTGACAGATGTGAACACTAACAGTAGCAGGTTGCTGTGAAAATGTCTGATGACAGCTTGTGTGTGACACAATACACAAGGAATATTATGGGAATGTTTAAACCAACAACGTTACTGTGAGAAAAGCTCAGCTCGGAACATGTGTGATTGATCACACCTCTTTTGTTTGAGGCCCCAGGCAGAAATAATCTAGCACTAGATATACCCAGCAAACCAAAATTGGTTATGTGAAGGTTCCCAGAACATTCATTAAGTCGTGGCAATGTTCTCATAACACAAAAATTGTCCAGTTGTGGTGATGATTATAGAATGTTTGTATAAAACTTTGGCCTGATGTTGCAACAACGTTCCTAGAACACATTTAATCGGTTCTTTAAAGGTTCCCAGAATGTTTCATTAGCTTGTGGGAAAAGGCTGTTGGGAACATTGGGTGGATGTTTTCTGTTGAACACAGCTAGTCCCTGATTTTAAAGAGGGTTCATTATCTGGCTACAGTTCTGAAGATGGCAGGTTCAATCCCAAATACTCTGTATCCATGTCTATTTGGAAAAAATAAGTGAAATTGAGGCTCAGATATGCTCTACCTAAAGAGAAGATGTCTTTATTTCATCCACATTTAGAAATCCAGTCAGAAATGCAGAATTTAGACTAACTGTAAAAAATAAAACTGTTCAACTTTAAAGAACGCATCTTATATCATTCTTACTTTGAAACACTTGATATGGTCCCCCCGGCTTATTTTTCATGATCTGAAAAGCAAAAAGGATCCTAGATCAGCTCTCATAGTCTTGGATACCTTGTAGATATGGGCCCAGAAGTATGGAGCATATAAAGAGGATGGGTGGAGTGTGGTGAATAACCCAGTTAACAGTATTTCCCTGGGTTAGTTATGTGAAAGAAGGCTAAAAAGGAAGCATGGAATGCCTAAGTGACCATACTGCCATGGCTATATACTGAAAAAATACAGTGCAAAAGAGCTTCTGTGGTGGTGCAGAATCAAAAGAATCAAAGACCTGGCTTGGGAACCAAACATTTCAGGTTCAAACCCTACATGTGCAGATTGTCCACAGATGCACTTTTAAAAAATGAATGATGTTTGTGTGATTAAATGTCCTATAGCTGAAATAGTGTAAAATTCACATAGTCTAGACAAGTCTTCAAATGTGAATTGCCATAAAATCTGGTGAGCAACATAGTGTATTTTATTGCTGAGAATGTTAGATAAAGGTAAATATTTCATTGTTTTATGTTCTTTAAAGGTAAATGTACATTGTGTGAACATCAATGGAATATTATGTTAAACCTAAAACAAATACACTATGAACGTCATAAAAACTGGTTCATTTTATTCTTACAACATTAGTGGGAATGTCCTGTGCAACCTTACTTAAACATTGCATGAAAGTCATCAGAACTGAACATATTTTGTTTGTAATGTACCCGCACTGTTCCCACAACATAATTACAAGTTCTGGGAACCTTTAAATAACACAGAAAAGCGTAACTGTCAACATTCTTGCAACATCAAAGGAATGTTTTGTGCACCCTGATACAAGCATTATCTGAATGTCAGCACAACTGGTCTTTTGGGAACCTCTCTTGTCATGTCCCCACCATATTTCAACAGCCTAATGAAACATTCTGAAAACCTTTAAAGAACAGATGAAATGTGTTCTGGGAATGTTTTTGTAACATCAAATTAATTTTATTTGCACCCTTAAAGACACTGGACAGTTTTGGGAACATATCTTTGTGACGTCCCCACCAGACTGTTCCCACAACCTCATGAAACATTCTGGGAAACTTTAAAGAAGAGATGAAATGTTCTTATAGGAACGTTTCTGCAACATGAGGCAAATGTTTTATACAAACATACACACTTCTGGGGAATGTTCTGTGGTGGTTGTTACAGATGTTGTGCACAACATTTTAGTGAATGTTAAGAGAACATTCCAAGGATATTTAATCTAAAACATTTTTGATAAATAAATGGGGATGTTATCATGCTAATGTTAGATAAAGTTCTACTCAAAAGTACTTTCACAGACACCAATGAGATTAGTTCATACGGAAATCTTAGAATTCTCATCCATCAAAATGATTTTATTTTCTGAACAATAAGAAATAAATGACATGATTATGCTCATAGTTATGGCTACAGAACAGCTGTCCTTAAACTAAACTAAATAACATCCACTAGATGACAGACGAGGTCCTTCTTGACTTTTGAATAATATTCTCATAAAATTAGTGTAATCGATTTGGCAAAATCATTGGCAGAAGTAGTATCAACAGCCATAATACTTAAATATCCAGATTGTGTGAGGTTTTGGCTCTCTCTTGTATCAGCCCCCGCTCCAAGGATGAATACAGGTCATGTCTCTGAAACAATTGATTTAAGGGACAGTTCACTTCTTTGAAGTTTCAACTTATGTTAGATTTTTTTTTAAGTGGTTAAAAAGTGGTTAAAATAGTCATTTGACAGCTAGTCTTTCAACAAAAAAAAGTATTTATTTATTTTAAGTCACATATTGATTCCATAAATCAATGGTGCCACATTTAGAAGGTTGGATAATGATGATTTAAATGGTTTCACTATTCAGATCCGTCTACACTTGCAAGGGACCCGGAGACAATGAGTGCCTGACTAACTCCGGAGGTGATCAGAAAGATCTGATCACAATCAGATCACAATGTGTCTTTTAATCATCTACACCTCTCTACAAATGTGGGCACAATCAGAATGCGAACAAGATCAGGACAAAGGATGCATGTTAGAACCAGGAATAAACGAGGCTTGAGAGGTTACTCTAATGCAGTTTTAATTCCAGTATTTCCTATATCTCTGTATTTTTCATGTCTCTTTTCAAATCTTTATCACTGTGAACAAGATGACCTCTAGTGGTCATGGAGGAATATTTCTACTATATAAAGTAATCAGCCATAATAATAATCAATATAATTTTGTCTTGTCATTGTTAATATCATGTCAATCAGACACAACCTTTAGTTGAATGTATGATACAATACAAAACGCATTTACAAAACCATTGTGTGATCGAAAAGAACATAACTTATGGGGATGTGGCTATGATAATTTCATGTTATTTAAATAACTGACCTAATCAAATCAAATGTTATTAGTCACATGCGCCGAATACAACAGGTACAGTGAAATGCTTACTTACGAGCCCCTAACCAACAATGCAGTTTAAAAAAAATATTTAAAAAATACAGATAAGAAATAAAAATAACAAGTAAATAAAGAGCAGCAGTAAAATAAAAATAGCAAGACTATATACAGGGGGGTTTGTAAGTCGCTCTGGATAAGAGCGTCTGCTAAATGACGTAAAGAGTCAATGTGCGGGGGCACCGGTTAGTTGAGGTAGTATGTACATGTGGGTAGAGTTATTAAAGTGACTATGCATAGATAATAACAATGCAAATAGAGTTCTTATGGCTTGGGGGGTAGAAACTGTTTAGAAGCCTCTTGGAACTAAACTTGGTGCTCTCTTGGTGCTCTGGTACCGCTTGCCATGTGGTAGCAGAGAGAACAGTCTATGACTAGGGTGGCTGGAGTCTGACAATTTTTAGGGCCTTCCTCTGACACCGCCTGGTATAGAGGTCCTGGATGGCAGGGAGCTTGGCCCCAGTGATGTACTGGGCCGTTCGCACTACCCTCTGTAGTACCTTGCGGTCGGAAGCCGAGCAGTTGCCATATCAGGCAGATGCAACCAGTCAGGATGCTCTCGATGGTGCAGCTGTAGAACCTTTTGAGGATCTGAGGACTCATGCCAAATCTTTTCAGTCTCCTGAGGGGAATAGGCTTTGTTGTGCCCTCTTCACAACTGTCTTGGTGTGCTTGGAGCATGATAGTTTGTTGGTGATGTGGACACCAAGGAACTTGAAGCTCTCAACCTTCTCCACTGCAGCCCCGTCGATGAGAATGGGGGCGTGCTCAGCCCTCTTTTTCCTGTGGTCCACAATCATCTCCTTTGTCTTGATCGCGTTGAGGGAGAGGTTGTTGTCCAGTCACCACATGGCCAGGTCTCTGACCTCCTCCCAATAGGCTGTCTCGTCATTGTCGGTGATCAGGCCTACCACTGTTGTGTCATCGGCAAACTTAATGATTGTGTTGGAGTCATGCCTGGCCGTGCAGTCATGCGTGAACAGGGAGTACAGGAGGGGGCTTAGCATGCACCGCTGAGGGGCCCCTGTGGTGAGGATCAGTGTGGCGGATGTGTTGTTACCTACCCTTACCACCTGGGGGTGGCCCGTCAGGAAGTTCAGGATTCAAAATTTCTGTTTCAAGATTTTATGTTACATGCACAGTACAGTGAAATGCATTTCTTGACAACTCAAAACCCAACAATGCACTAATCAATAACAATGTAATGCTATAAAAAAACATGAGAAATTAGTAGAAATATGAAGAACACAATAAGTAACTAAGCATACTATATACAGGGTCAGTTCCAATACCATATTTACAATGTGCAGGGATACTGGAGTGATGGGGGTAGACATGTATAAGGGTAAGGTGACTAGGCATCAGGGTATAAGATAAACAGAGTAGCAGCAGCTTGTATGTGTGTGGGTGTACGTGTGTGTGTCGAGTCAGTATAAATGTACGGTGAATTCGGAAAGTATTCAGACCCCTTGACTTTTTCCACATTTTGTTACATTACAGCCTTATTCTAAAATGTATGTTATAAAAAAAATTACCATCGATCTACACACAATACCCCATAATGACAAAGCAAAAACTGTTTTTTGACAATTTTGCAACTGTATTAAAAATAAAAACTGAAATGTTACATTTACATAAGTATTCAGACCCTTTACTCAGTACTTTGTGGAAGCACCTTTTGCAGCGATTACAGCCTCGAGTCTTCTTGGGTATAACGCTACAAGCTTGGCACACCTGTATTTGGGGAGTTTCTCCCTTTTCTCTCTGCAGATCCTCTCAAGCTCTGTCAGGTTGGATAGGGAGCGATGCTGCACAGCTATTTTCAGGTCTCTCCAGAGATGTTCGATTGGGTTCTGTCTCTGGCTGGGCCACTCAAGGACATTCAGAGACTTCTCCTGAAGCCACTCCTGCGTTGTCTTGGCTGTGTGCTTAGGGTCGATGTCCTGTTGGAAGGTGAACCTTCGACGCAGTCTGAGGTCCTGAGTGCTCTGGATCAGGTTTCCATCAAGGATCTCTCTGTACTTTGCTCTGTTCTTCTTTCCCTCGATCCTGACTAGTCTCCCAGTCCCTGCTGCTGAAAAAAATCCCCACAGCATGATGCTGCCATCACCGTAGGCAGAGGTGTAAAAAGTACTCAATTGTCATACTTGAGTAAAAGTAAAGATATGTTAAATTAAAATGACTCAAGTAAAAATGAAAGTAACCCAGTAAAATACTACTTGAGTAAAAGTTTAAAAGTATCCGATTTTAAATGTACTTAAGTACATTGGTGGGAAAAGTTCTCAATTTTCATACTTGAGTAAAAGTACAAAGTAAAAGTAAACGCTATACATCAAATTCCTTATATTTAGCAAACCAGATGGCACAATTTCCTTTTTTATTACTTTTTTTGACAGGCAGGGGCACACTCCAACGCTTAGACAAAATTTACAAAGGAAGCATTTATGTTTAGTGAGTCCACCAGATGTGAGGCAGTAGGGAGGAACAGGGACGTTATCGTGATAAGTGTGTGAATTGGACCGTTTTCCTGTACTGCTAAGCATTCAAATTGTATCTATTCAGGCCAGAGTTCAATCTTGGTTTCATCAGACCAGAGAATTTGGTTTCTCATGGTCAGAGAGTCTTTCGATGCCTTTTGGCAAACTCCAAGTGGGCTGTCATGTGCCTTTTACAGAGTAGTGGCTTCCGTCTGGCCACTCTACCATAAAGGCCTGATTGGTGGAGTGCTACAGAGATGGTTGTCCTTCTGGAAGGTTCTCCCATCTCCACAGAGGAACTCTGGAGCTCTGTCAGAGTGACCATTTGGGTTCTTGGTCACCTCCCTGACCTAGGCCCTTCTCCCCTAATTTCTCAGTTTGGCCGGGCAGCCAGCTCTAGGAAGAGTGTTGGTGGTTCGAAACTTCTTCCATTTAAGAATGATGGAGGCCACTGTGTACTTGGGGAGCTTTTCATTTAATCCATTTTTGAATACGGCTGTAACTTAACAAAATGTGGAAAAAGTCACGAGGTCTGAATACATTATGAAGGCACTGTATGTGCATGTTATGTTTGAGTGAGCAGATGATGGAGTGAGTGTGAGTGTGTAGGGCCCTGTGAGTGTGTGTATGAGTGGATAGGGCCCTGTGAATATGTATGTGTGAGTGTGTAGCGCCCAGTGAGTGTGTGTATGAGTGTGTAGGGCCCTGTGAGTGTGTGTTTGAGTGTGTAGGGCCCTGTGAGTGTGTGAGTGTGTAGGGCCCTGTGAGTGTGCATAGAGACAAAAATAAAAGGTCAATGAGGATACAAGGTTAACTCAGATTGTGTGTGTAGCTATTTTGTTAACCATTTATCAGTCTTATTGCTTGGGGATAGAAGCCGTTCAAGAGCCTGTTGGTGCCAGACTTGATGCACCAGTAGCATTTGCCAAATAATCTATGGCTTGGGTGTTTTGAGTCTTTAACAATTTTCTGGGCCTTCCTACCACATCGCCTGATATAGATGTCCTGGATGGCAGGGAGCTCGGCCCCAGTAATGTACTGGGCTGTCCACACCACCCCTCTGTAGCACCATTGCCATACCAGTCAGTGATGCAGTCAAAAGGCTCTCAATGGTACAGCTTTAAAACGTTTTGAGGATTTGAAAGCCCATGCCAAACTTTTTAAACCTCCTGAGGGGGAGGAAATATGAGCCTTTGGTCATTAATATGGTCAAATCCGGAAACTATCATTTCGAAAACAAAACGTTGATTCTTTCAGTGAAATACGGAACCGTTCCATATTTTATTGAACGGATGGCAACCCTAAGTCTAAATTGCAATGTAATCGGCCATAATCGGCATCCAAAAAGGCCTATTACGATTGTTATGAAAACTTGAAATCGACCCAATTCACAGTCTTCACGACTGTGCGTGTGTGTTTGGACCATTTTAAGTCTCATTGGACTTAAGGTCTTATTACATGGCAACGTTCAACCTCATGGTATCAATAAAGTCCAGACCCGTACAGTAATTCCATAGTAGTTTACAGCCACTATCACACCCATGACCATCCTCAATCAACTTGAACACAAAACATAAGTCTCTGTTTTGGGTAAAACAAACAAATTATGTGGCGTATACAACTGTCACTTTGATTCATCACACACAATGCAGGTTAAACCTGTACTGTGAATCCTAACATGATAAGACAGGTTAAACCTGTACCATGAAGCCTAACATGAAGCCTAAACACCTTCTTTGCCCGCTTTGAGGATAATACAGTGCCACCAACACGGCCCGCTACCAAGGACTGCGGGCCCCCTCTCCTTCTCCGTGGCCGACGTGATTAAGATATTTAAATGTGTTAACCTTTTGGAGTGTGGTGTCAGGAAAACAACGTCTCATTCAATATCAACAAAACAAAGGAGATGATCGTGGACTTCAGGAAACAGCAGAGGGAGCACCCCCCCTATCCACATCGACAGGACAGCAGTGGAGAAGGTGGAAAGTTTTAAGTTCCTCTGAGTACACATCATGGACAAACTGAAATGGTCCACCCACACAGACAGTGTGTTGAAGAAGGCGTAACAGCACCTCTTCAAACTCAGGAGGCTGAAGAAATTTGGCTTGTCACCTAAAACCCTGGCAAATTTTTACAGATAGACAATTGAGAGCATCCTGTCGGTCTGTATCACCGCCTGGTACGGCAATTGCACCGCCCACAACTGCAAGGCTCTCCAGAGGGTGGTGCGGTCTGCACTAAAGGTCAACAGAGTAATTGGCATGGCTGATTAATTAGGGCCGACTTCAAGTTTCATGACAATCGGTAATCGGCCTTTTTGGATGGCGATTATGGCCGATTACATTGCAATTTAGACTTAGGGTTGCCACCCGTTCGATAAAATGCGAAACGGTTCCGTATTTCACAGAAAAAATAAACATTTTGTTTTCGAAATGCTAGTTTCCGGATTTGACCATATTAGTGACCAAAGGCTCGTATTTCTGTGTTTATTATATTATAATTAAGTCTATGATTTGATATTTGATAGAGCAGTCTGACGATGATGCATCATGCTCTGGGTTGTATTCTTCTGCATCTTCTTCTTCTGTCACGTCCTGACCAGTAAAGGGGTTATTTGTCATTATAGTTTGGTCAGGACGTGGCAGGGGGTATTTGTTTAGAGTGTTTCGGGGTTGTTGGGCTATGTGTTTAGGTAGAGGGGTGTTTGTTTAGAGTGTTCCGGGGTTTTTGGTTATGTTCTATGTTAGTATATTTCTATGTTCTGGTCTAGTCTTTTTAGTTCTATGTTTAGGGTTATTGGATGGACCTTCAATTGCAGGCAGCTGTTCCTCGTTGCCTCTGATTGAAGGTCCTATATAGAGGGGTGTTTTTGTAATGGGTTTTGTGGGAAGTTGTTTTTGCAATGCTGTGTTTAGCCTGTAATACTGTGCGTTCGGTCGTTTTCTTGTTTTATTGTTTCATGTCTCAAATAAAGTTTAAAATGAGCACTCCTGCTGCGCCTTGGTCCACTATACACGACGACCGTTACATCTTCAGATACCTCCTCCTCTTCTAAATCATTGTTCTCTTGTTCCTCCTGGACATCTGAAAAAATCTGATCCACGACCTGTTGGGCACTGAAACGTGCACTCATGGCTTCAGCAAAGAGAGAACTGGGGGGACTGTCATCTGCAGAACCTTTATAGCCTCTGACTGCATTCCCCACTAGTAAACAATGCTTTCAATAAATGTTTATTTTGTCTGAAATTGTTTTTATTTTGTCTGAAATTGTTTTTATTTTGTCTGTGAACTTGAGTCATGTGTGGGGTCATGGAGGGGAGATGCTGCACATGCACAAGAAAGTTTTACTTTTGTCTGAGTTCAATCAGTAGCACTCATAATCTTAATTTCTGTGTGACCCTAAAATAATCTTTGTACCCTGGTAGGGTACAGCTTTCATGGAAATACGAACAAAGGCAATGTTTTACTTTTTCTAAAGTCGGGGTCACTCTAGGAAAAGTAATCAAATTTCAAGTTGAAAAATATCATTTAGGGGGTTTTCTCTGCTGTTAAACATAGTGGCAGGTCATTTTTTACCCTTAAGACAACACAAGGGATAACTTGATGACACATTTACATTTTAGTTATTTAGCAGACACTCAACCAGAGTGACTTACAGTAGTGAATACATACATTTCATACATTTACTTTTTTATTTTTTGTACTGGCCCCCCATGGGAATCGAACCCACAAACCTGGCGTTGCACACACCATGCTGGCATTGCAAACACCATGCTCTACCAACTGAGCCACAGGGAAGACACTTCACATACCTAACCATTTCCTTGGCTCTCTTGTAGAGTGTATCCGTTGTTTTCAGTGCCATGATGTCCTTGAGGAGCAGATTCAATGCATGAGCAGCACAGCCAATGGGTGTGAGGTGAGGGTAGAACTCCTCCACTTTAGACCAAGCAGCCTTCATGTTCGCAGCATTGTCTGTCACCAGTGCAAATACCTTCTGTGGTCCAAGGTCATTGATGAATGCCTTCAGCTCATCTGCAATGTAGAGACTGGTGTGTCTGTTGTCCCTTGTGTCTGTGCTCTTGTAGAATACTTGTTGAGGGGTGGAGATGGTGTAGCTAATTATTCCTTGCCCATGAACATTCGACCACACATCAGAGATGATTGCAATAGTCTGCTTTCTCTATGATTTGCTTGACCTTCACTTGAACTCTGTTGAACTCTGCATCCAGCAAATTAGTAGATAAAGCATGTCTGGTTGGAGGGGTGTATGCTGGGCGAAGAACATTTCGAAATCTCTTCCAATACACATTGCCTGTGAGCATCAGAGGTGAACCAGTTGCAAGATATTCATCAGCATTTCTCTGACTACGTTCCTCCATTGAGTCAAAAAATCTTCAGATTCCAGGAGGACCATGAGCTGTCGCTATCGACATTTTCACCTCGAATAGAAGTAGAGGGACTTTTGTCAGAGGTTGCTTGTTGTGACCGCTGTGGGAACTTTATGCACTTGGCCAGATGAGTCTGCATCTTTGTTGCATTCTTCACATATGATTTGGCATAGTATTTGCAAATGTACACAGCTTTTCCTTCTACATTAGCTGCAGTGAAATGTTTCCACACATCAGATAGTGCCCGTGACATGTTCCTGTAAAGATTAGAAAAAATGAATAAAAAAACAACAAATACAATTCCATGTACAGAGAAATAGTGAAACAGTTAGACTAAACAACTCCTTTGTAAGATAAAAAAAATTAAACACGCAGGCTCAAGCAAGCTAAAACCCACAGTAGCAAAAACGAACTAGCAGAAAAACGAACTAGCAGAAATTGTTAACAAGTTTGAAATGATTTAAACACATGGTAGGCTACTGTTTACTAGTTAACAAAAAACATATGTATCATATAAAATATATACACCCCACCCAGTATTGTAATCAAAACTTATCAGAAATTATGAAGTGCTTGGCTCAGACAGTGTAGTAGTGTGGGCTCAGTAGCATCTCTTCTGACGTAATTACCTGTCTCAACTTGTGGACTTGTTTATGTGCTGCTGTATGTTTTGTTGCTAGCGTTACTTTGCTACCTGCCAACTTTACTGTTTTTACTTTTTACTTACCATTGTACTCATAATATACAGGAGAACGATCGCCTTATGGTGAGGATAGCCATGCTACAAGCCCAGCTTCAGACGCAATCGTTAGGCAAGGGTAATTTAAGTGTAGGAAAGGATGAATCGTCTGTGCCATAAATAAGTACAGATAGTAGTATAAATCCCCTTACACAGTCCCCGCAGCTGTACAATTTTCTACACTTCCCTCTCATGGCTTCTGGAAGGAAATGCTGTTGGAATGCTCAACCGGTGTT
Source organism: Salmo trutta (assembly GCF_901001165.1). NCBI lineage: Eukaryota > Metazoa > Chordata > Actinopteri > Salmoniformes > Salmonidae > Salmo > Salmo trutta. Next base: position 14,580,743 of record NC_042984.1, on the reverse strand, counting down.
GCTCATTCAGCCAACAGAAACTTTCAACCGGTTCTCCCCATTAAGCAACGAGTCGGAGTCAGAGGCCGAGCTTTCTCTGGTCTCTCCTCCACCTGTTACAGAGTCTGAGACGCCGAAGCCTCCACCATTAGCTCTGACAAATTGAAAACCCTAGTCATCGGCGACTCCATTATCCGCAGAATTAGACTTAAAAATAATCCTCCAGTGATCATACACTGATTACCAGGGGGCAGGGCTACTGACGTTAAGGCTAATCTGAAGATGGTGCTGGCTAAGGCTAAAACTGGCGAGTGTAGAGAGTATTGTCCCGTGTGCTCCTTCTCCGGCCTCTAGGTCACCAGGCTGCTTATTATGGTGCACACCTGTCACCACCGTTACACGCACCTGCATGTCGTCAGACTCACCGGGACTCCATCACTTCCCTGATTACCTTCCTTATATATGTCACTCCCTTTGGTTCCTTCCCCAGGCGTCATTGTTTCTGTTTCTTGTCTGTGTGCTGTTTGAGTTTCATTCTTTGTATTATGTTCTGTTTATTTATTAAAACACTCACTCCCTGAACTTGCTTCCCAACTCTCAGCGCACGTTGTTACAAGTATAGGGATATTGTTATCCACGTCAGCACCAATGATGTTAGGATGAAACAGTCAGAGGTCACCAAGCGCAACATAGCTTCAGCGTGTATATCAGCTGGAAAGATGTGTCGGCATCGAGTAATTGTCCCTGGCCCCCTCCCAGTTAGGGGGAGTGATGAGCTCTACAGCAGTCTCTCACAACAATCGCTGGTTGAAAACTGTTTTCTGCCCCTCTCAAAAGATAGAATTGTAGAATTGTAGATAAATGGCCCTCTTTCTGGGACTCACCCACAAACAGGACCAAGCCTGGCCTGCTGAGGAGTGACGGACTCCATCCTAGCTGGAGGCGTGCTCTCATCTTATCTATGAACATAGACAGGGCTCTAACTCCTCTAGCTCCACAATGAGATAGGGTGCAGGCCAGGCAGCAGGCTGTTAGCCAGCCTGCCAGCTTAGTTGGAGTCTGCCACTAGCACAGTCAGTTTAGTCAGCTCAACTATGCCCATTGAGACCGTGTCTGTGCCTCGATCTAGGTTGGGCAAAACTAAACATGACGGTGTTCGCCTTAGCAATCTCACTGGAACAAAGTCCTCCTCCATGCCTGTCATTATTGAAAGAGATTGTGATATCTCACATCTCAAAATAGGGCTACTCAATGTTAGATCCCTCACTTCCAAGGCAGTTATAGTCAACTAACTAATCACTGATCATAATCTTGATGTGATTGGCCTGACTGAAACATGGCTTAAGCCTGATGAATTTACTGTGTTAAATAAGGCCTCTCCTCCCGGTTACACTAGTTACCATATCCCCCGCATATCCCGCAAAGGTCGGAGGTGTTGCTAACATTTACCATTTACCATTTACCACATTTACCAAAAAATTATTGCGTTTTCGTCTTTTGAGCTTCTAGTCATGAAATCTATGCAACCTACTCAATCAATTTTTATAGCTACTGTTTACATTTACGGAAATGGAGCTACTGTCACGGTTGTCGTCGGTGAAGGAGGACCAAAACGCAGCAGGTACGTGTAGGCTCATCTTGACTTTTATTAACTTTCAAAATGAACGTACAAAAATAACAAAACACGACCGATCAACAAAAAAACAGTCTGGTAAGGCACAAGGCGAAACACAGAACAATCACCCACAAATAACAAACACAAACACACCCTAATATATGGGACTCTCAATCAAAGGCAGATAGACAACACCTGCCTTCAACTGAGAGTCCCAACCCCAATTAACCAAACATAGAAACAGACATACTAGACTAAACATAGAATACCTGAAAACCAAACAGTGCCCAAAAACCCCGGAATACTTAAACCAAATGCCCCTTCAACAAAACACACCACCGCGAACCACATAAAACGAATACCCTCTGCCACGTCCTGACCAAACTACAATACTAATTAACCCTTATACTGGCCAGGACGTGACAGTACCCCCCCCTTAAAGGTGCTAACCCCGGAAGCACCTTAAAAAAAAAACAACAACAACAACCCCAAACAACAAAACCAAAATTCCCCTCTACTAAAGGGAGGGAAAGGAACTGTTTGACTTTGTTTTAGCTAGCTAGGTCTTTTTATTTTATTTTGTCTAAATTTGCACTAAGAATGGCATAATCAAGTTATCATAACTTAAATGCATTTAATAAATAAAGATCTTTAGGGTTACGGTATATTTTGGATGGCAGTGTCAAATGTATGTGAACCGGGAGAATATCTACACAAATATTGTCCAGTTGTCCTATGTTGAACATAATAAACGGCTCCCTATTCACTGGGTGTGTACCAAACTCACTAAAAGTGGCAGTAATAAAGCCTCTCTAGAAAAAGCCAAACCTTGACCCAGAAAATATAAAAAACTATTGGCCTATATCAAATCTCCCATTCCTCTCAAAAATGTTTAAAAAAAGCTGTTGCGCAGCAACTCACTGCCTTCCTGAAGACAAACAATGTATACGAATCGCTTTAGTCTGGTTTAAGACCCCATCATAGCACTGAGACTGCACTCGTGAAGGTGATAAATAACATTTTAAAGGCTCTGCATCTGTCCTCGTGCTCCTAGACCTTAGTGCTGCTTTTGATACCATCAATCACCACATTCTTTTGGAGAGATTAGAACCCCAAATTGGTCTTCACGGACAAGTTCTGGCCTGGTTTAGATCTTATCTGTCGAAAATATATGTTTGTCTCTGTGGAGGGTTTGTCCTCTGACAAATCAACTGAACTTTCGGTGTTCCTCAAGGTTCCGTTTTAGGACCACTATTGTTTTCACTATATATTTTACCTCTTGGTGATGTCATTCAGAAATATATGTTAACTTTCACTGCTATGCGGACGATACACAGCTGTACATTTCGATGAAGCATGGTGAAGCCCCAAAATTGCACTCCCTGGAAGCCTGTGTTTCAGACATAAGGAAGTGGATAGCGGAAATTGTTTTACTTTTAAACTCAGACAAAACACAGATGCTAGTTCTAGGTCCAAAAAAACAAAGAGATCTTCTGTTGGATCTGATAATTAATGTTGATGGTTGTACAGTCATCTCAAATAAAACTGTGAATGACCTCAGCATTACTCTGGACCCTGATCTCTCTTTTGACGAACATATCAAGACTGTTTCAAGGACAGCTTTTTTTCCATCTACGTAACATTGCAAAAATCAGAAACTTTCTGTCCAAAAATGTATATATAAAGCCCTTCTTACATCAGCTGATGTCGCAAAGTGCTGCACAGAAACCCAGCCTGTAACCCCAAACAGCAAGCAATGCAGGTGTAGAAGCACGGTGGCTAGGAAAAACTCCCTAGAAAGGCCGGAACCTAGGAAGAAACCTAGAGAGGAACCAGGCTATGAGGGGTGGCCAGTCCTCTTCTGGCTGTGCCGGGTGGAGATTACAACAGAACATGGCCAAGATGTTCAAATGTTCATAGATGACCAGCAGGGTCAAATAATGATAATCACAATGGTTGTCGAGGGTGCAACAGGTCAGCACCTCAGGAGTAAATGTCAGTTGGTTTTTCATAGCCGATCATTCAGGGTATCTCTACCGCTCCTACTGTCTCTAGAGAGTTGAAAACAGCAGGTCTGGGACAGGTACCACGTCCGGTGAACAGGTCAGGGTTCCATAGCCGCAGGCAGAACAGTTGAAACTGGAGCAGCAGCACGACCAGGTGGTGCAATGCTCTACTTTCCGGCAGCCTGGATAAAGCACTAAATAAACTTCAGTTAGTGCTAAACACGGCTGCTAGAATCTTGACTAGAACCAAAACATTTGATCATATTACTCTAGTGCTAGCCTCTCTACACTGGCTTCCTGTTAAGGCTAGGACTGATTTCAAGGTTTTACTGCTAACCTACAAAGCATTACATGGGCTTGCTCCTACCTATATTTCTGATTTAGTCCTGCCGTACATACAGTTGAAGTCGAAGTTGACATACACTTAGGCTGGAGTCATTAAAACACGTTTTTCAACCACTCCACAAATTTCTTGTTAACAAACTATAGTTTTTGCAAGTCGGTTCGAACATCTACTTTGTGCATGACACAAGTAATTTTTCAAACAATTGTTTACAGACAGATTATTTCACTTATAATTCACTGTATCACAGTTCCAGTGGGTCAGAAGTTTACATACACTAAGTTGACTGTACCTTTAAACAGCTTGGAATATTCCAGAAAATTATGTCAGAAGCTTCTTATAGACTAATTTCCACCATTTGAGTCAATTGGAGGTGTACTTGTGGATGTATTTCAAGGCCTACCTTCAAACTCAGTGCCTCTTTGCTTGACATCATGGGAAAATGTAAAGAAATCAGCCAAGACCTCAGAAAAAAAATTGTAGACCTCCACAAGTCTGATGACTCCTTGCTGTCCCCAGTCCACCTGGTCATGCTGCTGCTCCAGTTTCAACTGTTTTGCCTGCGGCTATGGAACCCTTCACCGGACGTGCTACCTTGTCCCGGACCTGCTGTTTTCGACTCTCTCTCCCTACCGCACCTGCTGTCTCTAACTGAATGATCAGCTATGAAAAGCCAACTGACATTTACTCCTGAGGTGCTGACCTATTGCACCGTCTACAACCCCGGTGATTATTATTATCTGACCCTGCTGGTCATCTGTTATAATCTCCACCCGGCATAGCGAGAAGAGGACTAGCCACCCCTCAGAGCCTGGTTCCTCTCTAGATTTCTTGAGAGGAACCTAGCATTGCTTGCTGTTTGGGGTTTTAGGCTGGGTGTCTGTATAGCACTTTGTGACATCGGCTGATGTAATAAGGGCTTTATAAATACATTTGATTGATTGATTGATTGATTGCAAGATCTTGAGAATCAGCTGTGCATGTGATGGAAGAGTGCACTGCACATGTGATTGCAGAATGCACTGTGCATGCAGAGGGTTGCAATTCCGTTGAATTGGGGATAGTTTAACCAAAATATGCCAAAGACCCTTTGCAACCCTAACTGTAGATATGAACACTAACATGATACACCAGGTTAAACATGTACTGTAGATATGAACCCTAACATGATACGACAAGTTAAACATGTACTGAAGATATGAACCCAAACATGATAATTTCATGTAGGCTATATCAATTATACTGAACAAAAATATAAACGCAACATGCAACAATTTCAATGATTTTACTGACTTACAGTTCATATAAGGTTATCTAAATAGTGAGGCTCATAAATACTCTACTACTACTTATTAGTCATACCAGGAACTCCTGACATTTGCATAGATAAGAATGAGTGAACTTTTAACCTAATAAATGAGTGAACCTCTGTGCACGATCCAGAGAAATGTTAGAGATTCTCCAGTACTTTTGTTTCCTTTTTAGCCAGATGTTCTGAAAGTAGCACTCACGAGCCAAAAGTGGTCCCAGAAAATTAGCTTTGTCATTATGCGGTATTGTGTGTAGATTGTTGAGGGGGAAAAAACATTTCATCCATTTTAGAATAAGGCTGTAACGTAACAAAATGTGGAAAAAATCAATGGGTCTGAATACTTTCTGAATGCACTGTATGTGCTTCACTCATTGTGCTCTCTCTCTAACTCAGCTGTCGCTGAAAAGGTAAGGGGGTGAAGCTCATTGGCTATAACTCAAATTGTTAGGAGGCTGGGCCACGTGGGGGAAAATGTGGGGAAAATGTGGGGAAAATGTAGCGAAAATGGCGCAGTACAGCTTTCAAACTAGGGAATTCATGGCTAATGAGGTAAGACATTAATTCTGCTCATAGATTTTTGCATGTATAAACTACACTGTAAAAAACGTAGTTGTTGTAACTAATTATTATTATTAAGTAACTTGTTCTACAGCGTTCATTTTACCTGAACTATTAAAAAAATAAGTGTTGGCCCAAAAAGTCAGTCAATTTAAAATGACATGTTGTTTAACATATCATCACCTGGGATTTGAACTCACAACCTCTTGGTTCATGGCATTCAGAGCTTCCTGCTATGCTGCCATATCTTTTTTGTTGTTGCAGTATACACACATTGAGACAAAAGCAGGAGGTTTAAAAAATACTCAGTAGTCGCCAAAGTTCCGGAGTAAATCATAACTGCATGATTTATGGTAATTTAACTATTTTTTTGGACATTCTTTCTTATCTATGTCAACATAACTTGCTAAACTAATGCTTGAATCATGGAGGCCCCAAGGCAATAAGGTAATATGTGGCGGAAGCATGTACAACCAGTACATCTAATGCCGGAGTATAAAAAACAACAAAACATTGAGGTTTGATGCAGGTTGAAAGTATTAGGCAGTCTAGCTGCTTAATTAAACGTATGTGTTGCCACATGTACACTACAGTCATTGGTTTATAATGGGACATAGAACCATAATAAACAAAGGCAGCTTTCAGATAACAAACGCATGGTGGTGCTACATCCTAATAGTGTTGAGATTTCAAGAGCAACGTGGGGTACCCATTTACAAAGAACAGACCAAATACAAAAAAACACATGTAAGTTGTACAGATCAGTCATTTAAAAAGAAATGGCAAGTGTGCATATTATCTGTGTGGCAATGACACCTGATGTCACTATTCTCTTTGAAATATCTGTTTGTTGATTTTCACTGTAGAGCGTTGCTTATTTTGTTAATTGTTGAGTGTTCTTTAATAGTACAATGACAAAAAACTGCAAAAAGACAGAGATAAAAAAGGAAGCTGACAAGGATCAAGAGGCCCAACTGAAGAGGCCCAGGACTTGATGAACATCAAGTGGTGGTGGCAGATAGCCTAGCGGTTAGTGTTGGGCCAGTGATTGAAAGTTTGCCCGTTTGAATCCCCGAGCAGACAAGGTGACAAATCTGTTGATGTGAACTTGAGCAAGGCACTGAACCCTAATTGCTCCAGGGTTGCTGTTGATAATGGCAGACCCTTGCTGTGACCCCCCAGGAGGAGTTGAAATATGCAGAAAAACACATTTCCAATTCACACGTGTATTAATGCACACTTGTAGATGTGTGAAATAGGACAAATATAAGTACCAATATAGTTGTTATTATTACCTCAGTCAGTTTATCAACGGTAACTGGCGGTTAAGACAGACAACCACAGAACCTTTCACAATTAAGGTTCTGTGGTTGGAAGCACTTTCAATAGTGGTCCCAAGCCAGCAGGCCCCATAAGCTCCTGTAAGAGGAACCTGACACCTGAGTGAGTCACATGGACATCCCCATATCCTTTTCATTATGTGGTACCACCACCAATTAGGCTACTAGTTTAATCAATTTGAAGAACCATTGAATTATTTACCTGTGATGTTGGACTTGTTTCCTTATCAGATGTATACATGATTTGGTAGGTTACTTTCTAAATGTAATCCTAAATGTAATTCTAATTTTAAATGTAATAGTTACATGTCCAAAATTGTTATCAGTAACGCAACTTTTGGATGACCCAAACTCAGTAACATAATCTGATTACTTTCAGTCCCTTTTGGATTACTTTCACCTTATTAAAGGCCCAGTCAAAAATGTGATTTTCCTGTGTTTTATATATACTGTATTTCCACACTATGAGGTTGGAATAATACTGTGAAATTGTGAAAATTGTAATAATGCCCTTTTAGTGTAAGAGCTGTTTCAAAAGACTACCTGAAATTTCAGCCTGTTTTCGTGGGATGGAATTTTGGCCTGCCTGGTGACATCAGTATGTGGTAAATTGGTTAATAGACTAATATAAAATAGTTTCAAACCACTCTGCCAATAAAATAAAATAGAATAAAATGTTTTTTGACACATGCATGAATACGACAGATGTAGACATTAGGAGGGGGGGGGGGCTCAACGTAAATAGTCCGGGTGGCCATTTGATTAACTGTTCAGCAGTCTTATGGCTTAGGGGGTAGAAGCTGTTAAATTAATTAATGAGCATTTTGGTCCTAGAATTGGCGCTCCGGTACCACTTGTCGTGCGGTAGCAGAGGGAACAGTACATCAAATCAAATCAAATGTATTTATATAGCCCTTCTTACATCAGCTGATATCACAAAGTGCTGTACAGAAACCCAGCCTAAAACCCCAAACAGCAAGCAATGCAGGTGTAGAAGCATGGTGGCTAGGAAAAACTCCCTAGAAAGGCCAAAACCTAGGAAGAAACCTAGAGAGGAACCAGGCTATGAGGGGTGGCCAGTCCTCTTCTGGCTGTGCCGGGTGGAGATTATAACAGCACCTGGCCTAGATGTTCAAATGTTAATAAATGACCAGCAGGGTCAAATCATAATAATCATAGTAGTTGTCGAGGGTGCAACAAGTCAGTAACACAAGAATAAGTGTCAGTACATAACTTGAGTGACTGGAGTCTTTGACAATTTTTTGGGCCATCCTCTGACACTGCCTAGCTACCCCTAGTATATAGGTCCTGGATGGCAGGAAGCTTGGTCCTAGTGATGTACTGGGCCGTACGCACTACCCTCTGTAGAGCCTTATGGTCAGATGCCAAGCAGTTGATATACCAGGCAGTGATGCAACCGGTCAGGATGCTCCCGATGGTGCAGCTGTAGAACTTTTTGAGGATCTGGGGACCAATACCAAATCTTTTCAGTCTCCTGAGGGGGAAAGGTGTTGTCATGCGCTCTTTACAACTGTCTTGATGTGTTTGGACCATGATAGTTTGTCGGTGATGTGGACACCAAGGAACTTGAAACTCTCGACCAGCTCCACCACAGCCCCGTCGATGTTAATGGGGGCCTGTTTGGCCCTCCTTTTCCTGTACTCCACAATCAGCACCTTTGTCTTGCTCTAATTGAGGGAGAGGTTGTTGTCCTAGCACCACACTGTCAGGTCTCTGACCTGATCTCTCCCTATAGGCTGTTTCATCATTGTCAGTGATCAGGCCTACCACTGTTGTGTCATTGGCAAACTTAATGATGGTGTAGGAGTCATGCATGGCCACGCAGTCGTGGGTGAACAGGGAGTACAGTAGGGGACTAAGCATGCACCCCTGAGGGGACCCCGTGTTGAGGATCAGCATGGCAGATGTGTTGTTGCCTACCCTTACCACCTGGGGGCGGCCCATCAGGATGTCCAGAATCCAGTTGCAGGGGGAGGTATTTATTTATTGAGCGAGTCACTGGTAATCCCTGCTTTAGTTTTTGCTTGTAAACAGGAATCTGGAGGATAGAATTATGGTCAGATTTGCCACATGGAGCAATAACAGCTAGTTTTCAGTTTCCCCCTCCCCAATCAGACTACTCCCAGACAGTCCTGGCAAAATCCTTGCTTGAAAAATTGTTATTTGCTAAGAAACTATTTTTGTTTCTTTTTGACCATTTTAAATGAAACAATCACAGTAAGGTATTTAATTGTTACCCAAAAATGATATGATATTGAGATAGAAAATAGCTGCATTGGACCTTTAAAAGGCATATGAAGAAGACAAAAGGGATCCATCGAACATATTTGGTGTGTCATCATAGTGGTCTCTGACTTGTGGTCTCAAAGGAATAAACTTAAACATGCACTTTTTTTCAATGCTGAATTTAATGTTACTTAGAAAACAACGTTTTTGTATTTTTTTTATTTGTATTTTGTATTGTAATATATTTTTTTGCAAACATCCTTTCTGTTTTTAAAAGTAGATAATCTAGTAATCATTTAGTAAAGTAATCATCTAGTTTTTCAAATGTATCTGTAATCTGATTACAATATTTTTGCTGGAAATTCAGGTACATTTTTGTTTTGTGTAATCAGATTACACGTAACTGATTACATGTATCACTTCCTCCTTTCCCTGGATGTATAGGACTTGGTCTGGCTACAGTAGCTCTGGACAGGCCATAATTAGATCATTGGTAAACCTCTAAACATTTGGCCAACGATTAACCTACTGTATGCTGCTAATCCTACTCACCACAACTAGTCTACTGGTTACACCGTGGAAACATTGTTACCGTGAAAATGTATCTGTAGACCTAATTATCTGGTTACAATACCTTGTATAGTATAACGGTAGATAAACTCGATTTGCTAGCACGTTTATGACAATAGGCCTAATTGCATGCTGTTGTTGGGGGTAGGATCAAGGCGTGTCCCATGTCCCATGCGAGCTAGACATGTATATAATGGTAGTACTGAACGCTATTCGAGTCCTGGGCGTGACAAGCTTGAAGTTGCGCCTCTCATTCTGTGCTATCAGCACTTTCACATTCACCGGCAGACACAATGGCAGAACACTTGACTGAACACATAGTATTTAACAAACCAAAGGTAAGTTGTATTTGACGACTAATATATCAGGCAAAATGACAGTTGCATTAAATTATTCATTATCCTATTATTCCTCCTCAACCTTGTCACCATGTAGGCTGTACTTCGTTCCGTAATGATAGGGTTTGACGACGCTCTTTCATTTGTTTCTAAATTCTAAAATCAAGGAAACACGTGGTTAGAAGAAACGAAAAGTAGAAAGGGAGCGTACGCTACTATTGATGAACTGTGTGCGGTTCCTGTAGCCTATTCATTTGCATCAATACAGCCAAACGTTTTAAGAAGATCCTAACTAGATGCATTTTCTATTGATACATTTTCTAAAGTGTTGTGTGGTATTTTCACACTCACTTGGGTTTTACATAGCATGTAATACGTTGAGCATTAGATAACATTTCACTGAAATTATGGATAAGCATTGCCGCCTCTTTCTATAGGCAGACTAAGCGCGCTAGGCGGAGGGCATCAGGTTAGAGCGTCAGTATATTTCCACTTATGTCAGTCACTCAAAGCTTTTACATTACTAGGTGAGGTAGTCTAGCCAGCTATCTAACCCTTGTATGAGGCCTAATCATCACCAAATTACCAACCAGGGACGAACGGCAGGAAAAATGTTCTCTGCCCCATGGTAAAAATATTAATAATTGCAGATTGCTTTTAAACTGAAACACAGCCTCCCGACCAAATCTCGCCTAGCGCCCCCGAAAGGCTAGAGGCGGCTCAGGGTGGTGGGATTGGCAGGTGCATTTACTGGTGGAGCCAGATTGATTGATGTGTCAAGCCCATGAAGTCTACTGGCTGTGTTTAGAGCGTCAAATAGACTAGGGGTGACACTGTAGGCCTATATAACACATATATACCATTGTTTAAATATTAAATGGTGGACAAATGCATCAAAAACCCCAGTAATAAGATAGTTTGGCTGTTAAAGCTGCTTTGTTTTTGATTATAAGCAGTAGGCTACTCTACTTGTTTCAGTGTTGCCTTTTTAAACTGATGTAGGGGGTAAATGAATCTTGGTTATCCAAAAGTAATGTCTCATTTAGAATCTGCCCACAAGAGATTAAGGGTAAGCAAGCTGCTGTCTGGGTATCAGGAAGATATTTTATTGTTCCATTATTCAGAGACAATGGTAATGTGGTTGTTTTTGCTGTCAGAATCCCCAGCCCCAACAAACAACGTACAGACAACGTACAGACAACGTACAGACAACACACAACGTACACACAACGTACAGACAACGTACAGACAACACACAACAGGCTGGGAGCAGCACAGGGTCAGCCACAGAGCAGTGACCCTGGAGCAGGTTAGGGGTTAAGTTTCCTTGATCAAGGGCACATCCGCAGTAGGTAGAGAATGCCTAGTGAGTGCTCGATTGATTTGTATGTATTATGGATCCCCATTAGTTCCTGCCAAGACAGCAGCTACTCTTCCTGGGGTACAGCAAAATTAAGGCCAGTTATACAATTAAAAACATTACATTACATTTCACAGCACATCAAGTGGGTTTCCTCAGGCCACTACTCTACTACCACATATATACTGTGTGTGTGTGTGTGTGTGTGTGTGTGTGTGTGCGTGTGCGTGCGCGTGTGCGTTGCTCGGACATGAGGACATTAGTTCAGGAGGCCAGGGGTAATAAAGACATAGTTCAGGGCCCGTGTTCATGAAACGTCTCAGAGTAGGAGTGCTGATCTAGGATCAGTTTGACCTTTTTAGATCATTATGTATAACATGGACAGGAGCGACCTGATCCTAGATCAGCACTCCTAGTCCGAGACACAAGATACTGGCCCAGGGGTAAGAAAGTCTTCTTGAACATATACCACCCTGAAGCACCTGCACACAAACAATAGTGCCCTTTGGAGTCATGGTCCTGAGTCAGCAGAACATGCACATTGGGAGGAGCTGATAGCTGATAACAAGAAGCGTAATGTGTGTGTGTGTGTGTGTGTGTGTAGACAGGGATGGACAACCTTGAAGAGTGACTTTGAATGACATTGATAACATCTTGATTATCTACCAATAACTGAATGTATGGGACGTGATGAGCCTGAGCTCAACTATCCATGCAACAGAAACAGAACTATGTGAAGTTATGTAATGACTATAAATTACACATGTCACATTGTTTGAAAATTAAGTGTTGTGCAGTAATCATGGCTGTTACGTAAAGTTGTGTAATGATGGCTGTGACACAAACAAAATAAGGTTGTCGTGCTGTTATAGACACATTTATAACAACAAGAACACAGATGATTAATAACAGTTTATTCCATTACATTTATACCTGTTGATAGATGAAACAGGTTAAATGCTTTGTATTGGTCATGGTTAGTAAAGTAGGAAAACACAGAAGAATAGCCCATGAGGAAATAAGTTGTTACTACAATGCCAGAAGATGACTTCATCCGTAAATGACTGAAACAGCTGTCATAGATCTGATCTGTGTATGTATTTAAACACTGTCCTCTTCAAGACTCTACACACACGCACACACATGCAGGGAGGCAAACACATACAGTTGAAGTCGGAAGTTTACATTTTTCACAATTCCTGACATTTAATCCTAGTAAAAATGCCCTGTCTTAGGTCAGTTAGGATCACCACTTTATTTTAAGAATGTGAAATGTCAGAATAATAGTAGAGAGAATGATTTATTTAAGCTTTTATTTCTTTCATCACATTCCCAGTGTGTCAGAAGTTTACATACACTTAATTAGTTTTTGGTAGCATTGCCTTTACATTGTTTAACTTGGGTCAAACGTTTCGGGTAGCCTTCCACAAGCTTCCCACAATAAGTTGGGTGAATTTTGGCCCATTCTTCCTGACAGAGCTGGTGTAACTGAGTCAGGTTGTAGGCCTCCTTGCTTGCACATACTTTTTCAGTTCTGCCAACAAATTTTCTATAGGATTGAGGTCACGGCTTTGTGATGGCCACTCCAATACCTTGACTTTGTTGTCCTTAAGCCATTTTGCAACAACTTTGGAAGTATGCTTGGGGTCATTGTACATTTGGAAGACCCATTTGCAACCAAGCTTTAACTTCCTGACTGATGTCTTGAGATGTTGCTTCAATATATACACATAATATTCCTGCCTCATGATGCCATCTATTTTGTGAAGTGCACCAGTCCCTCCTGCAGAAAAGCACCCCCACAACAGGATGCTGCCACCCCCGTGCTTCACGGTTGGGATGGTGTTCTTTGGCTTGCAAGCCTCCCCCTTTTCCTCCAAACATAACAATGGTCATTATGGCCAAAAAGTTCTATTTTTGTTTCATCAGACCAGAGGACATTTCTCCAAAATGTACGATCTTTGTCCCCATGTGCAGTTGCAAACCGTAGCCTGGCTTTTTTATGGCGGTTTTGGAGCAGTGGCTTCTTCCTTGCTGAGCGGCCTTTCAGTTTATGTCGATATAGGACTTGTTTTAATGTGAAAAAATATATACTTTAGTACCTGTTTCCTCCAGCATCTTCACAAGGTCCTGTGCTGTTGTTCTGGGATAAATTTGTACTTTATGCACCAAAGTACGTTCATCTCTAGGAGACAGAACACGTCTCCTTCCTGAGCGGTATGACAGCGGCGTGGTCCCATGGTGTTTATACTTGCGTACTATTGTTTGTACAGATGAATGTGGTAGCTTCAGTTGTTTGGAAATTACTCCCAAGGATGAACTAGACTTGTGGAAGTCTACACATTTTTGGCTGATTTCTTTTGATTTTCCCATGATGTCAAGCAGAGGCAGGTGAGGTGTCTGTTTCTCAAACTAGACACTCTAATGTACTTGTCCTCTTGCTCAGTTGTGCACCGGGGCCTCCCACTCTTTCTATTCTGGTTAGAGCCAGTTAGCTATGTTCTGTGAAAGGAGTTGTACACAGCATTGTACGAGGTCCTCAGTTTCTTGGAAATTTCTCGCATGGAATAGCCTTCATTTCTCAGAACAAGAATAGACTGACGAGTTTCAGAAGAAAGTTATTTGTTTCTGGCCATTTTGAGCCTGTAATCGAACCCACAAATGCTAATGCTCCAGATACTCAACTAGTCTAAAGAAGGCCAGTTTTATTGCTTCTTTAATCAGAACAATAGTTTTCAGCTGCGCTAACATAATTGCAAAAGGGTTTTCTAATAAAATGATAAACTTGGATTAGCTAACACAACGTGCCATTGGAACACAGGAGTGATGGTTGCTGATAATGGGCCTCTGTACGCCTATGTAGATATTCCATAAAACATCAGCTGTTTCCAGCTACAACGGTCATTTACAACATTAATAATGTCTACACTGTATTTCTTATCAATTTGATGATATTTTAATGGCCAAAAATTGTGCTTTTCTTTCAAAAACAAGGATATTTCTAAGTGGCCCCAAACTTTTGAACGGTAGTGTACATATCCATTGCTATTCCAAAGTGGACTGAATAGAGATGCAGTAACAGTCATGTGAGACCTACACCCTGGACATGTTTTCAGAGTCAGTGTACAAAGTGGTTGTTGACAAAGAACCTTAGCAATGCATTATAGGCACACTGTAAGGCAGAGGAGGCTGAGTACACGTGGGGGGGAAATGATTGCATCACTCTGCCAAGAATTGCAGACAGATGATGAGTGAGTGCATGGGTGGATAATGTGTAATGTGCTGGAAATTGAATAAAACATGTGTATTGACTTAGTGAAACCTAACACAAAAGATAATGGTTTTGTGAGACAAGATTACAGCTGCTGCGGTAAGTTCTTAAAGGCAGTTCAGTGTACTTTGATGTAATTTTCATCGGGTGAGTAGAACACTATGTAGCCTACCTCAGAGCTCTAAATTTTAATTTAATATAGCTACTGTATGTATGGAGTGTTTAGATAGGCTCTACTTTTTTCCATATGGAACTAAATGTTTCACAGGAACAGAGTGTTTCCTTAAATTCCATAAGGTGACATCTAGTGAGAAATAGTTGTTGTGTTCAAACAGTTAGAGTTCAACCTGCATGCTACCGGTTGCAAGGCAATTATACAGTAGACCAATTCTGTCCCAAAGATTGTACGCGTATGTCCAAGAGGTTGTGCTAGAAAAGCATACCACAGGGTCAGTCTATACTGTACATTCACATAGTTGATTGTGGACAGTAAATTGAGATGAGATGGCGCCGACTGAGATGGTCGCCTCGCTTCCCGTTCCTAAAAAACTATGCAGTACTTTGTTTTTTTATGTATTATTTCTTACATTGTTACCCCAGGAAATCTTAAGTCTTATTACATACAGCCGGGAAGAACTATTGGATATAAGAGCAATGTCAACTTACCAACATTACGACCAGGAATACGACTTTCCCGAAGCAGATCCTCTCTTCGGACCACCACCCAGGACAATGGATCTAATCCCAGCAGCTGACCGAAAACAACGGCGATGCAGAAGGGGCAGATGGAGAGGTCTTCTGGGCAGGCTTCGTAAACGGGCACGTCGCTCACCGCTCCCAACTATACTACTCGCCAATGTCCAATCTCTTGACAACAAGGTAGACGGAATTTGAGCAAGGGTTGCCTTCCAGAGAGACATCAGAGACTGTAACATTCTCTGTTTCACAGAAACATGGCTCTCTCGGGATATGTTGTCGGAATTGGTCCAGCCACTGGGCTTCTCCATGCATCGCACCAACAGAGATAAACACCTTTCTGGGAAGAGGAAGGGCAGGGGTGTATGCTTTATGATTAACAGCTCATGGTGCGATCATAACAACACACAGGAACTCAAGTCCTTCTGCTCACCTGACCTAGCATTCCTTACAATCAAATGCCGGCCATTCTACCTACCATTCTACCTACCCCTCAAGCGAACACCAAGACGGCCCTCAAGGAACTTCACTCGACTCTATGTAAATTGTAAACTATTTACCCGGAGGCTTCATTTATTGTAGCTGGGGATTTTAACAAAGCAAATTTGAGATCAATGTTACCTAAATTTTATCAGCATATTGATTGCACGACACGTAGGTCTAATACTCTCGACCACTGCTACTCTAACTTCCACGATGCATACAAAACCCTCCCCCACCCTCCCTTCGGGCAAATCCGACCACGACGCCATCTTGCTCGTGCCGGCTTATAGGCAGAAACTCAAGCAGGATGTACCAGTGACGAGAACCATTCAACGCTGGACTGACCAATCGGAAGCCACGCTCCAAGATTGTTTTGATCACGCGGACTGGAATATGTTCCAGTCAGCCTCAGAGAATGACATTGATCTATACGCTGACTCGGTGAGTGCGTTCATAAACAAGTGCATTGGAGATGACTTAACCACGGTGACTATTAAAACCTACCCTAACCAGAAACCGTAGATGGATGGCGACATTCGCAAAAAACTGAAAGTGCGATCCACCGCATTTAACCATGGAAAGAGGTCTGGCGATATGGCTGAATATGACAGTGTAGTTATTCCCTCCGCAAGGCAATCAAACAAGCGAAATGCTGGTACAGGGACAAGGTAGAGTCGCAATTCAATGGCTCAGACACGAGACGTATGTGGCAGGGTCTACAGGAAATCACGGATTACAAAAACAAAAACAGCCACGTCACGGATACCGACGTCACGCTTCCAGACAAACTAAACACCTTCTTTGCCCGCTTTGAGGATAATACAGTGCCACCATCGCAACTCGCTAACAAAGTCTGCGTCCCCTACCCCCCTCTCCTTCTCAGTGGCTAACGTGAGTAAAACATTTAAACATGTTAACCCTCGCAAGTCTGCTGGCCCAGACGGCATCCCTAGCCGCGTCCTCAGAGCATGCTCAGACCAACTGGCTGGTGAGTTTACGGACATATTTAATCACTCCCTATCCCAGTCTGTTGTCCCCACATGCTTCAAGTTGGCTACCATCGTTCCTGTACCCAAGAAGGCAAAAATAACTGAACTAAATGACTACCACCCCGTAGCACTCACTTCTGTCATCATGAAGTGCTTTGAGAGTCTAGTCAAGGATCATATCACCACAACCTTACCGGCCACCCTAGACCCACTTCAGTTTGCATACCGCCCCAACAGGTCCACAGATGACGCAATCGCCAATGCACTGCACACTGCCCTATCCCATCTGGACAAAAATAATATCTATGTAAGAATGTTGTTCATTGACTACAGCTCAGCATTCAACACCATAGTACCCTCCAAGCTCATCATCAAGCTGGAGGCCCTGAGTCTAAACCCCTCCCTGTGCAACTGGGTCCTGGACTTTTTGACGGGCCGCCCCCAGGTGGTGAAGATAGGAAACAACATCTCCACTTCACTGACCCTCAACACTGGGGCCCCACAAGGGTGTGTGCTCAGCCCTCTCCTGTACTCCCTGTTCACCCACGACTGCGTGGCCATGCAAACCTCCAACTCAATCATCAAGTTTGCAGACAACACAACAGTAGTGGGCTTGATCACCAACAATGACGAGACAGCCTACAGGGAGGAGGTGAGGGCACTCGGAGTGTGGTGTCAGGAAAACAACCTCTCACTCAACATCAACAAAACAAAGGAGATGATCGTGGACTTCAGGAAACAGCAGAGGGAGCACCCCCCTATCCACCTCGAAGGGTCAGCAGTGGAGAAGGTGGAACGTTTTAAGTTCCTGGGCATACACATCACAGAGAAACTGAAATGGTCCACCCACACAGACAGTGTGGTGAAGAAGGCGCAACAGCGCCTCTTCAACCTCAGGAGGCTGAAGAAATTTGGCTTGTCACCCAAAACCCTGACAAACTTTTACAGATGCACAATCGAGAGCATCCTGTCGGGCTGTATCACTGCCTGGTACAGAAACTACACTGCCCTCAACCACAAGGCTCTCCAGAGGGTGGTGCTGTCTGCGCAACGCATCACTGGGGGCAAACTACCTGCCCTCCATGACACCTACAGCACCCAATGTCACAGGAAGGCCAAAAAGATCATCAAGGACAACAACCACCCGAGCCACTGCCTGTTCACACCACTATCATCCAGAAGGTGAGGTCAGTACAGGTGCATCAAAGGCCATCAGACTGTTAACATTTAAAAAAAAACAAATTTACATTTTAGTCATTTAGCAGATGCTCTTATCCAGAGCGACTTACAGTAGTGAATGCATACATTTCATGCATTTTTTTACAAATATTTTTTATTTTTATAATTTTTTTGCACTGGCCCCCCGTGGGAATCGAACCCACAACCCTGGCGTGCACACACCATGCTGGCGTTGCAAACACCATGCTCTACCAACTGAGCCTCAGGGAAGGCCGTCACTAACAGGGAAGGCCATCACTAACTCAGAGAGGCTGCTGCCTACATTGAGACCCGATCACTGGACACTTTAATAAATGGATCACTAGTCACTTTAAACAATGCCACTCTAAATAATGCCACTTTAATAATGTCTACATGTCTTACATTATTCATATCACATGTATATACTGTATTTTACACCATCTACTGCACCTTGCCTATGCTGCTCGGCCATCGCTCATCCATTTATTTATATGTACATATTCTCATTCACCCCTTTAGATTTCTGTGTATTAGGTAGTTGTTGGGACTTGTTAGATTATTTGTTAGATATTACTGCACTGTTGGAACTAGAAGCACAAGCATTTCACTACACTCACATTAACATCCGCTAACCATGTGTATGTGACCAATAAAATTTGATTTCATAAATGATACCTCAAAGTATACTACCTTGACAGCCTAATGCTGATATTTGTCTGTCAAGTCCTTGGTTTCCTGTCATACCAATGTCAGTAGCAGGGGTCATGTTACACCGTAATTATCACACTCATGGTAAACTCGTTATATAATAACCATAATGGTATTCCCTTCAGGAGCCAACCTGTCAGACACGTTACGAGAAGATGATAAAGATGGTTTCGATCTTTTCTGCTGCTGTTCTTGGAAGATTCATTTCCCTAACATTGCCTATAATTTTCACATTCTCAATCTCAACCAGTGTGTGCCTCGGACTCTCACAATATTACAAAAAACGATACATAAAAATACCTTCCCTTTACAATCGAATCCCATGGTCATGGTTAATTTGTTGTAACTCAGGCTTGGGGTGACCACAGTCAGTCTGCCCTGTAGTCAGCTGGTGTAATAGCGGACAAGATTTAGCACTTTCATTTGTCAGTGTAACTCCTGGCTAGAAAAAGGGCCAGAGCACTCAGTTGCTCATCTTTGGCATCACTGGCCTTTTCACTGACTGCACGATGTTTGGTGCCCAGTCATGCGGACTGCGTATTAAAGTACATTCTGTTTTTTATTATAATTCTTTTGTCATATTATTATCTTCAGATTGAGCTGCATGTGCATCTTGATGGCGCTATCCGAGTGGAGACGATCTTAGACGTTGCCGAGTAAGTTCATAAACCTGTTGAGTTCTTAGCATTTTTCTTTTAGTTAAATAATGTGTTAAAATTGGTTTTGCCAGTTGTCTTGAATCATGAATGACCAAGTACCCTTGACAAAAAGGCTGTTTAGGTTCAAGTGACATACAATGTTCTTCAGTGTTTGTGTTTGGAACATGTAGGTCTAGTTATGGGGCTCTTTTTGAACTCTTTAAGTCCTTAATATAATAAATTGAAATAATAATAATAATAATTTTATTTGTATAGCGCTTTTCAATACAAGTAACAAAGTGATTCACATAAAATAATCAATTAAAATCACTAAGAAACAAACAAAGATAGTAGGTAGGAGAATTCAAAAAAAACATTTAATTAAAATAATACATATAAATAATATATTAAAAGCATCTTTATAAAAGTGTGTCTTCAGCAGGGATTTAAAAAGAGGCATTAAATCTGGCAGTCCATTCCAAAGTCCAGGGGCCCTAATGGCAAATGCCTGGTCTCCTTTCATTTTCAACCTAGAGAAATGAACATTGAACAGCTGTAGCTAAATATTGCTGAATGTACTTTTAAAGTCCTCTGTCTGACCCAGGCGACGTGGAATTACCCTGCCTGCATGCACAGTGAAGGAGATGACACACATCTGTGTGGTGCACCAGCCTGCCACGCTCACAGAGTTCCTCGGCAAGTTTACAGAGTACATGCACATCATTGCGTAAGTACCCTGAACATAAAGATAGATATGAGATAATTAGATGCTGACTACTGTACTAACCACCTGAGCTTTTGGTTTCATTTACATTTTAGTAATTTAGCACAGTGGTTCCCAAACTGTGAACCAACTTTTTTAAGGAACTCTGCCCGGCTTTCAACTCACTCTTGAAAGTTGTAATAGTAGAATGCACAAGGTGCAATTTGTAAATTGGGTAGTGCATCACCAGTTCCTCTTGTCATGTTAGTCATTGCATACCTTAGAGAGATATTTATAACTTGTCAGAAATGTCCAGATCAACTAGCCCACATCAGCTAACGGTGCTGGAAGGGTGTTTCTCGATGCTGGAAGGGGTTTTCTTATCATTATCACAGAGGGGTTATCTTATCATTATCACAGAGAGGGGTTTTCATGGACCTAGATCTATTTGTGCCAATAGCATAACAATGACCATAGGAATTGGTAAAACAGCAAAAACAGATCTGGGAACAAGCTAAGGACGTCAAACTCAAGAGTGAGAGTTTGACAAATATCTTGATAAATGAGTGTCAGAGTTAGTTTACTTCATACTGGTAGTGTTACAGGATAGGAGGGTCTCAAGAAGACGAGAGAGGGAGAGAGAGAGAGAAAGACACAGGGTATAGAGGAGATGGACCCACTGGTTGCCCTCTAGGTTACAGAGAGCTGGTTGTCCCATCCACCAAACTACCAGGTGTGAAAAAGGGAAGGGACTCAGGGGGTATGCTAATTTGGTACAGAGCAGACCTACAGTAACTCCCTCTATTAAATTAATCAAAACAGGAACATTTTACATTTGGCTAGAAATTCAAAAGGAAATTATCTCAATAGAGAAAAATGTCCTCCTGTGTGCTACCTATATCCCCTCACTAGAATCCCCATGCTTTAATGAAGACAGCTTCTCCATCCTGGAGGGGGAAATCAATCATTTCCAGGCCCAGGGACATGTACTAGTCTGTGGCGACCTAAATGCCAGAACTGGACAAGAACCTGATACCCTCAGCACACGGGGACAATCACCTACATGGAGATTACAACATTCCGCCCCCCTAACTACGACAACGTAAACAACAAAAACAGGTCACAATTCCTGCAGCTCTGTCGCATGCTGGGTATGTACATACTCAATGGTATGCTTCGAGGGGACTCCTACGGTAGGAACACCTATAGCTCATCTCTTGGCAGTAGTACTGTAGACTACTTTATCACTGACCTCAACCCAGAGTCTCTCAGAGAGTTCACAGTCAGCCTACTGACACACATATCCGAACACAGCAAAATCATAGTCTACTTGAACAGAGCAATACTCAATCATGAGGCATGAAAGCCAAAGGAACTGAATAATATTAACAAATGCTATAGATGGAAGGAAAGTAGTGTGGCAATCTACCAAAAAAACAATTAGACAACAACAAATTCAATCTCTTTTAGACAACTTCCTGGACAAAATGTTTCACTGTAATAGTGAAGGTGTAAACTTGGCAGTAGAAAACCTAAATAGTATATTTGACCTCTCAGATTCCCAATCAAATCTAAACATTTCAAACAGAAATCCGAAGAAAATGAACAACAATGACAAATGGTTTGATGAAGAATGCAAAAACATAAGAAAGAAATTGAGAAATCTGTCCAACCAAAAACATAGAGACCCAGTAAACATGAGTCTACGCCTTCACTATGGTGAATCACTAAAACAATAAAGAAATACACTATGGAACAAGAAAGAACAGCAGGTCAGAAATCAGCTCAATGTAATTGAAGAATCCATAGACTCTAAACACTTCTGGGAAAATTGGAAAACACTAAACAAACAACACAAAGAGTTATCTGTCCAAAATGGAGATGTATGGGTAAACCACTTCTCCAATCTTTTTGGCCCTTTAAAAACCTGTTGAGGCTAGGGGGCAGGATCTTATCCCGGTATTGGGATTCATTGTCATGTGACCATGGCGGGGAATTCAAAACTGCAAGAGAAATCATTTCAAATAATCAAATAATCAACTATTTTCCTCCATTTGAAAGATATATCTCCTAAATCTAACCACGCTGTCCGATTTTCAGAGGCTTTACGGAGAATGCATAAAGTTAGGTTATGTGAGGAGAGTACATTGACAATAGCTGCGTGTAATGTTTAGCCAATTCAAAGAAGGGCATCAACAGACAGAAAACTAGCTAGAATTATGCACTTACCTTTGACAATCTGCATCAGATGACACTCATAGGACATTATGTTAGACAATACATGCATTTTTGGTTCCATCAAGTTCATATTTATATCCAAAAACAGCATTTACAGTCGCGGTGAAATTCAGAATTTTTTTCGGCTCGAATGCTCCCAGTGAATCCAGCGTTACAAATCACGGAATTACTATTCGAAAACATTGGTAAATTATAATATTGTCATTCAAAGAATAATATATTATCATCTCGTAATTGCTACCGAATGGCCAGATCTCAAAATAACTTTACTGGGAAATCACATTTTGCTATAAACTGGGTACTATGCTAACAACATAAGCTAAGCTATAAGCTAAGCTAAGCTAAGCTAAGCTATACCGTTAGCATTAGCATCATCTAATATCGATAATAACATTCTAAATATCCCCTTACCTTTGATTATCTCCATCAGAAGGCGCTGCCAGCGATCCCAGGTCCAGAACAAATGTGGTTTCTTTTGACAAAGTTCATAATTTATGTCCAAATAGTTAGCGTTCAGTAGGCTCCCACAAAATGAGGTGGGCAGTGTAAAGTC
Organism: Salmo trutta; assembly: GCF_901001165.1. Classification (NCBI taxonomy): domain Eukaryota; kingdom Metazoa; phylum Chordata; class Actinopteri; order Salmoniformes; family Salmonidae; genus Salmo; species Salmo trutta. The sequence continues at coordinate 14,557,596 of NC_042984.1, read as the reverse complement.
ACGCCGAAAAGCTAAAAAAAACCTAGTAAATAATCTATTTATGTTTGTTCAAACATGTCAAACGTTGTTTAGCATTAATCTTTTGGTCCATTTTTAACGTGAAACATCAGTAAACATCAGTAATATTTTCACACAACCTATCAAGTGTCTAGAATAAACGATTATGACAAAGACACTCTTCTCAGATTCATGCGCAGGCGCAAAAAATGAAGTGATGACGTGTCAACTTGTAAGCATTCTAATTCGGTCTGTATTCATGACAGATGCTTCCAACAACTTTCTAAAGATCGTTGACATCTAGTGGAAGCAGTAGGAGTTGCGAACTGAATCCTTTCTCACTGTGGTATCTATAAAACAATGACACTAAATAGTACAGTCACAAAATTCTCATTTTTTTAAATCTATTTTTCACAGGTTTTTGCCTGCAATATGAGTTTTGTTATACTTACAGACACCATTCAAACTGTTTTAGAAAATTCAGAGTGTTTTCTATCCAAATCTGGTAATAATATGCATATCCTAGCTTCTGAGTTGGTGTAGATGGCAGTTAAAAATGGGCACATATTTTTTCCAAAATTCTCAATACTGCCCCCGTAGCCCGTAGAGGATAACAAAGAACAAACAGCAAAAACATATACATGATCAAATACAAATCTTAGAATCAACTATTAAAGACTACCATAACCCACTGGATTCTCCAATTACATTGAATGAACTACAGGACAAAATACAAACCCTCCAACCCGAAAAGGCCTGTGGTGTTGATGGTATCCTCAATGAAATTATAAAATATACAGACCACAAATTCCAATTGGCTATACTTAAACTCTTTAACATCATCCTTAGCTCTAGCATCTTCCCCAATCAACAGAAGTGGAGACAAATTTAACCGCAATAACTACCGTGGGATATGCGTCAACAGCAACCTTGGGAAAATCCTCTGCCTTATCATTAACAGCAGACTCATACATTTCCTCAGTGAAAACAGTATACTGAGCAAATGTCATATTGGCTTTTTACCAAATTACCGTATGACAGACCACGTATTCACCCTGCACACCCTAATTGACAAACAAACCAAAGCAAAGGCAAAGTCTTCTCATGCTTTGTTGATTTCCAAAAATCTTTTGACTCAATTTGGCATGAGGGTCTGCAATACAAATTGATGGAAAGTGGTGTTGGGGGAAAAACATACAACATTCTAAAATCCATGTACACAAACAACAAGTGTGCGGTTAAAATTGGCAAGCACAAACATTTCTGTTATCAACAGTTACATGGTGTTGGAAGTCGAGAGTCTATGTACTTGTATGACGGTGATTCATTGGTGTTGTTGCCAGCAATGCAATCAATAAGCTTTTAAAGAACACTTAAGACCAGTCTTGATTGGTCTTCTTCCTGGTTACTGAGTGGATGTAATGCAGGAGCAGGTCATGATGCAGGCAGGTGTGTCTGTGGCAACCAACTGAATTTACAGTCTAATTGGTCATTATAGATATCGTTTCCATTACAACACTACCTTATGTTTAACCCTAAAGCTATCAACATATTTCACATTTTGACCCCAAGATGGTACTTTTGAAAAAAGCAACAATCATAGTAAAATCTAACCTCAAATTTCACCCACTGCTGAAACTAAACAATGTATTAAAAGACAACATTTTCTGTGATGGTTCAGCTCCATACCAGACTAACCAGTAACTTTCCACAACCAGTGGTGGAAAAAGTACCCTATTGTCATACTTGAGTAAAAGTAAAGATACCTTAATAGAAAATGACTCAAGTGAAAGTCTCCAAGTAAAATACTACTTGACTAAAAGTAAAAAATTATGTGGTTTAAAATATACTTAAGTATCAAAAGTAAACGTAATCGCCAAAATATACTTAAGAATCAAAAGCGAAAAGTATAAATCATTTCACATTCCTTATATTAAGCAAACCAGACTGCACCATTTTTTTATTTTAATTTACGGATAGCCAGAGGCACACTCGAGTGAGTCTGCCAGATCAGAAGCAGTAGGGATGACCAGAGATGTTCTCTTGATAAGTATGTGAATTTGACCATTTTCCTATCCTGCTAAGCATTTGAAATGTAACAAGTATTTTTGGGTGTCAGGGAAAATGTATGGAGTAAAAAGCACATTATTTTCATTAGGAATGTAGTGGAGTAAAAGTATAAATAGGAAGTAATGTACAGATACCCCAAAAAACTACTTACTACAACACTTTAAAGTATTTTTACTTAAGTACTTTACACCACTGCCCACAACCAGTATGAAAAGTATGACCAGTGATGACCCAATGATGGTTTGTAATAGCAGCCAGGGAAGCTGCTAGCTGGCAGTTATGCTGAATGAAGCATTCTTTAGCAAGGCCTTCCCTTGAAAAGCTTTGTTGTTGCATCTGGTGCTTCCCCCCTACACGACAACAACATGGGGAACTTGCTAGCTGTGTTTGGCTCATGCAGAATTGTTGTGTGTGTTGGCGGATAGACCGGCACAGAGGGGGGTCACAGGGGGTTAGGGGGAGGGACAACAAGCATTCAGACCAGGCATGTTAAAACAGGCATTCACATCTAGTGTAAATGCTGGTCTTTTTTCCAAAAGTCAAAAAGCAACAGAAAGGGAATTGATGCTAGATATATCTGTTCCACTGAGTTTGCAGACATTTCCCACCCCTCCAACCAAAATACCCATTGCTCCACGGGGACTTTTACAGAAATGTGTACTATATAACAGAATGATATGTACTCAAAATCAAATGAAAATTACAAATGACTATAATATTCTATTATTCCCTATGTCAGGGTTCCCAATAGGTGGAACTCAAGCCAAATATATATCAATTATGATTTTTGTTGTTGGACATAAATGGCTGTAAAATCCCCAGGAAATCAGCTCCAAGTTATTTTAATTTAGGAAATATGTCAAAAACTATATATGTTTGGGCTTCTTGCGGTCAATTTGCAGTGTAGGTCTACAAATTATTTTGCCCCAGGACCATCCACTCAAAAAAGAATTGGCCCGCGGCTTAATTTAATTGGTGGCCCCTGCCCTATGTCATCCCTCAAATACTGTACACAGGCTGATCTTATGTCCTTTACCTTCATTATCATACAGGGATAATGATAGTCATCTTCTCCTACTGACAGTCAGTCATATTGGCAGTAGCAGTGAAGGGCTCAGTGCCAGTCAAGTTCAGGTCAGGGGTCACAGGGAGCATTGGTTCAGCCACTTGGCCCTCTCTGTGACAGTAATAGTCCTCCTGGTGTGGCGTGCTGAGGATTTACCATCAGATTACCCTCCTGCCATTCAGAGAAACACTACCATGTAATACCATGCAATACCCAGTACTAACCCTGTAATACCCTGTTACTAACCCTGCAGGCCAAGAGGGAAGAGACGCAAAGAAAAGTGGGCTGTTCCTAGAACGTTTCCTGTACTTTATGTGTCGTAAATTGAAATATAGCTTCTTCCAACATCTTCATTTGTAACTGGATGAGCATAATGTGATGAAATCTAAAGCAAATGTAGGGCCTTTGCTGGTGACTAATACTATTCATTACCTGCCATAGTTGAGTAAATATTTATGTTGTTTCTCTTGGGCTTCCTCTGATTTTCTGTGACCTTTCCAGTGGCGACAGAGAGGCGATCAAGAGGATAGCCTATGAGTTTGTGGAGGACAAAGCCAAAGAGGGGGTGATCTACGTTGAAGTCAGATACAGCCCACACTTTCTGGCTAACACTGACGTAGAACCCATTCCATGGAACCAAAAAGAGTATGTAGATGATACTATATGTTTCTGAGCCGGTAAAGTAGCTGACAGAAAAGCATGCCTTTGAACATACTGTATGTGTGATTGATGTCACTTTACTATATGGACATGCGCAATACAGTTCTTTGAGTTACTTGTGCTCTCCAATTGCAGTCTTGTATTGGTCATGTAGGTATCTGTTCTTAGAGATAAAAAAATGTGACATCGCAATGCATTGAAGAGTTCTCTGTGTGTTGGTTTCACTCTGTCTCTCTTCCCCCAGAGGTGACTTGAGCCCAGATGAGGTTGTTCGCTTGGTGAACCAGGGTCTGGCCGATGGAGAGAAGGCATTCAACATCATAGCCAGGTCCATTCTGTGCTGCATGCGCCACATGCCAAGTAATGCCCTCACGGTCCTGTCCTGTCTGTCTGGCCCAGCACAGCCCCTCCTTATTGACTGCCTCTGTCTGTTTTCCTGTCTGTAGTCATCTGTCTATGATCCTCATCACACTAAGTTGCAGGCCAAACATCTCCCAGTGAAAAATACTCGCTATACTTCCTGTTTTGGGCATCGTCTGTCTTTTTTCATTCCATCCCCACTCAATGTTGATCTATATGTGAGGATAGTGTGATGCTGTGCTTATTATTGAGTTTTCACCTTAGCTAATGTCACCATTTGCTGACCCTAATGCAGACAGTAAAAAGGGGCTCATTTGTGTAAAATATCACTGAATTAAAAATTGCAAGCCAAATCTCCTATGCTAGAGTCCAGAATAGAGCCAGCAGTAAAGTAATTTGGTTGTATGTAACTTTCTGACTTCACAGAGCATAGTATCTGTTTTTGTTATTACATGCAACAAAATACAAGTGGCTACTTTAGGCAAACATTCCAGTGAACAGTTTTCTGTTGTCAGTATTTTATTTTTTGTATTTTGTTCTGCTTTTGTTAACGTTAAAGTTTGGAACTGAACAATTTGACCTTTACAACCATTGCTTTCCACCAGCTTTCACGGAGATGCTTGACATGATTCACAATGTCTCTCATTCGCAGCAGCAGATATTCAGATAACCTTTAGGTCATAGATCTAGCATGAAAACATTTCACAAACATCCACACAAATCAAACATCCTGCATTTTATAACAACCTGTCTCTGGGTCTTTGACCTCACTGGGTTGCTGCTGTCCTGTAATAAATGTGTGTTGTTGCGTTGCACAGGCTGGTCCATGGGCGTGGTGGAGTTGTGTAAGAAGTACAAGAAGGATGGAGTGGTGGCTATTGATCTGGCAGGAGACGAGTCACTCAACTGTGAGGCCTACCCAGGACACAGGATGGCCTATGAGGTAACTTACCACTGCCCAACTTTGAACCCTCGTGTTCAATTCATTCTGTATGTGCTGTAGGCAACTCTTCCATGCATGCATGGTTCATGGCCACGATACAAGACAATAGGTAGCCTCAGCAGGATATGAGGCTAACCACTTTCCTACTGAACGCTATCATGCAGCATACCATGCTCGTTTTTATTGCTTAAAAAGGTGGCAGATCACCCTCCAACTTGCACAAGAATTTAAAATGTGTGACACAATGAATATATATATATATATATATATATATATATATATATATATATATATATATTCACATTTGACACTGTTGGCTACCCGTTGTCAGATAACAGAGTTAAAGTACAACCGATCTTTATTAGGGCTATTGCAGAACCTCAGACCTTAAAAGGCCTACAATTGGTTGATTTGTTTTATAACTAGCCAATAATTTGCACCTTATCATTATAACTCATTAACTCTATACATATACCCAGAAATGGAGACCTGAAGGTCGCTTTAGACAAACAGTTGGAGAGGTCTGCAATTTCTTGCAACAGAAAACTCTCTCAAGAACAATAACTGAATCAGTGAAACTATTCACCGTGTTCCTGATGACCAAAGTATGCCACTTAAGTGTTTCAGCTGCATAGTTTGTTCCATCTCTGGTGGTTCCTGAATTAAACACACAGCCATTCAATCATTCCCCCCAGGATAACATCTGGGAACACTGTGCTAATGTCAACCAGTGGCTGAAGTGATAAATGTGGACATCTGTTTAAATCATTAGTGACGAAGTCCAGTTCCAAACACTAGGAGTCGGATAATTAACATGCTCTTAGTAGCGTGCCACACTGATACTAATACAGACAGTTATGACTGTACAAGCTCTAGATTCAGAGGTCTTAAATTCTAAGCTGGGTTTTGTCAAAAGCAGATCTGACATTTCTCAAATGTTTGCGAGATGCAATTCTTACCAATCTAGCCTTTGGCAAAAAATAACACATTCTCTTTACCGAAGCATAAACTCTTGGAATCATGGTATGACTATGTTCATCCATGTATAATGACAGTTTCAAGACAATGGAAGGTATTTCAGTCGGGACTCACGGTCAAAGCAAGATGTTTCTCATGTTAACTTGGTGTTGATGTGAGTGACCTTGTTGACAGGAAGCAGAGAGATGTGGGGTCCACAGAACAGTTCATGCTGGAGAGGTAGGCCCTGCCTCTGTGGTGAAAGAGGTGAGCTTCCCTTTCCTGTACAGCCTTTGTGGACTATTAAAATTTCTATGACAGTTCAACTTGACCGAAGACTACCTCTACTTCTCAACACACAACAGCAACACCTACAGTACCAGTCAGAAGTTTGGGCACATCAACACATTCAAGGGTTTCTTTATTTTTACTCTTTTCTACATTATTATTCTACAGTGAAGACATCAAAACTATGAAATAATACATAGACTCATGTAAACAAAGTGTTAAAACAAATCAAAATACATTTTATATTTGAGATTCTTCAAAGTAGCCACCCTATAACTTGATGACAGCTTTGCACACGCTTGGCATTCTCTCAACCAGCTTCATTAGGTAGTCACCTGGAATGCATTTCAATTAACATGTGTGCCTTGTTAAAAGTTAATTTGTGGGATTTCTTTCCTTAATGCGTTTCAGCCGATCAGTTGTGTTGTGACATGGTAGGGTTGGTATACAGAAGATAGCCCTATTTGGTAAAAGTCCAAGTACATATTACAGCAAGAACAGCTCAAATAAGAAAAGAGAAACGACAGTCCATCATTACTTTAAAACAAGGTCAGTCAATGCGGAAAATTAAGAACTTTGAAAGTTTCTTCAAGTACAGTCTCAAAAACCATAAAGCGCTATGATGAAACTGGCTCTCATGATGACCGCTACAGGAAAGGAAGACCCAGTGTTACCTCTGCTGCATAGCATAAGTTCATTAGAGTTACCAACCTCAGAAATCGGCAATTGGCTGCACCTCAGATTGCAGCCCAAATAAATGCTTCACAGAGTTCAAGTAACAGACATCTCAACATTAACTGTTCAGAGGAGACTGCGTGACTTCATGGTCGAATTGCCGCAAAGAAACCACTACTAAAGGACACCAATAAGAAGAGACTTGCTTGGGCCAAGAAACACGAGCAATGGACATTAGACCGGTAGAGAACTGTCTTTTGGTCTAATCAGTCCAAATTTGAGATTTTTGGTTCCAACCGCCGTGTCTTTGTGAGACGCAGAGTAGGTGAACAGAATCTCTGCATGTGTGGTTCCCATCATGAAGCATGGAAGAGGAAGTGTGATGGTGCTTTGCTAATGACACTGATTTATTTAGAATTCAAGGTACACTTAACCAGCATGTTAACAAGCAATATGCCATCCCATCTGGTTTGTGCTTAGTGGGACTATCCTTTATTTTTCAACAGGACAATGACCCAAAACACACCTCCAGGCTGTGTAAGGGCTATTTGACCAAGAACGAGAGTGTGATGAGTGCTGCATCAGATGACCAGGCCTCCACAATAACCCAACCTCAACCCAATGGAGATGGTTTGGGATGAGTTGGACCGCAGAGTGAAGGAAAAGCAGCCAACAAGTGCTCAGCATATGTGGGAACTCCTTCAAGACTGTTGGGAAAGCATTCCAGGTGAAGCTGGTTGAGCGAATGCCAAGAGTATACAAAGCTGTCATCAAGGCCAAGGGTGGCTACTTTGAAGAATCTAAAAACATTTTTTGTTGTACACTTTCAGTTACTACATGATTCCATAGTATTGATGTCTTCACTATTATTCTACAAATGGTGAAAATAGTACAAATAAACACTTAATGAGTAGGTGTCCAAACTTTTGCCTGGTACTGTACGTCATAACGTCTCTCACCGAACTGTTATCATGTTAGAAGTGACACTGCGTTGTGAAAACATATCTCCCCTTTTATAAGAACGTAAATACGGTTTGTATGTCAGATAGAAACAAGTAAAACAACTGAGTACACAGAGCGCACTAGTCTGTTCATCACTTTCAAATATCACGTCACCCTGGAATTCTTCACTAGCCTATGTGAATTACTTTCTATGGAAGCCATATTTCTAAAATGTCAGGCAACTATGCAACCAAAGACAGCATGTTGCCAGGAATAGCCAGTAGGTCTGTTCGTGAGAGGATTTTGACAAAACTGCTTGATGACCAGTATCTCATGACTTCTTCAGGCTGTGGAGGTCCTGAAAGCAGAGAGAATAGGACATGGCTACAACACACTGGAGGACCAAGTGCTGTACAAACAACTCCTGGAGCAGAATATGCATTTTGAGGTAAGAACATACACATTTATATTTCACCTGTAATGTAAAGTAACATTAGACTTTGTACACACAGAATATTACATGATGTATGAGCATACCTCAAAACAAGGCAAATAGATCCTACCATGAATGGAGAGGCTATAAGGACACAGCTGAAGTTTAAACTGACTAGCAAAAATCTAAAAACTGACCTTTACGTTAAACCTAACCAAATCCTTAACCCCGACTCTAACCTTAACCTAATTTTAATACTTTTATGAAATAAAATATCAGTTTGGGCATCAGGTTGTGGACTTAAAGCCTTTTCCTACCATGAAGGCAGCTAGTGCAATGGCCTCTGGTGGTCATGAAGAGACATTACACAATCGTTGTGTCCCAATTAATTGCTCCTTTCTCCCAAAGGGTCTACTAGTTTACTTTCCTACATGGATTTAAAGTAAAATGACTGGTACAGTGCATTCGGAAAGTATTCAGACCGCTTGTCTTTTTTTCACTTTTTGTAACGTTACAGCCTTATTCTAAAATGGATTAAACAGGTTTTTTAGAAATTGTTGCAAATTCCAGCCAGAGCCCGGACTTGAACCCAATCGAACATCTCTGGAGAGACATGAAAATAGCTGTGCAGCGATGTTCCCCATCCAACCTGATCGCTTGAGAGGATCTGCAGAGAAGAAAGTATTATATATATATAATACTTTCTTCTCTGCAGATATTTTCTCTCTCTCTCTCTCTCTCTCTCTCTCTCTCTCTCTCTCTCTCTCTCTCTCTCTCTCTCATATATATAGAATACTTTCATGGAATACTTATAAGTATTCAGACCCCCTTTACTCAGTACTTTGTTGAAGCACTTTTGGCAGCGATTACACCTTGAGTCTGACGCTACAAGCTTGGCACACTTGTAGTTGGGGTGTTAATCCCATTCTTCTCTGCAGATCCTCTCCAGCGATCAGGTTGGATGGGGAACATCGCTGCACAGCTATTTTCAGGTCTCTCCAGAGATGTTCGATCAGGTTCAAGTCCGGACTCTGGCTGGGCAACTCAAGGACATTCAGAGACTTGTCCCGAAGCCACTCCTGCATTGTCTTAACTGTGTGCTTAGGGTCATTGTCCTGTTGGAAGGTGAACCATCGCCCCAGTCTGAGGTCCTGAGCAGGTTTTCATCGAGGATCTCTTTCTGTACTTTACTCCTTTCATATTTCCCTCGATCCGGACTAGTCTCCCAGTCCCTGCTGCTGAAAAACATCCCCACAGCATGATGCTGCCACCACTATGCTTCACCGTAGGGATGGTGCCAGGTTTCCTCCAGAGGTGACGCTTGGCATTCAGGCCAAAGAGTTCAATCTTGGTTTCATCAGAACAGAGAATCTTGTTTCTCATGGTTTGAGAGTCCTTTAGGTGCCTTTTGGCAAACTCCAAGTGGGTGGTCATGTGCCTTTTACTGAGGAGTGGCTTCCGTCTGGCCACTCTACCATAAAGGCCTGATTCGTGGAGTGCTGCAGAGATGGTTGTCCTTCCGGAAGGTTCTTCCATCTCCACAGAGGAACTCTGGAGCTCAGTCAGAGTGACCATCGTGTTCTTGGTCACCTCCCTGACCAAGGCCCTTCTCCCCGACTGCTCAGTTTGGCCAGGCGGCCAGCTCTAGGAAGAGTCTTGGTGGTTCCAAACTTCATCCATTTAAGAATGACGGATGCCACTGTGTTCTTGGGGACCTTCAATGCTGCAGAATTTTTTGGTACCCTTCCCCAAATCTGCCTTGACACAATCCTGTCTCGGAGCTCTATGGACAATTCCTTCAACCTCATGGCTTGGTTTTTGCTCTGAGAGGTGTATGCCTTTCTAAGGTATTTCCACTTTGTCATTATAGAGTATTGTGTGTAGATTGAGGAACAAAATCATTTAATCCATTTTAGAATAAGGCTGTAACGTAACAAAATGTGGAAAGTCATGGGGTCTGAATACTTTTCCGAATGCACTGTATATGGAAAATCCCCATAGCCAATACATTTATTTTAAACTTGTGGGGAGTAGTGAACATGTGCACACTTCAGGAGGAAGGCGAGCTTATTGGGAGGCAACCAAGAACTAGTCTCCTCCACTAGCCATGTGTCCGACTACAGCCTAGAATCCTGGCAGACAAGGCTACTGTTCTGTAAGGAAGGAATGCTGTGTGATTTTCAGGTGTGTCCCATATCCAGCAAACTGACTGGAGCCTGTGATCCAGACTTCACCAAGCATCCTGTCATCACGTAAGCCATCTTTCACTACTCATCATATTCTATGAATGAAACTTCTTCTGATAAAGTTTCAACAACCCAATTCCATAAAGATTGTAACAGGCTTTTGGAAGCAATACCTTTTTTTTTTTACCGTTTCATTTTTGTCTGGGTTTACTTATCCCCTCTGAATGACGTATATGTGTGTGTGTGTGTGTGTGTGTGTGTAGCTTCAGAAAGGATAAGGCCAACTACTCCCTGAACACAGACGACCCTTTGATTTTCAACTCCACCCTGCACTTAGACTACAGCACTGCCCAGAAGTACATGGGCTTCACCGAGGAGGAATTCAAGAGACTGGTAAGAAAATACATTTCAACTCTTCCTATTTGGCTTGGCAGCTCAATACCATTAAATATTTAGCCTGGTCCCAGATCTGTTTATGCTGTATAGCTAACTCCTATGGTTGTTAACATGACAATTAATGACCAAAGGAGTTGGGAAGACCGCACAAACAGATCCAGGACCAGGCTATGAAATACTATGCAACTGTTGATCATACCATGAAATACTACAGTATACTCTTCCCTGATGGTTTAATAAGTCTCTTTCTCACCTCGTTTTTCAGAACATAAACTCCGCTAACTCCAGCTTCTTGCCTGAGAAGGAGAAGAAGGATCTTGTTAACAAGTTGTACGAAGCCTATGGAATGGTGGAGAACACAGGCTTTTAAATGAAGTACTGATCAGAGCTGCAACAACAAGAACAACCCAGGCACCAACCACTTTGCCAAGTAAGATAGGTCCTATAGACTATTTGATTCGTCATGCCAACAACTTACATTTCCTTTGGTGGAAATAGGGTTCTTACCCCACATTTTAAAATAAATTGGGAATGCTTCAGGTAAACCAGCTCTATAACAAAAATTGTCAAAAATGTAATGTTGTAATCCTAGTTGTGAGCACTAGGTGGCGTACTCTATCTACTGCTGTACTGTTCTCACTTGGTGGAGAGTAAAGCCTACTGAAGTGGTCTTACCGTTTTTAGAATAACTTCTGTAAGATGTTTTTCTCTGAGATAGATTTAGAGTGAAATATTTTGTAATTTTCTATTTTTTGCATTTTACTAATTGAAAAGCAGTTCCATTTAATACATTTCTTCCATTGAGGACAATGACGTTAAAATACGAGCAACATCTACAATAAAAACGCTTTTGCATCTTAAAATTGTCATTATTGAAGGAGTATCAGAATCAACTGCAATATGGACCTTACCTCACTATGGACAGTTTAGTTCAAATGTAAAACCACTTGAGTGGCAGCTCTTACGGAGCAGCAGCATATCTGACTGGAAAAGAACACACTGGACCCAGGAACATAGAGCTTGCTCATGAGTACCACTTCACTCAAACATCCCACTTCTTCTCCTTTATCAAAAAAATACAACATGGAAGTGCAAGGGCGCTGTCCTATATGCTGTAAATTGGCTTCCTGTGACCACTCCAATGTACACACAACTGCATTAGGAAATATTGATGATAACTACAAATATTCAACTTCCATCAGCCATGGGTGTCTTTGAACGGGCACTTCTTGGCTAACGTCAGTGTACTTGAGAACTAAATAAATCCCACTAGCGGTATTCTGACCACTGAAAGTACAAATTCTGACCACTGAAAGTACAAATTCTGACCACTGAAAGTACCTTCACTGAAGTAAATTAAAGACTCAAGGAGTCTTCTGAAGATAAGATTACAGTTGTGCCAACAGCAAAAGTATACACATACCGTAACAGAAGATACATAAACATTTTATTACAGAAAAGAAATGACTATTACAAAAGGTATCAGAGAACCATTTGAAATAAATATGATCCTACAATTATTATTGTAAAACAAAAAATGTAAAATAATAAACTGGGTCACACACACAAAAGAAATGGCAAACATGATTATAGATTCTGCGTAGCTCATTTGATGATAGTTCCATGTTAGGAACAACAACATGTCATTCTAAGAAAGGATAGTGTTCAGTACATCTGGAGAGACATAGATCCAAAGTTGGGTACATTCTCATAGTGATATGAGAACATTTAATTACCACCGTAGCCCAGCACCACCTCTAGGCAAAGATCAGATGTAGTCCTACTTGTCAACAACTGTTCTGTCAACTACATTTCCCACAATGCCAATTGATAAAGGAGAAGCATCATGCAGCTGGACCAGCAAAGCTCCATCAGAGCTACACAGTGAGAGATGTCATCATCTCTTGAGTTAGGAGAGGGGTAGGGTCTAGTCAGGCAGGACATTCAGGAGATCCTCTCTCTGTCTTATTCTGTCCCTTCTTCTCCGTGTCCCGCTCTCCTCTCCTGTGAGGTGGTTTAGGATGGGCCCTCGCCTCCCTGGGCCTCTTGGCTGGTCAACCCTTCACCCTCAGGGGCTGGTGATGTACCAGAGTCTCCTTCTGAAAGACATGGGAAACATGGTCCATTAAAAACAAAGCAAGTGCCCACAAGTGTCAATAGATTGGAGATAGCTTGGGAGAAAAGGCAGGAGGTAATGCTGACTAAGTGAATGAAGATGTAGAACATCGACACCTGGCTATATCTATCCACACACACACACACACACACGCACACACGCACGCGCACACACACACACACACACACACACACACGCACACACACACACACACACACTCACCTGCCACCTTCAGGTCCAGCCCTTCCATGTCTTTGGTTAATTCACTGGTGCTAGCTGCTGCCCCCTGTCCTTGGATGTCAGGTACTGCGTTCCTGCGGCCTGTACGATCACAATTGATGAAGTCAGAGTACGGTGTTGTTGTCTCCACATCCATTATCTGTCCATGACCAGACACCTCATTACACCTGCAGAGAGGGATAGGATAGGATTCATTTTAATGTCGCAAGGGGAAAATTCTCAGACACCCGGTACTGCTGTATACAAAATAGACACTGTACATTACACACATTTCACATTACCCGTCACATACATAATACTTTTCATATTCCCTTATTCGGTCAGTGGCGTACTAACACAGCTCAGCTTTACTTACTGCTGGTTAGGTATTAGATGGACATGGGAATGAATGTGTGCTTATACCTGTTCAGCTTACATGTGGTGACCCTACAGCGCCTGTCTGAGGGACGGGGGGACCTGAACTGAAATCATTTTCTGCTCTTGTCTGATGGAGAGAGGGGGAGGGAGAGGGACAGCCTTACTGAGGCCAACAAAACAAAGCTGAGCTAAACCAAGCTGGAACTGTGGAAAAAAAGGAAATATAAAAAATAAACATTTGAACCACCACATTTCTGTTCAAGTTGACCCGAACGTGTGAGGGGTATGACTATCTCAATGTTGAGCCATACAAGTAGTCTGTACCATATCCAGAGCTCAGAGTTGACAGTGAAATATTGTCCTTTCTATTTCTGCACAGTGGGCTAATGGCGCTAGCGTCAGAGCTAATTTGCCAACCTAATTACAAGTTATTAAAAATAACAAAAAATGGCGCGTTGATCAGGGACTCAAACCCGCAAGCCAATCACTCACTTAACTTTGACTGTCTAAAAACTACTCACATGAACAGTGCAAGCTTACAAGACGTTCTTTATACAGGATATTTTATAGGAGTAAAAGACAAGAAGTGATCACTATGACCCCAAGTGTCTGACTGTGGTTATTAAGCCTTTCAAAAGAGCGGAGGCTGACCGGGTGAGAGAGAAAAGAAGAGCCTATTGAGCTCAGCTCACATTAGCTACTCATTCCTCTCTGATTGGTCTTCCTCTTCTCAGCACACATGAACTACTCATTCCTCCCTGATTGGTCTTCCTCTTCTCAGCTCACATGAACTACTCATTCCTCCCTGATTGGTCTTCCTCTTCTCAGCTCACATGAACTACTCATTCCTCCCTGATTGGTCTTCCTCTTCTCAGCTCACATGAACTACTCATTCCTCCCTGATTGGTCTTCCTCTTCTCAGCTCACATGAACTACTCATTCCTCCCTGATTGGTCTTCCTCTTCTCAGCTCACATGAACTACTCATTCCTCCCTGATTGGTCTTCCTCTTCTCAGCTCACATGAACTACTCATTCCTCTCTGATTGGTCTTCCTCTTCTCAGCTCACATTAGCTACTCATTCCCAGTGGTGTAAAGTACTTAAGTAGTACTTCAAAGTATTTTTACTTAAGTAGTTTGTTGGGGTATCTGTACTTTGCTTTTTATATTTCTGACAACTTTTACTTCACTACATTCCTAAAGAAAATACATTTTTACTCCATACATTTTCCATGACCCCCCAAAATACTTGTTACTTTGACAGGAAAATGGTCCAATTCACACACTGCCTCTGATCTGGCGGACTCACTAAACACAAATGCTTTGTTTGTAAATTTCAGGGTGTTGTAGTGTGCCCCTGGCTATCCGTAAAAAAAAAAAAAAAAACAAGCACTTGTGCTGTCTGGTTTACATAATAAGGAATTTGAAATTAATACTTTTACTTTTGATACTTAAGTACATTTTTGCAATTCCATTTACTTTTTGATACTTTAAGGATCGGACCCTTTTTTCAATTTTCGCCTAAAATGACACCCAAATCAAACTGCCTGTAGCTCAGGACCTGAAGCAAGGATAGCATATTCTTGATACCGTTTGAAAGGAAACACTTTGAAGTTTCTGGAAATGTGAAATTAATGTATGAGAATATAACACATTAGATCTAGTAAAAGATAATACAAAGAGAAAAAAAAAAACATGTTTTTTTGCTTTGTTTTTGTTCCATCTTTGAAATGCAAGAGAAACGCCAATATATGACATAGGAATCTAGGCGCAATTTAGATTTTGGCCACTAGATAGCAGCAGTGTATGTGCAAAGTTTTAGACTGATTCAATGAACCATTGGATTTCTGTTCAAAATGTTGTATCAAGACTGCCCAAATGTGCCTAATTGGTTTATTAATACATTTTCAAGTTCATAACTGTGCACTCTCCTCAAACAATAGCATAGTATTCTTTCACTGTAATAGCTACTGTAATTTGACAGTGCAATTAAGATTCACAAGAATTTATCAGATTTGTCTATGTCCTGGGAAATGTTCTTGTTACTTACAACTTCATGCTAATCACAATCCTGTAGAAGTTAAATATATTTAAAACAAAATACTTTTAGACTTTTACTCAAGTAGTATTTTACTGGGTGACTTTCCCTTGAGTCATTTTATATTAAAAGTTATCTTTTACTCAAGTATGACATTTGAGTACTTTTTCCACCACTACTCATTCCTCCCTGCTCGGTCTTCCTCTCCTCAGCTCACATTAGCTGCTCATTCCTCCCTGCTCGGTCTTCCTCTCCTCAGCTCACATTAGCTGCTCATTCCTCCCTGCTCGGTCTTCCTCTCCTCAGCTCACATTAGCTGCTCATTCCTCCCTGCTCGGTCTTCCTCTCCTCAGCTCACATTAGCTGCTCATTCCTCCCTGCTCGGTCTTCCTCTCCTCAGCTCACATTAGCTGCTCATTCCTCCCTGCTCGGTCTTCCTCTCCTCAGCTCACATTAGCTGCTCATTCCTCCCTGCTCGGTCTTCCTCTCCTCAGCTCACATTAGCTGCTCATTCCTCCCTGCTCGGTCTTCCTCTCCTCAGCTCACATTAGCTGCTCATTCCTCCCTGCTCGGTCTTCCTCTCCTCAGCTCACATTAGCTGCTCATTCCTCCCTGCTCAGTCTTCCTCTCCTCAGCTCACATTAGCTGCTCATTCCTCCCTGCTCGGTCTTCCTCTCCTCAGCTCACATTAGCTGCTCATTCCTCCCTGCTCGGTCTTCCTCTCCTCAGCTCACATTAGCTGCTCATTCCTCCCTGCTCAGTCTTCCTCTCCTCGGGCCCACAGTAAATTGGGTCATGGATCTTGCCAGGGACTACAATACTATACAGCTAGCTCGTGGTTTCAGGAGAACAGGGGGGTGGAGAAAAAAAAGCTGCTCCAAAAATAAGACAGACAATCTGTTCCTTTTAGAAGTAGGGCCTTCCTCTGGAAAAGAGATGAGGAAGACAATCTGGTAGCTGTTTAAACCAGGCCAAACACAGCACTGAACCATTGTTTGAAACAGTGACACGTAGCAAAATCATTTGTATGCCAGGCTAGGAATCTGTCGGACAATTATAGGCAGCTGGACAAGTGGACATATCCTACTCCAACAATCAAACACTTCCCTCCCCCTCCAACCGTCATTAAGAATCAGGCATAGCTGGCCCCAAAGCCTCAACATGGCATGGCCAACAGCATTACAAAGACTTGATTAAACATCTGAACATCAACTAGGAGCATAACCAAATCAAATTCTATTGGTCACATACAGTAAACATACTTAGCAGATGTTATTGCGGGAGTAGCGAAATGCTTGTGCTACATAATCTGATAGGTCACATGTCGCCACAGAAAAGCCACTTGGACAAAGCCCTGAACCACAAAGAATGGAGAAAGAAAGTTGGCAGCCAAAGCTAGGCCTTCTCTCTCATGCATTGACACAGTAACCCAGGGTCGGGTGGTTCCCAAACACTTTCACTCACATCACATTCCTTCAGTACCACTCAGAGGAATGGCTTCCTCTGTACAGAATATTATCTACCGTGCCAAATGAGAAGTACCCAGGGTCAGGGTAAAGCAGGGCAGCTGTGCCAAACCAGGGCTGCTTTAGAATGAGCAATGAGCAGAAATGTGCAGATAGACAGTCCCATAGAATTACTAGAATGGCCATTCCCATTCAAGTCAATTAGGTGTACCAGTCAAATGGCCGTGGTCTGAGGGGCTAGGTCCGTTCTCCCCTCCAGGAGAGGACAGCACACCGGGAAATGTCACTCACGTGGAATTGCCCTTATTGCACCATAACTTGCACCACTGTATGCCATTAAGCTAATGCACAGCTTTACATCAGAGAGAAACATCCACTCATCTATTTCCTCTGCCGACAGAAATCCTGTTTTAATGTACTTTAGACCAACATTACAAACTAGCTAATGCAGCTCTGTATCTTGAATGGTGGTTGGTTGTTATAGTCTGCCTAGCGACAGTGTATGGGACCTTAAATTACCATTCTGTGGTCTGAGGTCTTGCCCAGACATGCTGATTTTCAGCCACACACACAGGAATGCACACACAATAACTCTGCTGTGCTCTATACTAAAGCCTCCCTCCGCTGTGGAGGAACGCTGCAGCATCTTATTGAAACTATGGTGTGTGTGTTGTCCATCATCTACATACACGTGTTATTATAATGTATGGCACGAACTGCTTGAGGCTGGGCGATATATTTAATTAATTTGATTCGTTCGAATGTATGTTTTTGCGCAATATCACAAATGCCTGTATCACAGAATCAAGTGTTTGTCCTTTTTGTTTTTATGAGCGTTTGTCTTTTGTCTCGTCTCGTTCGCTCCTTCCGTGCTGTGCACCTTCCCATTAACACCAGATATTTGTATATAATGATGAGATGCTCATGTCTCCAGCCTAACACGGAACCCAAACCGGCTGTGCGCGTGCGCCATTGTGCATACATTTATTTTGTCCCCCTACACCAAACACGATCATGACACGCAGGTTAAAATATCAAAACAAACTCTGAACCAATGACATTAATTTGGGGACAGTCCGAAAAGCATTACACATTTATGGCAATTTAGCTAGTTAGCTTGCACTTGCTAGCTGATTTGTCCTATTTAGTTAGCTTGCTGTTGCTAGCTAATTTGTCCTGGGATATAAACATGGGGTTGTTATTTTACCTGAAATGCACAAGGTCCTCTACTCCGACAATTAATCCACACATAAAAATGGTCAACCGAATCGTTTCTAGTCATCTCTCCTCCTTCCAGGCCTTTTCATCTTTTAACTTACATGGTGATTGGCATCTAAACATTCATAGTAATTACCACGACAACCGGCAACAGTTCGTCTTTCAATCACCCACGTGGGTTTAACCAATGAGGAGATGGCACGTGGGTACCTGCTTCTATAAACCAATGAGGAGATGGAAGAGGCAGGACATGCAGCTCGATCTGCATCAGAAATAGGAATGACTTCTATTTTAGCCCTTGGCAACGCAGACCCTCGTTGACGCGTGCGAGCAGTGTGGGTGCAATAATTGAATAACATAGATTTCAAAATGTATTTTGCAACGCACGCGACGCGAGCGGTGTGGTCAGCCTATAACAATAGGAATCGTTGCTCCAAAGGCGTGAAAACTGGCGACAAGCTTAGGTTCCAAATAACCGCATTGGGCTTATCTTGGAAAACTTTTTGCGAGAGTGAAACCTCTCGCATTCTGGAAAATTAATGCTCAGTTTGTCACGGTACCACGTATCGCTAGCAACATTTCTGTCAAATAAAGATGTTTATACTAGCTGTTTAGTCTGTTTTATAAATGTGAAGTTAGCATAAAACAATTAAGGAATTGGCAACTCGTTCTCATTCTGAGAAAAAAAGGTATGCCACTTGTTTTCAACATCTGAACAAAGTGGATAGGCTAGCATGCTGTTCAAACAGTTGAGACGGACAGAATTTTGTGTTCATAACAACTCAACTGTTATGACTTGTTAGTTGAATTCAGAGCTTGTGAAATTATACAAAGATCCAAGTTGGCACAACTTGAAATATAAATATTAGTTGGCTACTTGCACAAGCACGTGGGCTTGTGCTTGAGAGATTGTTTATGAGACCGGTGTTCATTTTCTATGCTGCCTCCTACATTATCTAGGACCAAAAGGCTCCTTAACAGCTTCTACACCCAAGCCATAAGACTTCTGAACAAGAGAGCCAGTTTCATCATAGCGCTTGATGGTTTTTGCGACTGCACTTGAAGAAACTTTTAAAGTTCTTGAGATTTTCCATATTGACTGACCTTCATGTCTTAAAGTAATGATGGACTGTCATTTCTCTTTGCTTATTTGAGCTGTTCTTGAGAAAATATGGAAATAGGGCTCTCTCCTGTATACCACCCCTACCTCCCAAGGGCTCCCGAGTGGCGCAGTGGTCTAAGACACTGGATCTCAGTGCAAGAGGGGTCACTGCAGTACCTGGTTTGAATCCAGGCTGCATCACATCCGGCCGTGATTGGGAGTCCCATAGGGCGGCGCACAATTGGCCCAGCGTCGTTCGGATTAGGCCGTCATTGCAAATAAGAATTTGTTCTTAACTGGTTAAACAACACAACTGGTTGGCTCAAACGTATTAAGAAGGAAAGAAATTCCACAAATTAACAAGGCACACCTGTTAATTGAAATGCATTGCAGGTGACTACCTCATGAAGCTGGTTAAGAGTGTGCAAAGCTGTCATCAAGGCAAATGGTGGCTATTTGAAGAATCTCAAAAATAAAATATATTTTGATTCGTTTAACACTTTTTTGGTTACTGCATGATTCCATATGTGTTATTTCATAGTTTTGATGTCTTCACTATTATTCTACAATGTAGAAAATAGTCAAAATAAAGAAAAACCCTTGAATGAGTAGGTGCTCTAAAACTTTTGACCGGAGTGTAGATTTAGCCTAGGTATGACATTATTGCTGACCGTTTTAAAATGCAGTGTGTTTGACCTTTGAAATTGTACAACAAAGCTTATTTAGAGAAAAAAACGAAATTTATATAAAGTTTGACTTTTAAAAAAAAATGTAGATATGACTTTTAGGCCGTATCACTCAGCCCTAACTGCAACCAGGTTTTACCTCAGTTCACAAATTGCATTTCCGGTCTATGGTTGAAGTTTGTTTACGCATAAGTTACAGTTTAAAAATCAATGGTAACTCAATATATTAGCCAATAGACCGCTTCATAAAGGAGGCTCTGTGTCCTGAAAGGGCAGAGCAGGAGAGGAAACTGGACCCAGCTGCAGCTTCTAAACACTACCAAAAGGAATGTCACAGGTGTGCTTTCAGCCCAGACAAACTCCTCCTTAATCCTCTACAGGAAATCGCTACACATCAATAAGTGACCTGTTAGTTTAGCGCCTCTAGACACTAATGTGCGTTTACAATGTCCTATGAATCTCTGAACAAGCTGTGATTCTCAGAAAAAGAGGGGTGGGCTTTCATTGGCTCCATAAAGAATATATCCCTAGTGTGATAGTGGGGGGCTCACGATTGGATAAAGGGATTTGTTTACAGTATATGAACATCGCAGATAAGACAACAGCAGGTAGCCTAGCGGTTAGAGCGTTGGGCCAGTAACTGAACGGTTGCCGGTTCGAACAGCCGAACCGACAAGGTAATTCTTTCCCCCCTATGTGCCCTTGAACAACGCACTTAACCCTAATTTGCTCCAGGGGTGCTGTACAACTATGGCTGACCCTGTACAACTATGGCTAACCCTGTAAAACCACACATTTTACTGCACCCATAAGGTGTATGTGACATAACATCTAAACTCAGAAAAAAAAGAAAACGTCCCTTTTTCAGGACCCTGTCTTTCAAAGATAATTCGGAAAAATCCAAATAACTTCACAGATCTTCATTGTAAAGGGTTTAAACACTGTTTCCCATGCTTGTTCAATGAACTAGAAACAATTAATGAGCATGCACCTGTGGAACGGTCATTAAGACACTAACAGCTTACAGACGGTAGGCAATTAAGGTCACAGTTATGAAAACTTTGGACACTAAAGGAGGCCTTTTTACTGACTCTGAAAAAAACACCAAAAGAAAGATGCCCAGGGTCCCTGCTCATCTGAGTGAATGTGCCTTACACGGAACCCAAACCGGAGGCACACGTGCGCCATCGTGCATACATTTATTTTGTCCCCCTACACCAAACGCGATCACGACACGCAGGTTAAAATATCAAAACAATTTGAATATCAATTTGAATATCAAAACAATTAATTTGTCCTGGGTTATAAACATTGAGTTGTTATTTTACCTGAAATGCACAAGGTCCTCTACTCTGACAATTAATCCACACATAAAACGGTCAACCGAATCATTTCCTGTCATCTCTCCTCCTTCCAGGCTTTTTCATCTTTGAACTTATATGGTGATTGGCATCTAAACTTCCATAGTATTACTACACCTAATCGACCTGGCCGGGTATCCTGGAAGGATATTGACCTCATCCCGTCGGTAGAGGATGCCTGGTTATTTTTTTTAAATGCCTTCCTCACCATCTTAAATAAGCATGCCTCATTCAAGATATTTAGGACCAGGAACAGATATAGCCCTTGGTTCTCTCCAGACCTGACTGCCCTTAACCAACACAAAAACATCCTGTGGCGTTCTGCATTAGCATCGAACAGCCCCCATGATATGCAACTTTTCAGGGAAGTTAGAAACCAATATACACAGGCAGTTACAAAAGCCAAGGCAGAAATTTGCAGAAATTTGCTTCCTGCAACACAAACTCAAAAAAGTTCTGGGACACTGTAAAGTCCATGGAGAATAAGAGCACCTCCTCCCAGCTGCCCACTGCACTGAGGATAGGAAACTCTGTCACCACCGATAAATCCACTATAATTGAGAATTTCAATAAGCATTTTTCTACGGCTGGCCATGCTTTCCACCTGGCTACAGCACAAGAGCACTGCACCCCCCACAGCAACTCACCCAAGCCTCCCCATTTCTCCTTCTCCCAAATCCAGTCAGCTGATGTTCTGAAACAGCTGTAAAATCTGGACCCCTATAAATCAGCCGGGCTAGACAATCTGGACCCTTTCCTTCTAAAATGATCTGCCGAAATTGTTGCAACCCCTATTACTAGCCTGTTCAACCTCTCTTTCGTGTCGTCTGAGATGCCCAAAGATTGGAAAGCAGCTGCAGTCATCCCCCTCTTCAAAGGGGGGGACACTCTTGACCCAAACTGCTACAGACCTATATCTATTCTACCCTGCCTTTCTAAGGTCTTCGAAAGCCAAGTCAACAAACAGATTACTGATCATTTCGAATCCCACCGCACCTTCTCCGCTATGCAATCTGGTTTCAGAGCTGGTCATGGGTGCACCTCAGCCACGCTCAAGGTCCTAAACGATATCTTAACCGCCATTGATAAGAAACAATACTGTGCAGCCGTATTCATTGACCTGGCCAAGGCTTTTGACTCTGTCAATCACCACATCCTCATCGGCAGACTCAATAGTCTTGGTTTCTGAAATGATTGCCTCGCCTGGTTCACCAACTACTTCTCTGATAGAGTTCAGTGTGTCAAATCGGAGAGCCTGTTGTCCGGACCTCTGGCAGTCTCAATTCTTGGGCCGACTCTTTTCTCTGTATACGTCAATGATGTCGCTCTTGCTGCTGGTGAGTCTCTAATCCACCTCTACGCAGACGACACCATTCTGTATACTTCTGGCCCTTCTTTGGACACCGTGTTAACAACCCTCCAGACGAGCGTCAATGCCATACAACCCTCCTTCCGTGGCCTCCAACTGCTCTTAAATACAAGTAAAACTAAATGCATGCTCTTCAACCGATCGCTGCCTGCACCTGCCCGCCCATCCAGCATCACTACTCTGGACGGTTCTGACTTAGAATATGTGGACAACTACAAATACCTAGGTGTCTGGTTAGACTGTAAACTCTCCTTCCAGACTCACATCAAACATCTCCAATCCAAAGTTAAATCTAGAATTGGCTTCCTATTTTGCAACAAAGCATCCTTCACTCATGCTGCCAAACATACCCTCATAAAACTGACCATCCTACCGATCCTCAACTTCGGCGATGTCATTTACAAAATATCCTTCAATACCCTACTCAATAAATTGGATGCAGTCTATCACAGTGCCATCCGTTTTGTCACCAAAGCCCCATATACTATCCACCACTGCGACCTGTACGCGCTCGTTGGCTGACCCTCGGTTCATACTCGTCGTCAAACCCACTGGCTCCCGGTCATCTACAAGACCCTGCTAGGTAAAGTCCCCCCTTATCTCAGCCTGCTGGTCACCATAGCAGCACCCACCTGTAGCACGCGCTCCAGCAAGTAAATCTCACTGGTCACCCCCTAAGCCAATTCCTCCTTTGGCCGCCTCTCCTTCCAGTTCTCTGCTGCCAATGACTGGAACGAACTACAAAAATCTCTGAAACTGGAAACACTTATCTCCCTCACTAGCTTTAAGCACCAGCTGTCAGAGCAGCTCACAGATTACTGCACCTGTACATAGCCCATCTATAATTTAGCCCAAACAACTACCTCTTCCCCTACTGTATTTATTTATTTATTTGCTCCTTTGCACCCCATCATTTATATTTTGCACTTTCTTCCACTGCAAATCTACCATTCCAGTGTTTTACTTGCTATATTGTATTTACTTTGCCACCATGGCCTTTTTTTGCCTTTACCTCCCTTATCTCACCTCATTTGCTCACATTGTCTATAGACTTATTTTTCTACTGTATTATTGACTGTATGTTTGTTTTACTCCATGTGTAACTCTGTGTTGTTGTATGTGTCAAACGCATTTGCTTTATCTTGGCCAGGTCGCAATTGTAAATGAGAACTTGTTCTCAACTTGCCTATCTGGTTAAATAAAGGTGAAATAGATGGCACGTGGGTAGGAGTTCTTTTTTTAGCCCTTGGCAACGCAGACGCTCGTTGACGCACGCGAGCAGTGTGGGTGCAATAATTGAATAACATAGATTGCAAAATTTATTTTGCAACGCTCGCATGTGGTCAGCCTATTAGACATCCTGCAAGGAGTCATGAGGACTGCAGATGTGGACAGGGCAATAAATTGCAATGTCAGAACTGTGAGACGCCTAAGACAGCACTACAGATGGAGACTGAACGGACAGCTGATCGTCCTCGCAGTGACAGACCATGTGTAACAACACCTGCACAGGATCGGTACATCCGAACATCACACCTGCGGGACAGGAAGGCAACAACAACTGTCCGAGTTACACCAGGAATGCAAAATCCCTCCATCAGTGCTCAGACTGCCGGCAATAGGCTGAACGGAGTGTTTGTAGACCTGTTGTAAGGCAGGTCCTCACCAGACATCACCGGCAACAACGTCGCCTATGGGCACAAACCCACCGTCGCTGGACCAGACAGGGCTGGCAAAAAGTGCTCTTCACTGACGAGTCGCGGTTTTGTCTCAGTAGGGATGGTCGGATTTGCGTTTATCGTCAAAGGAATGAGCGTTACACCGAGGCCTGTACTCTGGAGCGGGATCGATTTGGAGTTGGAGGGTCCGTCGTGGTCTGGGGCAGCGTGTCACAGCATCATCGGACTGAGCTTGTTGTCATTACATGCAATTATGGGGAAGACATCCTCCTCCCTCATGTGGTACCCTTCCTGCAGGCTCATCCTGACATGACCCTCCAGCATGACAATGCCACCAGCCATACTGCTCGTTCTGTTTGTGATTTCCTGCAAGACAGGAATGTCAGTGTTCTGCCATGGCCAGCGAAGAGTCCGGATCTCAATCCCATTGAGCACGTCTGGGACCTGTTGGATCGGAGGGTGAGGGCTAGGGCCATTACCCCCAGAAATGTCTAGGAACTTGCAGGTGCCTTGGTGGAAGAGTGGGGTAACATCTCACAGCAAGAACTGGCAAATCTGGTGCAGTCCATGAGGAGGAGATGCACTGCAGTACTTAATGCAGCTGGTGGCCACACCAGATACTGACTGTTACTTTTGATTTTGACCCCCCCTTTGTTCAGGGACACATTATTCAATTTCTGTTAGTCACATGTCTGTGGAACTTGTTCAGTTTATGTCTTAGTTGTTGAATGTTGTTATGTTCATATAAATATTTACACATGTTAAGTTTGCTGAAAATAAACGCAGTTGACAGTGAGAGGTCGTTTCTTTTTTTGCTGAGTTTATATAAAATAATGTAATAGGACCGCCACACACACACACACACACACACCAATATCATCATCAACAAAAGCCTGTGATAAGCCAGGGAATAGAATGAATGACTCAGCAGTGCTTTCACTGATCCATTAGGGAGAGAGGCTGGTCCAATCCCACCAGTCTTTTAAATCACTGTGTAATAAGCTCACATTATCTGTAATAACCCGCACAAATGAACACCGCCTCGCTGTCTTCTAAACCCATTAAGGCTGTATCCTGCCCAATTTGGAAATTTCACTGCATTTATTGACAGAGGGGAAAGATAGTTGGATTCAGTCATGTGTAGCCTGTCTCTCATAGCAACAAGATAATCTTGCGTGACTATTCTCTCCTGCCTGGTTGCTTTGGGGATCTGTTTGATATATTTAAGCTATAGTAAAAGGCATTAAGATGTCATTATTATAGACTAACCATGTTAGTGAGACAATAAGAATGATCAAAACAGCAGCCCATTAGGAAGGACAATTTTAATAGCAGAATAAAATGTATTATTTTCTGAAATAGGATGCAAAACAAAACAGGAAACCATGAGCAACCAGCTGAGTAGAAATGGGACACTCAAATGTCCTAACATTCCTGTCCAGCCAAACAACCTTTCTAAAAAAAATAGCAAACCATATGACACATTCAAATCAGAATGTTCAGAAAGAAATATGGTAGTTCTCCAGCTTACCAAAATAAATCAGCAGTGAAGAGTGTAGCTACACAAACTCCAGTTTTACAGAACCCAGAAGACTATGTGTAAAGCAGGCAGCCGTCCATTGAGGCTCTCTCTGGGAAAGATAGCCAAGTATGTCTCAGCTATGGCACAGTGCCTCCCTCCACTCCGTCCCTCCTCTAAGCCTGGGTGTCAATGAAACACTGGGAGTGTCTGGGTGCTGTCTGTTCTCATGCCTTCAGCAGCTGCTGCCTGCATTGACTACCAGCCCACTCCACAACACTGGGGAGTTGTATTTCCTTCAGAGAGCCAGATTAGTATTGTTATCCTACACTGTTCTCCCATTTCTTTCATATATAAATAAATAAAACCTTGTATATTGAATACTTGTGGTGAGTATGTGCCCCAGCTCAGTATATGGGCCTTTCCATGTAAAACTCCCCATGAGCACTAAAATGTGAAGTTCATGGAAGTCTACAGTTTATTTTTGACAAATTAAGACATATACATTTTTCAACCATTTTCCATCCCAAAAATGTGGAATAAGCAAAGGCTTTGATTTCTGGTCAAACAGATGGAAAAGGGGTCTTGGAAAAAAATCTGTAAGTTTAAGAAATATTGTCATTCGGTTACCAAAAACCCACATATTTTAAAATATATTTTCTAATCTCTCCCCCGCAAGACAAAGGATAATCAAAGTTCACAGAAGTAACAAGGTAGACCTATCAATTTCTGTTTTTACTGATAACAATTTGGTTTATGATTTAAGTGATTAAAATGCTTCATTCTGTTACCAAATCGGTAACAGAAAGAACACTAAACCGAGTATTTTTCTTAAAACTGCAATGTTGGTTAAGGGCTTGTAAGTAAGCATTTCACTGTAAGGTCTACACCAGTTGTATTCGGCACGTGACAAATCAAATTTGATGGACTTCAATATTCATATTTTTAGGAGGCCGCCGGAGCTGGGTGTGAAGACTTAATTTCCCCTGGTAGTGAGTAGTACAAGTTGTGAGACAGAAAGCTAGCCTGGCGTGAGACAGAAAGCTAGCCTGGCGTGAGACAGAAAGCTAGCCTGGCGTGAGACAGAAAGCTAGCCTGGCGTGAGACAGAAAGCTGGCCTGGCGTGAGACAGAAAGCTGGCCTGGCGTGAGACAGAAAGCTGGCCTGGCGTGAGACAAAAAGCTGGCCTGGCGTGAGACAAAAAGCTGGCCTGGCGTGAGACAAAAAGCTGGCCTGGCGTGAGACAAAAAGCTGGCCTGGCGTGAGACAGAAAGCTAGCCTGGCGTGAGACAGAAAGCTAGCCTGGCGTGAGACAGAAAGCTAGCCTGGCGTGAGACAAAAAGCTGGCCTGGCGTGAGACAAAAAGCTGGCCTGGCGTGAGACAAAAAGCTGGCCTGGCGTGAGACAGAAAGCTGGCCTGGCGTGAGACAGAAAGCTGGCCTGGCGTGAGACAGAAAGCTAGCCTGGCGTGAGACAGAAAGCTAGCCTGGCGTGAGACAGAAAGCTAGCCTGGCGTGAGACAGAAAGCTAGCCTGGCGTGAGACAGAAAGCTGGCCTGGCGTGAGACAGAAAGCTAGCCTGGCGTGAGACAGAAAGCTAGCCTGGCGTGAGCGGAGAGAGAACTTCCAGCAGTTTGCGTTTGTCAAGTAAGGCATTCCCCTGACTGACTGAAGGAGAGGAGGAAGGCTGAAGCTCTGACATCATTGCCAAGTTTTATTTAAAAAAGTGTCACTAGGGCTTTTCAGCACTTTACAACTGCAGCTGCCCTCATTGCTCACTATGTAAAGCCAAATTGTTCCCATAGCTACAGAGTACAGACCATCAGTAAGGGATAATTTAATACAATCCATTTTCCCCCTCTTGATGCTGTAGAAACATGTTGAAAGGCAGATACACTTTCTTTTATATGTATCTAAGTGTTGTTCCCCATCACGAATCC
Organism: Salmo trutta; assembly: GCF_901001165.1. Taxonomy (NCBI): domain Eukaryota; kingdom Metazoa; phylum Chordata; class Actinopteri; order Salmoniformes; family Salmonidae; genus Salmo; species Salmo trutta. The sequence goes on along the minus strand of NC_042984.1, from coordinate 14,529,534 downwards.
CATTCAATTGTTGTATCTTTCTAACAGCTCAAGGAGATAAAAAAAAGGTATGACCAAAGCCTGCATAAAACAAAAGCAACTATTAGCATCAAAGTGACAATGAACTGATGAATAAAACAATAGATAATCGAGCTAGCTTGATGTGTAAATCTACTTTAAAAAGTTACTGTTAAATCAAAACAAGCCTTAGATGCAGGATAATCTTGAAAGGCAGCAGAGCCAACACTTCACAACTGTCAAAAACAACTCGATATTTAATTTGCATTTCTTGAACAATAACTTGAATCATTGTGTTGGCAGTGAGTGGTGGCGTGAGCAGAGCAGTGCTGTAATGGAGTATCTGTGACAGGGAGGCCCAGGGGGCGTGGAGTCACAGTGTGCAGCCTGGGTCGTGTTTAGTAGCGCACGCTGTAGCAAAACATGTTGCACCCATCATTGACAAGTTCCATTGGAAATGATCAGTTTCAAAACGACCCTACTGAACACAACCCTTCCACTTTAGGACCTTCAGTTGGAGAATGACATCAGAGGCTTCACCCATCGTCCCTCACATGACAACTCACCATATCTCAGAAAGTCCTTCATTTATTTTACCTTTATTTAACCAGGTAGGCAAGTTGAGAACAAGTTCTCATTTACAATTGCGACCTGGCCATGATAAAGCAAAGCAGTTCGACACATACAACAACACAGAGTTACACATGGAGTAAAACAAACAGTCAATAATACAGTAGAAAATAAGTCTATATACAATGTGAGCAAATGAGGTGAGATAAGGGAGGTAAAGGCAAAAAAAGGCCATGGTGGCAAAGTAAATACAATATAGCAAGTAAAACACTGGAATGGTAAATTTGCAGTGGAAGAAAGTGCAAATAGAAATAATGGGGTGCAAAGGAGCAAAATAAATAAATACAGTAGGGGAAGAGGTAGTTGTTTGGGCTAAATAATAGATGGGCTATGTACAGGTGCAGTAATCTGTGAGCTGCTCTGACAGCTGGTGCTTAAAGCTAGTGAGGGAGATAAGTGTTTCCAGTTTCAGAGATTTTTGTAGTTCGTTCCAGTTGTTGGCAGCAGAGAACTGGAAGGAGAGGCAGCCGAAGAAGGAATTGGCTTTGGGGGTGACCAAAGAGATATACCTACTGGAGTGCGTGCTACAGATGGGTGCTGCTATGGTGACCAGCGAGCTGGTACCCAGAAAGTCCTTCATAACTTCCACATATTCTCAAGGTGTCTATTCAAGTAACTTACTGCTCCCGGAATAACTCACTGCTTCACTGAATAACTTGCTGCTCCCAGGCCCACTGAATAAAAACCTACATAATCTAGTCTACTGTAACTCATCAAGTTCAGCCCTGACATCACATCCACTCACGTTGTTTTAAAATATTCTAAAACCATAGTATGCCAAAGATCTTTTTATTTATTTAAGCACGACGTTAAGGAGCACGACATTCATTTTCTTTTTTACCCGAAACGTAATGTGGAAAGAACAGACAGTTCAATATTAATCTTGCTTCACAGGTTCGTCAAGGCAAAGCAGAACCCTACTTGACGCCCAAAACCAGATGGCAAAGTTAACATCATAAACAAGATAAATCATGTCACAACACAGGTAGAATACATCCTGTACAGTAGGCCGGTCTGTTCTATTTCTAGGCATAGTTCAGTGTCTTACAGACTGCCTAAAGCTGGGTCAATATCAGTCCCTGTGGACCAGGTTTAAATGACAATGTTTGGCCCACGGTGTCTTCTTAATGGAACCACACCACATGGCCACAATAGAGTATAGTGGCTTCACACTTTAGGGCAAAGCATCTCACACACACTTGAGGGCAAAGCAGCAGATGAATGGTGTCCATGAGTGGAAGTAGAGCTGTAAATGAACTGAAATGAATCATTCCTTTTTACTCTCTTCTCTTGTCCAGAATGCATTAGAGATGTGTGTAGATGACCCCACCCTGTCAGCCAGACACATGACAATGAGTGTACTATAGAAACATGCCCAACCCAGCCTAAACAGTGAGGGGATTCCCCAGTGTGTGTGTAGGACTCAGCCACACATCACAGCTGAGGTGGCATCAGCAGCAGGTGTTAACAGCTTTAGAAGACAACTGCTGCTATAAACAGTCCAAAGCACTCATCTTCATAAAACCCACACATATTGGATTTTGCCCTTTTCCCATGCTGCTAAATCATAATTGATTTACTATTGTGGCACAAAGTTGAATGAGGATAATGGTACGTTATTTTCCAAAGACTGTGGGAAAGTAATCCATGAAACCCCAGACGTTCTTCTCTCTCCTGGTGCAGAATGAGTTTAGAGGAAAACAAGGCTAATGAGCCAAGACACCCATATGGTGAGACACAGGGGCATCTGAAATGGCACTCTATTCCCTATCCACATAGGGCTCTGGTTAACAGTAGTGCACTAGATCGGAAATAGGGTGCCATTTCGGACACAACCAGGAACTCACTGGGGCGCAGTAGTGGAAAAAGTACCCAATTGTCATATTTGAGTAAAAGTAAAGATAACTTAATATAAAATGACACTAGTACAAGTCGCCCAGTAAAATACTATTGAAGTCTAAAATTATTTGGTTTTGAATATACTTAAGTGTCAAAAGTAAATGTAATTGCTGAAATATACTTATAACTCATGCTTCGTTTGTAAATGAGGTCTGTGTGTTTAGCGAATCCGCCAGATCAGAGGCAGTAGGGACAACCAGGGATGTTCTCTTGATAAGTGTGTAAATTTGACAATTTTCCTGTCCTGCTAAGCACTCAAAATGTAATGAGTACTTTTGGGTGTCAGGGAAAATGTATGGAGTAAAAAGTACATTATTTTCTTAGGAATGTAGAAGTAAAATTTGTCTAAAATATAAAAGTACAGATACCAACAAAAAAAAACTACCTAAGTAGTACTTGAAAGTATTTTTACTTTTAGTACTTTACACCACTGCTGGCAAGGATAAGGCTCCAGATATTAATGTTCCTAAAACAACTGTGACGGAAGGTACAATGTGCCGTTTTTATTTATTTATTTAAGATGTGATGCATCTTTCTTAGCCGTCTAAACAAACACTGATCAGCACAATGGAATGTTATAAGGCCTACCTAACCATGTTGAAAATGTGCAAGATTAATATTCAGTATGACATGTATACTCAAAACTTTTACTAATATCCTCTTTTGCATACTTAAAAGTAAAAGGCTAAGTTATAGGTATATGTCAAGCAGATGAATATGGGTTTATCATGCAGATAATGCTTTGTCTGAGCAGGGTCCATGCTGGTCTCTTCATCTCTGTTCACTACCATAGGGAGAGAGGGAGACAAGGGTCATGGTGGTTATGGTGACAGGACCTCGACAATATTAGCTCAAGTCTATTTCTGCTCCCCCATTTAAAAAAAAAAAAAGGTCCAATGCAGCCGTTTTTATCTCAAGATCAAATTATTTCTGGGTAACAATTAAGTACCTCACTAATTAAAACAAAGTCAAAAAGAAGGTTTGGAACTGGTCTATTAACTTATTTACCACCTGGTGATGTCACCAGGCATGCCAACATTCCCTCCCACCAGAACAGCCTGAAATTTCAGGTGGTATTCTCAAACAGCTCTTACTCTAAAAGGGCATTATCATAATTTTACATTTCAATGTCGTCTTGGTAAGCAACTCCACTGTATATTTGCCCTTGTATTTTAGGTTATTGTCCTGTTGAAAGGTGAATTTGTCTCCCAGTGTCTGTTGGAAAGCAGGCTGAACCAGGTTTTCCTCTAGGATGTCACCTGTGCTTAGCTATATTCTGTTAATTTTTATCTCCCCCCAAAAAAACTCCTTAGTCCTTGCCGATGACAAGCATACCCACAATATGATGCAGCCAATTCCATGCTTGAAAATATGATGAGTGGTACTCAGTGTTGTGTTGGATTTTCTCCAAACATAACTGTATTCAGGACAAAAAGTACATTTCTTTGCCCCATTTTTTGCAGTTTTACTTTAGTGCCTTATTGCAAACAGGATGCATGTTTTGGAATATTTTTATTCTGTACAGGCTTCCTTCTTTTCACTCCATCATTTAGATTTGTATTGTGGAGTAACTACAATGTTGCTGTTCCATCCTCAGTTTTATCCTATCACTTTAACTCTCTAACTGGTTTGAAGTCACCATTGGCCTCATGGTGAAATCCCTGAGCGGTTTCCTTCCTCTCCGGCAACGAGGTTAGGAAGGACGCTTGTAGCTTTGTGGTGACTGGGTGTATTGATACACCATCCAAAGTGTAATTAATAACTTCACCATGCTCAAAGGGATATTCAATGTCTGCTTTTTTTTATACCCATCTACCAATAGGTGCCCTTCTTTGCAAGGTATTGAAAAACCTCCCATGTGTTTGTGGTTGAATCCGTGTTTGAAATTCACTGCTCGACTGAGGGACCTTACAGATAATTGTATGTGTGGGTTACAGAGATGAGGTAGTCATTCAAAAATCATGTTAAACACTATTATTGCACACAGAGTGAGCCCATGCAACTTAGTGACTTGTTAAGCAAATTTTTACTCCTGAACTTATTTAGGCTTGCTATAACAAAGGGATGGAATACTTATTGCCGCAAGACATTTCACCTGTTCATTTATTTGTAAAAAATATGTACAAACATAATTCCACTTTTACATGATGGTGTAGTGTATGTGATGGTGTTGTGTGTAGGCCATTGACACAATCTCAATTTAATCCATTTTAAATTCAGGCTGTAGTGTGAATACTTTCTGAAGGCACTGTATATAAAACACATGAAAATGTTGAACTGCACTGGGCCTTTAACAACATAGGACCTTAACAGGACAGGAAGCAGGTGGGTTGTCAGGTCCAGTTCTTTATGGTATTTTCCGTGTGTGTGTGAGTGTGTGTACGATCAGAGTTAAAATCTAAAAAAAGAATGTGAGAGACTGAACAGACTGGAACCGGACCACCATTGCTCACATCTACTAAGCATAAACAGGGGAGGAGGACATAATGCCTGTTTATTGTGATTGTGGCTAGGGCTGTGGCTGCCATTACATTTTGTCAGCCGGTGATTGTCAAGCAAATAACTGCCTGTCTCACGGTAATTGACCGTTAATTAACATCAACACATTTAGCATCTCCTAGCGTGATGCAGGCCTTAAGAACATCTACATTTTTAAAAGTATAATAAATCCATCTAATAAAGCCTACACCATCACAATAAATCCATTATTTATTTTTGACAGGTCTAAAGAAACATGATATGGAGAAAATGTAGTCTATTTCAGAAGAACAGTATAGCATACAATGAATTGTCCTTATGTTAGGTCCTGATCTGGCTATGCCATATGGCTGTGGGCTACACTAATTAATTTAGCAGACAAGATTTGCTTAGAATTCTATAGCATGAAAAATAGAATTGAAGAATTTATTTATAATAATGACAATTACAACAATACTGAATGAACACTTATTTTAACTTAATATAATACATCAATAAAATCAATTTAGCCTCAAATAAATAATGAAACATGTTCAATTTGATTTAAATAATGCAAAACAAAGTGTTTGAGAAGAAAGTAAAAGTGCAATATGTGCCATGTAAGAAAGCTAATGTTTAAGTGCCTTGCTCAGAACATGGGAACATATGAAAGCTGGTGATTCCTTTTAACATGAGTCTTCAATATTCCCAGGTAAGAAGTTTTAGGTTGTAGTTATTATAGGAATTATAGGACTATTTCTCTCTATACGATTTGTATTTCATATACCTTTGACTATTGGATGTTCTTATAGGCACTTTAGTATTGCCAGTGTAACAGTATAGCTTCCGTCCCTCTCCTCGCTTCTACCTGGGATTGAACCAGGAACACATCGACAACAGCCACTCTCGAAGCAGCGTTACCCATGCAGAGCAAGGGAAACAACCACTCCAAGTCTCAGAGCGAGTGACGTTTGAAACGCTATTAGCGCACACCCCGCTAACTAGCTAGCCATTTCACATCGGTTACACCAGCCTAATCTCAGGGGTTGATAGGCTTGAAGGGGTGGGTATAATTTGTGGAACGTTACAACAGGAATCTGTTCCAAAAAACGAAAAGTAAAAGGCTGCCAACCAACAACGCATACAAAAGTAGGAACGCATACAAACCTAGCTAACTAGCTGCCGAATTGGCATCAACTCACCACGCAGCTTATTCTTAATGTTTGTCCATAGGCAAACAGACATGTGAGGACAGACATTTTTCGGAATAAACGTGATGAGTGAAAAACGCAATGAAATAGACCACTCCCTACCCGGTATCTTATTCTGCCACTATATAACTTTGTATAATTAACTAGGAAGTCGGGGCACCAAGGAGAATATTCAGATTACAAAGTTATAATTTTCCTAATTTAACTTTCAGATATTTTAATATCTGATCAATTAGTCTTTGAATTAAATAATTATTATTTACCTCGTCAGTCTCATTCCAAACGTCGTAAATTGTTGGTTATCTGCACAAACCCAGTCTTCACTATGAGTCATCCATACATCAACTGTCTTAAAAGCATTTATTTACTAAGTAATTCACAGAAATGCATAACAAACAGTAGATATCGTTATAAATAAATGATAGAGGAATGTGCCCTAGTGGGCTAAACTGGCATGGCGGCTTGTTAGACAAAAGGGGAGTGGGGGTCAGCTGAGAAGGAACTACAGAGTTGATAATTATAACAATTGAAATACTAATCCTTTGCACATGAACACTCACTCATTCGGGAATAATTGCAATCAATATATATATTTACGCTCAATGTGTCGTCGGGATCTCTGTTGAATAGTTTGTTTCTGTTGGAGAGTTTGTCCGCCCTCTCTCACGGTTAGATTGGGTAGTTCAGAGTGACATTCATTAATGTTGTTATAGGAGAGATGTTTCGGCGGTTGTCGGTCTTCGCGTTCAATGATACCGAATTCCTAGCTGCAGACTAGTAATTAATATCAAAGACTTGTTCTTATTCTGTCGGTATCGATAGTCTAAGAGTTTAACCACGTGGTATGGTTAAAAGTTCAGCAAGAGGAAAGCTTGGTCTTCTCTCAAACCTTGGCCCTCTCGTTATCAAGGTAAGCTGGTCTCCAACCTTTAGCCATCTCGTAATTGAGGTAAGCTTGGTCTGGTGATAGAAAACCTAGGTGGGGGGTTTTATTCGGAAGAGCAGAAAAGGGCCTGTTCCATGACGCCAGACCATAACTGTGCTCATGGGCGGTCCTCTGATTTAGGTAAGACTCCAAAGGGAATTGGAGTTTCCTTCATTAACCTGTCTGGGCTAGGGGGCAGTATTTTCACGGCCAGATGTAAAACGTACCCAATTTAAACAAGTTACTACTCTGGCCCAGAAACTAGAATATGCATATTATCAGTAGATCTGGATAGAAAACACTGAAGTTTCTAAAACTGTTTGAATGGTGTCTGTGAGTATAACAGAACTCATATGGCAGTGAAAAACATGAGAAAAAGTCAACCAGGATGTGGAGGATCTGAGAATTGTAGTTCTTTCTAGTCCCTTTCGAAACTACAGTATCCGTGGGGTTACGTTGCACTTCCTAAGGCTTACATTGGCTGTCTAAAGCCTACAGAAAGTGGTTTGAGCATTCTCCTGTCACTGGGCAGATAATAGGAGCTCAGTTTCTGAGTGGACTGCCTGGCAACAAAGGGATTGGATATGCGCAGTCACGCGAGCACGCTGTTCCTTCTTTTTCTCCTTGAATGAATACGCTATTGTCCGGTTTGAATATTATCGCAATTTTACGTTAAAAATACCATAAAGATTGATTTTAACAGCGTTTTACATCCTTCTAAGTACGGTAATGGAACATTTTGACTTTTCGTCTCTGGTTCCGCGCTCGTGCGTTATGCCTTTGGATAAGTGATCTGTACCCATGAAAAAAACGGAGGTATTTGGACATAAATATGGATTATTTGGAACAAAAACAACATTTCTTGTGGAAGTAGCAGTCCTGGGAGTGCATTCTGACGAAGATCAGCAAAGGTAAGAGAATATTTCTAATACTAATTCTGAGTTTAGGTTGCCCCGAACTTGGCGGATGTCTGTATAGCTCTCTGTGATGGCTGAGCTATGTACTCAGAATATTGAAAAATGTGCTTTTTCCGTAAAGCTATTTTAAAATCTGACAGACTACCCCTGGATGCAACTGCTATCTATAATTCTTTAAATAATATATATTTTGTCAACGTTTATGATGAGTATTTTTGTAAATTGATGTGCACATTCACCGGTCGTTTTGGTGGGAATACATTTTCTGAACATCACGCGCCAATGTAAAATGCTGTTTTTGGATATAAATATGAACTTTATCGAACAAAACATACATGTATTGTGTAACAATGTCCTAGGAGTGTCATCTGATGAAGATCGTCAAAGGTTAGTGCTTCATTTAGCTGTGTTTTGGGTTTTATTGACACATGTCCTTGCTTGGAAAATGGCCTTTTTGAAATCGGACAATGTGGTTACATCAAGGAGAAGTGTTTCTTTAAAATGGTGTAAAATAGTTGTATGTTTGAGAAAGTTGAATTATGACATTGTGTTGTTTTTAATTTGCCGCCCTGATATTTCACTGGCTGTGTCCCGCAGACGCTAGCGTCCCACGTCGCCCATAGAAGTTAAACAGTCCAAAATCACATTACACAATTTCACAAACAGTTCCATCCTTATCCATTCATTTTATACAACCATTTAGATGTAAGTCTCATAGCTGAGGCTATTGTATAAACATGATTATGGAAATGTGGCCATATTGTCTCTCATGAGTTTCACAAAATTGTACCAAATGGACCAGTTCATAGCTGGATTCTTCACCGATCTTTTATACCCTCTCCAGAACATAAATGTTGTTCGGTTCTCCAGTTCTGTGAGGTGGAAGAAATTCCTTTGTCCTCTCTATACTGTGGCCATGAGGAGAGGGTATCCTCGTAGGAATTTACGACCACTCTTACAGAGCCTGGTGTCAGAAGTATAGAGGTCGGGGGATGGTGCTCGCAGTGTCCAAAGAGGGCAACGTCATGACAACCGTGAAGCACTGGGGTGGCAGCATCATGTTGTGGGAGTGCTTTGTTGAAGGAGGGACTGGTGCTCGTCACAAAATAGATGGCATCATGAGGCAGGAAAAATTGTGTGGATATATTGAAGCAACATCTTAAGACATCAGTCAGGAAGTTAAAGCTTGGTCGCAAATGGGTCTTCCAAGTGGACAACGACCCCAAGCATACTTCAAAAATTGTGGCAAAATGGCTTAAGGACAACAAAGTCAAGGTATTGGAGTGGCCATCACAAAGCCCTGACCTCAATCCTATAGAACATTTGTGGGCAGAACTGAAAAAGCAGGTGAGAGCAAAGAGGCCTACAAACCTGACTCAGTTACAACAGCTCTGTCAGGAGGAATGGGCCAAAATTCACCCAACCCTGAATTCACCCTTCCACAAGGAAGCTTATGGATGGCTACCCGAAACATTTGATCCAAGTTAAACAATTTAAAGGCAATGATACCAAATACTAATTGAGTGTATGTAAACTTCTGACCCACTGGGAATGTGATGAAAGAAATATAAGCTGAAATAAATAATTCTCTCTACTATTATTCTGACATTTCACATTCTTAAAATAAAAAGTGGTGATCCTAACTGACCTAAGACAGGGAATTTTTACTAGGATTAAATGTCAGGAATTGTGAAGACTGAGTTTAAATGTATTTGGCTAAGGTGTATGTAAACTTCCCACTTCAACTGTATGTACCAAGGCAACATCTAGACGTTATCAATTGTAGTTATTTATTGTGTAGGTGCTATCCTACAAACTGCCAGGTTTGTAGGAAAATGGTCTTAAGTGGCAACAAATCTGCCCAATAAGCTAAATCGCTTTCCATACACGCAATCCTTGACACACCCACACTCCGGTCACCATATTGGGCTGCAGCCAACCATACTCAGGAATCACACCTGTGTAGAAGCACCTGCTTTCAATATACTTTGAATCCCTCATTTACTCAAATGTTTCCTTTATTTTTGCCAGTTACTGCACCTGTAGAGATCTATAGTCCAGATACTCCTCTATAGAGCCAACCAACAGCATAATTCTATTTCTCCTCCTTTCCCTGGGAATTATTGAAGAGGTGGCCTCCTCCATTTCTGATGCTGGCTTGCCAAGCAGCAATCCCACACAGCTACCAGGATGTGGATGCAGGAGTCCTGTGATTCAATTTGCGGAGTAGAAAATGAGAAGAGTTGAAGTAGAAGCAAAAAACATTCCCCATTAGTAGCTAGCTTTAAAAATCAGCAGACTTGGGTAATCATTATGGTTTGCAGAGGAGGCTGGTGGGAGGAGCTATAGGAAAACAGGCTAATTGAAATAGCTGGAATGGAATTAATGGAACCGAGTCAAACATGTGGTTTCCAAATGTGGTATAAATAATGAAATCAGCTCTGCACTAATTCAGGGTTGGGTAAGTTACTTACTAAATTAAATCTGTTATGAATACTAGTTACCTGTTCAAAATTGTAATCAGTAACGTAACTTTTGGATTACCCAAACTCAGTAACTAAATCGGATTACCTTCCCCTTAAAGGCCCAGTGCAGTCCAAAACATGTTTTTTTCTGTTATATAAAGTATACATCTACACACTGAGGAAGTAATACTATGGTGAAATTGTGAAAATGATGATAACGCAATAAGAGCCGTTGGAAAACACTGCCTGAAGTTTCAGCCCGTTTTGGTGGAATGGAGATTTGGCCTGCCTGGTGAATTGGTTAATAGACCAATAAGAATTTCCAAACCTATGCCAATAACAGCTACTTTTTTATATTGTATTACTCAAACAAATCCCAGAGAGCCCGAGCAAAATTCTTGTTTGATTAATTGCTCTTCGCTAAGAAGCTGTTTATTTTTGGCCATTGTAATTGAAAATAATCGTGATGTGACTATCATTAATGGGATGACTTATTCATTTAATAATTACCTACTACGTTAAATTATTACGCTATTAAATTAGTCATGTAACAATTAACTCATTAGGAATTTAGGGCACCACGGGAAAAGTTTATAACCTCTTAAGGATCCGCCCCTTTTTTTTCAATTCTCACTGAAAATGTCATACCCAAATCTAACTGCCTGTAGCAAGGATATGCATATTCTTGGTACCATTTGAAAGGAAACACTGAAGTTTGTCAAAATGTGAAAGGAATGTAAGAGAATAACAATAGATCTGGTAAAAGATAATTCAAAGAAAAAAAACTTATTTTTCATGTACCATCTTTGAAATGCAAGAGAAAGGCCAATGTATTATTCCAGCCCAGGTAAAAATGTATATTTAGGCCACTAGATGGCAGCAGTGTATGTGTAAAGTTTTAGACAGATCCAATGAACCATTGCATTTCCGTTCAAAAGTTTGTATCAAGACTGCCCAAATGTGCCTAATTTGTTTATTAATAACTTTAAGTTCATAACTGTGCACTCTCAAACAATAGCATGGTATTATTTCACTGTAATAGCTACTGTAAATTGGACAATTCAGTTAGATTAACAATAATTTAAGCTTTCTGACAATATCAGATATGTCTATGTCCTGGGAAATGTTCTTGTTACTTACAACCTCATGACAATCGCATTAGCTAACGTAGGCTAATGCGACACCTAAAACAATAAATCCCTAGTGGTCCAACACAATGACACTTGTTACACAAGATGGAGATGTAAAGAGAGAGCAAGAGATGCAATGATGTATTTACACGTTGAAGGTCTTCCTGGTGTATCTCTGTTGGGCCCTCTGATGGCTTTGTCTTTCGTTCTCAGGTGTAAGTCTCTGTCCACAAGAGGTCACAATGTCCTTAGTTGTCTGTGTACTTGCACTCGTTCTGGAAGAGTGGTCTCCTGAGGACGGCTAATCAGCCTTGTCGATGATCCCAGAGTGGTGATGAAAGAAGTGTAGGACACGATGATTTGAGGAGAATAACTGGATGGTCCTACTTAAATTCACCTTCTTAGATACAGCTACTCAACCGTAGCATTGATTGTTAAGAAATTATTTTGTCTTCTTCAACCTCGTGTTGCGTTTTGGGGGTCACATCTATCTTAGCCCACGCTGCAGCTGTGGTCCATTTTAGTCTGATATGTTCATTCTTAACTCAAATGCTTTATACCCTCGGGTAAAAAGGGGGCGTTTACGTCAGGCTGACACGCTCTCTGGGTTCCCTGGTGCGTGGTTAGTTACGAGGCAAGGTATCACAATTTACTATGATCTCATTAGTGAACTAAAATCACAATCTTATCACAAAAACATTCTCTTTATCCTGGATATTTTCCACACAACGTAAAGTATGTAAACATGATATACACCGTATGAAAACTCTTCAAGTTACATGTTTTTGTTATAACATCTTCATGCACCTTTTAATGACATCACAAAATAGACATATTTTCCATATTCCATCATTCCCAATATTCAAATCTTGAAATATATTGTCCCAGTGTCCATGGTTTGATGTTGTAGTTTAGGGCGGAAAACTCTTCATAAGACAAAGGCATTCTAGTCACCCAAACTAGGCCCCTAAAGGAATCGTCTGCTGCCTATGGTTTACAATCGACGTGCGGTGTCATAAAACCCCCCCACATCCATCCCTCTTCCCCCTCTGTGGGTGAGAGCTCTGTAGAGCTGATCCACTGTAACCTGGTCCTCACAGGAGAGTCATAACAGTAAGGTAATTATAACCCAGAAATAATTGAGAAAAACAGCTGTACTGGACCTTTAACCTTTCTGGGCCCGGGGGCAGTATTGGGTAGTTTGGATGAATGAGGTGCCCAAATTAAACTGCCTACTACTCGGGCTCAGAACGTAGGATATACATATTATCCAACATTATTAGTAGATTTGGATAGAAAACACTCTGAAGTTTCTAAAACTGTTTGAATGATGTCTGTGAGTATAACAGAACTCATATGGCAGGCAAAAACCTGAGAAAAAAATCCAACCAGGAAGTGGATTGTAGTTTGTCAAGACTGGGCCTATTCAGTATACAGTGACTTAGGGTTCAATTTGCACTTCCTAAGGCTTCCACTAGATGTCAACAGTCTTTAGAACGTGTTTCAGGCTTTTGCCGTCAACAGAGAGCGAACAAGACCTCCTGGAGTCTGATGACCGAGAGAATGACATGGCCTCAATTACGCACGTTCACGTGAGGGGTAGCTGTGTTCCATAACGTTTTTCAAGACATTGGAATCGTCCGGTTGGACTATTACTGAAGTTTTACGTTAAAAAGGCCCTAAAGATTGATGCTTTACAACGTTCGACATGTTTCAACGAACGTAAATATAACTTTTGTTGTGAAATTTTTGTCGCGCTTCCTACATTTGGAGTAGCTTACTGAATGTGCAAACAACAAGGAGGTATTTGGACATAGATTATGGACTTTATTGAACAAAACAACATTTATTGTGGACCTGGGAATCCTGGAAGTGCCTTCTGATGAAGATCATCAAAGGTAAGTGAATATTTCTAATGCCATTTATGATTTTAGATGACTCCAAAATGGCAGGTATCTGTATTGCTTGATGTCTTTTTCTGAGCGCCGTACTCAGATTATTGCAAAGTGTGCTTTCCCCGTGAAGCTTTTTTTAAATCTGTCACAGCGGTTGCATAAACGAGATGTTCATCTATAATTCTTTGAATAACAGTTTAATATTTTATCAACGTTGATGAGTATTTTTGTAAATTGTTGTGCTGATTCACCGGCAGTATTGGAGGCAAAATATTTTCTGAACATCACGCGCCAATGTAAAATGGGTTTTTTGGATATAAATATGAACTTTATCAAACAAAACATACATGTATTGTGTAACATTGAGTCCTAGGAGTGTCATCTGATGAAGATCGTCAAAGGTTAGTGCTTAATTTTAGCTGTATTTCTGGTTTTAGTGACCTTTCTCCTGCTTGGAAAATGGCTGTGTGGTTTTTCTTGTGTCGGCACTGTCCTAACTTTATGCTTCGCCGTAAAGCCTTTTTTGAAATCGGACAATGTGGTTGGATTAAGGAGAGGTGTATCTTTAAAATGGTGTAAAATAGTTGTATGTTTGAGAAATTTGAATTATGACATTTTGTTGTTTTGAATTTGCCGCCCTGATATTCCACTGGCTGTGTCCCGCAGGTGGGACGCTAGCATCCCACGTAGCCCATAGAAGTTAAGAGGCATTAGAAGACAAAAAGGATCCATTAAACACATTTGGTGTGTCATCAACGACTTGTAGTCAGACTCGCTCAGGTGGAACAAATTTAACTGCATCTTTTTTCAATGCTGAATTGAATGTCATTGAGAAAACAGAAAGGTGTCTGTATTTTTTCACAAATACCCTTTCTGAATTTAAAAGTAATCTAAGAAGTAATTTAGTTTTTAAAAGCATCTGATGACAATATTTTTTTCTGGTAACATAACTAGGGTTGCACATTTTGGAGAATATTCAGAGGTGGAAACATTCCGTGGGAATTAAAGGGAATATATGCAAATTAATACCATTTAAATGTAGATGTTTTTTGCATTGGATATATCTACCATATCAAATGGAAACAGAAACATAAACCTTTTACCTTATAAGTAGACAATTACAAATTATTAAATCCTTCCAATAGAAATAAAAACAATGTAGTTACAAATTGAACTTTAATTAAATGAGTTGACTCTTCACATGGAATGATTTCGCTGAACAACAAAAGGGAATATTGAAGATGTTTTTTTTATATAAAATGTGTTTACAGCCATGTCTGGTGATTAACTGCACCAAAATTATCAACCTTCCTGGGTGAACACCACATTCAAGTCAGAAACGTTTTCAACATACATCTGTAAAATGATATAAACTAAAGTCTAGGAACTAAAGCTTTGGTTGGCTTTCTCTCAGGCTTCCGAGTCTTCTCCCTGGACTTCTCAATGTCCACCTCTTGAACATCAGCGTACATGTTGGGCCTCATCTTCACTGTCACTTTCCAACCTTGAGGATGGCTCGTTGTCAGGCTCAAAAAGCCTCAAATTTGCCCGGATGGCCACCAATTTTTCAACCCTTGTATTGGTCAGCCTGTTGCGTACTTTGGTGTGTGTGTTCCCAAACAAGGACCAGTTGCGCTCTGAGGCGGCTGATGTTGGTGGGATTTGGAGGATGATGCAGGCAACAGGGGAAAGATCCACAAAGTCCCGTTCACCAGGTGGCTGATGAGATATGTTGGCATGACTGCTATATTTCATCTCCATCCCAAAGCCCTTACTTGGAAATGTACTTCACCAGACTGCCAAGAACCTTGCCCTCATCCAGGCCAAGGTGGCAAGACACAGTAGTGATGCCACCATAGGACTTGATCTCTGCACCAGACAGGATGCTCTTACCAGCATACTTGGGGTCCAACATGTACGCTGGGGCGTGGATGGGCTTCAGGCAGAAGTCTTCACGCTTTTTGATGTATTTCAGAACTGCAGTTTCCTCTGCTTGGAGCAACAGCGAAGTGGGCAGGGCAGTACAGATTTCTTCTCTTACATCTGCAAGCAGAGTCTAGACATCAGACAGGATGGCATTGTCTCCCTCATTCCGTGCAATGGCTAATGCTATAGGTTTCAGGAGTTTCAGGTTGCTTACCACTCTCTCCCAAAATACCTCACCCGGGAGGATACTCTTGATGGGGCTGTCTATATAAGCAGACTGTGATATGGCCATTTCTTGGAGAGACTCCTTCCCCTCCAGGAGACTGTCAAACATGATGACAACACCACCCCAATGGGTGTTGCTGGGCGCTTCAATGTGGTGATCTTATTCTTCTCACTTTGCTTGGTGAGGTAGATTGCTGCTATAACTTGATGACCCTTCACATACCTAACCATTTCCTTGGCTCTCTTGTAGAGTGTATCCATTGTTTTCAGTGCCATGATGTCCTTGAGGAGCAGATTCAATGCACGAGCAGCATAGCCAATGGGTGTGATGTGAGGGTAGGACTCCTCCACTTTAGACCAAGCAGCCTTCATGTTCACAGCATTGTCTGTCATCAGTGCAAATACCTTCTGTGGTCCAAGGTCATTGATGACCGCCTTCAGCTCATCTGCAATGTAGTGACTGGTGTGTCTGTTGTCCTTTGTGTCTGTGCTCTTGCAGAATACTGGTTGAGGGGTGGAGAGGTAGTTAATTATTCCTTTCCCACGAACATTCAACCACCCATCAGAGATGATTGCAATACAGTCTGCTTTCTCTATGATTTGCTTGACCTTCACTTGAACTCTGTTGAACTCTGCATCCAGCAAATTAGTAGATAAAGCATGTCTGGTTGGAGGGGTGTATGCTGGGCGAAGAACATTTAGAAATCTCTTCCAATACACATTGCCTGTGAGCATCAGAGGTGAACCAATTGCAGACACAACTCGAGCAATACATTCATCAGCATTTCTGACTACGTTCCTCCGTTGAGTCAGAAATCTTCAGATTCCAGGAGGACTATGAGCTGTTGCTATCGATAAGGTGTCTGATTCATCATTTTCACCTCGAATAGAAGTAGAGGAACTTTTGTCAGAGGTTGCTTGTTGTGAGCGCTGTGGGAACTTTATGCACTTGGCCAGATTATTCTGCATCCTTGTTGCATTCTTCACATATGATTTGACACAGTATTTGCAAATGTACACAGCTTTTCTTTCTACATTAGCTGCAATGAAATGTCTCCACACATCAAATAGTGCCCGTGGCATTTTCCTGTAAAGAGAAGGAAAAAAAAGGAGTAAAAAAAACTAACAATTTCATGCACAGATAAATAGTTAAGAACTTATCTTACAAAGGAGTTGTTTAATCTAAATGTTTTAAAAATGAAACATGTTAGGAAACAGGTGAATTAACACTCCTCAGTTAGCAGGCTCAAGCAAACTCAAACCCACATGGTAGCAAAAACTAACTAGCAGAAATTGTTAACAAGTTAGAAATTATGTAAAACACACTATTCTGTAGGCTACTATTTACTAGTTAAATAAATACAAATAAATTGCATGTATGCCATATAAAATGTATTCACGCCACCCTGTATTGTAATCAAAACTTACCAGAAAGCATGTGGTCCTTGGCTCAGACAGTGTAGTAGTGTGGGCTAAATAGCATCTCATTAGTGTGCAAGATCTTGAGAATCCGCTGTACATGTGATGGAAGAATGCACTGTCCATGCAGAGGGTTACAATTCCATTGAATTGGGGATAGTTTAAGCAAAATATGCCACAAGACCTAGAATTGCCTTATGTGTATCCCACAAAAAAAGGTTCACCGTTATAAGCTAACTTTTTTGATGAATTTAAGCAATATTCCCAAAATACCCGGTCTTAACTCCCCATGGAAAATGTAAGGAAATCAGATTTCATGTAGCTGATTACATGCACTTGTTACTTCCCAACCCTGAATGTAGTAAATTAAAATTACAGAGCAATTAAATCTGCATTGCTAGTTGGTTACCCACACATGTTAATGTTATATTAACGTTGATCATTAACGTTATTCTAAGAGGGACTCAATCATACCCACTTATCCCTCATTCTTTTACATGTCCTTAATGACTAAGCCCACACAGGTATTTTGCTAAACCAACAAACATCTTGACTTACTAAAAAGCCAAAGTGAAGGGTAATATTAAAATCATATGGCTCACGACAAATGAAAGACAAGGAGTTAATTCGGATCAAAACTAATAAAAAAAATCTATGGTCTATAGATGAGTGTGTGTGTGTGTGTATGCCTGCGTGTCTATAATATAATTGTGCATAAGTACTACTTCTCTTCCTGACAGTCACTTGGTCACGAGAAAGAAAGGGTGGTTGTGGTACTTGCCTCTTTCCCAGCCAGTGATGGAGCTAAAAAAAACATATGTCCTACAGCCTAGTCTAACTACAGAGCATGGGACATGGTTAGAGGTCAGTGGAGTACTGAGTAGGCGACTACTGACAAAAAAACAGCCTGCAAATGTGTAAACACATCTATTAGAGAGGGAGTAGAAGACTAAAATATAATGCCCATTAATAGTTATGAATGTACACACAAATGCTGGATATTTCTATAGATTGGAGATTTATATAGCGCAACCAATTGCTTTACGCATTTTAGACTGAGGTCTGTGGGCACTATGCTTATAGTTCTGGATCGCTTCTCTCCGCCCAGTAACATATTTTGTATTGTGTAAGAAAGGTAGTCCTGAATACTAGGGATGCATTGACATGACATTTTTGGCTGATACCGATATCCAATATTGAACATTTTAGCGGCCTTTAAGCATTCAAGTACAGTTAAATAGTTAACACACACACACACACACACACACACACACAGCGGTCTAAGGCACTGCATCTCAGTGCAAGAGGCATGACTACAGTCCCTGGTTTGAATCCAGGCTGTCTCACATCCGGCCGTGATTGGGAGTCCCATAGGGCGGCGCACAATTGGTCCAGCGCCGTCCGGGTTTGGCAGTCATTGTAAATAAGAATTTGTTCTTAAAATTACTTGCCTAGTTAATGCAGGCAGAAAAGAGCTCCAACTTCTTAATCATAGCGTCAAGTTTGTCCCGCACATTGAATATAGTTGTGGAGAGTCCATGTAATCCTAGATTCAGATCATTCAGGTGATAAAAAACATCATACAGATAGGCCAGTCGTGTGAGAAACTCGTCATCATGCAAGCGGCCAGACAAGTGAAAATTATGGTCAGTAAAGAACTTTAGGCTCGTCTCTCAATTGAAAAAAAAAAAAAAAAAAAAAGTGTCAGTACTTTGCCCCTTGATAACCAGCGTCAAAACATTACATGGTCGCTGCCCATGTCATTGCATAATGCAGAAGTTACACAAGAGTTCAGAGGCCTTGCTTTAACAAAGTTAACCATTTTCACTGTAGTATCTAAGACATCTTTCAAGCTGTCAGGCATTCGCTTGGCAGCAAGAGCCTCTCAGTGGATGCTGCAGTGCACCCAAGTGGCGTCGGGAGCAACTGCTTGCAGGCGCATTACCACTCCACTATGTCTCCCTGTCATGGCTTTTGCGCCATCAGTACAGAGACCAACACATCTTGACCACCAAAGTCCTTTTGATGTCACAAAGCTGTCCGTCCAGTACTTTAAAAATATCCTCTCCTGTTGTCCTGGTTTCCAGCGGTTTGCAGAAGAGGATGTCTTCCTTAATTGACCCCCCATAAACGTAACAGACATGTGCCAGGCCCGCCACGTCTGTTGAGTCATCCAGCTGTAATGCATATAATTCACTGGCTTGTATGCGAAGCAGTAATTGTTTCAAAACATCTCCTGCCATGTCACTGATGCGTCGTGGGACAGTGTTGTTTGAGGAAGGCATTGTCTGTATAGTTCTTTGGCCTTTTCCCCCAGCATTGTCCCAGCTTTAAAACCTCTTACATCTAGATGTTCCGCTAGCGGAACACCTGCTCCAATATCCAATGACGGGCATGGCGAGAAATACAAACTCCTCGAAAATCCGAAAACTTCAATTTTTCAAACATATGACTATTTTACACCATTTTAAAGACAAGACTCTCCTTTATCTAACCACACTGTCCGATTTCAAAAAGGCTTTACAACGAAAGCAAAACATTAGATTATGTCAGCAGAGTACCCAGCCAGAAATAATCAGACACCCATTTTTCAAGCTAGCATATAATGTCACAAAAAACAAAACCACAGCTAAATGCAGCACTAACCTTTGATGATCTTCATCAGATGACACTCCTAGGACATTATGTTATACAATACATGCATGTTTTGTTCAATCAAGTTCATATTTATATAAAAAAAACTGCTTTTTACATTAGCATGTGACGTTCAGAACTAGCATTCCCACCGAACACTTTCGGTGAATTTACTAAATTACTCACGATAAACCTTCACAAAAAACATAACAATTATTTTAAGAATTATAGATACAGAACTCCTTTATGCAATCGCGGTGTCCGATTTTAAAATAGCTTTTCGGGTGAAAGCACATTTTACAATATTCTGAGTAGATAGCCCGGCCTTCATGGCTAGCTATTTTGACACCCACCAAGTTTGGTACTCACCAAACTCAGATTTACTATAAGAAAAATTGGATTACCTTTGCTGTTCTTCGTCAGAATGCACTCCCAGGACTTCTACTTCATCACCCAATGTTGTTTTGGTTCCAAATAATCCATAGTTATATCCACATAGCGGCGTTTTGTTCGTGCGTTCAAGACACTATCCGAAGGGTGACGCGCCCGGCGCGTATTGTGACAAATAATTTCAAAATATTCCATTACCGTACTTCGACGCATGTCAAACGCTGTTTAAAATCAATTTTAATGCGATTTTTCTCGTAAAAAAAGCGATAATATTCCGACCGGGAGTCGTTGTTTTCGTTCAAAGACTGAAAATGTAAACATGGAGTTGTCTCGTGCACACGCGACCCAGTCTCATTGTTCTCAGATCGACCACTTACCAAATGCGCTACTGTTTTTCAGCCAGAGACTGCAAAGTCATCATTCAACGTTCTGCCGCCTTCTGAGAGCCTATGGGAGCCTCAGGAAGTGTCACGTTACAGCAGAGATACTCTGTTTTGGATAGAGATGGCAAAGAAGGCCAAGAAATGGTCAGACAGGGTACTTCCTGTACAGAATCTTCTCAGGTTTTGGCCTGCCATTTGAGTTCTGTTATACTCACAGACACCATTCAAACAGTTTTAGAAACTTTGGAGTGTTTTCTATCCAAAGCTAATAATTATATGCATATTCTAGTTTCTGGGCAGGAGTAATAACCAGATTAATTCGGGTACGTTTTTTATCCGGCCGTGAAAATACTGCCCCCTATCCATAACAAGATATCTGCGGCAGCAGGAAGAATTAAGTCCTCCACAATAGTATGGGGCTTGCCTGTCCTAGCCACTAGGTAGCTCACCATATAAGACACTTCTAGCCCCTTCTTATTAATGGTATCTGTTGCTTTTGTCTTACTACTCGAAAGTCGTCTTTATTCTCACTCAAAAAACTCCCGTGGCTTATTTTTCAAATTGTCATGTTTAGTTTCTAAATTTCTGCGCAAGAGTGAAGGTTTCCCGTGAGAGAGTAACCGTTTTTTTAAAATGTTATTTATTTCACCTTTATTTAACCAGGTAGGCTAGTTGAGAACAAGTTCTCATTTGCAACTGCGACCTGGCCAAGATAAAGCGTAGCAATTCAACACATACAACAACACAGAGTTACCCATGGAATAAACAAAACATACAGTAGAACAAAAGAAAACAAAAAGTCTATATACAGTGAGTGCAAATGAGGTAAGTTAAGGCAATAAATAGGCCATGGTGGCGAAGTAATTACAATATAGCAATTAAACACGGGTTAGCAAGCAAGCAGTTGGCAGACCGGGGCTAGCAAGTTAGCCTTTGGGGGACGTCGCGATGGGGGTAAGTCTGTTTTTGCCTCTTCGTGCGGTGACGTCGATAGACCAGTCGTGCAATTAGTAGGGTTCCAAGTAGCTCTAGGTAGCTAGTAGGCCGCGGTTAGCAGAATGGGCCTTCAGCGGACGTCGTGCCTGAGGGGCCTGTTGGAATCCTCGGGCAGATTATGTCGGTGTTCCAGTCGTAGAGGATCGGCGGGGTTCCGTGCTCCGTACCGGCAGTAGAAGGGGTCTGGATATTGTAGCCCATGAGTGGGCTTTGGTGGTAGCACAGGAACCCTGGCCGGGCTAGCTTCAGGCTAATTGGTGCTTGCTCCGGGATGGAAATGTTCAGAGTTTGCGGTAGGAATCTGGGGATATGGGGGGGAGGGGAAAATATAATAATAATAATAATAATAGGTCCGTTATGCTCTGGTTTGAGTCACGTTGTTCGAACTGGCGAGAGCTTTCCGAGCTAAAGGTTAGCTGATGACCGCTAGCAATGGTTTGCTGACTGATAGCTGGTAGGTAGTTAGCTGGATAGCTTCAGTTGAGGGATTCCAGATCCGAAGTAAATAGAAATACTTTAGGAAAAAAACAGATCCACGCCACATTGGGTGAGGTGGGTTGCAGTTAATGTGATTGGATGTTAGTTATTTGACTAGGCTACCTGTATTTTACATTGTTGTTATTTCGCTGAACACTAGATGGCTTAATTACATTTTTGCCAGTGAAACGAGGCTACTGAGGCGAGGGGGGAAAAAAACACCCAAACGTATAGCCCCATTGGAAAATATATTTTTAAATATGAATCACATTTTTATTTGGCGTACCCCCGACGGCATTGCGCTTACCCTACTTGTACCTTAGTTTGGGAATACCTGCTTTAGTGCAAACTGTAATTTAACTGAAAATTTGAGTTCAGGTAGTCCTCATCGGTTCAGTTTGGTTTCTAGTGTATACACCCCTCGACATGTTTCTGATGGTCCTGTAGGGATACTATGTATTTTCAGGGTTTTGTTCAAGCCCGGCAGCACAAACACCTGACAAACAATACCATTAGCTGAATCAGTTGATATGAGCTTGCACATAAGCCTGCAACACACCTGTAGGACTAGGGTCAAAAAACACTTTAAAAAATGTATCAGTTATTTAAAGGTGCACTATTCAGAAATCACTCTGCCATTTCCTGGCTGCTAAAATTCTAATAGTTCACCTAATTTCAGTTTGTGACAAAACAAGCAAGTCAAGTGTAGAGAATCATTGTACCATCTAAACTGCTGTGAATTCTATTTTCAATAACCAAAAATTTTGTATTTTCAGCTGTTTGAAGTTGGTGTACAACACTGAAACTAAAAGACCAAAAAGTTACATATTGCAGCTTCAAGGCTTCATGGATCAACAATAATGAGGTCATGTACTGTATATCTGCAGTGCAGCAGTGGCACTACCAGCACCACTCTCCTCTTCCTCCAACTTTCCCTTTAGCTAATGGATGTCTGCTGTTGTGTTGATAGTGGCCAATAACATTATTAGCAATGGAAAAATTAAGATTGAATCCCCTGTACAGTATGTTTTGTTGGGTTGGGGATAAGGGTCGGTTGTAAGGGTTAGTTGTGTATGGTTGTTTTATCATCTTGTGGTTATCTCTTGGTTCCCTCAGGAAATACATTATTTTTGTGTCTGGTCCCAGATCTGGTTGGGCTATCTTGCCAACTCCTACTGATGTGTTGTGCCACTGACTACAGTTGTCAAACTATTACATTTGTCATTTTTGCAGATGCGCTTATCCAGAGCGACTTACAGGAGCAGTTAGGGTTAAGTGCCTTGCTCAAGGGCACATCAACAGATTTTTCACCTTGTCGGCAATGGGATTCAAACCATTGGCCAGCTACCTGCCGTCCATTAAGAGTATTCAGTAGGGATGCACGATATATCGGTGAGCATATCAGAATTGGCCGATATCAGCTAAAAATGCCAACATCGACCCGATGTCTAGTTTAACACCGATATGCAAAACCGATGTCAAAGCTGACGTGCATACCTATATAACGTAGGTAGATGACGTAATGACGCCATGAAAATACAGCACTACACAGAACAAAAGCAGAAAAATACTAAGCGCACACTTCCAACAACTAGTTAAAGTTGAGCAGTCATTTGAAAGGAAGAACATTTCAGCGAGACAACTCAAAAGCAAAACCCGTTAATGCCAAGATAATGGAATTTATTGCCCTTGACAATCAACCGTCTTCTGTTGTGGATGACATTGGCTTTCGCCGACTGGTCATACACACTATTTTTCAGATGTTTCCCTACAGGAGTTACAGTATTGTTTAAACGTACATCTATGAGCTACATGTTATGGGCGTCACTGCTATTAGCTTCACGACTGACATTTGGACCAGCGACGTCAGCCCCATGAGCATGCGGAGTCTGACCACACAGTGTGTTGATGAGGATTTCATACGGAGGAAAGCCGTATTGCATGCTCAAGAATGTGCTGTTTCTCATACCGCTGCTGCCATTTCAATGGCATTTGAGAACATGTTTGAAACTTGGCAACATGAACACACTCTTAGCGCCATTCAAAAAACTGACTTGAGAATTAAGCTCATCAACTGCGTCTGCAGCAGACGTGATACCCTCGGTCATGGCATTGAAACGGCTGCTCAACAAAACTGCCAATACAGACCGTGGGGTTAAATTTACAAAAGTACTTGAGGCTGTGAACAAGCGATTCGTTGCATTCTCTCTGAGCCTCTTTACAGTGTCGCCACCATGCTCAATGCTAGGTACAAGGACCGCTACTTTGACGCAGACAAGAAACACGTTTTACGTGTTTACGTGAAATGTTACATACACAGCTGGACAAGATGGAAACGGACACAGTGACCGTGCGCACCGAGGAAGAGAGGCCATGGACAGACAGCTGAAACTTCACTGCTTGACATGTATGAGGAAATCTTGGTTGAGAATGAAATGACTGAACAAATTAAAAATGTAACACAGCAATTAAGTGGAAACAAAATATGTTTTGAATATGTTTTACTGGTAATGGGGACATGTAAATGCCATCAAAATAACTTTTTTTGTGTGTATGTGTGTGACCTTTATTTAACAAGGACAAGACACAGGTCTTTCCATCATTCTATGATTTTGTGTGTGCAAATGAACTCAAGCTTACGGACAATGTCAAATGTGATATAGCGAAGCACCTGAGTGAGCTGGGTGCACAATTACGCAGGTACTTTCCCGAAACGGACGGAACAAACAACTGGATTCGTTATCCCTTTCATGCCCTGCCTCCAGTCCCCTTACCAATATCTGAACAAGAGAGCCTCATCTAAATTGCAACAAGCGGTTCTGTGAAAATTTAATTTAATCATAAGCCACAGCCAGATTTCTGGATTGGCCTGCGCTCAGAGTATCCTGCCTTGGCAAATTGCACTGTTAAGACACTGATGCCCTTTGTAACCATGTACCTATATGAGAGTGGATTCTCAGCCCTCACTAGCATGAAAACTAAATACAGGCACAGACTGTGTGGCGAAATGATTTAAGGCTCTTTCCAATACAACCCAACATTGCTGAGTTACGTGCATCCTTTCAAGCACAACATTCTCATTATCCTCTGGTGAGTTATTCACAATTTTCAATGAACAAATAAGGTTTTACATGTAAGATGGTTAAATAAAGAGCAAAATTGATTATTATTTGTGCCCTGGTCATCTAAGATCTCTGTCACTTCCCACGAGCCGGGTTGTGACACAAACTCACACTCATTCTTATGTTTAATAAATGTATCGTATAGTGTGCGTGGCAGGCTTACAATGATGGCAATAAACAACATTTGAGAGTGTGCTGACCCTGGTGAGTGGGTACGCAGCAGCTGAAGGTTGAATGTTTGAAGGGGGTACAGGACTATAAAAAGTTGGGGAACAACTACTATAGCCTACACCTAGCCTATAGACTACACCCCTAGCCTACACCTATCCTGAATACACCCCAGGTCCACTGCCGCCCCCTCCCTCCCTCCACTGTAGGGGTAGTACTGCAGCCACTTCATGTTTTTGATTTAACCAAACTGGAAGACCAGGTGTGATAAATTGAGTCAATCACTGAACTGATAAATTAGCTCAGTAGGTCTGGCGCCTAACTGGGAAAAAATCCATCCAGTAGTCTGGGAATATCTACCCTTGTGCTACAGGATCAATAGGCACCATCTTCATCATTTACCCCAGGGGTGTCAAATTCATTCCCTACTGGGCCTACTGTCTGAAGGTTTTTGTTTTTTCCTTTCAATTAAGACCTAGACAACTGGGGTTTAATTACTGACCTTCATTAATTACGTTAGAGGGCATTTGTTGAAATCCCTCTGTCAAGACCATTGTAAAAGGCATAAGAATGTGATCAACATTTTTAAGTTAGACTATTTGGTTATTTCACAAGATCAGCTTATTTGTTCTGATAAGTGAGATAATTAGCAGTAAACTGTTGAACTTGTCTAGGGCCATCTGTTGATACGCAAAACTGAAAAGGTTGAATAAAACGTAAGATGTTAAAATATTGGAGTAGCCCAATTTGTCCCAATTTCACATTCAAATCGCCTAGAATAGAGAATAGGCAGTAGCCTATATTCCACCAGTAGAGACCACCTACATTGTTCAAGTATAGATAGGCATTCCACTGAGCAAAGAACAAAATAAAATGTCCCTCAAGTGCCTAATGTTGGCAAGTTTGACGAACACACGACCTGCATCAAAATCAGAACAAATTCCTCATAACCAAATGTGCATCCGCCAAGGTTGCGCGGCAACAGTCATTTTCACATAAACATTGTTATAGTGTAACAAAAAGACAAATGACTAACCTTGATTCGATAGCCTTAATTATCCACTTGATACAATCGGATCAAACACCAATTCAGTTTCCGGGCCCTTCTGCAACACGTAATGTAAATCTTACAGCAATGAAGTCTCATAAAGCGGGAATGTTTCTCTGGCAACCTCCCGAAACAATGAGGGAAGGTTAGGTCTTCAAACAGCTG
Organism: Salmo trutta; assembly: GCF_901001165.1. Lineage (NCBI taxonomy): Eukaryota > Metazoa > Chordata > Actinopteri > Salmoniformes > Salmonidae > Salmo > Salmo trutta. Next base: position 14,503,055 of record NC_042984.1, on the reverse strand, counting down.
TTTCCAAAATGGAGTTAGCCATCCCACAGCCAATCAGACATCGTCTTGTGATCCAGGCTCACATTTCACTCACGCTGAAACGTGAAACTCTTCATAACTTCAAATATGAAAACGAATAGAATGTGACAAAATTAAGCTTTAGCCTAGGCCTAATTCTCAAATCGCATATAGCCTAAACGGCAGCCTACTGGGCAATCTGGGAATTGACTAAAATAGTGTTCTGTTCTATAATTCTTTTCTATTCTACCCAATGAAACCATCCTCCCTCTCTACTGGACATGTAGGCCTAGGGTTTTGCAAAACACACATCTGAATTTCAAATGTGTTTATTCATCTATTGATCAATGCAGGCCTACTCTGAAATATGAAAACACTGCAGACATGCTTAGACATCTTAGAAAAAGAAATTGATTAGCTAATTACAATATAACACTGTGGAATGTAACTTAATGACAAAATCTATAAAAAAAACAACTTGGCGTTTCATAAAATAATGAATAAAATATGAACTCATGAGTATACAACACATTATGAACACCTGTTTCCATGACATTGAATGACCAGGTGAAAGCTATGATCCCTTATTGATGTCACTTGTTAAATCCACTTCAATCAGTGTAGATGAAGGGAAGGAGACAGGTTCAAGGATTTGCGCAACTCAATATTAGGAAGGTGTTCCTAATGTTTGGTATACTCAGTGTATATTGAGTGAGGTCATCTGCACAATATAACCTAACCTTTAAATGGCCCGTGGTAATAATTAAATATTTGGCACAATGACATAGCTCCAGTGTTGCTGGGTAGGTATCCCCATAGCTGGCTTGTGTACCCTGGGTTGAGATTGTAACTGGTAAAACAGAATATTATGGACCAGTTTCCAGATCACAGCATAGGCAATTTCAATGGCGAATTTCCATGGTAATAATAAATGGCCCATGGTAATAATTAAATATTTGGCACAATGACATAGCTCCAGTGTTGCTGGGTAGGTATCCCCATAGCTGGCTTGTGTACCCTGGGTTGAGATTGTAACTGGTAAAACAGAATATTATGGACCAGTTTCCAGATCACAGCATAGGCAATTTCAATGGTGAATTTCCATTGAACATACTTTCAGTCTAGGACTAGGGTTAATCTGTGTCCAGGAAACCTGCCCTAAGTGTTGTTAATGCAAAGAAAACACAAAGCAGCTATATCCATCTGCAACGTTACATCAAAATAATTGTCTGTGGATTCAAACTTGTCTAGAACAATGCATAAACAAGGCCATTTCACCTACATACTAGCTATTCAATGTCAAATGTTCATGTTAATTTGAGCTATGTTAACGTTAATATGTAATACTGTAGTCGGTACTATTTTTTTTAAATTTATATCATACAACTATCCACGATTTCCAATGCTAGTGGGGGAAATCAAATCAGGATGAGTGACAACTGATCAGGACTAGTTAAACTAGTATTAATATGAACAAATGTGCATCAATATTGCTTTGGTGTCCCTGTCATGTAGGTACACTACCGTTCAGAAGTTTGGGGTCACTTAGAAATGTCCTTGTTTTTGAAAGAAAAGCAAAAAAATATGTCAATTAAAATAACATCAAATTGATCAGAAATACAGTGTAGACATTGTTAATGTTGTAAATTACTAAATTACTATTGTAGCTGGAAATGGTTGATTTTTAATGGAATATCTACATAGGTATACAGAGGCCCATTATCAGCAACCATCACTCCTGTGTTCCAATGGCACGTTGTGTTAGCTAATCCAAGTTTATCATTTTAAAAAGCTAATTGATCATTAGCAAACCATTTTGCAATTATGTTAGCACAGCTGAAAACGGTTGTTCTGATCAATTACATGCTCAAAATGGCCAGTAACAAAGAACTTTCTTCTGAAACTCGTCAGTCTATTCTTGTTCTGAGAAAGGAAGGCTATTCCCATGCGAGAAATTGCCCAGAAACTGAAGATCTCGTACAACGCTGTGTACTACTCCATTCACAGAACAGCGCAAACTGGCTCTAACCAGAATAGAAAGAGTGGGAGGCCCCGGTGCACAACTGAGCAAGAGGACAAGTACAATAGTGTCTAGTTTGAGAAACCGACACCTCACAAGTCCTCAACTGGCAGCTTTATTAAATAGTACCCGCAAAACACCAGTCTCAACGTCAACAGTAAAGGATGCTGGCCTTCTAGACAGAGTTGCAAAGAAAAAGCCACATCTCAGACTGGCAAATAAAAAGAAAAGATGGGGAAAAAAAACACACACACACTGGACAGAGGAACTCTGCCTAGAAGGCGAGCATCCTGGAGTCGCCTCTTCACTGTTGACGTTGAGACTGGTGTTTTGTGGGTACTATTTAATGAACTTTCTCAAACTAGACACTCTAATGTACTTGTCCTCTTGCTCAGTTGTGCACCGAGGCCTCCCACTCGTTCTATTCTGGTTAGAGCCAGTTTGCGCTGTTCTGTGACTAGTACACCGCATTGTAGATCTTCAGTTTCTTGACAATTTCTCACATGGGATTGCCTTCATTTCTCAGAACAAGAATAGACTGATGAGTTTCAGAAGAAAGTTCTTTGTTACTGGCCATTTTGAGCCCGTAATTGAACCACAAATGCTGATGCTCCAGCTACTCAACCAGTCTAAAGGCCAGCCTTATTGCTTCTTCAATCAGAACAGTTTTCAGCTGTGCTAACATAATTGCAAAAGGATTTTCTAAAGATCAATTAGCCTTTTCAAATTATAAACTTGGATTAGCTAACACAACGTGCCATTGGAACACAGGAGTGATGGTTGCTGATAATGGGCCTCTGTATGCCTATGTAGATATTCCATTAAAAAAAAGCTGTTTCCAGCTACAATAGTCATTTACAACACTGTCTACACTGTAGTTCTGATCAATTTGATATTATTTTAATGGACAAGAAGTGTTTTTCTTTCAAAAACAAGGATATTTCTAAGTGACCTCAAACTTTTGAAAGGTAGTGTAGGTACACTGTAGCCTTCGGCGCTCAGTAACGCAGACATTACAGGTCTTGAGTGGTTCAGGAAGAGCGTGGCGCCAGCAACAGCAAGTTCATGGGTTTCAATTCCTGCAGGAATTACATACACACATGCTACAATTGTACGCTATCCACTCACTTCACTGTACGTTGCTTTGGATAAAAGTGGCATACTTGTATGATTACATACAAATTAAACCCCATTCATAACCCCTTGCATATCTATCATTATCAAAAATAGATTAAGGCAAAGTATGTCCTGTAACTACATGGTGTTTGAATATCACCATGCAGATGAAGAGTCTCAGTACATGTATTCTGAGAAATTAAGGAGAAAGTGAGTGGCATTTCAAATGGGCACAGTTGAACGTCTTCCTCTATGGGAAATAAATCTTACAATGGAAATCAGAGCCGTTTTAAAACCGAGAGGCAGAAATACTAAATAAGTAAACATGCATTAGTAGCTCCTGTAAAGCTTCCTCACCAGAACTTAAAGCTGCCTTATGCTTGGCCATGTGGAGTGTAGTAGGCCCCATATTAATTTTTATCTCAAAGGTAAAAACTGATCCTATATCAGCACTCCTACTCTGAGACGCTTTTTGAATATGGGCCCAGACATCTCTTTAGCTCTTCCTGTAGTGATTTCTACAAAATGACTTTTGCTGCATTTATACAGGCAGCCTTATTCTGATTGTTTTTCACTAATTGGTCTTTTGACCAATCACAGATCTTTTTTAGATCTGATTGTTTTTCACTAATTGGTCTTTTGACCAATCAGATCTAAAAAAGATCTGTGATTGGTCAAAAGAACAATTAGTGGAAATAATAAACAGTGGTGTCCTCAGTCTGGTCCCAGATCTAGTTTTCTGTTTTACCAACTATGGTCAATGTCACATCAATGACCATAGGCGTTGGCAAGACAGCACAAACACATCTGGGACCAGGCTAGTGTCCTCATAGTAGCGAGAAGTGGTGGTGGTCATTATCAGTAACAGTAGTAGAGCTGAGAGCGTAGCCCCCTGAAGGTGTCGTCATCCCTAGCACCACCACCAGGCTGCTCCCCTTCAAACAGCATGGAGTCTGGGAGGACTACGCCCTCTAGAGGATCTGGCTGGCAGAACTCCACTATAAACTCCTCCTCAGAGTCCAGTAATGTCTTTGACCAGGCTGACATGTCAAGGTGTCTGGCCACACCACCATACTCCTCTGGCAGGACGGATCGAGGAATGTTGCAGTGCAGAGAGCGCAGGTCTGACCCGTGGAGAACGTACTGTATGAAAAATAAGGGAATTATGTTAGGCTGATGTCTCACAAAGGAGCCAGTACTTCAAGAGGGCTTCTACCCCATGTTCATTTGATTAGGTTTATTCATAATGGTTTTAAAACACTTTGGAAATCACTGAAATCATATCACGACTGTTATACGAGATAAATGTAATCTGAATGCAGTGATCAAATTAACAGGTTACCATGTACAGAAAAAGGAGGATATGAAGAAAGACTCCATATTATGTAAAAGACAAAGAAATGAAACTCACCCTCTCTGCCATCTTCTCCTTCAGAAAAGGCTTAATTATTGCAAAGATCCCTTTGAAAATCCGGGGCTCATTTATGATGTTAACAGCCTTGATCCTTATTGGGAAGCTATCCTGAAATCCAACATTAAAATTTCTGTTATTGACAGAAGACAAGCCATATCTCAAGGGTGTTGTGTTTTCAACAAAACATATTTCATAAGATACATATTCTAGATAGATCTCAGTGTATTTTGATCATGCTGTAATGGGTGACAATATCAAAACTTAAATAACAATGTCATTGATGGCTTACCTGAAGGATGCTGACAACCTTCTTGGCCAGGAACGGGCCCGGATTGGATGCCTGGGACAAGCCCACCCCAGTGTAGTCTGCTAAGATGACGATCCCATTCACCTGAGTCTCCTCTGGCTGAATCAGCTTCTCCAGAGTCAGGTAAATGGCCCGGATGTTGTCCTCAAATGGATAGTCATTTGCTTTCCATTTTCCTGTTGTAAAATAACGTATATTTAGTAACTCTGTCCTATGCTTGGCCTTTTTCAATCTGAATACGTTTTATCAAGGCTATTATCGGACATGTTTTCAAGATTAAAAAAAAATATTATAGATGTTTATGGGCAGCTATTAGCACCTATGTTATGCATTATAGTGCATTATACATAGGTCATAACACACTGACCAGGTCTGAGACAGAGGATGTAGCGTCCATTAAGGTCTGGATGGGGCAGAACAGTCAGGAAGCCCAGGTCTAACACATGTTTGACTGTGGAGGGCTTCAGGTCCTGGAAGACCTCGGGCCAGGCCCGCCGGCTGCTGTGGTAGTTGAGGAGCAGCTGCATGGCACGGTCATAGTCAAACTTTCTGGTGGATGGACAAGGAGACGGGACAGGTCATCATTATGTAAGCTTCAAGATAGAACATCTTCAATAAGATGACACCAGGGCCCTTATTCATAAAGTGTCTTAGAGTATAAGTGCTGATATAGGATCAGCTTTGCCATTCAAATCATAATATGATTATATGGACAGGGGGGACCTGATCCTAGATCAGACCTCCTACTGTTAGACGCTTAAGGCCAGTTTCCTGGATCATTGTACAGAGAGCATTATGGGTAGTTACTGTAGTGCATTATGCTTTACCTGGCCCGTAGGAAGCGCAGGAGAAAGGCATCGTCCAGCCTGGTCCGGAGCTTAGGCTGCTCCTTCAGCACCATGTCCCTCAGGGCCTGCGCGTCTCTCAGCCTCCACTCTGGCTTCTCCTGTAGCTCCTCCCGGGCCTTTGCCTCCAGCTCAGGAGTCAGAGTGCAGGAGTAGACGGGCGGGGGAGGGCCAGGGAACCAGTGACCAGCCGCTGGTTGTTCCAGAGGAGGAGACCCAAGATCAATGTGCCTCATGGGCTCACTTTCTTCAGACATCATTTTGGCCACTAAAATTTGTATGAATACCACATAAATGTCGGGATTAAACAACACAGCAGAAATATTTGTGGTACAAAAAAATAGACTGGAGAGCATCACAAGACCGTAGAAGGACGTGCGAAATACCACAATTACCACTAGACATCTCTGAGGTCATCAGCAATTAGTCATACACTGTAGCCACAACATTGTGAGTGTATTCTCTAGTCTAGCAGACAGTAACAGCAGTGACCTAAACAAAATACATATCTTGAAAACATTGCCTTGTGAACATTTATGTATTTCTCATCATTTCTGATTTTGACAGCGCTGCACTAGTGACGCTGAGGCTAGCTGCACGCGACTGCGGCTTCAGAATACCAACCGGAATGCCAATGGAATTAGTATTTCCAGGGTCGATTTTTTTTGTAATATATCATAATTCCATGTCGATTTTCTGAACGTTTTATCAAGACAGATGCTTGCTAAATCATAATAGAAGCTGTTAACAACAAACCAACCTGCCTGGAGCAATCCGCGGACAGTTCCGGGTGCTGCGACATTACTTCTCTCGTTGGAGAGTCTGTAGAGTGTGATGAGCTGCGTCACTCTTCTTCTTCTTCTATGGTACATTGGCAATTGCAGAATTTAATGTGCATCCCGCCTTCTCCTGTTCAGGATGGAAACAGGACTACCCCAAAAACGGACTCCCCCAAATATTTTTTAATAACGACCAAACTACCACATTTTTTTTTTACCAAATCAAACAACCTTAATGTTAAAATAAAGAAACACATCTGATCCTTACACAGGCTAAAGGAGAGACTAGGCTGCAGGACTTGCTACATTGTAACAACAAATCACCATCAAAACTCACTTCATTGTATTTAGATGGTGATTTTGGTAGCCTACTACTGTAATGAATCTCTTGGTTTGTCTTTTGATGATATATCCACAGTTAAATATGCTATTAGGAATTGTGTTGGCTTTAGTTGTATTTATTTTCAATTAGCATTCATGCATTTATGCGTATTAAATAAAAATATAATTTATGATACACTTGATATTTCATCCTCGTCAGCCTAAAACTGTTAACCTAGGCCTACTATAATGTAAAGTTAAATCCAGGTTTTATACGCACATTGTATCCAGTAGATGGTGCAATTGCACCACAGACTTCAAATGACAGGTTTACACCCTACACCAGGGATAGGCAACTTGGCCTACACCCCTGGTGTAGGGTTTAGGCCTATCATTCACTTTTTATCAGACTGGATGGGTCCCCGTTGCTGACAGGTGTATAAAATTGAGCACACAGCCATGCAATCTCCATAGACAAACATTGGCAGTAGAATGGCCCATACTGAAGAGCTTAGTGAATTTCAACGTGGCACCATCATAGGATGCAACCTTTCTAACAAGTCAGTTTGTCAAATTTCTGCCCTGCTAGATCTGCCATGGTCAACTGTAAGTGCTGTTATTGTGAAGTGGAAAGGGCTAGGAGCAACAACGGCTCAGCCGCGAAGTGGTAGGCCACATAAGCTAACAGAACAGGACCACCGAGTGCTGAAGCGCGTAGTGTGTAAAAATCGTCTGTCCTCGGTTGCAACACTTACTACCGAGTTCCCAACTGCCTGTGGAAGCAATGTAAGGACAAGAACTGTTCGTCGGGAGCTTCATGAAATAGGTTTCCATTACAGAGCAGCCGCACACAAGCCTAAGATCACCATGCGCAATGCCTTACGTCGACTGGAGTGGTGTAAAGCTCACTGCTATTGGACTCTGGAGCAGCGGAAACCCGTTCTCAAGAGTGATGAAACAGGCTTCTCCATCTGGCAATCCGACTGACAAATCTGAGTTTGGCGGATGCCAGGAGAACGCTACCTGCCTTGATGCATAGTGCCAACTGTAAAGTTTGGTGGAGGAGAAATAATGGTCTGGGGCTGTTGTTCATGGTTCGGGCAGGGCCTTTAGGTCCGGTTAAGGGAAATCTTAACACTACAGTGTACAATGACATTGTAGACAATTCTGTACTTCCAACTTTGTGGCAACAGTTTGGGGAAGCTCTGAACTGTTTCAGCATGACAATACCCCCGTGCACAAAGCGAGGTCCATACAGAAGTAGTTGTCAAGATCGGTGTGGAAGAACTTGACTGGCTTGCACAGAGCCCTGACCTCAACCCCATCAAACACCTTTGGGATGAATTGGAACGCCGACTGCAAGCCAGGCCTAATCACCCAACATCAGTGTCTGACCTCACTAAAGCTCTTGTGGATGAATGGAAGCTAGTCAACGCAGAAATGTTCCAACATCTAGTGGAAAGTTCCATGTTTCATGAGCTGAAATAAAAGATCCTAGACATTTTCCATATGCACAAAATGCTTATTTCTCTTAAATTTTCTGCACAAATTTGTTTACATCCCTATTAGTGAGCATTTCTCTTTTGCCAAGATAATACATCCACCTGACAGGTGTGGCATATCAAGAAGCTAATTAAACAGTATGATCATTACACAGGTGCACCTTGTTCTGTGACAATAAAAGGCCACTCTAAAATGTGGAGTTTTGTCACAAAACACGATGCCACAGATGTCTCAAGTTTTGAGGGAGTGTACAATTGGCATGCTAACTGCAGGAATGTTGAACAGAGCTGTTGCCAGAGAATTGAATGTTAATTTCTCTAGCATAAGCCACCTCCAATGTCGTTTTAGAGAATTTGTCAGTATGCCAACCGGCCTCACAACCGCAGACCACGTGTAACCACACCAACCCAGGACCTCCACATCCGGCTTCTTCACCTGCGCCACCCGAACAGATGATGAATCTGAGGAGTATTTCTGTCTGTAATAAAGCACTTTTGTGGGGAAAATTTTGTGGGGAAAAACTCATTCTGATTGGCTGGTCCTGGCTCCCCAGTGGGTTGGCCTAACTCCCAAGTGGGTGAGCCTAAAGCCTCTCAGGCCCACCCATGGCTGCACCCCTGCACAGTCATGTGAAATGTATGCATTGGGGCCTAATGAATTTATTTCAATTGACTGATTTCCTTCTATGAACTGTAACTCAGTAAAAAAAATTTTTTACCCAAATCTTTTGGGGCCCAAATAAAATCACTCGCAAGCCGGTTTTGGCCCGCAGGCCGCCTTGCTGACTCCTACCCTACACAGATTGAGCCCATTGAATTGAACGCTTGCTTTACAACTGGTCTTCTTGAGGCTTCAATGGACTTGTCAGATAAATGATAAATAGATACAGTTGAAGTCAGAAGTTTACATACAACTTAGCCAAATACATTTAAACTCAGTTTTTCACAATTCCTGTCATTTAATCCTAGTAAGAATTCCCTGTCTAAGGTCAGTGAGGATCACCACTTTATTTTAAGAATGTGAAATGTCAGAATAATAGTAGAGAGATTGATTTATTTCAGCTTTTATTTCTTTCATCACATTACCAGTCGGACAGAAGTTTACATACACTCAATTAGTATTTGGTAGCATTGCCTTTAAATTGTTTACATTTACATTAACATTTAAGTCATTTAGCAGACGCTCTTATCCAGAGCGACTTACAAATTAACTTAGGTCAAACAATTCGGGTAGCCTTCTACCAGCTTCCCACAATAAGTTGGGTGAATTCTAACCCATTCCTCCTGACAGAGCTGGTGTAACTGAGTCAGGATGTAGGCCTCCTTGCTCGCACACACTTTTTGAGTTCTGCCCACACATTTTCTATAGTATTGAGGTCAGGACTTTGTGATGGCCACTCCAATACCTTGACTTTGTTGTCCTTAAGCCATTTTGCCACAACTTTGGAAGAACCATTTGTGACCAAGCTTTAACTTCCTGACTGATGTCTTGAGATGTTGCTTCAATATATCCACATAATTTTTCTTCCTCATGATGCCATCTATTTTGTGAAATGCACCAGTCCCTCCTGCAGCAAAGCACCCCACAACATGATGCTGCCACCCCCATGCTTCACGGTTGGGATGGTGTTCTTCGGCTGGCAGGCCTCCCCCTTTTTCCTCCAAACATAACGATGGTCATTATGGCCAAACAGTTCTATTTTTGTTTCATCAGACCAGAGGACATCTCTCCAAAAAGTACGATCTTTGTCCCCATGTGCAATTGCAAACCGTACTCTGGCTTTTTTTATGCCGGTTTTGGAGCAGTGGCTTCTTCCTTGCTGAGTGGCCTTTCAGGTTATGTCGATATAGTACTCATTTTACTGTGGATATAGATACTTTTGTACCTGTTTCCTCCAGCATCTTTACAAGGTCCTTTGCTGTTGTTCTGGGATTAATTTGCACTTTTCGCACCAAAATACGTTCATCTCTAGGAGACAGAACGTGTCTCCTTCCTGAGCGGTATGACAGCTGCGTGGTCCCATGGTGTTTATACTTGCGTACTATTGTTTGTACAGATGAATGTGGTACCTTCAGGCGTTTGGAAATTGCTCGTAAGGATGAACCAGACTTGTGGAAGTCTACAAAAAAAATTCTGAGGTCTTGGCTGATTTCTTTTGATTTTTCCATGATGCCAAGCAAAGAGGCACTGAGTTTGAAGGTAGACCTTGAAATACATCCACAGGTACACCTCCAATTGACTCAAAGGATGTCAATTAGCCTATCAGAAGCTTCTAAAGCCATGGCATAATTTTCTGGAATTTTCCAAGCTGTTTAAAGGTACAGTCAACTTAGTGTATGTAAACTTCTGACCCACTGGAATGGTGATACAGTGAATGATAAGTGGAATAATCTGTCTGTAAACAATTGTTGGAAAAATGACTTGTGTCATGCACAAAGTAGATGTCCCAACCGACTTGCCAAAACTATAGTTTGTTAACAAGAAATTTGTGGAGTGGTTGAAAAACAAGATTTAATGATTCCAGCCTAACTGTATGTAAACTTCTGACTTCAACTGTAGACCATAGCCTATATTGAATTGTCGCTGTTCCATGCTCCTGAACATGCCTGTAAGATAACACTACTCCAAAAATTTGACCACAATAACTGTAACGATCATCATAGAGAGGGGACCAAGATGCAGCGTGGTACATGTTCTTGATTATTTATTAAATCAAACAAACACTCGAACAAAAATAACAAAGGGAAACGAAAGTGCACAGTTCTGTCAGGTACAGAAACACAAAACAGAAAACAACTACCCACAAACACAGGTGGGAAAAGGCTGCCTAAGTATGATTCCTAATCAGAGACAACGATAGACAGCTGCCTCTGATTAGGAACCACACTCGGCTCAAAACAAAGAAATACAAAACATAGAATGCCCACCCCACACCCTGACCTAACAAAATAGAGAAATAAACCGTCTCTCTCAGGTCAGGGCGTGACAATAACAAACTCATAGTAGGCCTATTGTGAGAAATGGAGGCGAAGGGGGAAGCGGCAGCGATAGGCTACATACAACATGCTGGAAAAAATTGTTGGTTGAGTGCACCTATGATGAAATGCCTAGTCCGTAACCCATCATAAAAGGCATTAATAGTGAGGAAGATATCACTGACTTTTTTTCTTTACTCAAGAGGAAATATTTGAGAAGCTTTGAAGTGAGGCGCCTGCTTTCTTTCACCTCTATCTGCAATTACTTTATGACATTTTATCAGCCTGAAGAAACACACCTCTTGTACTAATTATCCTGACCATGCACTGCCACGTAGGCCACAGCTTGTATCATTCGTCACCCACTTGCCACACACTGGTTGAACCAAAAACATTTCCACATCATTTCAATAAAATTAAGTTTAATCAACCTGGAATTGACGTTGAATTGACATCTATGCCCAGTGGTCAGACATTAAAAAACAGCCAACAAGCAGTTTAAACTGGTTTTGAAATGTCACTCCAAATCTTTAGCCAGGGTTAACCTGTCCTTGATAAAGAAACATTGGATATCATTATGGCCATTGGTTATCATCCATGTTACAATAGCATAATCATTGAGAAATACTAATCTTGATTGTAGGCTTCATCTTCATAATCATAGCTTAGTTATAACTCAGGACAGTAAAATGAAGATAACAAACCATCTAGTTTGCTCATTCACTTAACTTGTACAATATTGACTTAGCCAGCAAAGTGTCAGAGTGTAACAGGGGAAGACCTCTGAAATAATGTTAACAAAATGTTATATTTTTCCTCTTGACATAAGGGTTTACCAGAAGCTATCCTGCTACATTTACAGTTAATCTCCTGCAGTTTAAGGTTGCATATCCTTTTGTACATTAACGTCTGCTCTTATTGAAATAAAGCACAGTACAATGCAATGTAAAAATAAACCTTGACATTTTATTCATCTTCACATTGAAAGGTGAAACATATTGCCCATCTTTGTGGTACAAAGTGGTACAGATGATAAGGCACCATGTATTTTGTCATGTAGTTATAATACCGTCACAAAATAACATTCTATGGTAAAAAAAAAAAACACTACAAGGTCTTTACAGTAAAACTGAAGAAAAAAAATGGAATGGGTAAAACATTCTGAATTCATCAACCTGTGAATGCCTATTGCAGGATAAATCAATGTTAAAGTTTACATAACTGGCCATACATGGATTTAACATTTTACTTTATGGGTTGGTTATGAAGGCTTCTTCTAACCCATTGCTTTCTACTACATGTAATAATATGATTAAATTATATCTTTACATTAATATATATAGTTTATAAATCCCAAAATGGATGTAGCAACTACAGATTGCCCCTTTAAGTCTATCAAAAGTGTGCGAGTTTGAGCATGTGTCCATTAGGACTATGGATGTCTTTTTTTATCAGCATGAATTAGATTGATTAATAAAAGACCCACTTTTATTCCATAGGCTGGGATCAGCAGTATGCAGCTGTTGCAAGAGCGCAATTTTCACTGGCTGTCCACTGGTTTCAAAAACAATGATTGATCAGCAGCTTAAACTTATTGAATTCAATCACTATTGTGTTCAAATATACATTTAGATTTGTGAACAGCCATCCAACAACAACCACAATCCGTAAGGCGCAAATAGCTAAATGAGAGAGCAGCAGTGTGATTCACATCAATGCGCTATGTAGATATCAATAATGAATTATATCCGTATCGCCGTAGACTACACCACTGCTGTCATCCTTACCTCCAAGCATTTATTCAAATGTCATAATCTATGGATGCCAACAGCAGTCAAACACGTTTGGTGTGTCATCATATTGGTCTCTGATTTGTGGTCAGACTCACTCAGGTGGAACAAATTGAAATGTGCGCCTTTTTTCAATGCTGATAAGAATGTCATTGAGAAAACAGAGGTGTCAAATATTTTTTTCGCAAACATCCTTTCTGAAGAAATCATCTAGTTTTTCCAAAAGTAGCTGTAATCTGATTGCAATATTTTTGCTTGTAACGTAACGGGTTACAGGTTTTTTGTAATCCCTTGCAGGTAACGGATTACATGTAATCCGTTACTCCCCAACCCTGGTATTAAATTAACTGAACTGTTTTAATTCAAACATTTAAGCGTTTTACTACACAACTAGCGATTTCCAGTGCATATAGACAGGGATATCTTAAACCTTGATTTCAATGCAACACAACTGTCATACAGCAAGTACAAGATAACTTTAAAAAGCTAAATATGTCCTTTCAGAACCAATTGACTGCCTATCATACCTGTATATCTCCATCTGTCACACAATTACATTATTTAAAAACATGATAATATCATTGTATTCTTATTTCTGGGTACAAGTTGTGAGTGACTATATCAGTCAACAGGACTTGTATTGCCATTGACAACAATCTTTAAAATACTGTGTAACACCAACATCATGATCTGCCTCATCACAGATATAAGGCCTGTTTGTAACATTCATACAATCTAAATGTGATTAAGAAAACCTATCTGACATGTATACAGTTATATTTTATTTACCAATTCATAATTTGAACTCTGTATAAAGACATAGATAACCTGTACAGCTACAGTACCAGTCAAAAGTTTGGACACACCTACTCATTCAAGGGTTTTTCTTTAATTTTACAATTTTCTACATTGTAGAATAATAGCGAAGACATCAAAACGTTCCACCTACTGTATTTATTTATTTATTTTGCTCCTTTGCACCCCAGTATTTCTATTTTGCACACTCATCTACTGTCAAATCTACCATTCCAGTGTTTTAATTGCTATATTGTAATTACTTCGCCAACATGGCCTATTTATTGCCTTTACCTCCCTTATCTCACCTCATTTGCTCACATTGTATATAGACTTATTTTTCTACTGTATTATTGACTGTATGTTTGTTTTACTCCATGTGTAACTCTGTGTTGTTATATGTGTCAAACTGTTTTGCTTTATCTTGGCCAGGTCGCAGTTGTAAATGAGAACTTGTTCTCAACTAGCCTACCTTGTTAAATAAAGATGAAATAAAATAAATAAATAAAAACTACGAAATAATACATGTGGAATAATGTGTAACCAAAAAAGTGTTAAACAAATTAAAATATATTTTATATTTTGAGATTCTTCAAAGTAGCCACCCTTTGCCTTGATGACAGCTTTGCACACTCTTGGCATTCTCTCAACCAGCTTCATGAGGTAGTCACCTGGAATGCATTTCAATTAACAGGTGTGCCTTGTTAAAATTTAATTTGTGGAATTTCTTTCCTTTTTAATGCGTTTGAGCCAATCAGTTGTGTTGTGACAAGGTAGGGTGGGTATACAGAAGATAGCCCTATTTGGTGAAAGACCAAGTCCATATTATGTCAAGAACAGCTCAAATAAGCAAAGAGAAACGACAATACATCATTACTTTAAGACATGAAAGTCAGTGAATGCAGAACATTTCAAGAACCTTGAAAGTTTCTTCAAGTGCAGTCACAAAAACCATCACGCGCTATGATTAAACTGGCTCTCATGAGGACCGCCACAGGAAAGGAAGACCCAAGGTTACCTCTGCTGCAGAAGATAAATTAATTAGAATAACTGCACCTCAGATTGCAGCCAAAATAAATGCTTTACAGAGTTCAAGAAACACACATCTCAACATCAGCTGTTCAGAGGAGACTGCATGAATCAGGCCTTCATCGTTGAATTGCTGCAAAGAAATCACTACTAAAGGACAGCATTTGGCGCTTAGTGGGACTATCATTTGTTTTTCAACAGGACAATGACACAAAATACACCTTCAGGCTGTGTAAGGGCTATTTGACCAAGAAGGAGAGTGATGGAGTCCTGCATCCGATGACCTGGCC
Source organism: Salmo trutta (assembly GCF_901001165.1). Classification (NCBI taxonomy): domain Eukaryota; kingdom Metazoa; phylum Chordata; class Actinopteri; order Salmoniformes; family Salmonidae; genus Salmo; species Salmo trutta. The sequence continues at coordinate 14,487,874 of NC_042984.1, read as the reverse complement.
TTCACAATCACCCGACCTCAACCAATTGAGATGGTTTGGGATGAGTTGAACCGCAGAGTGAAGAAAAAGCAGCCAACAAGTGCTCAGCATATGTGGGAACTCTTTCAAGACGGTTGGAAAAGCATTCCAGGTGAAGATGGTTGAGAGAATGCCAATAGTGTGCAAAGCTGTCATCAACTATCTTGGTTACTACATGATTCCATATGTGTTATTTCATAGTTTTGATGTCTTCACTATTATTCTACAATGTAGAAAATAGTAAAAATAAAGAAAAACCCTTGTATGAGTAGGTGTGTCCAAACCTTTGACTGGTACTGTTTGTTAAAGAGCATACTGTATCATATTGTCCATGAATGAGGTTGTTCTAGCCGTTTGCAGTTTCAGCTTGATACTACATGCAATAATATGAGTAGGCCTACCGTAGGTATTGTACCTCAGGTGGGGGTTAGTTTACTAATGTATCCCAACTGTACAGTACACTCCTGAGATTTTTTGAAAATATGTATTTCTCACATGTGAGAATTGTTGTTGCACCTTTATACTGAGCATGTTTATAGAGAAACAGAGATGCTAGCGAAGATGGTAAAATTGTAAATGCTTTGTTGGATGGGTTTGTGGGGTCCAGTTCTGTGTTAGATGGCTTCTTGCTTGGTGATGGTGAGCTGAGGGATGGAGATAGAATGCTTGGGCACAGTGGCTATAACCCCTTGAGCCATCTTATAGTGTTCTGAACTGGAGGCTGTGGGAGGAGAGGGGATTGGGGTTCCAGGAGTGGCTGCAACAAACCAGAAATAATCAATTAGTGTAAGAATTCACTAAACTATGCAGCTGGTCAGGTTAACAAACAAATCAACATATTTACCTTGTGGCATGACATTACTTGAAAAACGTATACATATATTCAGACAAGGAATAAGTACGCTTGTGAAACTTTCTGAGGGCATTAAAAATGTTAATAAAAAATAACAGACGTTTTCTTTGACAAAGTAAGCCTGATTAGTCTCTCTGAAAAACTTCTTAGTGGATTATTCTGCCAAGCTTGTGTGTCCTTCCAACTACCTGACTCTGTTGCACATGGCAGTGGATTGATGCCACTGAGCTCATCGTTGGTTGAGAATCTCAAGCGTTTTTTGTCTAATTTTGGGGTCAGTGTCCCGGACACAGCTTTCAGTGCTTTTTAATCCAGAACTAGGCTTAATCTGTCTCTGGGGAACCAACAATTAGAGTTGGACATTTGGGGTCTGGCATGTAGTTATTGCTACTCACAGATTTGGCCATTGTGGATGGAAGTAGCCATGTTGCTTGAAACGATGACATTGTTGCTGAGGTGTTCTTGAACCAGATGTGGATGCAGCGAGTGAGGTGTGTGAGGTGCCTCATTAGCAGATCCTGATGAAAACAACACAACATACACCAACCCCCCAAACAGTTAATTTCGTCCTTCACTGTCCATTGGTAATAGAGTATGATAACCAACTAGATTCTATCCTATTGAAGATTGTAAACTTCACTAGCCAATAGAACTCACGGAAAGTTGTTTGTATTAAATTATTTTGGCATTACTTTTGGCAATAGATTGAAACTTTTTAGTTTTTTTGTAACAATATCAAGATGTCTAACCTCCTAAGAGCATTTCTTGGAGCAGGTTGTCAATCTTGGCCATGCCAAAGAGTTTGACAAACTGAATCTGTTCGATCATCTGCCAGGTGATGCTCTGTAGTGTGGGCAGCAGCAGGAGCAGCTCTCCAAAGCGTCCCCGGGAGTCATACTGCCGGTCGTTGATGTAGTCCTCTAGGCTGACCTGAACCTGGTACCGCATCCGCTTGATCTTACCTGGGTCACTCAGACCTTTGGCATCTGGAGCAGGAGAGAGTAGGCATTTGGTCAACAGCTTGGTCACTCACTGTCTGGACACGTTGCTCATATAACAGGCATTCTTAGTCACTTGTTTAGTTACTCACTGGTTACATCGTTTTTTGTTTTGCAACATAAATGTTACTGCCCTAGAATGCTTCATATGATGTCTCACTGTTTGAATCAGATGATAGGCTGTTCATTCTAAAAGTGACGTTGTGTTCCATGTAATACCTGGATCGAAGAAAACAATGGCTTTCAAACAAGCATATTCATTGTCGTCTATCTGGAGTTCCTGGAAGGACAGCACTAGCTCGTCCAGAATCCTCACTGCTACCCGGCACACTTCCATCTCCGGGCAGTTCCGGGGAATAATGTGGTCATTTCCTATAAGGAACAGAAACCAATAAATGTCATGTATACCGAATCACTCTGTGATTTTTCGACGATTTTGAACCCCCTCCCAAACAAATATCATATTGCTAGCATAACTCTTATATAACTAGTCTATTATATTACATAACTATTATATGACATGATGTAATTATAATAATAATATTACTTTGGTGTGTGCTTATATTTTTACAAGTGTGTATCAGTTACCATATGCATGCGTTAATTGGAAATGTGATTTTTGCATATACCAAATCCACCTGAGACACCCTCGGAGAATGGGGTCACGGCCAGGGTCTACCATTATTAATGATGACCCAGGAGCAATTAGATGGTGTACAGTAGCTAATATCTTGACTTTACCTAGTAACAGGAGGTCCTTGTACAACATAGACCTCTTTGCAGCTCCAATCAGAAGATTCTCTCCTGCATGGGCTCGCAGCAATGCCACCTGAAATAAAGGAAAGCCTTTTCATTATTAATCACTGGGCAAAAACTGGTTGAATCAACGTTGTTTGCATTTCATTTTAATTAAAAAAAATGTATGATGTTGAATCCAACGTCAAAAACCGATTGGATTTGAAAAAAGTCATCAACGTAAGGGATTTTTTTTTTTCATAGAAATGTTTACCGAAATCCAATGACATGGTGAATTTTTGATTTCACGTTGAATTCACATTACTTGACAACTCAACCAAATGTAAATCCAAACTACAGGTTGAACTGACTGACGTCTGTGCCCAGTGAGTAGCTTTAACCTTGAAGCTGTCTTGCAGCAAAACACAGCCTCTGAACTTCTCTATGAAACAATGCATTTTATTTTTTATTAACTTTTTATTTACCTTTATTTAACTAGGCAAGTCAGTAAAGAACAAATTCGTATTTACGATGATGGCCTACACCGGCCCAACCTGGACGACGCTGGGACAATTGTGCGCCACCCTATGGGACTCCCAATCACGGCTGGTTGTGATACAGTCTTGATTCGAACCAGGGTCTGTAGTGACACCTCAAGCACTGAGATGCAGTGCCTTAGACCGCTGCGCCACTCGGGAGCCCCAATTTGATAAGACATGGGAAATATTACATCACTTCTGCCACTCATACCTAACCATTAAACAAGTAACTTTTCATTCCACCCTTAAGGTCACTGAAGAGCTAACCAGAGATTCTCACAGAGAGAGAGTCTAGTAAGTGTGAAGATACACCTGTTGGATCCCTCACTAATTCAACATCAGCAAATCAGTTACCAAAGCCCTGGTTGTCACGGTGTTAATGATTCTGGAATAGTTCTGATCAGAGATACAACTATCAAACTAGCTCATCATATTCTAACTGGATTTGGAGGTCATAAAACAGCAGCAGCACTCCATACTCAAAATGCTGAGTGAAGAGCTTTATATTCCCAGGACACATAGCTTCAAGATGTTATTTTGAAGAATCCCAATAATGTCATTATCAGACCTGTTTCTGGCCTTAAATTGCATGCTTTTTAGTCCAGGACAAAACAGCCCCTAAAGTGCAATAACCCTGAATGAGAGTAGTATGGTTTAGTCTAACCTGTTAAATCTAATGCAACCTTACCTGGTCATCCAGGGGCAGGTCACAGAAGGCAGGGATGTACTTGGCCCATTCCACCAACACCAGCAGCTGCTGTTTCATTGATTCACACACATCTGTGATGGTCGCTATCTTTTTTGTCCTGATGTCACCATTCAGTATAGGTCCAGGTGAGGATATCTACACATACAGAATTAAAAATGAATGAGTCTCCTATATACTCATAGCCAAATTATAAACATAATTTATTTAACCAAAATAAATTAAATTCCATTCCATTCTATTCAGTAAAACCTCTGGGGCAATTAAAAATGAGTTTTAAATGCTTACATGATTTCGATCGAAAAGCCATATCCATAGGCCTTACCTGTCTTGAGAGTACATCTGCCTGGATAAGTGCATTGATAGATGGTAAACTGCTGTCTTCATAGCTAGATCTCCTAGTGCTGATTCTGTCTCTCTCGTTTTGTACAGCTGAGAAACAATAGAAACATAAACCGCGGCTATCAGAATAGAATAAATACTCTATTGTTCACTAGAAATGGTTTAGTCAGGACTGACTCCCCATTTTCTCAGACACACTCTAACTCACTTCACAAACCTACAAAGTCATTCAACTCAAATATGCCATTCCATATGCAGTCGAAAAAAAACATGTAATAAACGGTGCATAGACTATCTGACAGTCATTCACAGTTCCTAGTGGGTTATTAGCATTGACTCAGAACAGCATTGGGAGAAAACATTCTCCCAGGGCTGATGTGTTTATTAGTATTTGTGGCTATAACTCCCTCACAGAAGTTTTCGCTCAGCATAAGCTGGTCATAGAACTCAGTGAATCACGGAGTGAACATTAACAAAGTGCTGCTCTCGTGGCTCTTGCAACATATCCTACTCTGAGCCATGAGCAGTCCCAATGACTCTGCTCCTCTCTACAGCTCTACGATAGGGACTAGTTCTAGGATATACCTTACCAGAGATGATTAAATCATAACTGCTAGTGTCATCAAATTGTGTAGAGACTGAGTATAATACGTAATAACACAATATGGCTACATAGGCCTCTCTCAATGTTGTCATTCTTAAATTCTAATTACCATTTGAATGAAGTTGAATGAATTGTATACCTTCTTTTTTCATGCCAGCTCGAAAGCATTTCTTCAATCGACAGTATCTGCATTGATTCCTCTTGTCTTTGTCCACAATGCATTGTCTGCTGAACCTGGGAAGTTAGTTTGAAGAGGGCTTGATTATTAAGGGCTTATTGAGTAGATTGCAGTTAGAAGACTCTTGTTGAATATGCCAGTGCTATTGCAACCTACTGTAGAAGGTTGAAATCTATTGGTTATCACTTTCTCTCAAGGCCTAGCTACATCAGTTTGATATTGCAACTGTCAATGAACACCCCATCTATGTACAGGTACTGTATCCCAATCCCAAAACTTGTTGAATTTAATAGTATTTTATTGTAATTGCCCAAGGATATGATGGTCACTGTCTTTGCTCTTGTGTGTAATATTGGCCTAAACCTCACCTGCATGAATACATGTGGTTTTTGCGAACGCTCCGACGGAAGAAGCCTTTGCAGCCGTCACAGCTGGAGGCCCCATAGTGTTTGCCCGTGGCCCTGTCCCCACAGATGGCACACAGGGTGCCCGCTCCGAGGTGGTTGGCTGCATTCATGTTGGCACTCTCAGCCGGCGAGGAGTCTGAAGCAACAATAGATAAAGACATATTTTATACAGTATATTTTAGATGTGCGTATCACCCTATGCGAGTATGGAGTGAGAGATAGAGAGAGATATTCCTTATCAAGTCAGGGGCTCTTTGGGCCATCAATGCTGGACATGAGACAGAGGATATGTGCAGTTATGTGATCCAAAATCAAAACGAATAGATATTTATGAGGGCTATATAAATTAATTAAATAATGAATTGCTATGTTGGTGGAAGATAACCTGAGCGAGTGTAGGGATGGATGTTATGGAAAGACTAGTGGTCAACAGTTTGAGAGAACTAGAGGAAAGGTCATTCATTTAAATCATTTGTTACTTTAACCAGAATGATTTTCTACAAAATGTGAAAAATGTATTCTTTTTTTTTACTCTTAGCTCTCTCAGTCCTCATTTATCGACTAATATAATCAATATATTGACTGAATATAACTTAGAGGGACAATAGTGAATGACCTAACTAACTAACCAACATACTTTCAAAGAAAACAGATATTTTGATTCATTTCATTTCAAAAGGTGAGAGCGACATTGATTGGTTGACTGCATCAGGTGATTACATTAAAGTCAGTGGCATTGCTGGTTACTCTTATACTCTTATACTCTTATACTCTTATACTTCACATTAAGTTACTCTTATTAATACCTGTGCAGTAAAGCTGTAATTAAACTAGTAACAAACAACACACTGTATTGTATGCTGTTTAAGTATCATAAAACAATTGAATTTTGTGAGGATTAAACAGTACAATAATTAAGGCATATCAAAGATGATATTGGCCATGCAATGTAATTGTCTTTCAAGGGTCATTGCTTTTTCATCCTGCGAGGAAGTTGTTTCATTTTAGAATCAGGTTCACAGCCAAACGTCATGGGAGACTAGAAAGGACAATTTCTCACTTTCAAAAAGCATATATCATGCTGTCACACAACTCTGTGAAATGTTTTTCTCATTTTATGGACCTCAAAATGCATAACATAGATGTAGGTAACAAGAGAGAGATGTCCATGTCTCTTAAATCACTATCGCATAGTATGAATATCTATTCGTTGTAATTCTATCTTAAGTGAAATATGACCACTATACCATAACAATCTACATGTTACAACAGGAGAAGGTAATTCTCTACCAAATGGTTGTTTCACCACCAAATTATCCAGATGCATTGGGTGTATTGTGCAAAACCCCTGAATGTTTTACTACTGCAAGAAGAGGGGATAATATTATCAGGAAAGAAGCACATTATCATCCATCAGCATCCAATACAAGATGGACAACTGACAGCTGCTCTTGATAACAACAACTAAAACCCTCCGTCCACAACTGACCTGTCCAAAAGTTTAACGTATGGGTGGTCCTGGGAATCAAACCCACTATCCTGGTGTTCCATCCTCTACCAAGACCAGTTTAATAGCTAAAAGTCTCAAAGTTCAACCAGGTAATGTTTGACTCTGACTCACCTGAGCCCATGGAGAGCACTTGCATGTTTTCAAACTCCAGGGTGGTGTAGGCTGGGTCCAGGGCATCGCTATAGTCTGCCATATCCATGTCTACTAGTTCTTTGGACAAACAAATTCCCTCTCAGCTACCTGACAGTGGGGAAAAAAGATTTGTCCAAGAGGCGAAGTGCCCCCCCTGCACCCATCCTCCCCCTTCTCCCATATTTGGCCAAGCTCCTCCTCATTAAGGTAGCTAGAGATACCGCTGAGTATGCGATGGGGACAGTCTCTCCTCCAGAGCTCCGGAGGAGGAGGCCATGAGGAGCCTGGTTGTGACTGACGGGAGGAGCCTCCTCCCAGTTAGGCTGCTAACCAGAGGAGGGGTGGGGTGCATGTCAAGTTGATATTTAACTAGACTCCTCTATTGGTGTATCACAGTTGTTTTTCTCTCAAAGATAACATAACTTGGAACTCTCAATCTTTTTCCTTCTCTCTCTCTCCTCCCTCTCTCCTTCCTTCTTTCTCTTTCCACCGTGCTGTCAGTAATAGATCAACGATTATACTATGAGAGACATAAAATGTTGAATCTCAGCCAAATCATTGTGCTTTACTTGCTTGACATCACCTCTTGTTGTTTCCTGCCAGTTTAAACCAGTTGTCCTTCAGATAACTGAATGTCTTTGACCAAAAAATTGGAAGCTCAACTTGTAGGCCATCCAAAGAATGCCAAGACACTCTTTTCCCACGCCTTCAGCACCAAAAAAGCATCTTATCAAATGGATTCTTATTGCAATCTGAAAGCACACCGATTATTTTAGCCTTCTAGCTAAATGTCTTAATCAAATGTATACTCAGCGTGAAGAGAGGTGCAGCTCAACAGGAAGTAATGCATTATGAGGGGGCCTGCCAACACTCTGGATTCAGACCTACAGTACCAGTCAAAAGTTTGTACAAACCTACTCATTCAAGGGTTTTTCTTTATTTTTGCTATTTTCTACATTGTAGAATAGTTGTGAAGACATTAAACTATAAAATAACACATATGGAATCATGTAGTAACCAAATAAGTGTTAAACAAATCAAAATGTATTTTATATTTGAGATTCTTCAAAGTAGAAACCCTTTGCCTTGATGACAGCTTTGAACACTCTTGGCATTCTCTCAACCAGCTTCATGAGGTAGTCACCTGGAATGCATTTCAATGAACATGGATTTTCTTTCCTTCTTAATGCGTTTCAGCCAATCAGTTGTGCTGTGACAAGGTAGGGGTGGTATACAGAAGTCCATATTATGGCAATAACAACTCAAATAAGCAAAGGGAAACAACAGTCCATCATTACTTTAAGACATGAAGGTCAGTCAATACGGAACATTTCAAGAACTTTGAAAGTTTCTTCAAGTGCAGTCGCAAAAATCATCAAGCGCTTTGATGAAACTGTCTCTCATGAGGACCGCCACAGGAAAGGAAGACCCAGAGTTACCTCTGGTGCAGAGGATAAGTACATTAGAGTTACAAGCCTCAGAAATTGCATCCCAAATAAATGCTTCACAGAGTTCAAGTAACAGACACATCTCAACATCAACTGTTCAGAGGAGACTGCGTGAATCCGGCTTTCATGGTCGAATTGCTGCAAAGAAACCCCTACTAAAGCAATGGACATTAAACAGGTGGAAATCTGTCCAAATTTGAGATTTTTGGTTCCAAACGCCGTGTCTTTGTGAGATGCAGAGTAGGTGAACGGATGATCTCTGCATGTGTATTTCCCACCGTGAAGCATGGATGGTGGTGTGATGGTGCTTTGCTGGTGACACTGTCGGTAATTTATTTAGAATTCAAGGCGCACTTAACCAGCATGGCTACCACAGCATTCTGCAGTGATACGCCATCAGATCTGGTTAGCGCTTAGTTGGACTGTCATTTGTTTTTCAACAGGACACTGACCCAACACACCTCCAGGCTGTGTAAGGGCTATTTGACCAAGAAGGAGAGTGATGGAGTCCTGCATCCGATAACCTGGCCTTCACAATCACCCGACCTCAACCCAATTGAGATGGTTTGGGATGAGTTGAACCGCAGAGTGAAGGAAAAGCAGCCTACAAGTGCTCAGCATATGTGGGAACTCCTTCAAGACTGTTGGAAAAGCATTCCAGGTGAAGCTGGTTGAGAGAATGCCAAGAGTCCAAAGCTGTCATCAAGGCAAAGGGTGGCTACTTTGAAGAATATAACATGTATTTTGATTTGTTTAACACTTGTTTGGTTACTACATGGATCCCTATGTGTTATTTCATAGTTTTGATATTATTCTACAATGTTAAAAATTGAAAAAATAAAGAAAAACCCTTGTTTGAGCAGTTGTGTCCAAACTTTTGACTGGTACTGTATTTCCAAATGTAATATGTCTCTGGTAAATCTCAGTTAATTATTTCGTAATAAACAAGGGAAATAACTATTGCTGAAAATAACTTGTTGCCTTTATGCAAAGGAGTTCACTGTTTCACAAAATGCTGTACGCACGTTACATACCAAAGCAGTGTGACCCAACTCTTCAGAAACTTGCTCTTTAACGTCAAATTGAAGGCTTTTAGAGCATTTTTTGGTCACTAATGTCATTGGTTTGTGATGGTAGGAGCCTAATGTCATTGGTTTGTGATGGTAGGAGCCTATGTTTGTAGGACCGCATTGGGATACGTTCAAGTAACGTATTAGAAAGCTTCCAGCAGGATTAACAATGTAAAGTGGCTTAACAAGAATTTAAGAATAGAATGCACTGTCAGAAAAGTATTATAATACTCTAAAGTTTACTATTATATGTTCATAAAATGACATTAAACATCGAATACAGTCGAGTATTAACTCGAATACAGTAAACATTTGTTTCCCCGGCCTGTAACGCAACTGATTTTAGAAGAATAAATGTTGCAGAATACGCAAATAAGGTGGCCCCACTGCATGAGTAAATGTGCCATGGTAAACAGTAGTGTTGTAATTGAAGAAGGGAACGTGCCAGGACACTACAAACCACAGGTCAATGATCTAGGGTTCACCGAGACCTCAGAGCAGTTAAACGCAGGCTGGTGAACTTGAGAACCACCCACCCAGAGCATATAGGATTCATAAAATAAAATCTCTCCTTCCGAGTTTACCATCGTAACATTCCTGTGGTTAAGTCGGTCACTGTGATCCGCCTGAGAGTGTAGAGTAGATCAAATATTGACTAAAATTGATCCAAATCATATCAGAAGCCAATATGGGAGACACCATCTTGATTCATGTTTGGTAGAATGACATTATCCAGGATAACCTGTTAGATGGATGAAAACAAGTTTAGCATCACAAACAAAACGGCACCAAAGTACCTTGTCTTCTTTAAACTTTAGAGAGGAATATTTGTAACCAATAACAAAATGTTTTATCAATGGATGACAAGAGGTGGTCAAATAGAACATACAACTAATCTAGGGCCTCGCCAGAGCTTCTGGGTGTCCATGTTTAATAAGCCTGAACAGAGGTCATTACATTGTTTGCTTCTCCACATCTTAGGTAGACATAGACTCTAGAGGAACGCCTCTCAAGTGCCCACATTTGCTCATGTTTGCTTGAGCACCAAGGCAGTAATGATCACTCTATTCCCTATATAGTGCCCTATGGGCCCTGGTCAAAAGTAGTGCACTAGGGAATAGGGTGACATTTTGGACACCTACATAGACTCTGTTGGAGTGCCCTTCAAGGGCCCATATTTGCTCATTCACCACGGCAGTAATGATGGTGAAGCTAGAGGGAAATCTGTGTGATGGAATAAAGAGAACGAGTCACTTAGAACAAGTCTTATCTCCATAGCCATTAAACTTCTTTATTATCGCCAGCTCACGTCTTCATTTTCTGTGAACTCCTCCAAGAGCAATCATATACTGCTCCATAAAGTGTAATCTGCAAGGTTAAGACTTTCTTAATCACACTCAGGCAGTGACAGACTGTTCACGTTTAGAAAGATACTGATAGAAACATTTTGGATCATCACCTTAAACTCACATAACGTTTTAGTAACTGATTTTGATTTTTATCACGATTTACATGTCATTTACATAATGATAACAGGATAACATGTCATAGTACTCAAAATATAATCTTGAATTATAATATATAATCTTAGTAACTATTTAATTTGTCATGTTTTTGCAAATCTGGAGAGTTCTATCATATCAGGTTGTATGTTTAAGCAATAAGGCCCTAGTGGGTGTGGTATATGGCCAATGTACCACAACTAAGGGCTGTTCTTATGCACGATGCCAAGCGGATTGCCTGGACACAGCCCTTAGCCATGGTATATTGGTCATATACCACAAACCCCCAAGGTGCCTCATTGCTATTATAAACTGGTTACCAACATAATTAGAGCAGTAAAAATACATGTTTTGTCATACCCGTCGTATACGGTCTGATATACCACGGCTGTCAGCCGATCAGCATTCAGGGCTCAAACCACCCGGTTTATAATTAACATTAGTCCCTGTTTAATAGGTACATTCCCATAGCGCACACATTTCCACCAGCTTCCAGAGTATCTTATCATAGAGTAACCAGAGAAGCCTCCTGATTTAACTAGTTCACTTTAGTCTGTTTTAACACGGGACCAGACCCTAACACAGCCACCAGAAGACTAGACCATTGCAGTAACATGCAGTCCATAAAACTCCAAAAGTGAAATGTCTTCTAGACAAATAGTTTGTTTCTGTGTTCTCAACAAGATGATTAATATTTGTTATTAAGGGTTAACATGACATAACATGTTCCCTCATGCTCCCGTTTGACACAGTCAGTCCTCGTCATACACACCTGAAGCAGCCATGTTGATGTGTGTATGACGTCTTCATGTAAGTTCTGTCCTGTCAGTATTATAATGAGTCACACAAACAGCCCGGGGCTAAAAGTCAAAAGACTGACTTCTGATGAGACCTGATGTAACACTAGTGTAATTCTCCCCTTTGAAACTAACTTCAAACTCCAGTTGTGAACAAAGTCCTGTCTGTCTTCTGAATAGGAATCTGAATAGTCCGACCACTGACCAAACTCCATCTGTTAACCACTGCCTATTTGTACCTTCCACTGAATGACTTTTTCATTCCACACGTCCGATCCCATTGGAAAGAGCTACTGAAGCTAAAAGAGAATAAGTGGAGACAACAACTGGAGGAAAACCAAGAGTCAATGATATTTGGAATATACTGTATGGGAAAATATTTATTTTTAGGAGAGCTCCAGCACAGGGCACATGTGAGTGTTTATGATGTGTGTATTCTACACTGTTGTAGATGTTGATAGGATGAATGAAAGAAGGACGGAGACATTAACAATGTGCTTGTTGCAGCATACTTGAGGCCAGTGTTGAGCCTGCGCTGCTCTGTATGTCTGTGTGTGTTAGATGTAGGAGATACCATGTGTGTAGTAGTAGTGTCATGGCAGGCGAAGACCTTGTCAACAGATGATAACTATCTACAAATCACACAGCTTGTGCAACTGCAAGCCCCTTTGGCTGACCAGCGGTAATATCACTGTGTCTGTGCCGTTGGAAAATTGTTGACTTAATGTGTTAATGTTGACATTTGTTGAAATTATTCTTATTTGCTGTTTTTGTCGTTGCTTTGGTTTTGGTAATGCAATTGAAATGTTATGTTTACTAGTGAAGGTAATTATGTTGACTTGATACCCCTTCCCCCTGTTTTAGCTAGCACTGACCGACACCTCCTGTAGATTGTTTGGTAAAACAGCTGTCAGTAAGAAAATAAGCTGAGGTGAAATCAATGCTTTGACACAACCATTTTGTGCAAATGTCTGGAACAACATTGAATCTAAAACTTGCAGTAGTAGTAGACTCTCAAGCCTTGTTCAGACTGTAGGCCTCAATGCTTTGTTTTTCAAATCCCTTTTGGAATACTGACTGTCCAAACAGCAAGTTACAAGTGAACAAATCAGATGTGTGTGTGTTCAGACATTTGCTGATGGCTACGCTAGTTGTCATAGTAATGGTGGGTGTGTGTGTGGTGGCGTTGGCTGATTGGTGATGGTGATCCTGCTTCATCTCACTCAGAAGATGTTGTGCAGCAAGCTAAGGTGGCAATAATTCCTGCCATGGAAGTTTCCTAGTTGCTTAGAATGTTCGAAATCATAGTGTAAGAACTTTTATAGCCTCAAAGGATAAGATGATCCAACATCCAAAACGAGTCATTTTTGGCTAGTCACAGCAGTCAACTAGCTAACTAGCTAGCTGTTTAGTTTACTAGCACATTCACTCATTTGTTTGTAAACAATTAACAAGCTATTTAGCTACCACACTTTGTTGTCAAACTGTCAACAGTGTAACTAGCAATCGCCAAGATATGCCTAATAAAAGTCTAAAAACACTTGAGGTCAAATAAATCCGATTTGACCGTTCAAACCCAAGTCACATGGCCAGGAATCAGATTTGTATCTGATTTTAAACCACCTATGAAGGTGGTTTGAAATTTTCATTGAAATATCCGATTCCATGTGCTTTTTGGCTGCAGGAAAATATCAGATTCTAATTTAGCAAATAATGCCTGCGGGGGTGTGGTATATGGCCAATATACCACGACTTAGGTCTGTTCTTATGCACGACGCAACGAGGAGGGCCTGGATACAGTCCTTAGCCGTGGTATATTGGCCATATACCACAAACCCCTGAGGTGCCATATTGCTATTATAATACTGGTTACAAACAGAACAGTAAAAATAAATGTTTTGTCATAACCATGGTATAGGATATCATTTACCACAGCTTTCAGCCAATCAGCATTCAGGGCTCAAACCCTCCAGTTTATAATCGGATTTCAGTCACTTCAAACTGCCAGTGTGAACAAGGCCTACACAGTAGGAACATGTTACTTACATTTTGTTCAGAGGGCCTACATTAGGCAGCTTTTAGTCTGCCATCTCAGAACGGAACAGAAAACAACAGAGAGTTATGATTGAGGCACCAATAGTACATTTCAGAGCTCTCTATAATTCTGTCCTGAGCTTTATCCCTTTATTTCAGAGTGGCCCTTCCACTTAGAACGAGCTACAAAAGGACATAACACTGCAGGAGCTCGTCTTCTTGAATGAGTTCGTCTTCTTGAATGAGTTCAAAGCTAGGCTCAAATCTATGGTGGACAGTTTAGTGGGGTCTGTCAATGTTTTGACCCCTAGATGCAACACACCTCCCCAGATAATTATTGCCTGTTCAATGTGTAAATGTAGGTTTTTACTCTGTAGTGCTTTGTGCTTTAGGGTGTAATTATATTTGAATCGCTGCGTGATGCTATTTTGGCAAGGTCTCTCTTGAAAAATAGGTCTCTCTCAATGATACTAACTTGGTGAAATAAAATAAAATCTTTCATTCAAGTACAGAGGAGGAAACCAAAAGCAAAAGGCTGCTGTGTACTACTGTCCACGGGATTGACCTTTCAATTACTCTCAATTTCTCAGCAAATTAAGGTTTAGGGTGCCATACAAAAACATGCAGTTTTACCAGTTTTAACTATTCACAAATCCAGGACTCAACTCCTCCTTGTGGATTTACAGAAGGAAAAAGTGAATATGCATACATCTTCATATGAAAAACATCTGAGATTGTTAAAATAGTTATCTGAAACAACTGAAATATTCTCATAGTCCTGACCCATGACTGTTTGGTCTAAGGGCAATGATAAAGTTCTAGGGCCTAAATTTGCTCACCCTCCATAACCCCAAAATTATTGGGCAATAAAGATATTTTAATAGTTGCCGTTAAAATAAGTTGTGAGGGAATATGCTACACTTTGTTTGTAGATAACTTTCAACAATCAAGGATTTGACATTTAAAACTTAGACTACCACTGGGATATTTTCTTACACACCCACCCCTAATTGTTTTTTCACCGTGCAGGAGGAAAGCTCAAGTAGCCCCATGTCTGTACACTAAATAAGTAAACAATTGCATCAATAAACATTTAACCCAATGCTCCACGTAAATCAATCACAGTGTCTTGATAAAGCCCTTTAATCATTAACTGCTGTTTTTGCTGAGAATTCATTTTGCCTGCTAGCACAAATCCTATCTGTCAGCAGACCGCATGGCCGGTTAACACTCTCTCTGCTGCTATAGGCTCTCCCATGATCCACCAATCAATATCAAGAAGGAATCACAAGACACTATAAGCCAAGGAATTCAACCTCATCCTAAATCATCATAATAAAATAAAATGTAATACCTATGTAGCAGCAGAAGCTGGACGGCAGCTGACATTGGTGCCGCTTTCATAAACTCTGCTATTTGCCTTCTACAGATGTAGGATCTTAATTTCATCACCCTGTTGCAGGAGAACGTTCCTGCAATGCAGGACATTTAAAACTTGTAGTGTATTTGAGGTTTAAAAATGCTTCTGAAAATTGTAATTTCCACTTAGAAATTTCAGACTTGATTTTCCCTTATGAAAAATGTACCAACCCTTACAAAAATGTCCATCAATTATAATCCACCTAATAATTAAAATGTCCTGTTTCTGCAGGATTATTTTCCGAATGTGTTAAACTGGCTCAAATTAAGATCCTACATGTGTATATAACCTTCTTAGAGGACAGTTTCAACACATTAAAAAACTCAGTGGCCCCATTATGAAGTTCATCACCCTTCTACAGTCTACTGACTGAGCTTGATGACTGGCAACCTCTCTGCTACAGTCATCACTCTGTTTGAACAGTTCAACCATATGGAGAGTTGAAAGAGGATGTTCAGATAGTGATCTAAGTATTAAGCATTAAGATGAATGAGGAGGTAGATTTCACAGGCTGACCCGTATAAGTGGGAATGGAATCACTTGGTAGCAGCACCACCTTGTGGACAAAGGAGGCATTATCCTATAGTTTTTGTTTGTAACAGTTTCCCAAAAAGAAGACAGGTCTGTGACAAAGTAAACTCTCAGAGCAAATGAATGAATCTGCAGTTTTCCCAATTTTGTATGAATAGACTCAAGATAAAAGATAAATTGATACACATTAACGATAATACATGGTTTCATTTGACCTTTTACATTACCAATATGGCCTTCCATATTAAAAATACTATATTATACTATGGTTTAAATACTGTAGCATTACTATATTTACACACTATAGTATTTACTGTAGTGTTTTTGCAGACTTAACTGTAATATTTACTATAGTGTTTTTGTTTTATTATCTTTGACATAGAAGTGGAGGCTTTCTCCTTGAGGAAACCTACTGGGGAAATACTAAAAGAGCAAATTGTCCATAACCTGTCAGTAGGTAGGTGTGTAGGACTGGGGTCTGAACAGCTAATTCAGAGATTCTGCTCTTTCTATAACTTGTACACAATATACTTATGGGTGGCACAAATTCGGATACGGGGCAGGGAATGGGCAGGGTATATGCAAATAAAATACTGCAGTATTAACTATATTTAAAAAAAAGTTTAGTGTTTCTGCGGACTGTACTGTAGTATTTACTACATAGTTTTTTCTCTCTCCCAATAATACTGTAGTATTTACTATAGTATTCTACAGTATACTACAACATTGTATAGTAAGTAATACACATGATCGATGGATACTACAGTGTGTAGTATAGTATTCTACAGTTAACTACAGAATTCTATAGTAAGTACTGTAGTACTCTATCGTAAACTGTAGTATTTTTTTCATGTGGGCTACCACATCAATATGTATCTATAATAGTGTGTCTATTTTCAGACACAGCTAAAATTATCATATTTTTAAGTCAGAAAGCATTAATTCAACTAACGAACAACACAAAACTTTGTTCTGTGAGCAGTCCGTCTGCAGCTTTACTTCGGCTGCTCTCAAAACACAGTCCCATCCCACTGTGCACTAACGTCAGTTCAACGTCTAGTTTTGATTTACATTTGGTTGAGTTGTCAACTAACGTGAATTCAACATGAAATCAACAAAAAATGTCACCATGTCATTGGATTTACGTTAAAAGTTAAAAGATGAAATGCCTTTACGTTCATTACTTTTTGCAAATCAGTTTTCCACGTTGATTGAATGTCATCACATAGATTTTGTTTTGGGGGGGGTTGAAATTACGTGGAAAGAACGTTGATTCAACCAGTTTTTGCCCAGTGGGATGGTTTAAAAAGTAAACAGACAACAGAGTAGTTTGTTGTGTGGTGGAATAATCTACTGCATGAAATCCCTCTCTCTTTCCACCAGCTATGTAAAAGTATGTGTAACAGGGTAGTAGTCAAAATCTATTGTACAGTTGTATTCTGAGAGTTATAGTACTAAAGTACTACAGTTATAGTACAACAGTCATAGAATTACAGAATACTTCCCCGTGACATGTGTTTCTGACTGACTGTACATATGTAAGATCTTAATTTGACCATCCTCTTGCAAGAGAACTTTACTGCAATGCAGGAATGTTTTTAATTGTAATGTATTCAAAGTTTAAAAAGTATTCTGAAGTTAGTAATTTCCACTTTCAGACTTCCAATTTTAATCTTGGTTTTCCCTTGTAAAAAATCTATCAACCCCTACAAAAATGTCTATTAATTATAACCCACATAATAATTCACATTTCCTGTTGCTGCAGGATTATTTTCCTGATGTAGCAAACTGGCTTAAATGAAAATCCTACATCTGTACCTGGAGTGGTGAGGTGACCATGCAGTGAGTGTTCCATGTTCCTCTCCATACATCCTCCTGACTGTGGATAGCTGAGCCCTGACAGTGACCAGGCCCAGGGACCAGACCATATGCCCATCAGCCTCTCTCTCCCCTCTCACCGGAAGCACGCTGCAGTACTCACCCAGGCCTGGCCTGAGCAGAGTGAGGGTGAAGGAGTGTGTGTGTGAGGGAGGGAGAACAAGGGGGGCTGTAGCCGGTGGGGATGTAGGGCCATAAGCCATTCACCGATCCCTGATGTAAAATGTGTGTCCGTGTGTGTGTGCGTGCGTGCGTGTGTGTGTGCGAGCCAGAGGCTGCAGCCACGTGACCATGAAGTGGCAGCAGGGATAATCCTATAATGCCTGTCACAATGAGATTTGATTGGGGTCTTGAACACTGGGCTTCATAGTGTCAAGTGTACAGAGTGTGTAATGCCCCATCCACGCACACAGCTTATGGGGATCTCTGCTGGGTTTAATACTAAAACACATCTAGACCGTGTTAACTCATTATAGCAGTTGAGTCCAGCTCTTCATTGAAAAATAAATTCCAAACTCAATATGAGTTTTATAGTTAAAAAATATGAGAAAAAGTTTCAGCATGTAGCCTATCCAAGCATAGAGAGCAGTTATGAATAGCCAAAGAATGACAAATGAGATGGTTTAGAGATAATGAATGGAGAGAGACAGGATGTGTCTGTCTGTGCTCTAATGCATGAGTCTACTGCACCAGATCAGAAAACTCTCTCCACCTTAGTAAGGTATTTATCACGTTATTTGAAAAGGCAAATGCTTTCCAATGCCCTTTATGCCAACACTGTCACTATATATGAGTCATATACTGCATCTCCTAAATTCAGACTTAATCTTCATCTCAAATGGCAGATCACTCCTGTCCAATCCCAATCCAGGAAAATGTTATGAGTTAATGCCATAGGTCAGACGTCATATGCTTCTGAATGCCCACCCTATTCCCAATATAGTGCACTAACTCTGGTCAAGTAGTGCTCTATATACTGCAGGCAATAGAGTGCCATTTCAGACGCAGCCCAGGTAATGTCCACCAGGGACCAGAACTGCAGGTAATGTCCACCAGGGACCAGAACTGCAGGTAATGTCCACCAGGGACCAGAACTGCAGGTAATGTCCACCAGGGACCAGAACTGCAGGTAATGTCCACCAGGGACCAGAACTGCAGGTAATGTCCACCAGGGACCAGAACTGCAGGTAATGTCCACCAGGGACCAGAACTGCAGGTAATGTCCACCAGGGACCAGAACTGCAGGTAATGTCCACCAGGGACCAGAACTGCAGGTAATGTCCACCAGGGACCAGAACTGCAGGAAATGTCCACTAGGGACCAGAACTGCAGGTAATGTCTACCAGGGACCAGAACTGCAGGTAATGTCCACCAGGGACCAGAACTGCAGGTAAAGTCCACCAGGGACCAGAACTGCAGGTAATGTCCACTAGGGACCAGAACTGCAGGTAATGTCCACCAGGGACCAGAACTGCAGGTAATGTCCACCAGGGACCAGAACTGCAGGTAATGTCCACCAGGGACCAGAACTGCAGGTAATGTCCACCAGGGACCAGAACTGCAGGTAATGTCCACTAGGGACCAGAACTGCAGGTAATGTCCACTAGGGACCAGAACTGCAGGTAATGTCCACCAGGGACCAGAACTGCAGGTAATGTCCACTAGGGACCAGAACTGCAGGTAATGTCCACCAGGGACCAGAACTGCAGGTAATGTCCACTAGGGACCAGAACTGCAGGTAATGTCCACCAGGGACCAGAACTGCAGGTAATGTCCACTAGGGACCAGAACTGCAGGTAATGTCCACTAGGGACCAGAACTGCAGGTAATGTCCACCAGGGACAAGAACTCATAACTACTGTATACCATTTCAGACGCAGCCCAGGTCATGTCCACCAGGGACCAGAACTCATAACTGCAGGTTATGCCTGTGACACACTAATGTCAGTATTTGTAAGTCTCCTGATGCATGAGAGACATTGTGTAAGCACTATTATGAATTAGAAGAGACCTTATCAACAGTGATTTGCAGCATTCTTGTGTCTGCACAAAGAAACATATAACCCAAGATCTAGACCAGAAATAAGCTTAAACAGGGTACTTGCCAAGGAAATGTATTTGCAACATACAGTAAATGTCCGCGTTTGTGAAGCTCTTTTAAGCACACAGAGGTAAACACATTCCTTGAGAAAAAATGCAGGTATTATACTCAGTGTTATTTATTTATACATTTTTTATTTATCCCTTTTTCTCCCCAATTTCGTGGTATCCAATTGGTAGTTACAGTCTTGTCTCATCGCTGCAACTCCCGTACGGACTCGGGAGAGGCGAAGGTCGAGAGCCGTGCGTCCTCTGAAACACAACCCAACCAACCTGCACTGCTTCTTGACACAAGGCCCACTTAACCCGGAAGCCAGCCGCACCAATGTGTCGGAGGAAACACTACACCTGGCAACCATGTCAGCGTGCACTGCGCCCGGCCCGCCACAGGAGTCGCTAGTGCGCGATGGGACAAGGACATCCCTGCCGGCCAAACCCTCCTCTAACCCAAACAACGCTGGGCCAATTGTGCGCCGCCCGATGCAGTGCCTTAGAACTGCGCCAGCACAAAGTAAAGCAACAGCTGGTGTGTTCCACCATATAGAGCACCACAGTGGAGGTGTCATAATAACCATAAAACCCAGCGGGAAATGGTTCCAATAGCTATTCCACCATCCATTTTTCCCATAGGAGATTATAGAAACACTTCAAATAAGGGCTGGGTTTTGTGTAGGCTTATACTGGCATGACGCTTTCATAACCATGTAAATCTCTCTCGTACAAGGAGGCTTTTATCAATATATTCGGCTCTATTTACTCTCAGATTCGAAAATGCGAATTAGCATCAAAGTAGACATCATGCAAAACTACAAATCCCTACAAGCTCTCGCTGACACCTTTCCTGACAGGTACTGTGTCCATTTAAAACTTGCACAAGACAGTTCACAGAATTGTCATTTTAAATAAACGTAGGCAATTTATTTATTACTATATTTAGCTAACATTAGATAGTTAATTCAGAGATTCGCACCTTTGCCTTGATTCGGCAGTCTCGTCCAGATCATCATGGCATTTGTAGGTCTTTATGATAAACGTCACCTTGCCCTAAAGAGATTTACACGGTTATCGAAACGTCACGCCAGTGTAAGCCTACAAGAAACACAGCCCTTATTTGAAGTGTTTCTAAAATCTCCTATGGGAAAAATGAATGGAACCATTTCCCTGCTTGACTGCTAGGTTTTATTCACTGAAACCTGTGAAAGTGCTTTGAACATTTGACTGTATTATAAAGGAAAGATGGTACAGTATAATAAAACCAGGAAGGGGCAACTAATATCGTCCGTTTGGTTGGTCAAAGGTGTTTTGCATCTCCTAGACTCATATGTAAATTATACCTTGTGTGATCAATGACATAATGAAAACAATCCCCAAGCCATTCACGCATAGGCCACAGTACACTTCTGAAAAGGCATGTTCTGACACTTTGCAGTGTAACTGAGTCACACTCAGTTTACAGATGCTGTCAGGTGTTTTCCTAGTTTTTCCCAGGTGGTTCCCATGTGTTTTTCAGGTGAAAGTCCAGTGTTATCCTCTGACACAGAGTCTGAGGCTGCCCTCCACACCTTTCCACTATCCTGGCTACAATTCCACCCAGATTCACTCTGAAAAAGTGTTTTACAGTGCTTGACACTAAAGCAGGACTCCTCCTGAAATGTGTTATGATTACATTCAGGCCACTGCCTATAGCGGTCCTTTATTCATCACGTTATGCTACACTCCGAAGCGTTGACTTGCCAGGCTGACATCAGTCAGTCTCAGCTTATTATGGGGCCCTTTTTAACCACCTTCATATCGTCGCCACACCTCCTAGATTGCAGTCATGTAAAAAAAATGCCGATGATATTTTCTACATTGAATGGACCTGCCATAAGAGAAACCCTCTGCAGTGTGTATTGCATACTACAGTTTAAACAAAGTCAACAGCTGGTGTGAGCTCCACCATAATGCACCGAAACCGTGAGATGATAAAAGACTAACTGTGTACTCACCACCAGCGAATGGAAACTCCATGCTTGTACTGACTTGTGAGTTTACATTAACCATCTCTCTCCCTGTTTCTTTCTTATGTGTTTTCTTTTTCTTCTGTATTCCCAAAGTTCTAGGGTTTAAAATATGGAAGTTAGCCACTGGCTGCGTCATAATGAGGAAGGTGGTGTTGGTGCAAGGTAAGGCCCCAGCATTAGGTAGGTACTTCTAGCTGTTATCTTATTGATTTTTCTAATCTGAGAAAAATGTGGGTGGAGATGTTAAACAGTAACCAGGCTCATAAAGAAACCACATATATATGTCAGGAAGCTGTCACTATAGCAACAAGATGGTAGAA
This sequence comes from Salmo trutta, assembly GCF_901001165.1. NCBI lineage: Eukaryota > Metazoa > Chordata > Actinopteri > Salmoniformes > Salmonidae > Salmo > Salmo trutta. The sequence goes on along the minus strand of NC_042984.1, from coordinate 14,465,749 downwards.
ACAAAAAGCCTGTCTGTAGACAAGTTTATTTTATTAATGTGCATTGAGTAAAGGAAGGAAGGAAGAACTCCTCTGCAAGAGGGAAGGTGGAAAAAAGGGACATGAAAGAGAAAGAGGACTTGAGAGGGTTTCACCTCCCCACCTCAGACGGTGAGTGTGAATTAAGTTTCTAATGTTTTGGTTGAGAAGTACTCCTATTCTCTCCATGTTACACAATGAACGAACAGAAAAACACTGGACAAGTACAATAACATACAAATATCCCTGCGAATAGCAGTAAGTTGATAACATGGTACAGATCAAGTTTTCTTCTCACAATGATATTGTTACAAAATAGTTCACTCGTTTACCTTGTGGGAACTTTCACTTTTGGTTGCATGTATGGGTCAGTTGCTGTCCTGAAATGGAGTTTCCCATGTTGGCCATTTCCCACAGAATCAGATATCCTCTGAAAACGTTGAAATGTTTGTTAATTGAGTAGGGGTCATATAATTTCACTCTTCAAAAATATTTTACAAGCATGAACATGTAAAGAGGGGTGTATGCAGTACATATTAAGACTTTATGGTAGAATATTGGGTTATCGGTGTGAACCATTTTGGACACGGAATAAAATATACAAATCATATTTTCGTCCCAGTCTCTCATTTTTAATGGATATAAACCAATTCTCATAATTATGACCATAAAAGCCTCATTAGAGTCCAGTTTTATAGTGAAGATAGACTCTCTGCAGATGAAGATGGAGAATCAATGAGGTGAAAACCAGCAGAGTGGATCCCCTAGCCCCCCTTAGCCTCTCCTTGCCTCCCCTAGCCTCAGCTTTCCTAGCCTCCCTTAGCCTCCCTTAGCCTTTCCTAGCCTCTCCTAGCCTCCCTTAGCTTCCCTAGCCTCCTTAAGCCTCCCCTAGCCTCCACTAGCCTCTTCTAGCTTCCTCTAGCCTCCCCTAGCCTCCTCTAGCCTCCCTTAGCCTCCCCTAGCATCCCTTAGCCTCTTCTAGCCTCCCCTAGCCTCCTTAGCCTCCCCTAGCTTCCCTTAGCCTTCCCTAGCCTCCCATAGCCTCTCCTAGCCTCCCCTAGCTTCCCTAGCCCACTTAGCCTCCCCTAGCCTCCCTTAGCCTTCCCTAGCCTCTCCTAGCCTCCCTTAACCTCCCTTAGCCTCACCTCTCCTAGCCTCCCCTAGCCTCCCCTTGCCTCTCCTAGTCTCTCCTAGCCTCCCCTAGCCTCCACTGGACTCCTAGTTAAATGAGCACAGATGCAGGCCAGGTGCCATTTGAGATAACACGCACATGTAGCCAGTCATTGTTTCCATTTTATAATATCTATGCTGACATGCTGTGTTTAGGTGTACATTAATATTAAGATGGGATTGGCAAGGAAGAAATAGGAAGAAAATCTCCTTTTAATACAGATATAAGTGAAAAAGCAACCTGGAACTGTAAGGTTTATCAAAACACCCATTACTGAGTTAAACTCCTTTCTTTTTTATTCAAATAATTCTTGACAGTGATTTCACATTCAGGCTAATCATGAGCTGTAATAAGTGTATTACAATGTTATAAAAAAAAAGAATTGGTCTACAAGAGAACAAATAACCAACATGATCAATGTCTTTAAATCTACAGTAAACAAATGCGTTATAGAATAATAATAATAAAAAACAGTAACTATAAAAGTGCTTATTTTTAGCTTTGCAAGATGTCAATCAAGAGCCAAATAATCAACCAAAAGCAGTGCAAACAATTTGTGGACTTATCAAACACGTTGGCATAGGCCTACAAATACACTACATGACCAAAAGTATGTGGACACCTTCTCGTCAAACATCTCATTTCATAATCATGGGCATTAATATGGAGTTGGTCCCCCCTTCGTGCGAAAACAGCCTCCACTCAACTAGGAAGGCTTTCCACTAGATGTTGGAACATTGATGCAGGGACTTGCTTCCGTTCAGCCACAAGAGCATTAGTGAAGTCGAGCACTGATGTTGGGCGATTAGGCCTGGCTCGCAGTCGGTGTTCCAATTCATCCCAAAGGTGTTCGATGGGGTTAAGGTCAGGGTTATGTGCAGTCAATTCAAGTTCGTCCACACCAATCTCGACATACCATTTCTGTATGGATCTCGCTTTGTGCACGGGGGCATTGTCATGCTGAAACAGGAAAGGGCCTTCCCCAAACTGTTGCCACAAAGTTGGAAGCACAGAATCGTCAGGAATGTCATTGTATGCTGTAGCGTTAAGATTTCTCTACACTGGAACTAAGAGGCCTAGCCCGAACCATGAAAAACAGTCCCAGACCATTATTCCCCCACTACCAAACTTTACAGTTGACACTATGCATTGGGGCAGGTAGAGTTCTCCTGGCATCGCGATTCATCACTCTGGAGAACGCGTTTCCACTGCTCCAGAGTCCAATGGCGGCAAGCTTTACACCCCTCCAGCCGACGCTTGGCATTACGCATGGTGATCTTAGGCTTGTAAGCGGCTGCTCGGCCAAAACCCATTTCATGAAGCTCCAGACGAACAGTTCTTGTGCTGACGTTGCTTCTAGAGGCAGTTTGGAACATGGTAGTGAGTGTTGCAACCGAGGACAGACAATTTTTACGATTTAAACGCGATACGCACTTCAGCACTCGGCGGTCCCATTCTGTGAGCTTGTGTGGCCTACAACTTCACTGTTGTTGCTCCTAGACGTTTCCACTTCACAATAACAACACTTACAGTTGACCGGGACAGATCTAGCAGAGCATACATTTCAAGACCTGACTTGTTGGAAAGGTGGCATCCTATGATGGTGCCACATTGAAAGTCAATGAGAGATTGCATGACTTTGTTCTTGATTTTATACACCTGTCAGCAATAGGTGTGGCTGAAATAGAGAATCCACTGTTTTGAAGGGGTGTCCACATACTTTTGTATATATATATTGTACATTGCACTCATCTTCTCAACATTTTCAAAAAAGGACATAATAAATTGAATACAACAGAAGTACTGTCTGGTTTTTGGTAGCTGGGTTCTTTCTGTGTCATGGCGAGAAAATTGAGCTTTGCAACCCAAGAGTTTACATAGATTTAAGTTCACAACATCATGACCGAGGGGGAAAAACATTATTTCCCTAACATCCAGTGGATGAATAAAACATTAGTTTATGATAAACACAAAAATAGTGGTACTACAATTGAATCGCTGAAAAAAAGCAGGTCTTGTGCTTTGATTCGTTTTTTATGTTTAGAAATTCTTCACCTTTCACACTTACCCTCTCTTGCAGTTGTTGTTTGTTGCTGAGATGAATGGAATTGAATAGTTGACCAGAAACAATGAACTCTTGAAAGCCTTCCATTATAACAGGGAAAGTATGACTGATGTCTTTCTAATACCTTTTTCTTTTCTTGGCTTTGGCTTTTGAACCACTGAAGGAACACTGGTTTCTATTACATGAACCTCCATATTTGGATGGACAGGCAGAGCACGGTTTGCCACTCTTATAGGGAGCCTCTCCAACCCAGTTCCCTCTGGAAGAGAAATAAAGCATGGTTAACTGCTGATCTTGTTTGCTTGTTTGTTTCCTGTCATTATAAAGAATATTCAGTTAAATATAAGGCTCTGATGAGTCTAGCTTATACAATAGAAAAAGGAATGTATTAAATGAATGTAGGATAATATAACACATTAGATCTGGTAAAAGATTATACAAAGAAAAAAACGTTTTTTTTGTACCATTATCTTTGAAATGCAAGAGGAAGACCATGATGTATTATTCCAACCCAGGTGCAATTTAGATTTTGGCCACTAGATGGCGGCAGTGTATGTGCAAAGTTTTAGACTGATACAATGAACTGTTGGATTTCTGTACAAATGTTGTATCAAGACTGCCCAAATGCGCCTAATTGTTTTATTAATACATGTTCAAGTTAATAACTGTGCACTCTCCTCAAACAATAGCATGGTATTCTTTCACTGTAATAGCTACTGTAAATTGGACAGTGCAGTTAGATTAACAAGAATTTAAACTTTCTGCCAATATCAGTATTGTCTATGCCCTGGCAAATCTTCTTGTTACTTACAACCTCATGCTAATCACGTTAGCCTACGTTAGCTCAACCATCCTGCGGGGGGACCCACCGATCCTGTAGAGGTTCATCTATATTGGGTATGTACTGTAAACGTATATTTGCGTATACTGTAAAGTGTTCATTATAACAAGATCGCTTGCTCTTGCCATGAACAGAGAAGTGTGTACTTACTTGATAGAGTAGTTGCAAACCAGGAACACTGCTGTCCTCCAGGAGCTCCCGTACACATTCATGTTTGAGCATTTGTTGATGGCACATCCCATCTTATTGGTATTGGCCCAGACCATCTGAAATTTGTTGATGTAATGTGTAGTTCTCATGGTCAACATGATCAATCACAGACAGTTCTCACACACAGTCACCCAATTTCTTACTAATACAAATATAAACTATACCAGCAAAGCACAGATCTTCTGTAAATAGAAGACCATGTATAATACATACCACAAAAAATATGTAGGATCTTAATTGGAACACTCTTCTGTTGCGTATTTCAGTTTTAAAAAGGCTTCTAAAGATTGTAATTTCCACTTTGAAATGTAATACTTGATTTGCCCTAACAAAAAATGTATCAACCCCTACAAAAATGTACATTAATTATAATCCACATAATAATTCACATTTCCTGTAGCTGCAGGATTATTTTCCTGCTGTAGCAAACTGGCTCAAATTAAAATCCGACATCTGTACATTCGTATTTAGTGCAATATCTAAGCCACACACCTGTGTATAGTGGGAACAAACTGGTCCACTGCATGTGTTGGGATAGAAGAAGGAGTTTTTCTCATCCTGCCAGGACCTCACCAGCTCAATGATTGACCAGTATCTAGGAGAAGAAAAAGACCTTTCAGCATTTCATGTTTCTTAAAATACCACCCTACTTCATATTTGACCAGATATACTGTAGCGTTAGACAGTGTTCCTATAGCAGTCATTGTTGAACAAAAACACACCAGATCTCCAACAATCACATAAGCAACAGCTGTTTTATAGTTGTAAACATGGAAAGAACAGGGGTAGTTCTACAGTACCTGCCTGAGTTGATGGACAGGTTTTGGCCCATATACCTCATGGTCTGTGAGGGTCCATGATCCCATATGCAGCGGGAAGCCCAGGAATCTGCTGATTTAGCCAGTTGCTCGTCCCACAACTAAAGCATGGAGAGAGAGAGAGAGAGAGGAGCTGTTCAACACTTCTCAAATAATATTTGTTTTATTTATTTTTTAACGACACTCACCCTGTCTCTGCCAAGAGGAAGGCTTTACAAATATTCACTGGTCATATATTTCTAGCAACTCTTTTTCACATTGTTTGATTTTGTCTGTACTTACTTATGTGAGATTTGACTTATTCAATAAATATACATTATAAAACAATGATAAAAAAAATTGAATTATAAAATGTCAAATCTAGTGTAGAGCAAGAACACCACAGTTATGTTTCAGATTTGATTAAGTGTTAGGAAGCCCAGCCATAGAATGTGACAGAGGAGCAGTCCCTTGTTTTCCTCCCCAGGTTCAGCAGATGCAGGGGCCTCACCATGATCTCCATATTGGCAGCCTGAGGGAAGACCTGGGAGCGGACACGGTTGTGATAATCCAACAAGGAATTCATTTCTCTGGAGGAGATGGCTCGCCTCCTTCGGATATGAGGCACGCTGATGCTGGTAAGATTCAGATTCCTCCAGTCAGAGTCAGGGTCTGACTCGAAGCCAGGTCTAGTTAGGTGGAGAAGGTTGGTCCGGTTGGATTTGGATAGGATCCGCACAGCAGCAGCTCCAGTGTAAGGCATTGACCACAAGATGGCAGCGAAGAGGAGCTGAGCACAAACAGGACCCATCTCAACCCTCTTCTCTTGTCTCTGGGTAGGGCTCTGGCAACACAGGGTTCTAGTAGGCTTCTGTGGAGGGCAGAGGCATTGAGAGCAAGAATGTTAAAAAAATAGTTTAAAAAGAGTCAAAAGGGCAAAAATGGTTGGGGGAAAGCTTCTCTAAAGCAACCCCCTGGCTAACTGCCTCGTAATTTTTTATAATTCCTGTGCAAAGTGTTAGCTGGAGTCTATCAACATTTTTATCAATTAAGAATTAATAAGCAACTTAATGATTAGAAGTCAGAATCAAGTTTACACAGGAGACAAAGAGAATAAAATTGTTTTAATTCTTAACGTATTGTCTGTAGTTTGTCAAACAATATAGATACCAGTACTGTAGGTAGACCCTAATATAGAGACAATATAACCATATTTCAACCATATTAATTAATACATAAATTGCACAGACAGAATGTAATCATTACATTTTTTAACATACATTATAAGTATTGCTCAAACTGTACTTTAGACACAACTATTTGTAATCAATATAATATTCATTCAATTTGACAAAAAAAAATTGTCTGTTGAACAAGTAGCCATTAATTCATTCTCACATATCGAATAACATCAATAAATACTAGTAACTTTCTTATTGCATACAGTTATCACATAATCTCATTTATATTCAATAAATAAAAAGGCAGCATGAAAAAGCAGCTGTAACAGTACCCAGACAGTACATACTTTCATCAGCTGTAACAGTGCCCCAGACCAAGACAGTAGATACCTTCATCAGTGATTCTAGCCCAGTAGAGCAGAGCAGAGCAGCCAGATAGGAGAAGAGAAGCCTAGCAGATCCACACTTAAACACTAGGCTTTGCAAACAAGACCGTTTGACATCTGTGGCAGGGAAATTTAACTGGGCCAACTCTCTCAGGATATCTGACGCACTAACAAGCCCTCCTGTCTTCTTCTTCCTCTTCTTCTCCTCCCTCTTCTTCTTCTCCCTCTTCTTCTCCTCCCTCTTCTTCTTCTCCCTCTTCTTCTTTTTCTCCCACAGTGATGTTCCTTCCCAGGGGCCAGAAAACAATTTGATAGGCAATTTAGCTTTCTCAATACATTCATTATGTAAACTCGGTCCTGTAAAAAACACAAACACAAGATTTTCAAGTAATCATTTAAATATATATACAGTGCCTTTGGAAAGTATTCAGATCCCTTGACTTTTTGGTTGCATTACAGCCTTATTCTAAAATGTATTACATAGTTTTTTTCCCCTCATCAATCCACACACAATACCCAATAATGACAAAGCAGAAGCAGTTTTTTTTGCTTTGTGCTAATTTATACAATTTATATAAATATTACATTTACATAAGTATTCAGACCCTTAACTCAGTATTTTGTTGAAGCACCTTTGCAGCGATTACAGCATCGAGTCTTGTTGGGTATGTCGCTACAAGCTTGGCACACCTGTATTCGGGGAGTTTCACCCATTCTTCTCTGCAGATACTCTCAAGCTCTGTCATGTTGGATGGGGAGCGGTCTCTCCAGAGATGTTTTATCGGGTTCATGTCCGGGCTCTGGCTGGGCCACTCAAGGACATTCAAAGACGTGACGCTTAGCATTCAGGCCAAAAAGTTCAATCTTGGTTTCATCAGACCAGAGAATATTGTTTCTCATGGTCTGAGAGTCTTTAGGTGCCTTTTGGCAAACACAAAATGGGCTGCCTTTTACTGAGGAGTGGCTTCCGTCTGGCCACTTTACCATAAAGGCCTGATTGGTGGAGTGCTGCAGAGGTGGTTGTCCTTCTGGAAGGTTCTCCCATCTACACAGAGGAACTTTAGAGCTCTGTCAGAGTAACCATTGGGTTGTTGGTCACCTCCCTGACCAAGGCCCTTCTTCCCCGATTGCTCAGTTTGGCCGGGCGACCAGCTCTAGGAAGAGTCTTGGTGGTTCCAAACTTCTTCCATTTAAGAATGATGGAGGCCACTGTGTTCTTGGGGGATTTTCAATGCTACAGAAATGTTTTGGTATCCTTCCCCAGATCTGTGGCTCGACACAAACCTGTCTCGGAGCTCTACGGACAATTCCTTCGATCTCATGGCTTGCTTTTTTCTCTGACGTGTACTGTCAACTGTGGGACCTTATATAAACAGGTGTGTGCCTTTCCAAATTATCACCAATTTGTAAGTCGCTCTGGATAAGAGCGTCTGCTAAATGACTTAAATGTAAATGTAAATGTCCAATCTCATAGGGTCTGAATACTTATGTAAATAAGGTATTTACATTTTTTTTTTATACATTTCTAAAACCCTGTTTTCGCTTTGTCATTATGGGGTATTGTGTGTAGATTACTGAGAATTTGTATTTATTTAATCCATTTCAGAATAAGACTGTAACGTAACAAAATGTGGAAAAAGTCAAGTGGTCTGAATAATCTCCGGAGGCACTGTATATACTGTACTTCATGAATTATCTTCTGTTTCTATAGAATTGTTAAACATTGCCATTTCTTTTTGTATTTTCTTGTTTAGATGTATTGCTTACTTGAGAAATAGTACCCCTGAATAATTAAGATTGTGTGGTTCATCCTTCCATATAGATTAACTATAGAATGAGATTTTTCCATCAAAAGAAGGAGCAGATTATTCAGGGGAGAAAACGCCTATAAAAACCATCCATTTCGTTTGGAGTTTGGGACATGTTTATTTACCAATCTTTTTTTGGAGTGTTTAGGTCTGCCTAAAGAGCTGTTTGTAATCGTAGAACACATGCTTTGGCTGGCCCCCTACCTCCCCAGCCATCTCCAGGTTGTTTCAATAAAACAGAATAAAAAAGAATAATAAATAAGCAGAAAACCTTTGGGAATGAAAAGAGAGAAGAATGCATGTTAGGCATTAATGGTCCTATTTTGAAAGTCCCTGACACTGCACCATTAGCATTCATCTCCAGCTGTCCTGGTGATTTCTAGGAAAGAAGGTTCTGGCACTGCCAAAGTACACTACACGGCACAAGTGCCATGGAACTGCCAAGGTACACTACATGGCAACAACTGGCAAAGCTCTACCAGCAGCGTGAGGTCAAAGAGATCGCCAAGACACTGGCATCGTCAGTGGAGCACTTAAACTGTAAATGGCAAAGGAGAGGTAACTATCCAGTGATTAAATCAGTAGTTAGTTTTATACCATATATAGAGTTGAAGTCGGAAGTTTACATACACTTAGGTTGGATTCATTAAAACTCGTTTTTCAACCACTCCACACATTTCTTGTTAACAAATTATAGTTTGGGAATTTTTTTGTAGACTTCCACAAGTCTGGTTCATCCTTACGAGCAATTTCCAAACGCCTGTATAAACACCATGGGACCACGCAGCCGTCTTACCGCTCAGGAAGGAGACGCGTTCTGTCTCCTAGAGATGAACGTACTTTGGTGCGAAAAGTGCAAATCAATCCCAGAACAACAGCAAAGGACCTTGTGAAGATGCTGGAGGAAACAGGTACAAAAGTATCTATATCCACAGTAAAACGAGTCCTATATCGACATAACCTGAAAGGCCGCTCAGCAAGGAAGAAGCCACTGCTCCAAAACTGCCATAAAAAATCCAGACTACGGTTTGCAACTGCACATGGGGACAAAGATCGTATTTTTTGGTGAAATGTCCTCTGGTCTGATGAAACAAAAATAGAACTGTTTTGCCCTAATGACCATCGTTTTGTTTGGAGGAAAAAGGGGGACGCTTGCAAGCCGAAGAACACCATCCCAACCGTGAAGCACGGGGGTGGCAGCATCATGTTGTGGGGGTGCTTTGCTGCTTGAGGGACTGGTGCACTTCACAAAATAGATGCATTATGAGGGAGGAAAATGATGTGAATATATTGAAGCAACATCTCAAGACATCAGTCAGGAAGTTAAAGTTTGGTCACAAATGGGTCTTCCATATGGACAATGACCCCAAGCATACTTCCAAAGTTGTGGCAAAATGGCTTAAGGACAACAAAGTCAAGGTATTGGAGTGGCCATCACAAAGCCCTGACCCCCTGACCTCAATCCTATAGAAATTTGGGGGCATAACTGAAAAAGACTCAGTTACACAAGCTCTGTCAGGAGGAAGGGCCAAAATTCACCCAACTTATTGTGGGAAGCTTGTGGAAGGCTACCCGAAATGTTTGACCCAAGTTAAACAATTTAAAGGCAATGCTACCAAATACTAATTGAGTGTATGTAAACTTCTGACCCACTGGAAATGTGATGAAAGAAATAAAAGCTGAAATAAATCATTCTCTCTACTATTATTCTGACATTTCACATTTTTAAAATAAAGTAGTTATCCTAACTGACCTAAAACATGGAATTTTTACTAGGATTAAATGTCAAGAATTGTGAAAAACTGAGTTTAAATGTATTTGGCTAAGGTGTATGTAAACTTCCGACTTCAACTGTAGTTACACATACCGTTGGCATGTCAAACGGTTACAATTGCATATTATGTTTCTCTAGAAGACTGTGAGTACTGTATACATGAGGCACTATTCTCTACTTTAATTTCAATAACGGAGAAAAAAAACTGCATAGTCTAACCATTGACCATCAAACCTCAATGTATTGTGGAATTAATAAATAATGTGTCACAGCCAGGGAATACCCTAGATGTATGCCATGGAATCCTTTGGAAATGTCTTTACTTTTTGGAGGCTCCATCCATTCTCTACAGCAGGGTTTCCCAAACTTGATCCTAGCACTACACATCTGATTCAAATCACCAACTCATCATCAAGCTTTGATTATTTGAATCAGCTGTGTAGTGCTAGTGCAAAAACCAAAATGTGCACCCAGGGTGGGCCTCAGGACCGAGTTTGGGAAACTCTGCTCTGCCTGCATGCCATGTCCCAGGAGAAACATGGTCTGTGTACAGAATGACCAGCAGTCTTTAACTTAGGCCTTCCAGTGAGTCTCTCTCTCACATTGAGTGGATAGGAAAAGCTCGGGATCTCAGTCCTTATTTGTTTAGCCCAGTTTATAGTAGAGAGTTTAATTGATTTCAGTCAAATTGGCCTAAATGCAAACTGCAATAAGTACAATTTTTTCATGCAAATGAAAACCCATAATTTTGTCAGTAAAATATAATAGACTTCCTGAAAAGCATCCTGTTTTGAATAAATCATTCAGGTACAACTGTATTGATGCCTGCAGTAGGTACTAACTGGACCTATGTGTGGTGAAATGATTGACGTTCCCTCAACACTGGCTAATCTTGACATCATGTTGGTGGGAGAGGAATGTGACACTCATGGAACAAGGAGCAGCCAGACCACACAATGGAAAAATTAGTAGGAAATGAAAATAAACCCCATACATTTTTATATAGAGTATTTATGGTATGGACATAGACTTTCCCATTTTAATGACCTGGCAAAAAGAATTGGCCCGGACAGTGTGACAGAGTAGTGTGTGTACTGTATATGGGACGTCAAATTCAATAAAGCAAGCTTGAGAAAGAAAACCAGGTATACAGTCTGTATAGGAGCATGGCAATACAGCCTGCACATGCATGTAATCCCCCTCCTCCTTTCTATTCCACACAGCCATGTTGAATAGAAACCAAATTACAGTAAAGGTGTTGTGGAATATCTGTTTCCTCTTTACCTCAGGTCTGCACAAGATGTTTGGAACCTGTAAGGGGGATCTTTCTGATGAAGTTTCAGATACGTGAGGTCACTACCTTAACCAGGAATGTTCAATTCTGGTCCTGGAGGGTCAAAAAATGTCTGTTTTTTTTCTACCTGGTGGTTAATTGCAATCCCCTGGTGTCCTACACTCTTAGAAAAAAGGTGCAATCCAGAACCTAAAAGGGTTCGTCGGCTGTCCCGATTAACTGGAACCAAAAATGGTTCCCCTACAGCAGGGCTGCCCAACCCTCTTCCTGGAGATCTACTGTTCTGTAGATTTTCAATCCAACCCTAATTTGGCATATCCGATTCAGCTAGTTAAGGTCTTGTTGAGCAGCTAATTAGTAGAATCAGGTGTGTTAAATTAGGGTTGGACTGAAAACCACAGGACTGTAGATCTCCAGGAAGAGGGTTGGGCAGCCCTGCCCTACAGAGACAGCCGAATAACCCTTTTTTCCAAGAGTGTAGGTCTGAATTAGTCCCTTATTAGAAGGAGAGGATGAAAGTGTTTTGGCACTCCAGGAGCGACATTGAACAGCCCTGATCTAAACACCAAATTGTACTGCCATTATTCATAAAACCCTAATATAATTCACTGACAGATTGTCTCTGTTAACTTCGGCATTAATGGTCTGTGAAAGGATGAAAACAGGGTATATTGCAGAAATCGGTACAATACCAAAAAGCAGAATCAGCACTCTAGACTCTGTTGAGTTGTCATCAGATTTTGACTTGAGAGGTTTGTTTTTATTCTGTAAATCAAGACATACCACCAGGTCGACCTAGTCCAGTTTGGATCACCATGGTGACAGTGATTAAGTTCAGGAATAGGTTCCAGAGAGTTCTGGAACTCTGACTGTAGGCACCTGAGTAGAAACACAAGCATTTTGCCCTTTTGAGTTACATTTTACATGCTCTTGTGATTTATGTTAATATGTAGGTTATGAAAAGCACGGTGCTTTAATTTCCTTGCAAGCCACAGTCTTTGTTGCTTCCTTAAACATGTCCTCCTTTTTTCAAAAGATTGGCAGGCTGTCCATGCAGCCATGGTCAAATGCTTACAAAACAACCAATCTTGAACCAAAACCAATTTCATATGCCTGTAAAACCTGATCACTCAATTATATGCCCCAATTTCAAAGCCTTCCAAAATACCTCAACACAGCCTAGTAGTGTTGTCAGACTTTGCGATTGAGTGTCTAAAATGCACAGCAAACTCCTTCAAAGAGTCTGTGTGAGCTCAGGAAGTCATAGGAGGTCACCAGAAAGCTATAGACCCTTGTCTGTGTCAAGGTTTACCCTCAAGGTCTTGTTGGTGATCTTCAGTCTTCACTGATTTGCAGTGGTAGTACCACAAAAGACTTGGACATTCATGTTGTACTTTATTTAGACAGTTGTTGTGGGAAGATTTTTTTTTTGAGAAATACTTTATTTCACTTAACATGTTTGTATACTTTAATATGTTGGGTATATGTGCCAACTAGCATGATTATATTATAGACACTGACCTAATGGTCTCTTTGCGCTGTGTCATACAGTTGCTGTTGCCATCATTTTTAAACAATTTGCTTTTTCCAGTGACACTGGCCTGAATCAAACTGTTATCTTTAGAGTTACATCAATGGAATGTTTGGTGTTGGTTATGATAAAATGAAGGATGACCATGAGACACAAAGTGCCAGGTCTACGACTGACAACAGAGCCTTGTCAGGGCTACCATTTAAATATAGCAACAAGCACACCCATGTCAGTTCTGCCACATAGTTACCAGTTCTGTCATCACACATCAAAGGAGAGGAAAAATGTTGTGGCAATATAAAATGGATCCATCAAACCTGCACAGTAGTAGCCTACAAGGAGGACATGGACTGTCATGTAAGATTTAGATGAATGATGCAACATTATGGGATGGAACAGGACATGTTGGGTGATGGTGTTATTGGTGTGTTTGGGTGTAATGTAGGCAACAAGCTTGTCAAAAAATAATTTCCTCCTCCTCCTCAGACAAACTCAGTGCCTCAAGAGTCAGTACATTTGAGCAGTCAAACTCAGTGCCTCAAGAGTCAGTACATATGAGCAGTCAAACTCAGTGCCTCAAGAGTCAGTACATTTGAGCAGTCAAACTCAGTGCCTCAAGAGTCAGTACATATGAGCAGTCAAACTCAGTGCCTCAAGAGTCAGTACATATGAGCAGTCAAACTCAGTGCCTCAAGAGTCAGTACATATGAGCAGTCAAACTCAGTGTCTCAAGAGTCAGTACATATGAGCAGTCAAACTCAGTGCCTCAAGAGTCAGTACATATGAGCAGTCAAACTCAGTGCCTCAAGAGTCAGTACATATGAGCAGTCAAACTCAGTGCCTCAAGAGTCAGTACATATGAGCAGTCAGCAGTGATATTTCCTTGTTTTCTCCCAGTCCCAGGCCAGTTGGATGTTGAATAACAATTAATTGTAGACATGAAGGTCAAGGGGTGCACGGCTGTGTGGTTTTCCCTCCCCGCCCAGTCAAGGAAATGGTAGAGTAACGCCTAGCTATCTCTGTGTGAAGCATGTCATTTAGCATGAATCCAAGAAAGAGTCCTGCTCTCTATGCTCCTGCTGCTTCCATGTAATGAGTCGTTGTTTTTTACATGTCAGAAAACTTTGTCCAAACTTTGTTTTGGCAGCAAGAAAACAAATTGACGCAGTGATGTAGCAGCGAGCCCTTCCTGGACCGACCGGTGAAACATAGAGAGACGGAGGGAGACAGTGACAATTGGGTCATCGTTCCTGGTGGAATTTACAGGAACTGAAAGAATTGAACATTCTGCTTTCTAGGATAAACTTTCAGCCATGCATTTAGACACAATTAATGGTTTGACAGGTGTTATGAAGGTCCAAAAATGACAATGTTATAGAATTTAATCCTTCACACATAATTAGGCCTACTTCTGGAACGTTTGTGTGTTTTACGTACGTCAGTGAACTTTAGAAAGACAAGACACTGTTATTCCCAGCACCGCAAGTAGAGAGGAAACTATGCTGATTGCCACATAGGTAATGGACTTGAAATTACCAGCGTAATATTGTGCTATATAATGTGTATCAGACCTGGGTCAAATACATTATGTCAAATACTTCAAATAATCAAGCTGTGCTTGATTTAATTGGCCTGGTACAATGGAACCAACCGAATAGTCCCAAAAATGTAAACTTGTGAAATTCAGCACAACATTCACTCATTCTCTTCCATGTATTTATTTGACATTTACTGTACATGATCACAAACTACACGATCCCTCAAGCTAAAACAACTAGGCCTACTCTTTTAGAAGATTATGTCACTTAGTATTCAAATAGCCGATCACCTAAAACACCAAATTAATAATTGCAAGGCTGGTATAGACCTGGGTCAAAATTATTTGAAATCTTTCAAATACTTTGAGTTTATTTTAGCCTGCCTGGAGTGCCAGGTGGGCATGGTTTGCACTTTTGGGAGTGCTTTATTGCTTACATTGCAACAGGAAAGCTTAATCATGCACAGCTAAAGTATTTGAAATCATTTCAAATACTATTCGAACCCAGGTCTGGACTGGTGATTTATCGTTTGGAACTCTGCTGAAGCATTGCTAACTGTCCAATAAATCTGTCCAGACCTTTCTTCGGGAAAGCTTGGAGTAGGTCAGACTGAAGCCTGAGAGGATGATACCCAGACCAGACAATCAGGCCAGAGACAATCCCACCCCCTGGCCCTGCAATATGACATCATCTGTCTGGGTCTAGACAGAGCTGACTGTGGCCTTGCATACAAAAGCACACTGTAACCTCGTGTCTAGGTAGTGCCAAATGCATGGCACAGAAAATCCCTGCGCACTAAATGGACCCCGTATTTACCATCAGTGAGCATAAAATTAACCTTACAAAAAAAAAAAACTATTTGAAGTTGTAACGGTCGTCATACGTAGTGGACCAAGGCACAGCGGGTTGAGTGCTCATAGTGACTTTATTGAACACGTAACAAACAAAACAAGAAAACGAATGAACGAACAGAATTGCAGGCTAAACACACAGCTATGCAACCACAACTTCCCACAAAGGAACAGGTGAAACAGGGCTACCTAAGTATGACTCTTTATCAGGAACAACGATGTACAGCTGTTCCTGATTGAGAGCCATACCAGGCCAACACAAAGAAACATACAACAGACAGATCCTAGAAATACAAAACATAGAACATAACCAAAATCCCCGGAAAACTCTAAACCAACACCCCTCTACATAAACACATATACTAACAAACCCCGAACCACATAAAACAAATACCCCCCTGCCACGTCCTGACCAAACTACAATAACAAATAACCCCTTTACTTGTCAGAACATGACAGTACCCCCCCCCAAAGGTGCAGACCCCAGACGCACCTCACACAAAAAATAAACACAAAAATAAACCCCCAAACTAAAGGGAGGGAAGGGAGTGTGGCTGCCATCACTGACGGTTCCCGTGCTACACCCCCACCTCCCCAATCCTCCTACTGTGGAGGTGGCTCAGGCTCTGGCCTTAGTCCCCCACCTAACCTGTCCACCCCCGCTGAATACCTCTGGCTGAGGCATGTCGCTGTAGACCTCGGGCAGAAGGACGACTCTGGGAGCTCCGGACTGTAGGGCGACTCTGGGAGCTCCGGACTGTAGGGCGACTCTGGGAGCTCCGGACTGTAGGGCGACTCACTCGGCTCCGGACTGTGGGCCGTCTCACTCGGTTCCGGACTGTGGGCCGTCTCACTCGGTTCCGGACTGTGGGCCATCTCTAGACGGGACACTGTCGCCGGACACTCTGGACGGGGCACTGTCGCCGGACGCTCTGGACGGGGCACTGTCGCCGGACGCTCTGGACGGGGCACTGTCGCCGGAAGCTCTGGACGGGGCACTGTCGCCGGAAGCTCTGGACGGGGCACTGTCGCCGGAAGCTCTGGACGGGGCACTGTCGCCGGAAGCTCTGGACGGGGCACTGTCGCCGGAAGCTCTGGACGGGGCACTGTCGCCGGAAGCTCTGGACGAGGCACTGTCGCCGGAAGCTCTGGACGAGGCACTGTCGCCGGAAGCTCTGGACGAGGCACTGTCGCCGGAAGCTCTGGACGAGGCACTGTCGCCGGAAGCTCTGGACGAGGCGCTATTGCCGGAAGCTCTGGACGGGGCGCTATCGTCGGAAGCTCTGGACGGGGTGCTATCGTCGGAAGCTCTGGACGGGGACTGCGCACTGAAAGCCTGATGCGTGGGGCTGGTGTGGAGGTACCAGACTGGAGACACGCACCCTAAGGCTAGTACGAGGAGCAGGAACAGGACGAGTTGGACTGGGCTGACGCACTGGAGGCCTGGTGCATGGGGCTGGTACTGGAGATGCCAGACTGGATACAGGCACCCCAAGGCTAGTGCGAGGAGCAGGAACAGGACGAGTTGGACTGGGCTGACGCACTGGAGGCTTGGTGCGTGGGACTGGCTTTGGATGTGCCAGACTGGAAACACGTACCTCAGGGCTAGTGCAAGGAGCAGGAGCAGGAACAGGATGAGTTGGACTGGGCTGACGCACTGGAAGCCTGGTGCGTGGTGCTGGCTTTGGATGTGCCAGACTGGAAACACGTACCTCAGGGCTAGTGCAAGGAGCAGGAGCAGGAACAGGATGAGTTGGACTGGGCTGACGCACTGGAGGCCTGGTGCGTGGTGCTGGCTTTGGATGTGCCAGACTGGAAACACGTACCTCGGGGCTAGTGCGAGGAGCGGGAACAGGATACACTGGGCCGTGAAGGCGCACTGGCGGTCTTGAGCGCAGTACTGGCACCACCCTTACTGGCTGGATGCCCGCTTCCCCCTGGCAAATGCGGGGCGCTGGCACCGCGCACACCGGCCTGTGAATGCTCGGCCTCGACGCCGTGCGCATCACCCCATAGCACGGGGCCTGACCAGTAACCTGCTGCCTCCGGTAAGCACGGGGAGTTGGCTTGGGGCTTAACCCTGGCCCAGCCAAACTACCTGTGTGCCCCCCCCCAAAAAAATAATTATTGCCAATCGTGTACCCATATAACAGTCCCGGTCCACTTTGCTCCACTTTCGCCGTTCCTCCCTCGCTGTCACCACCTGTTCCCATGGGAGGCGATCCCTTCCAGCCTGGATCTCCTCCCATGTGTAGGATCCTTTTCCTTCCAAGAGGTCCTCCCAAGTCCAGTACTCCTTGTAGTCCACCTGCTGCTCCTTCCTCCGCTGCTTGGTTCGTTGGTGGTGGGAAGTTCTGTAACGGTCGTCGTACATAGTGGACCAAGGCGCAGCGAGTTGAGTGCTCATAGTGACTTTATTGAACACGTAACGAACAAACAGGATTGCAGGCTAAACACACAGCTATGCAACCACAACATCCCACAAAGGGACAGGTGAAACAGGGCTACCTAAGTATGACTCTCAATCAGCAACAACGATGTACAGCTGTTCCTGATTGAGAGCCATACCAGGCCAACACAAAGAAATACACAACATAGACAGATCCTAGAAATACAAAACATAGAACATAACCAAAAAACCCGGAATATTCTAAACCAACACCCCTCTACATAAACACATATACTAACAAACCCCGAACCACATAAAACAAACACCCCCCTGCCACGTCCTGACCAAACTACAATAACAAATAACCCCTTTACTGGTCAGAACGTGACAGAAGTCCCTTAGCCACCGCATTCAATTTTCAGCCAGCTAGCTCCTCTTCACCTGGCTACATTAGCAGCTGGTGCCTTGAGGGAAGAGGTTTGACAGGTGAAATATAGGCTCTACCTCTGTGTCACAGCAGATACACAACTAACAGTCTAGAATGTACAGCAAATATATCCCATAGTCAAGGGGAAAATAACACTGACTACATTACTCTCCAAGCAAGGAGATCAAATAAAGAAACAAACTTAGTAGGAGTACTTGATACATATGTCAATTAGGGAAAGGTCTCAGACAAAGTTGGGTCTGCTTTGTTTTTCAGCTTGAAGTCAATAAACACATGGACAGTAAAACAGACAGTCATCATGCCCGTCATTGTGGGGGAATGCATGTAGAGTTGGCACCCTATAAGGCCAAGTCAGGGGAGTTTGTTTAAAAAATGTACAGTCTAAGTGTTGTACTCTGGGTAAGTCCAGACCCTCTTGATCATTGGGCCAAAATGTCTGCAGGACAGCATCCAATGTTTTATCTCCTGCACAGTATTTGTTCAACATTTTGAAACTCCAGAGAAACTTGGAAAGGGTCTCCATCCCCACTCTCACCAACTGACTTTTAAATGAGTTTGCAGTGATTTTTTGCACTCAATTTGAACAATGACTGGATTTGTTGAGGCATTCAATACCGTGTGTTTGTGATCGTATTTATCATACATTTTGCAATGCATCATAATCACAAATGTTTCTTGTCCTTGCTTGAAAACAGACCAACAAAAATACTGCAAAAGCCGCCTGCTCTTGCTTGGAAAACATATGGATCCAACCAAGATGTGTAATCTCTGGCTGATCACCAATCCATAAAATGTTATATAGACAAATGATCAGAAAGGACTGAGCCGAATATCATAACCACCTTTATCATTCTGCTAAGGACACAGGGTTTGCCTGGAAAAAAATTGACTACAATAGTCTCTGAACAACAGTAAAGTAAGTTTAGTAAAGTATGTTCATGTCACTGTTATAAAGCAATGTCAATCTCAAACTGCAGTGTCTGCTGTAATGTGCAACACATTGAACAATGTTCTATAACTCGTCTTGTACAAACACATGGTAAAGATCTGACTCAAGATTACAATTGGACGTCCAAATGTAACTAGCATATTCCCTCCAAACTATGCCTGCCTCTGCCAGACATTGTTGAAATCTGTAACCATTTCATTTCAAACACCAGTGTTTCACCTCAACTCAGTCCAGACTGTACAGTCAGGCATGGACTCTTGAGACAGAGTGATTTCAAGAACAACAGCCAAACACAAGACACTGATGGGGAAATGTGATTTCTAAGAGAAGCTTATTGGCCAAGTCAAAGTGCATCAAGTTCATCAAGCTACACTGAAGCATAGCCCACTTCTGAACCCTCGAGTTCAATATCCCTCATGCTTAGACAGCCATCTAGGGGCCATGCGATGCCTGGTCCCATACTGTTGGGACACTGATATAACAATAGCCTATATAACTGAAAACAACTTATTATTGTGTGACAATAAATTAAGCAGATTTATTACATTTGTGAACAAAAAGGTATAAAAAATGGATGCCCATTTTTTTTCTTTACATTTTACTTTAGAAATGACTGCATCGTGGTGGTAACTCTACAAGTATCTGATCTGTTAGACATAGCATTATCTATGACAAAATACAATCTGAATTCTGTGTTTTTCAGATATGGCTATACTGATAGGACAACGTGGTCTCAGGGCAATTCATATTATCAAGCACTCAAATGTATTTATAAAGCCCTTTTTACATCAGCAGTTGTCACAACGTGCTTGTACAGAAACTGAATCTAAAACCACAAAGAGCAAGCAATGCAGAATCATAATGGCTAGGAAAATCTCTAGCCATTATCATAAAGGCCAGATCATTCTTCAAGATGTTCAAACGTTCATAGATTAGCAGCAGGGTCAAATAATAATCACAGTGGTTATCGAGGGTGCAACACCAGATAAGACATTAATGTTGATTGTTTTCTGCCCAGGGACTACAGATGAAAATTTGCTATCTAGCTAAATCTGGTGCAATGGCATGTTATACATGGTCCCTGACAAATAAACATAATAATAATAAAATAATTGCACCAGATATTGCAGACTGACCCTAGATCCCTGGCACATAGACTATTGCAGCATAGATACAGGAGACTTCGTCCAAAGTTACCCCCAGACAGAGCCAACCAGGCAGGATATAACCCCACCCACTTTGCAAAAGCACAGCCCCCACACCACTAAAGGGATATCAACAGACCACTAACTTACTATCCTGAGACAAGGCCGAATTTAGCCCACGAAGATCTCCCCCACAACACGAGCCCAAGGACAGGAAGGAAGATGTGACTCAACCTACTCAGGTTGAGTATAACAGAAAAAAGCGTGGCACGACGAGATAAACCCCTGCTAGGGACGGCATGGGGTAGCGTGAACAAGCCAGTTACTCAGCCCCCATAATAGGGTCAGAGACCCTCTCGCAGTGGAGAGAGGGGAGCCGGCCAGGGTGGTTCGTCACGCCAGTGCCTTGCCGTTCACCATCACATCCCTGGCCAGACTACACTCAATCATAGGACCTGCTGAAGAGATGAGTCTTCAGTAAAGGACGAAACAGAGTCTGCATCTCTCACATAGATCGGCAGATCATTCCATAAAAATGTAGCTCTATAGGAGAAAGCCATGTCTCCAGCTGTTTGCTGAGAAATTCTAGGAACAATAAGGCAGCATGCGTCTTGTGGTCATAGTGAATGTGTAGATATGTACGGCAGGACCAATCGGCAAGATAGGTAGGAGCAAGTCCATGTAATACTTTGTAGGTTAGCAGTAAAACCTTGAAATCAGCCCTAGCAATCAGCCTTAACAGGAAGCCAGTGGCGAGTACTGGAGTAATATGATCAAATGTAGTTCTAGTCAAGATTCTAGCAGCAGTATTTATCACTAGCTGAAGTTTATGTAGTGCCTTATCTGGGTAGCCAGAGAGTAAACCATTGCAGTAGTCTAATATTGAAGTGAAAAACAAGCATGGATTAGCTTTTCTGCATAATTTTGGGACAAAACTTTCTGATTTTTGCAAAGGCTGTACTTGAAATATTTTCTATATGTTCAACAAAAGAGAGATCAGGGTCCAGAGTAATGCCGAAGTCCTTCACAGTTTTTTTTGAGACGACTGTACAACCGTCAAGATTCACTGTCAGATCCGACAGTAGATCTCTTTGTTTCTTGGGACCTAGAACCTCTACTTTTAAACTCAGACAAAACAAACAACTTTTTCGCCATTCACTTTCTTATATCTGAAAAACAGGCTTCCATGGTAGGCAATGTTGGGGCTTCACCATGTTTCATTGAAATGTACAGCTGTGTATTGTCTACATAGCAGTAAAAGTTTAGATTGTGTTTCCGAATGACATCACCAAGAGGTAGCATGTATAGTGAAAACAATAGTGGTTCTAGAATGGAACATTGAGGAACACCGAAACTAACAATTGATTTATCATAGGACAAACAATCCACAAAGATTAACTGATATCTTCCCGACAGATAAGCTCTAAACTAGGCAAGAACTTATCCGTGATGGCGCCAACGGAGATGGCAGGATCGCGACTAGCTCATAGGAAACCTTACGTTCTATACTATTCTACTGTATCTTAGTCCATTCCGTTCTGACGTCGCTTGTCCATATGTATATAGTCTTAATTCATTCCTACTTAGATGTGTGTGTATTAGGTATATGTTGTGTAATTTGTTAGATATTACTTGTTAGATATTACTGCACTGTTGGAGCTAGAAGCACAAGCATTTCGCTACACCCGCAATAACATCTGCTAATCAGGAGAGGCATTATTTCTTAGTGCCACTTTTAGAGAGTTTGGTACACATCCGGAGGAAAGGGAGCCATTTAATATGTTCAACATAGGAGAGTCAAGAACAGGAAGAAGCTCTTTCAGTAGTTTAATTGGAAAACGGTCCAGTAGACAGTCTAGCAATCTAAAGTTTGCATGTTCAAGTTGTGTCGGGGGCAACTGTAGCATTTTAGCTAATTCACAACAATCTAGCAATCCAAAGGTTGCATGTTCGAGTCATGTCAGGAACAACTGTAGCATTTTAGCTAGCCCGCGACAGTCTAGCAATCAAAAAGTTGCATGTTCGAGTCGTGTCGGGGGCAACTGTAGCATTTTAGCTAACCCACAACAATCTAGCAATCCAAAGGTTGCATGTTCGAGTCATGTCAGGAACAACTGTAGCATTTTAGCTAACCCGCAACAGTCAAAATCTGTGACACTCAATTATTAGATAACATTATGAATGTAAAAGCGGTAGTACAATATCAAACAAATTAGAGGACGTATAGTATCATATGTCTTACCTGTTCGTAAAATAGCATACGAATTGGATGAAGTAACTTATCATACATCTTGGAGGACGTATTGCACGTCTTTATCTGAGAACAGGTTACTTGTTGTAACAACAAAGGAGAATTACAAGGAGAATTTACTTTACATTTGACATTATAGTAATTTAGCAGACGCTCTTATCCAGAGTGACTTACAATTAGTACATTCATCTTAAGATAGTTAGGTGAGACAACAACATATCACAATCGTATCAAGTACATTTTCCCTTAACAAATAATTTAATCAGCGGGTTAGCTAAATTGCTACGGTTGTCCCACGACACAACTCAAACATGCATTTGGATTGCTAGACGGTGGCGGATGACGCCCACCCAACCCTACTTCCATTTCTGTCTCAAGTAACTAGACCATCATACATAACAAGGTATCATGTCTTGGAGGTGCTCAGAAATACGTAAAGTACATTTTTGTATGGCTATGAGGCCAGGCTGGACAAGAACAAGGAAAGCAAGAGGAATTTTGAACACACTTGGGCCCCTGATACATTTGCACTGATTCTCTCTGGTCTTGCAATCTCCACTGTAACATTAGCCGTGTCCCTGTAGAGGCAGAAGGGCGCACTCATTGGAATACATAGCATATGTTACAGCAAGCTTACATTGGTTGTCTAAGACACAATAGAGTCATTCCATGTCATTTCAGCAAGCCATCTCAGATTGTTCTGAAATTGTTGCTGTAGTTAGAAACAGGTAAGATTGGCATTGCTGAAACATTATTTTGTTGAAATTAAATGTTATCTCTGAGAAATTAAACTAATTGATTGCAACCAAATTGGCCATTACTATAGGCAAGCGCACAAACAGATATGAAACCAGGCTACTAGTCAGAATTGACAACTACTGCATGGTAAAATAACTAACCCTTACTTTACCACCCTACACTCTTACAGACTGTGCAACCTCACAGATGCCGACAGTGAGTATGTTTACATGCACACTAATAATTCAATATTAAACTGATTATGGCAGTAGGTAGATTATGCAATAATCATGTAAACACCTTATTCTGTTTATCTTAATCGGCATAAGGTCAACATCGAAGTAAGCATACGACGATTAAAACACCTGATTTCTGAGCAATCTATTGAATTATTAGGACTTGTAAACCAGTGTTGCCAACTCCTCAGTAAGGAAAGTAGCTATTGGCTGTCCTAAAAGTCGCTAGAAGTCGCTAAATGACGTCATCACATAATTTGCATAATTTGCCATGTGCATGTAATTGTGATGGATGCTGTAGGAGAGAGGAATAACGTCGTGGGAGAGACAAAAAGTGAGTAAAAAACACTAAATATGTTTAGAACTACAAATGAACTTTCTTCTGTCGATTCTTGTTTTTTTTTATGTCACAATTCCAACCCTCCTCCTTTATCCGGGTTTGGGACCGGCAAAAGTGACCCAAAAGAGACACTCTAGCGGAGATACTTAGTTTTTTATTTAATTTTTTATTTACATTTTTTGTTTTTTAGTTTAGTTTTCTTAATTTGGTTTGGTTTTTAACCTTATGGTCCACTTAGGAGCCTACAACAATAGTAAAACATGAACATTTTTAACCATAACATTTTTTTTTTTTTTGTATACAATCAACATTAACATTCTAAATGGACCAAAAAGAGACAATAGAAAAAACTGTCAATGGCAATGTGAGAAAATGATGGTAACTAGTCTGGCCCTAATTCAGGTTAATAGTTTTTTTTTAATGTAAACCAGGGCGGGATCAGCCAGCGGCAGCTTTCCGCATGCGCGATTCATTTGCAGTCTTGACGCGGAGGGGTGAACATCTCCTGCTCTGACTGCAGCTGGGAGGGACTGCTGCGCGAGGACTGGGCCGCCTGTGAGGGCTTTGGAACGGGGGTAAGAACAATACGTGCTTTCATGTCAGAGTCTCCAAAAGTCTCCAATAACGCCAGAAAAAGTCGCTAGATTTGTCGCTAGTCGCTTTTTTGAAAATGTGTCGCCAGAGGGGTCTGAATACTCGCTAAATATAGCAACAAAGTCGCTAAGTTGGTAACACTGTTGTAAACACCTTAATCGGCGTTCAGCAATGTATCTGATCTGTGTATGTGCTAGAACCAGCTGAGCGAGTCTCCCTCTTTAGCGTGAGTGAAGCGTGTTCGGAACAACTGTATGTATTCGTCTTTTAGAAGTAGTTTTCACATGCACTTTTATATGTCCGAACTCAGAATCAAATATGCTTCCCAAAAATAACATGTTCGCTGTGGTAGAACGTTTATTTGATTTCCATTTTAGAGTGCCATCAGGTAGCCTGATTTCAGATATTTCCATGTAAACAGAGATTATTAGGGAAATCTTTCTTCTTGCAATGCATGTAAACGTTTTAATTAATATATTATATTAATCTGACTATCCACAGAACCAGAGGTAATCTTGTTGGATGACAATTTGCATCAAAAAGAAGGAATGTATCAGAACAATAAAGTCCTGATCTGTCAGAACCCGAGACTATCTATTTGGACTGCAACATTCTACAAGAGGAAATTGATCGAAATATATTGGTACCTCTTCAGGTGGCATGAACATCTGAGCACCTGCATATCTCTTAGGGGTTATGCTTGAAAATGTGAGATTGAAATCGCACTAACAT
Organism: Salmo trutta; assembly: GCF_901001165.1. Classification (NCBI taxonomy): domain Eukaryota; kingdom Metazoa; phylum Chordata; class Actinopteri; order Salmoniformes; family Salmonidae; genus Salmo; species Salmo trutta. The sequence continues at coordinate 14,440,462 of NC_042984.1, read as the reverse complement.
GTAGGATACACTATTCTATGAATGGAACACAATATGGGGTCATTCAGAGTGAAAATTGAACTGTTCTTGTCATTAGGTTTGTGATGGGCTAATTGTGCACTTTTTTCAGTGATGTGATGTGAAGTCAGAGGATGAAGACAAGGAGGTGCAGCCTTGCTCCTCTACCATGGCAGCTAATGGAACTGGGTAAGGGGTCATTCAGAGCTAAACAAATTTACTATTCTTCTCATTGGATTGCTGATAGGCTTTTTTATATTTCTAAGTGAAATAAAGTCAGAGGAGGAAGTCCAGGATACGGAAGCCCAGCCTGGCTCATTTACGATTTTAGCGAACGGCAAATGCTCCCTACATACACGTCACACACAGACCAGGCTTGCCAGAATCCCTCCCCCCCCCTTCGCTTGAACGCCCACACACTAAATTCTTCATAGCTGTGACTTGCTTGCTAGTTGAGATTTCTGCTCTCCATTGTCAGTTTAGCTTACATTTCACTGATCTTAGTAGCAGAAAGCATTTTATATTTGTGTCCTTCAAGGCAGCTGTCAATTATCATGTTAGGCTGTGTTTCATAAAATATTTTGGTGTCCATATACCATTGTATGTACGGTGCATTCGGAAAGTATTCAGACCCCTTGACTTTTCCCACATTTTGTTAAGTTACAGCCTTTGATAATGTATTAATAAATAAATAAATAAAACATCTCAGCAATCTACACACAATACCCCATAAAGACAACGTGAAAACAGTGTTTTACAAATGTTTGCTGAGTTATTACAATGGAAATACAGAAATACCTTATTTACATAAATATTCAGACCCTTTGCTATGAGACAAAATTGTGCTCAAATGCATCCTGTTTCCATTGATCATCCTTGAGATGTTTCTTCAACTTGATTGGAGTCTACCTGTGGTAAATTCCATTGATTGGACATGATCTGGAAAAGCACACACCGGTCTGTAAGGGGTCTTACGGTTAACAGTGCATGTCAAAGCTAAAACCAAGCCATGAGGTCAAATGAATTGTCCGTAGAGCTCCGAGACAGGATTGTGTCGAGGCACAGATCTGGGGAAGGGTACCAAAAAATGTGTGCAGCCTTGAAGGTCCCCAAGAACACAGTGGTCTCCATCATTCTTAAATGGAAGAAGTTTGGAACCACCAAGACTCTTCCTAGAGTTGGCCGCCCGGCCAACTTAACAATCGGGGGAGAAGGGCCTTGGTCAAGGAGGTTACCAAGAACTTGATGGTCACTCTGACAGAGCTCCAGAGTTACTCTGTGGAGATGGGAGAACCTTCCAGAAGGACAACCATCTCTGCAGCACTCCACCAATCAGGCCTTTATGGTAGAGTGGCCAGACGGAAGCCACTCCTCAGTAAAAGACACATGACAGCCCGCTTGGAGTTTTCTAAAAGGCACCTAAAGGACTGAGACCATGACAAACAAGATTCTCTGGTCTGATGGAACCAAGAGTAAATGCATTGGCCTGAATGCCAAGCGTCACGTCTGGAGGAATCCTGGCACCATCCCTACGGTGAAGCATGGTGGTGGCAGCATCATGCTGTGGGGATGTTTTTGAGTGGCAGGGACTGGTAGACTATTCAGGGTTGAGGGAAAGATGAACGGAGCAAAGTACAGAGAGATCTTTAATGAAAACCTGCTCCAGAGGGCTCAGGACCTCAGACTGAGGTGAAGGTTCACCTTCCAACAGGACAACGACCCTAGGCACACAGCCAAGGCAACGCAGGAGTGGCTTCGGGAGAAGTCTCTGAATGTTGTTGAGTGGCCCAGCCAGAGCCCGGACTTGAACCTGATTGAACATCACTGGAGAGACCTGAAAATAGCTGTGCAGCGACGCTCCCCATCCAACCTGATAGAGCTTGAGAGGAACTGCAGAGAAGAATGTGAGAAACTCCCCAAATATAGGTGTGCCAAGCTTGCAGCGTTATACCCAAGAAGACTTGAGGCTGTAATCACTGCCAAAGGTGCTTCAACAAAGTAGTGTAGTGGAGCGGGTTAAGAGTTTCAAGTTCCTTGGTGTCCACATCACCAACAATCTACTTTGATCCAAACACACCAAGACAGTTGGGAAGAGGGCACGACAATGCCTTTTCCCCCTTAGGAGACTGAAAAGATTTGGCATGGGTCCCCAGATCCCCAAAAAGTTCTACAGCTGCACAATTGAGAGCATCCTGACAGGTTGCATCACCGCCTGGTATGGCAACTGCTCGGCCTCCAACCAGAAGGCTCTACAGAGGGTAGTACGTACGGCCCAGCACATCACTGGGGCCAAGCTTCCTGCCATCCAGGACCTATATACTAGGCGGTGTCAGAGGAAGGCCCAAAAAATTGTCAAAGACTCCCATCACCCAAGTCATAGACTGTTCTCTCTGCTACCGCACAACAAGCGGTACCGGAGCGCCAAGTCTTGGTCCAAAAGGCTCATAAGCCATAAGACTGCTGGACAACTAATCAAATTGCCACCAGGGCTATTTACATTGACCCCCCCCGTTTTCACACTGCAGCTACTCACTGTTTATTATCTATGCATGGTCACTTTACCTTTACCTACATGTACAAATTACCGGTACCCCCTGTATATATGCCTCGTTATTGCTATTTTATTGTTACTTTTTATTACATTTTTTACTTTAGTTTATTTAGTAAATATTTTATTAACTATATTTCTTGAACTGCATTGCTGTTTTAAGGGCTTGTAAGTAAGCATTACTCAAGGATGTAATCGCTGCCAATGGTGCTTCAACAAAGTACTGAGTAAAGGGTCTGAATACTTATGTCAATGTGATATTTCTATTTTTTTCTATTTAATACATTTGCTAAAATTCCTAAACCTGTCTTTGTGTTGTTATTATGGGGTGCTGTGTGTAGATTGATGAGAGAAAAAAAACTTTAAAATCCATTTCAGAATAAGGCTGTAACGTGACAATGTGGAAAAAGTCAAGGGGTCTGAATACTTTCCGAATGCACTGTAGATCATGGTCGCAAGGCATATGAACTAACAGGTTATAGAGCAAACAATGCAATTATCACAGCACATAGGTTGTAATATGTCTTTTTTTCTGGCTTGACTTTCCTAGTGATTTTACCCAAGCACCGCTACTGCTTGCTAACTGGTTGTAGTTATACACGTGCAGCGTTCAACTAATCAGCATGTTGGAAATGTCCAAGTTTCCCAGTTCTGACTAATATGTGAATGTAAAACCCGGCATACATCTACGACTTGAATTGACTTTTCATAGCAGGTTAGGAGTGCAATTTTGCTAACCCTAACCCTTTTCCTAACCTTAACTATTTATATATATTTTTTTACTTTTACGTCAATACATTCCTTACTCCACACATTTTCCCTGACACCCATGCATTCACAACTGTAAGTCGCTCTGGATAAGAGTGTCTGCTAAAAATGACTAAAATGTAAAAAAAAATAAAAAATTAAAAGTACTCATAACATTTTTTATGCTTAGGAGGATGGGAAAATGGTCCAATTCACGCACTTATCAAGAGAACATCCCTGGTCATCACTACTGCCTTTGATCTGGCGGACTCACGAAACACAAATGCTTCATTTGTAAATTATGTCTGTGTTGGAGTGTGCCCCTGGCTATCCCTAATTATTTTTTTAAAAACTATAAGTTGTGCCATCTGGTTTGCTTAATATAAGGAATTTTAAATGATGTCTTCTTTTACTTTTGATACTTAAGTATATTTTAGCAAATACATTTACTTTTGATACTTAAGTATATTTAAAATCAAACTTTTACTCAAGTAATATTTTACTGGGTGACTTTCACTTTTACTTAAGTCATTTTCTATTAGGGTATCTTTACTTTTACTTCAGTATGACAATTGTTTTACTTTTTCCAACACTGCTCTAATCCACCGAGTCAGAACCGCGTGGAATATACCAGAGAAGAAGACATCCTGTCGTAACACCAAAATGCAACATTCAAAGAGTTCATTGGCTAGAGAGCGCTGATGTACCTACCAATCCCCAGATCATTCTTGTTCCAAGTGTCCGCATTTCAACATGGCAGCCGTGGATGTTATCGTGGAGAAGTTTGCGGCACTTTGGAGTATACGGTTTATCCGTGTTATATTGGCTGGGATTTTTTTTGCTATTTCAATAGTAGGATCCTTTGTAAATTGGACACAGCTCGTTCCGGAGACATATTTCAGCAACAGAAGAAATGTTGTCAATATGTAAGTAGTGGTTAGCCATTAGCAAACTAGGTAGCCACAATGACAGCTTGATTTAGACAGCTTGATAATCATTGAGGCTGTAGGCTAGCCACCTAACGTTAGCTTGCGAAGTGGCAAACCCTTTCGAGCACAGCCATGATGGAAAAAAATTACGTGTTTTTTTGTCAAATACTGTACAGCGGATAGGTGCAGACGTTGAATTTAGGTAATGAATGACAAGTGAAAATATGCATTTTTACATACGTTTAAAATGCATATTTTCGGGACGTTGAAATCAGGTTCATTTTCGGTTCTGAATGAAAGTTGATAATACGTATTTCTCGGATGTTGGTTCTGAATGAAAGTAGAAAAGACTGTCTATGTTTGGTCCAATTAAGGCTGGTCCAGACCGGACAAAATCTGAACCAAACATAAACATCTGATTTGGTCCGGACTAGACCAAAAACCAATACATGCATACACCAATACATGTTCATACTTTTATCAAACTACCCAGCTACCTAACTTCATCAGGAGTTATTGTGAGCCTATTTTGCAATGTGTTTACACAGTGGGAAATACAAAAGTATTTTGTTTTTGCTATGATCAGCTTGTCAAATATTGTCAGATACAAACTTGAACCACTGATCATGACAATGGGGTGAAATTCTTGGACAACAGTTGTGATTGTCCATTCTACTTTGTACAAGAGAGGTGCGCTGGGAATGTACAAGGGAAATATGTTGCGCCCCTGCCTTTGACTTAATGGGCACAGCTTATCACTGGGCGGTATCAAAGCTCACCTAAAAACCCCTTATACCACTGGTTGAGAGATTGTCGACTACAAAATAATAGATTCCTCAACTCCTTGCCTGTCGAGTCAAGTAGCGGAATCGACTCCTAAGATTCAGTATTTTTGCAACGGAGGATACTGAGTAGTTGCTATAGGCAACTTCAGAGAATACGATCTCTTGCATCTTTCACAGCAAAGAGAGAGGGAGAGAGTATGGGAGCGGCGTAGGCAGGTCGGCCAGCAGGCCTACAGTCAGAACTGGGCGGTAAACAAAATATGTATAGGTTGTCACAATGCTGTAGGCTCTCGCAATTTCTTGGCTTGCAATGTCTCTCAAGTTCACTAAAGTAGGGTCTATCAATGAGTAGGCTGAGATATTCTACATGCAATAGCCTGAACCATACACAGTACAGTATGAAGATAGGATAAAACTGCTTCTCCAATAGAAAAGGAAACAGTCACCGGGTCTAGCAGTCGTCTCACGCCAAACATTGCATATATAGGCTGTCAAATCAAAGGCACTCCTTCAATATAAAGTTGTTTTTCACAAAAATGTCAGTTTGTCTCCTTCACGAGTTTGGAGTAATAACATGTTCAACTACTTAAGACATCGGCCCGAATCAAGGTTGTGCCTTTAGATTTCAAGAAAATGTACAACTAAGGCATACTTTTTACTTCTTTCATGGACTTCTCAAACCCCAAACCTCTGCCTGGTCTGTTTGGTGTGTTTCGCAAGCATTCCCAGAAATCTTGCGATGTTGTGTCTCTGGATTTAGAAACTCTGTGACTGAACACACTCGCATCTTTCATAGCAAAGATAAAGAGCAGGTGAGCCAGCAAGGGATATTGATAATCTGTGTCTTTCAATGTCTTGGCTTGCAATTACTTGTAAATTCACCAAAAGTAGCCTAATCTATAATTTAATGTCAAGGAGTATGGCTAAGCTACAATACATAGTGCCAAGTGAATTGAAGTTGAACATCGCCAAATGTGTCAGTTGAATTCGGCCTAAATGGACACCCTGGCTGGCTGTTGGTGTCCTAGAGCAATACATCACAAAGCAGGGCATCCCCTCTAAACTTTTTGGAAGTTCACTTACTCATCCATAAACGCATCTCAAGTGCAAGTACTGTTCAGCAGCTCAAATCTGCTGGATGGGTGGGGGCATACTTATTATGAAGGACATCTACCATGGATCGCTAAAATACCGTGATGGCACTTAATATGCAGATATCGCTCCACCATTTCCTGGTTGCTAAAATTCTAATAGTTTGCCTAATTTCAGTTAATGTGACAAAACAAGCAGTAGAGTCATTGTACCATCTAAATATATGTTTATGTATTTCCCATCAACAACAAAAAAAATGTATTTTCAGTTGTTTGAAGCTGGTGTACAAAACTAAAAGATTAAGAAGAAAAAAACTAAACTTAGAAAGAAAAAAGAAGCATAGAAATAGCGCATAGAACAGATCTAACGCTTCTTAGACTTGCATTCAATTAGAATGACAGATCTATAACTCACATTTCTATGCGAATGTGGTCAGGGTTCATTAAATGGCAGGGTCAGTGTAATGGCCTGGGGATAGAAGCTGTTTATCAGTCTCTCGGTTGTAGCAGGGTGAACAGGTTGTGGCTCGGGTAGCTGAGGTCCTTAATCTTCTTGGCCTTCCAGTGACACTGGGTGCTGTAGATGTCCAGGAGGGCAGGCAGTGTGCCCCCTATGGTGCGTCAGCCCATCGCACCATCTTTACATTGTCAAGAAGGAGCGACATGGGGCTAAGATTGCTAGCTACAACAACCACTTACCAAATTCTTCTTCTAGGCTCACGTTAGACACACGTCAGCGAGAGAGTTTGCCTGCCGCTATGTATTTACCAATACCTGCAGTCTGGTTCTCAACTGTGTGTGACAGTGCTACCTAAATGACCACTTCCTGTATCTCTTCCAGGTATTTTGTCAAAGTTTCCTGGGGCTGGACCTTGCTGCTGTTGACACCGTTCATCCTCTTCACGTCATACAAGAACTTGGCCTTTGCCCTCCGGCGACTGAGCTCATTGGTGGTGGCCACAGCCGTTTGGTACACCTTCACCAAGTTTTTTACCCACATCAACAATGCCACAAGTACCTGTCACGTTCCTGAATCTGAAGCCATGGATCAAGTCCCTCATGATGACATCACCTCATGCAGGAATGCTGGGGGTCAATGGTATGGCTTTGCCATCTCAGGACACTCGTTCATTCTGTCGTACTCTGCACTCATCATTGCCGAAGAAATGTCACCTATGGTGCACATGGTGAAGAAGAACAGGAATACTGTTTTGGATTTGTTATACGTTTCCCTTAATTGGATAGTAATCATCTGGATATGGATGTTTGTGTGTACCTCGGTGTACTTTCATTCTTTCCCTGAGAAACTTCTCGGGACAGTTTTGGGGATTGTGCCATGGTTTCTCACATATCGGATATGGTATTCAATGCCCTTCTCTCCTGGTCTCCCATATCAGCCAAAAGAGCAGAGACAACTAGCTTAAAACTAGCACTAGGCTAGACCTCCTACTGTATTGACTCTGTAACATGTTTGACTGCCACCTTCAAAACACTCAAGTTAAAAACATTGACATTCTTCTCACGTTCCAAGTTGACTGTTGCCATTTAAAGTTTTTTTTTTCTTTCCTTCAGAAAGGTCATTGGACAGGGGGCCAGGGTTGGTTTGCACACGCCGGTCTCGACTCCCTGTGTGGCTGTAGGCAGCTGGTGTTCTTAAAATGACACTGATGTCATCTGAGAACAGTGCAGTGCATGGCGTTGATGTCTAGGCCTATCCACTAGCTAGGGTTGGGGTTGGGGTCAATTTCATTTCAATTTAGGCAGTAAACTGACTTTTTTAAAGAAAAAGGTGTGCACCACAACCTAAAGAAAAATGAATTCACCACAACTCTGGGAGTTGTTATTTTTTTGTATACTTCATCTTTTAAAAGCCAATGTTGTTGTGAAAGCCTTTGCAGTATGTGTATGTAGGGTTGGAGAGTGCCATTTTAGTGTTAGTTCATTTTCAGGTTGTTTCAATTCTCATTATTTTATTTATGTGGAAATGTATATTGGAGAGAAATATATAAAGTAATCAATTTTAGTGGCAAATATAGTGGGGAATACTTGAGAATGTCTACACTTGAGAATGTTTACAATGAAATAGTGTAAGGTATTTTTTATTTTTTTGTGCTTTGCCAACTCATTTTATTGTAACACAACCCTCCAAATAGAAATGAGATCAGTTCTTATGTGGTTGTCCCACCTAACTATCTTAAGATGAATGTACTAACTGTAAGTCGCTCTGGATAAGATGATATCCTAACTGTTTTGGTTTTTTTTACAAATCATTAAGGACAACATGCAATTATTTCCAGAACCAAAAGATTCTAATCATATTGTGGCTACTACTAGCTGTAGGTATATCTGTTTATTCTCAGGACTACCAAGGGAATATTCAGCATGATGTGCAAGTAAAATAAAATGTATTTTTAGTAGGTTGCCTGACAATGCATTATAACACTTCATAACCAGGAGAATTGTCTGTTTTGCTTGGAATTGCGAAAAGCCAATATAGTACAAAATAAGAGAAAATGCATTACATTCAATCATGTTGAAATAACAATTCTGTAAACTGCAAGTTACGTTTTTCATTTTCAGAATTTATTTTTCATTGATGACAACTGAATAAATTAAGGCTTATGAACAAACATCATCAAAACCACAAAATAAATGCATATTTATAAATATAAAAATAAAAAATACTATTGTGAAATATAATGGCCACAAATAACAACTAGGATTACTCAACTTGTTGAATTCCTTGGCTCGAGAGTTATGTGAGCCATATGGAATAAATACATAATTTGCAGGAACTCAGTTTTAAGAGGCAGTGAATTATTGGTAACAATGGTGCTTGTTATAATGAAACCTAGACAAACACTGACAATGATGGGCTAGTTATGGAAATGTAATTTCTCAATTGGTCTCTGACATTGCACCCAGACAGTGTTGGTTTATATATCAGTGAAAGTCCCAGGAAAAAAACCACAAATAAAGTGGATTGTAGACACACTTGATTTTAACTACTGTATGGCTAATTAGTTGAGTACTAGGCTAAATGTAAAAACTTGCTTACTTCCAACAACAACAAAAAAGCTCAAACTTAAGGTTTTCAAACCTGTGCCATTTTATGTTATTGTTGTTATACAGGCAACTACTGGTGTCAAATGTTCTTTCCATTACATAGATCTCCAAAGCTCAACATGAAGAAAACGCCAGACAGTTATTCAGTTGTGAATGTTTTCTTCTCACCAACAGACACCCAATGTGATGAGATGAACTGTGACTTCTCAACTTCCTGTTTTCAGATGAACTTGTGGGGCTGGTTTCCCAGACAAACATTAAGCCTATCCCTGGACTAAAAAATGATGTCAATGGAGTTTCTCCGTTGAGCAGGCTATTTAGTCCAGGACTAGCTTTAATATGTGTTCAGAAACCGATTCCAGGTGTGTCTTGACAAGTATTCAAAGAGAAACCTTTGTGAATCCAAAATTACACCCTATTCCCTACATATTGCACTACTTTTGATCAGAGCCTTATGGTCCCTCGTCAAAAGTAGTGCACTACATAGGGATAGGGTGCCATTTAGTACTTAAGAATAGATATCCCACACAGCTGACACACTGTTAATGAAACATTGGTCATCTATCTTTTTGGTTAAGAATCCTCCAATGTCTCGTCCCAGCAGTAATCAGCCATGCAGTCTGTTAACAACCATACGCACGCTTACTCTGTTCACTCAATCTGGCCTTTTCCTAAAACTACAAGGAAGAAAACTGTTCTTTGTCAAAGTCCGCTGCCCATGACTTCACAGTGAGATGGAGCTGAAGATCCAAGGTTACTCTTGTCTTCTCCTTTAAAGCTCTCCTGTCACCTCACTTCCCTCTGCCATTTTGAAAAGGAGGACGGGAGGAGGACATGAGGAAAGACTATTGAGAAAGAGCTCTTTCAGTGCCAAACCAGAAATGTATGTTGATTTATTTATATTATTTTTACCCAGACCTTATTTAAATGGAAATAAATCCTTGTAGTTATACAGTGTTAACCCTATTGACAATCAGCTGTGTACATGCTAGCACTCCTGAACAGAAGGGAACATTGTATAGGTCAGTTAGACTCCAGAGGATTTGGGTTGCAAAATTCTGGGAACTTTCAATCAATTCCCTGGTTTTCCAGGAATCCTAGTTGGAGGATTCCGGATTTCCTGCTTATTCTCTCCTAATTCTGGGAATCCTGGAGAGAATAAGGAAAGAATAAGCAGGAAATCCGGAATCCTCCAACTAGGATTTCTGGAAAAACCAGGGAATGTGTTGAAAGTTCCCAGAATTTTGCAACCCTAGTCACAGTTTTCTAAGAGGTTTAGTTTAAATGGCTAGTCTATTGTGTCATGAAAAAAAAAAAAGTCATGAAAAAAAAAGCTTGGATTATTGAACTAAAACTGGTGCTGCTCAATGTTGCTGGGATCAAACCAACCATGTCAGCTATTTATGTGACTATTTAACTGAACCATGTATAATTTCATAGTCACTCTATATGGACACTGTCAAAAGCCACTGAGTGATTCCTTGCTCAATATTGCGGACGGCTGAATTGACCCTTAGTATTTCTCTATCAGACCCATCCTCTGACTTTAGTCAGAGACCACTTCATGATCAGCTCAAGACTGTGGTGTGAGAAATGACAATCACATTTTATTACTGAATGAATTGACGGAGTGCATATGCTCTCATAGTGCTTTAAAGGGAGTGTCTGTATATGGCTGAGAGTGTCTGTTTACAGTCCCCATTCACTCCTTACCCCTTTCCTTTGGCCAGATCCTTCAATGTTTGCATATCTGAAGGGTCTGGATTGGTCTAAACAGTGGTGGAACTTACAAATCTGCAAACAAGAATTATGGTCAAGGGGGAAAAGGAAAGGGAAAGGGAGCGAATTGGGACCGACTGGACGTCTCACTATCCTATCTTCTCATCTGGCAGTTTCTGGCAGCACAGGAAGTATCAGAAGGATTTAATAAAATAAACCAATGGCCAACAGAGGCATGAAGGGCAATAGGTGAACGCCAAAACTGATAAAAAACCACTTAATAAAACTATAGTGACATGCAGGGTGTGAATGAGCCCCACTTTGGATATGTAGATGCAATGTCAAAACATTGTCTCTCTCATGTGTAGGGAATATGACCCTAATGATCATTAAAAACATAGAAATAAGTTTGTTCCCTTAATTAAAATAACTGGATAATGCATGCCTCCAAACTGAGCTAATAGAAAGTAATACTGTAGGTTGATTGAGAAATGAAATAGATGAAGGCATTGGAATACCAGAAAAATGTGCTGTTAACAATTCCTTTGTGTATGGAATGTTCTTATAATCTTTGTTCACCTAGGTAAGTAATAGTGTTCCCTATATAGATTCATATTTTCCTCCTGTTGTAAAACATGACAGAAAAGTTGAAACATCACACAAATACACAGACATTTAACACATGGAGGGGGGTGTTCACTACACATATTTCTTTTTTAGAAACCAATAGGCAAAGTACCCCATCCCTCCCAGAGAGCCCATGAGGAAAGAGGCCCCGAAGAAAGATGGCGGCTTCTTTTTTACCATTCGGAATGCATTGGGTAGAACTGCTGACAGAAGGGTTGTGTGGATGTCGCCCAGAACTTTTCGGAAAGCGTAGCGTTTTTGCACCCGCTCGAAAAAGGACTGGAGGTTGGGTCGGCTGCCGTCCTCCCAGTATTTCTTTGAGAGTCCCAAGAACTTAAGCCTGTGCAACAAGGCTCCCAGGCAGACATCAGCTAATGTAAATTCAGGTCCACATAGCCACAACTCACACTTTTGACCTGCCAAAATAAAACATGCTACTGTAGCAGAGTGGTACAAAGTAGCATGGTCCCAGATCTGTTTGTGCTATCTTGCCAACTGCAACTCCTATGGTCATATAAGACGGGACAAACAGATCTGGAATCAGGCTAGGAAGATGAAACAGTCGCCATGTCCAAATACCCATACTAAATAGTATGGGGAAAAAATAAAAATAGTAAGCCGAATGCGTCATCTAATGCATGATTGCGTTGACTTTCGCCATTCGTTCATTTTGGTACAGCGCGTCAATTTATCTGATTATCAGCTGTTGTCAAACACGTGAGTTGGAAAAGAGGAGTGAATTCTACTAGATCAAATGGTTGAAATGAATGTGCAGTTTAGGCATGTCGTGCGGTAGTAGTATAGGTATTCAGACACGGCCACCACGTCTGATAATGTAATGTCTGAACTGAAGGACATAAACATCAATAATAATCTGCACTCACCTTCATACTCGATTTTCCTCTTTTCCAACTCGGCCTCTACCTGATCTAGTACCATGGCCAACTCTCCAAGGATCTTCTTTAGGTAGGTCACATTATCGTGGTCCAATATTTTTGCCTGTGAGCACAAGACAAGCCCATGTCACATGTGTACAACCTATCAATATGTCTGTCTATGCAGTCTCGTATTGCTATCCGCTCATAGGTGAAGACCTCTTGGAAGACCACAGAAAACATGGGTGGACAACATCTGCCAAGAGACTGTTCTCAGAACAGAGCACCTACCAGCTGTCTTGAACAACAGAGAGCTATGGCATGTCTTCGTCTGGGGTAAGCAAGCATCTCTATGTCCCCTTGAAATACAATAACAGAGTACAATAAACCTATTTGTAACAGTGTAACTAATAACAATGGAAAATAAAGGTACTGACTAAAGGGCAGAGCCAAGCCGTTAAAAGGAAACCATTTTTTTAGCCAGCAGATTGGCCCTGGCAATGGCAGCTATCCATGTTGATTCATCATGGGTCGATACAGAACCAGCACAGACCCTGACACAAGCAATTTGGGTCATTTTGAAATATCTATCCTACATCACACTGAAACATTGTAAATAACAACCACGTTGGAATTGCTCTGCTTCGTAATAACTTACTCTAACTCACATTGCTTGATGTTTGTGTACAGTATGTGACAATATGAGTAGGACCATTATCAGGTCATCTTAACAATCTTGTGAGGTCATGTTCATTTAATGAAATCCTAATATGCCTCTAACATACAAAAACACATGCACACACGTAAATGGTATATAGGGCAACTGGAAAAGTCTATTGTTGGTATTGCATTATATCACTCATTGTTTTGCTCTTTTTACGCTTCTCGTGCCATGTGGTGCCATGCTAACCCTAACCCTGTCTAGGGTCATGCTAACCCTAACCCTTCTCGTGCAGTGTGGTGCCATGCTAACCCTAACCCTGTCTAGGGTCATGCTAACCCTAACCCTTCTCGTGCAGTGTGGTGCCATGCTAACCCTAACCCTGTCTAGGGTCATGCTAACCCTAACCCTTCTCGTGCAGTGTGGTGCCATGCTAACCCTAACCCTGTCTAGGGTCATGCTAACCCTAACCCTTCTCGTGCAGTGTGGTGCCATGCTACCAGTCTCACCATGAGTTTCTTCTGCTTGGAGAGGTATGGCTCTGTCAGCGTGGGTTCCTCGTGGTCCAGCTTCATCAGCTCAGACGCAGCATTGGCTAAGTGTCCTGAGGACGGAGAGATAGAGACATTAATGACTCCTGGATGAAATACTGCTCTGAGGTAAGAGACAATTGTCAGTGACTATCGGAGGAAATAGTCATTTGAAATCCTTCTGTGGTCTAAAGTAGTACCAAAACAGAGAGTGGATGTTCAGTAACAACAAATTATAACTAGTGTATACTTTCCTACATACAAAAATGTAATGTGTTAGAAATACGCAATTTACAAATGCGCAGAGACCCCATAGACTATTCTGTTTTCCTGATAAATCTTAATTTCCCAGTGACAACCAACTTCAGTTATATAATGTGAGAGATAAATAAAGTGTTCTTCATGAAAACACATAAATGACTGATTCAAATATAAACATCACCGGTGAATTTCCTCAAACAAATAAACACAAATAAAGCATCAATATGATTTAACAGACATCACACTGGGCAGTGGGATCTCTGGTTAATTGATTCCACTGCAGGGTTTAGGCCGGACCAGCCTTTTTCTTGATTTACACAAACACGTCCATGAAGGAGCAATGCAGTGCCTGCACACTCATTTACCTAATATCTCCTACAGGGAATTAATGGCATTGCTTCCATGAACTTTGCTGTGATAAGGATTTTAATTTTAAACAAGGTCAAATTGGACAGCATGATTTGGTTGAGACACAACCTGTTAATAGGAAAATGTTGTGAGAATGCTGAATAGCAGTGCATTATTAATGACAAATTGCAGATACTATCAACCAAATTTATATTGAATAATTATATGCAATATTATATTGAATGTTATTTACATGTGTGTTTTCATGTCCTGCATATTCTACAGCAATATTTCTCATGAATTGTGAATGGGGTGTTCCCACTGTCAAACACAGAATTCTGACTTGACTTACTACGTATTTCAGCGGTGGCGTACTTTGGGATCATGGAGTCTGTGGTGAGCTCTGGGTGCAGGATACAGCCGTGTGTGTAAGCATCCATGGGCAGGCCGTCCAGCAGCTTACGGTACTGCTGCACACACTCGTGGACAGGAGAGCCAGCATCGGGAATCAGCTGGGCCACAGTTTCTACAAGGACACCAGGTTCAAACAGACAGAGGTGTGTACAGCACTGTGACATAATTACACATATAGGAGCGTACAGCATTCTAACATATTAGGCCTGTAACATAAAGATACAGCACTGTATACCAACTTCAGCCTTTACTTTATGTGCAACAGTCCACTTAACATATCACAAAGGATAACAATGGTGCATTAGGGGTATTTTCCTGTGAATGGAGTACACTCAGCTACAAAACTGTTTCTGAGAATGGGATCCATAGGCCAATAGACAGAAATAGAAGCAAACATTCCACCATATTAACAGATAGTTCTGTGTTTTGACTTTAAATTAGGACACCATAAAGGTAGGCTATGGGCTGGAGAAGGCTTACTGATGTTGACTGATGATTGGGAGTGGGGACACAGGAAAGGCCCAGGGATATTCCTGTCTGTGCTGTTTCTCCGGTTGCATGGCTCTAGGGTGGAGCCGATGCCCGGAGCTGCACCTGGCAGAGGGCCAGACTACTGACTAATCAGTCCAGGCCCAACATGCCGACCTGGGCATGGGTGTGGCTGTACGTGCTCTGGCTCTGGAAATCTGCTGGTGCTCTCTGCTGCAGCGCTAAGCAGCACAGGGGTGTGAATATCAGAGCCGTCTCCTTATATCAGTTCTTAGCGCAAACAGGGCGGGCATGGCCTTGTCTTGGGCACACAATACTGCTGCACCGACATGGTGATGGTGCACAATGAAATGTCACACAGGAGAGAACCCAATGATCTCTGACTGTGTTACTGCTCAGTCACATTTACACTCTTACAAAAAAGGTGTTCCAAAGGGTTCTTCTACTGCCCCCATAGGAGAACCATTTTTGGTTCCAGGTAGAACTCTTTTAGTTTCCATGTAGAACCCTCTGTGGAAAGGGTTCTACCTGGAACCAAAAAGGGTTATTCAAAGGGTTCTCCATTGGGGACAACCAAATAACCCTTTTACGTTCGAGATAGCACCTTTTTTTCTAAGAATGTATTAAGCAAATGGGCTACAGCTGACAAAATACCAAAACAAGATTCTCCCTGAGAAAGCATAAGGAGAGCATACGGAGAGCTTAGGGCTCTTAGCTATCATAAAATACTATGTGATTGGGAAGTGGATTACACCTTGCTGGAGGTAGGATTTCACCTGGGTCCACTACACTATAGGGTAACTTGAGTTGCCTTGGCAGGAGATTCTGTCCACTACTCTAATAGGATTTTCTCTGCTGCACCATCTGCACTTCCTAGGCCAGCTCCATCCCCTTTGGCTGGGTGCATTAGAAATTACACAGAGTTGAGAAAATATCTGTAAATCAAGCAGCTGAATGACACAACATCCTCTTTAGAATGAGTATGAGGTCTGAGTTACGTTCAGTAGGCAGAAAGCGTTTTCCAACGAAGTGAAACGGGGAGGTATACCACAGTGTGAACGCTTTGCTACACTGTGCCCTGCTGAACACAAATCTGTTATTCAATTCGTTCATTAAAAATATCAACTGAAAATAATGGCGATGTCATCAAAATAGCTACATTTGTTTAAAGTAAATGGGCTTCAAAGTAGCAAACGGACATTAATGACAAGAGCTGGGTTAGGATATTGAGCAACCATTGAACCATAGCCTGTCCATTGCCTCTGAAATCTGAAATCAGTGTACAGTCGTGGCCAAAAGTTTTGAGAATGACACAAATATTAATTTCCACAAAGTTTGCTGCTTCAGTGTCTTTAGATATTTTTGTCAGATGTTACTATGGAATACTGAAGTATAATTACAAGCATTGTGTGTGTGTCAAAAGCTTTTATTGACAATTACATGAAGTTGATGCAAAGAGTCAATATTTGCAGTGTTGACCCTTCTTTTTCAAGACCTCTGCAATCCGCCCTGGCATGCTGTCAATTAACGTCTGGGCCACATCCTGACTGATGACAGCCCATTCTTGCAAAATCAATGCTTGGTGTTTGTCAGAATTTGTGGGTTTTTGTTTGTCCACCCGCCTCTTGAGGTTTGACCACAAGTTCTCAATGGGATTAAGATCTGGGGAGTTTCCTGGCCATGGACCCAAAATATCGATGTTTTGTTCCCCGAGCCACTTAGTTATCACTTTTGCCTTATGGCAAGGTGCTCCATCATGCTGGAAAAGGCATTGTTCGTCACCAAACTGTTCCTGGATGGTTGGGAGAAGTTGCTCTCGGAGGATGCGTTGGTACTATTCATTATTCATGGCTGTGTTCTTAGGCAAAATAGTGAGTGAGCCCACTCCCTTGGCTGAGAAGCAACCCCACACATGAATGGTCTCAGGATGCTTTACTGTTGGCATGACACAGGACTGATGGTAGCGCTCACCTTGTCTTCTCCGGACAAGCTTTTTTCCGGATGCCCCAAAGAATCGTAAAGGGGATTCATCAGAGAAAATGACTTTACCCCAGTCCTCAGCAGTCCAATCCCTGTACCTTTTGCAGAATATCAGTCTGTCCCTGATGTTTTTCCTGGAGAGAAGTGGCTTCTTTGCTGCCCTTCTTGACACCAGGCCATCCTCCAAATGTCTTCGCCTCACTGTGCGTGCAGATGCACTCACACCTGCCTGCTGCCATTCCTCAGCAAGCTCTGTACTGGTGGTGCCCCGATTCCACAGCTGAATCAACTTTAGGAGATGATCCTGGCGCTTGCTGAACTTTCTTGGGCGCCCTGAAGCCTTCTTCACAATATTTGAACCGCTCTCCTTGAAGTTTTTTATGATCCGATAAATGGTTGATTTAGGTGCAATCTTACTGGCAGCAATATCCTTGCCTGTGAAGCCCTTTTTGTGCAAAGCAATGATGACGGCACGTGTTTCCTTGCAGGTAACCATGGTTGACAGAGGAAGAACAATTATTCCAAGCACCACCCTCCTTTTGAAGCTTCCAGTCTGTTATTCGAACTCAATCAGCATGACAGAGTGATCTCCAGCCTTGTCCTCGTCAACACTCACACCTGTGTTAACAAGAGAATCACTGACATGATGTCAGCTGGTCCTTTTGTGGCAGGGCTGAAATGCAGTGGAAATGTTTTTGGGGGATTCAGTTCATTTGCATGGCAAAGAGGGACTTTGCAATTAATTGCAATTCATCTGATCACTCTTCATAACATTCTGGAGTATATGCAAATTGCCGTCATACAAACTGAGGCAGCAGACTTTGTGAAAATTAATATTTGTGTAATTCTCAAGACTTTTGGCCACGACTGTAGTTGGCAGCTATAGCACCAAGCTTCTCTGTCATGAGGGGTGAGCATGAAGTATCTCCATCTGAACTGAGAAGTCGTCCTTCATCCATAAGCCATGTTCAATATCCCCTCCAGCCTTCCTGGGGTCATCCTTTCAGGACATTACATAACGACCCACAATCACCAGCACCTAAAATGACCCATAGGACCATGATAGGACAAACGACATACATACTTGAATTACACTTCCCTGATGAAAAACAGCAACATCTTACCAATGTTTATAAACCTTAAAATAGCAACCTTAGGCTCAATAGAAACCTTAAAATATTCCTAATCTTTGCTATGCAGCCGCCAGTCACTAACTTCATGGACGATCATTGATCCTTGAGCTGCAATGAACCATATAATTGGCCAGTTAGATGTATCTCTGACATGTGCATAACTGCACCTAATATGATGATTGATAGGAGAAAAAAAGGTTGATAGAGATCTGTGTTCTTAAAATGTGCATACTGTTTCCTATGCAGTCCATCACTGACTAACATAATCAACAAAAGAGATCAAGTTAGTCTGAAAAGCAATACTTCTCCCAAAGTAACCGTGAAGACGGTATATTGTTTTACTATGCAGTACCTCACTAAACATCATGGACACCGGAAGAGATGAATAGTCTGAAAAGCAATACCCCCTCCCAAAGTTAGTCTCTATTTATTCAATGATCTGGTTGTAATAGCAAACTTAAAAAGACATAAAAATACTACGAAAATAGATCAATAGTAATGTCAAAAGCAATACCTCCCCCAAAGTAGACTTGGCCAGGGTTCTACATGGAACCCAAAAGAGCTCTACCTGGAACCAAAAAGGATTCTTCAAAGGGTTCTCCTATGAGGACAGCCAAATAACTATTTTAGGTTGTAGATAGCACCTTCTTTTACAAGAGTGTATACTCTATTATCTGATTGTATAGTGTACGCTATTCAGTTACTACTGTAACATCATGGATGAAAAGAGATGGGTAGTCTGAAAGGCACCTTAAAAAGAGCATGTGCAGTCACTCACATCAGATCACACTGCAGTCACAAACATCAGATCACACTGCAGTCACTAACATCAGATCACACTGCAGTCACTAACATCAGATCACACTGTAGTCACTAACATCAGATCACACTGTAGTCACTAACATCAGATCACACTGCAGTCACTCACATCAGATCACACTGCAGTCACTAACATCAGATCACACTGCAGTCACTAACATCAGATCACACTGCAGTCACTAACATCAGATCACACTGCAGTCACTAGCATCAGATCACACTGCAGTCACTAACATCAGATCACACTGCAGTCACTAACATCAGATCACACTGCAGTCACTAACATCAGATCACACTGCAGTCACTCACATCAGATCACACTGCAGTCACTAACATCAGATCACACTGCAGTCACTAACATCAGATCACACTGCAGTCACTAGCATCAGATCACACTGTAGTCACTCACATCAGATCACACTGCAGTCACTAACATCAGATCACACTGCAGTCACTAACATCAGATCACGCTGCAGTCACTCACATCAGATCACACTGCAGTCACTAACATCAGATCACACTGCAGTCACTAACATCAGATCACACTGCAGTCACTAACATCAGATCACACTGCAGTCACTAACATAATGGAAAGAAATCAAATAGTCTAAAAGGCAATACCTCCCCCAAAGTTAGCCTCTAGGTACTTTATGATTTGGTTGTAGTCTGAGACGATGGTATCTCCGTGGATGAAAACAGGCACCTCCTCTCCCAGATTGAGCCTCATAAACCAGGGCTCATTGTGCTCGGCTATAGGGAGACTCACATCCCTCTCTTCACACAGCAGACCCTTCTCATTGATCACAAGACGCACCTAGAGGAAGATTAACACAGAGAAACACGGGGAACAGAGACACAGGTTACATCTTCGTCTCATAGCTTGACTCTTGTTTATATGTGTTTTTGTGTTTTAGTACAATCAGTACTCTAATGGTCTATGTTATTACAATTTTATAACACATAAATGTGCTTGGCAAGTTACTCTGATAGAGAAACTCATTCAGGTCTACAAAGGTTAATATTCAAAAGCAAATTGTAATTTGCTTTTCGCAATTTGGCTTATTGCTGCTACTTGTAGTCTACAATGTTTTGTTGAAGAACAATTAAAAAAGAAAACAATGATATCTCTATTTCTAACCAACTTCACACCTTAGAGCAGGGAACCCTGCACTACCTACACAAGTACAGGCATAAAACAGGCCGTTAAAAGGCCTTAGACGAAGTAACAGTCATGCATCATTGCCAGACATAGGTCCTACATCTTTTGTGTTCCTATCCCCAGGCAAAATAATGTTTTGTTGAGCTCAATATGAAACAAAAATGGCTTCTGTGAGGCAGACAATATCCATTTACAGTGTCTATTTAAAGCCATGCCAAGCTCCATGGAGGGTTATTTGTAGAAATAAGATGAATGAATGTACAGTCAGCACTTGGCTTGGGCAAGAGCTCACCGGAGCTGAGTACCGGCACCTCAAATGTTCTACAGTTTGAGTTCCTGTTCCTCTCATAGAATATTAGCTCAAAAGTATTGTGGAGCTCCTGCACCTAAATGTAAACAGTACCAGCACTCATCTATTTCAGTCCAAGTCAAGTACTGTGTACAGTAGATCACACTATGAAGGTGAGGGGGCCATGGAGTGAGAAACATTGGACTTTTGTTGTAAACTTGTAACAAAACATCACAAAGTGTGAGTGCACCGACTCAGTAAACAGTTAGTGTAGGAATTGTTACCACTCCTGTCTAGTACAGGATAATCTTGCTATTGCGCACAGAGGGAGGAAGTCTGGTGCGCAAGACAGAACAGGAAGACCTTGTAGCTCGCTCAATTTACTGTATAATTATTTTTCCAAGAAAACTGCAACAATTCCCATCACTGATTACGTATGTATTAGCATGACACCTCAACTTTAACAGTGACTGGAGTAGATGACTGTAGAGAAGGATTAGGGGATACAATCAACCAGACCAGGTGATTCAACAATGAGAAATATTTCTCAATCATATTTATCTCTTAATCAATGACATCATCTCTGGTTGCAGCAATTGTATCAATCTAATTACTAACCAGACAATTAATGGCACCCAAACATGAACTCGTCATCATAAACTGACATGGATCCACTGACAACCTCTGGCATCTGAGCTGGAACCACCAGAGCCACAGATAGTTATAGAGATCTCTATATCTTACTCAGGGAACTTCTGACATCTGAGCTGGAACCACCAGAGCCACAGATAGTTATAGAGATCTCTATATCTTACTCAGGGAACTTCTGACATCTGAGCTGGAACCACCAGAGCCACAGATAGTTATAGAGATCTCTATATCTTACTCAGGGAACTTCTGACATTTGAGTTGGACTCACTGACACCCGAGTTGGACTCACTGTCATCTGAGTTGCTGACTGACAACTGAGTGTTGACTACTGTATAGATCTAGCAGTAGAGACCTACAGGCTCTGGGTTATACTGTTGTGACGAAAGTGTAAATCTCCAACCTGCTGCAGCAGTTTAGAATGACAGACAGTGGAGTATTGCTCTTCAATGGCTTCCAAATATGCGGTTACATTAGGTTATCAAACTCCCGCTACAGTCACTCCTCCTGTGTGCACAATCCATCATTTACTGTATAACAGATGGATCAGTGATCAAAGGAACTACTGTATGAGAGAACTATTCAGAAGTAGTTTAGATATCTTGATGCATTTCTAAAGACAGCAAGAAAAACAGGTTTGTACAGGGTAGTGCAATGACACAGCCATTTTCTGTCTGTCTCAGCTATAGTTGCAGCATCTTGGACATCCGCCTTAGTCCTCCTTAGATAAAAATTGTGCAGGGACATACACTACATGACCAAAACTATGTGGACACCTGCTCATCGAACATCTCATTACAAAATCATTGGCATTAATATGGAGTTGGTCCCCCCCGCTTTGCTGCTTTAACAGCCTCCAATCTCCTGGGAAGGCTTTCCACTAGATGTTGGAACATTGCTGCAGGGACTTGCTTCCGTTCAGCCACAAGAGCATTAGTGAGGTAGGGCACAGATGTTGGACGATTACGCCTGGCTTGCAGTTGGCGTTCCAATTCATCCCAAAGGTGTTTGATGGGGTTGAGATCATGGCTCTGTGCAGGCCAGTCAAGTTCTTCCACACTGATCTCGACAAACCATTTCTGTATGGACTTCACTTTCTTCAAGGGGGCATTGTCATGCTGAAATAGGAAAGGGCCTTCCCCAAACTGTTGCCACAAAGTTGGAAGCACAGAATTGTCTAGAATGACATTATATGCTGTAGCGTTAAGATTTCCCTTCACTGGAATTAAGGGGCCAAGCCTGAACCATGAAAAACGGCCCCAGATCATTATTCCTCCTCCACAAAACTTTACAGTTGGCACTAGTGTTCTCCTGGCATCCGCCAAAGCCAGATTCGACCATTGGACTGCCAGATGGTGAAGTGTGATTCATCACTCCAGAGAAAGCATTTCCACTGCTCCAGAGTCCAATGGTAGTGAGCTTTACACCAGTCCAGCCGATGCTTGGCATTGTGCATGATGATCTTAGGCTTGTGTGCGGCTGCTCGGCCATGGAAACCTATTTCATAAAGCTCCCGCCGAACAGTTAATGTGCTGACATTGCTTCCAGATGCAGTTTGGAACTCATAGTGAGTGTTGCAACCAAGGACAGACGATTTTTACGCACTACGTAAAAATTCCCATTCTGTGAGCTTGTGTGGCCTACCACTTCGCTGAGCCGTTGTTGCGCCTAGACGTTTCCACTTCACATTAACAGCATTTACAGTTTACCGGGACAGCTCTAGCACGGCAGACATTTCCATGTAGAACCATCTGTGGAAAGGGTTTTACCTGGAACCAAAAAGGGTTCTCCTATGGGGACAGCCGAAGAACCGTTTCGGAACCCTTTTTTCTAAGAGTGTATGTATAAAATATACTAGCTATATATCTACAGGCCACATATATAGCTACTGAGAGGACAGAGGAACCAGGGGATCCTAACATTCCTTGTTCATTATCTCAACATGAATGCCCCATAACTATCATTAAACCAACCTCAATGAGAAGACAGGGTAGACTTTGCTTAATGACAGCACTGTTCAACCTAAAGGAATGCAACATCTCTAAATCCTGTATTGAGTGGAACCACGACAATGAGCCTCATGTTTTACTGGTACTGTTGAGTGACAACAGGCACAGATCAGCAGTAGCTTCCAGAGAGGCTCATAGCCAATATCCTAATGGTTGACAGACGAAATCACACATCTTTGCCACATGGGGAGTGGAGCAAAGCTAGCTGAGCACAGAAAAAACAGCTGTGAAGAGTGGATGTCTAATCAGGTGCAGAGCAACACTGTTCCATGTTGTCTGCATTGCATGATATTTCACAATGATTAGTAACTTACCATATTATGTCATATTGGTGCTAGGTGTCAATCCTGGCTTCACTATATGTGTATGTAGGGAAAGGTAAAGAATTATGTCTCTACATTCAAAATGCGTAATCTAGATTTGGTCTACACCTTTCATTGCCAGTTTACATGTCTTTCAGGGCTTGAAATGTAAGCATTATGTCCGAGTATGGAAACATACTGTAAGCCTATCTATTACATACACTGCACATTGAAAAGCACATGCAAAGAGGATAGAATAAGATCAAAATGAAGTGGACATTATTTTTTCACAGAAAATGTTAGATGAGGCAATAATCTCAGACTTTGTCTTCCTCCTGTTGGTTAAATTGACAGTTAACTCCTAATCTGGAAAGCTGTTGATAATAATGAAAGGAGATTGAAGCTCTGTTATAATGCGACATCTCTAACAGACGCCCCACGGCTGTACCGGTGTAAGTGGCACTAACTCAAAACGCCGAGATGTCAAGGCATTGAGCTATGGTGGTCTGCAGACAACATGAATAAGATCATGCTCTACACATCTGAAGGGAAAGATCTCTGTTTCATAAAGACTCATGTGGGGTTCTACATTCCATTTTAATAAAAATGGCCAAGTCTATTGATATATTTCAGAATAACTTACAAGCGCTGCACTGAGAGAAAGCCACAGGGAGGGTTGAAATGTTGCCTTTCCTTTGTTTTTCATAGAGATACCTCATTTTACATCAATTATTTAGATTTGTCACGTCGGACCACATATGCGGTGTAGACTGATTTCTCATCGATGAGGGGAAAACTGTCAAAACAGACGTCTTGTTAGAATCAGACACCATCTTCTTCTCGCTGAATCATCCATTGTTATATAATATTGATCACCTATCCAGCTATAGCTTATCTATCTCGTATAAACCAATGTCAAGGAAAATGTCCACACATGCTGCAGACGTTTCATAACGTCTCATATTGGAAATATTGCCAGAATTAAATAATTTCTAACACAGACCTATAACATTATATTTCAAATAATTCTTATCGAATAACACATTTAGCTCCTATAGCAGATATGACATGTAAGAGAGACACCATTTCGTTTTCATGATGTCTGTGTTTTACCTTTTGAGAGGTGAAAGACTGCGTCCAGTGATACAAAACAAGCTTGTCTTTAGAGAAATGAGGTTTCGACTCGATAGCTGGCTCTTCGCTTTTCTCTCCGTCTGTCATTTCACCGTCTTCATCCAAGGCTGAGATGGGCCACCAGCTACAGTTGGTGGGGGTAACATTGTTGGAAGACGCCATGACAGAGGGGTTTGTGCGTATGAGATAGAACCAAGGGAGGGATAGAGGAGAGATGGAGGGAGGGAGGGAGGGACAGAGAGGAAAGGAAAGAGAGCGAAGGCGCAAAGGATTTCAGCACCACGAACTGAGCATCATCAATTCAACGCGATGTGGTATAATCAGTTTCGGACAGCGTCCGGTTCTGAAATCTAGATCGCTTTCGATAAACGTAGCTTGCAAAAATGGTACCGCGTAATCCACAGAACGCTAACCCTTAATAACTCAAATATGTAAATACGCTTACGATTAAATCAATGTATAGACTACATCACACACGCACAAACATGCGCGGTGGAAACCCCTTGCCAGTGATGGGAGGAGAGTGCATTTGACAAGAAGGTCAGAACAGGGTGTCGGAGAGCTGTTAATTAAAGACCTTAATTAAAGAAAATATTTTTGAAACAATAAATAATAGTTTCCGACATTGATAGTTGCATTAAAACTCACCCAAAGGAAAATTTGTGAAGGTGGATATTAAGATACAGCCCAATCC
Organism: Salmo trutta; assembly: GCF_901001165.1. Lineage (NCBI taxonomy): Eukaryota > Metazoa > Chordata > Actinopteri > Salmoniformes > Salmonidae > Salmo > Salmo trutta. The sequence goes on along the minus strand of NC_042984.1, from coordinate 14,415,208 downwards.
CGCGAATGATAGCCCAAAAAGCTCCATTGAATTCCTTGCAATTCATGTGGTGATATACCCCCCCCCTCCCCCCAGAATGAATGCACATGTATAAAGCAATTTTTATGTTTTCTTTTGTTTTTGAACCGCAAATATTGCAATGATAGATCCGTGCCAGTAGAGGGGGCGACATAACATGTTTGGGCTGAGCATTCAGGATCCGAGTCACTGGACTATAGTGCCAAAAGATATCCCAAGCAAGCCTCAAGGCGGCGTAAAGCTAAGTGTGCAAATCAAGTGCATAATGAACGAAGGGGTGTGCAGAATATGAAACGTTTCAATAGAAATTCGGCCACTGTAAATGGCAGAAATTCAAGTTTTAAGATGCGTCAAATGAATAAGCAATAAGAGTGTGGTTGCAGCTAAGTTTTAGTACTATTTGGTTGATTATTTATATCAGACTTATTTCCCATCCAAGTCGTTGTCTATTAGTCCCAGTAAAGGGAATACTTACTGTATTTTAGCAGTGCTACTATTTAGTAATTACTAAACTATTACGCCATCTTTTAAATATTTTGACATTTTACTTTCACCAGACGTTGTTGGTGATGCACAATTGGTTGACGCGTTAAATAGAAGATTGGGGCCTATTTTAAATGCACTAGATTAGAGTATGTGACTGTAGATGGTCCATATGCACGCCCAACCCCGAAGTGGCAAGTGATCTGGCATCACTCCTTGCAGCAGCGTAAGGATTGGGTTGTATTTTTGGAACAGTGTGTGTGGATCTGGTCGCCTTGTTAGGTCTGCTAAAACATTTCCAATAGCACCAACTGTTTGGTGATAGCAGCGCCAGTGAGGGGAGGCAGGGAAAGGGGCTTTTCTATGGCCACCTTGGAAAGCCATGCAAGATCCCTGGCTCAACCAGAAAAAGAAGACATCCAAAAACAGTTCAACTAAATAATCGCATATTAGTTTTACCTCTGGGGGGGAAAACAACCGTAACAAATCTTACTCAGTCAGCACAGAGCCTTTATGAAGTTCATGACTCTGAAATCGGACAGCGATCAACAGAAGAAAAGTACTGAAATAATCAAAGGGAATAAGAGATAATTAAGTAGACTAAAATGCGCGCTTGAAACAAATTGATCTGAAGTGTCTATAGAGTGCAAGGCTACATGGAAAATACCCCAAAATATTCAAGAACAATACAAAGAATAATACTAAGCACAGTGCCAAATCGTTTTTGATGACAGGTGAAGGCGGATCCATTCTGACAGAAGATATTTTATCTTGACCAAGATTTTCAAAAAGTATTTGATTTGACTCCTCCTTTGAAACTACATTTTTTGTCTGCAGTCACAGAAGGGAAGGTATGAGTGGAGGTCGTTTTGAATTTGATGATGGTGGAGCTTATTGTGGTGGTTGGGAAGGTGGCAAAGCCCATGGGCATGGGATCTGCACCGGACCTAAAGGACAGGGCGAGTTCTCCGGCTCCTGGAATTACGGGTTTGAGGTGGTTGGAGTCTACACCTGGCCAAGCGGAAACGCCTATGAAGGCTTCTGGTCGCAAGGGAAGCGCCATGGTCTAGGAGTTGAGACTAAAGGACATTGGGTTTACAAGGGAGAATGGACTCATGGCTTCAAGGGGAGATATGGCTTGAGGCTGAGTGTTGGTAGTGGGGCAAAGTATGAAGGAACGTGGAATAACGGATTGCAAGATGGATATGGCACAGAGACCTATGCTGATGGTGGTATGTTTTTTATTCCTTTATTTATATGTTGTTCTGAATCTGGTGGAGTACTTCCTAGACACAACATGGGAATGTTGCATTTGTAATATGTAATAACTGTGTAATAACAATAGCACATCTATTAGCCTCATTGACATCTGTCATACCTGACATTTAACATTTGAAGAAGGTAAAGGGTAGAGGTAGTTAATTAAATAGGACAGGTATGCAATTTTGGTTTATGCTGATATATCCAGGTGCAGCTGAGAATATAATAGCAAGTTTTGAGTGATTTTCAACAAAGCACAGTGGGCTATACACTACAGTACAGTACTAATGTTCCATTTGGGTGTTTTATGAGAGAATGAGTGACTCAAGCTTGCAGCAGTGAACCAAGGAGAGGAACCCAAGTGTTGCTGCAGATGGTCCATTGGGATCTTGCCCATTCCTAAGGACCTCTTGCCAAACGATAGTGGCAGTGGATGGCACATTAGCAGTGTGTATCCATACAAAAGTGTGTGCTATGTTGTGGGATGTTAAGCTGTGTTTTATGTGGAAGTTATTGTTTCAATTGCTGTCACACGAACGAACGCGCGCGCAAACACACACACAAGAAGTCATGGGCCTACAGTAAAAGTGCTGATCTAGAATCAGGTCCATGTAATTGTATTCATTATGAGCTAAAAGGAAAAACTGCACTCCTACTCTGAGACATTTTATGGGCCCCAAAGAACCGGTGAGAGTAAATGAAAGGAACAGGAGGAGAAACACTGATTGCTCTACTGTTGAATGAACTAATAGCCAGAGGAGTTGGCAAACACACATACAGTAGAGATCTAGGACCAAGCTATATTGTCCTCATACTGGCACTACACTTGAACCTGCTGAGAGATCACACCAATGATATCGGTGACAGTGCTGTCTGTTTAAAGCCCCTGGTGCCCTCAGTAGCTGACTCATCAGTTTTGGGCCCTTTTGATTGGTTGATTGGGAGGTTCTGACACCATGTGTCAGGAAGTAATAATAGCCCAGCAGACGGCCCAGCTATAGCTACAGCCGATGGCATCCAGACACATGTCTGATTTTGCATGAGAGACCCATGATGAGTTTGAGTCACATTAATAACTTTAGTTGAACTACAGACTTTCCAACTACCCTGAACAAAAATATAAACGCAACATGCAAGAATTTCAAAGATTTTACTGAGATACAGTTCATATAAGGAAATCAGTCAATTGAAATAAATTCATTAGGCCCTAATCTATGGATTTATTGGTCACAGATATCTTTAAAAAAAGGTACGTGTGTGGATCAGAAAACCAGTCAGTATCTGATGTGACCACCTCATGCAGCGCAACACATCTCCTTCGCATAGAGTTGATCAGTCTGTTGATTGTGACCTGTGGAATGTTGTCCCACTCCTCTTCAACGGCTGTGCGAAGTTACTGGATATTGGCGGGAAATGGAACAGGATGTCGTACATGTTGATCCAGAGCATCCCAAACATGCTCAATGTGTGACATTTCTGGTGAGTATGCAGGCCATGGAAGAACTGGGACATTTTCAGCTTCCAGGAATTGTGTACAGATCCTTGCGACACGGGGCTGTGCATTATCATGATAAAACATGAGGTGATGGCGGCGGATGAATGGCACGACAATGGGCCTCAGAATCTTGTCACGGAATCTCTGTGCATTTAAATTGCTATAGATAAAATGCAGTTGTGGTCGTTGACTGTAGCATATGCCTGCCCATACTATAACCCCACCGCTACCATGGGGCAGACTGTTCACAACATTGACATCAGCAAGCCGCTCGCCCACACAACGCCATACACGTGGTCTGCGGTTGTGAGGCCACTTGGACATACTGCCAAATTCTCTAAAACAATGTTGGAGGCGGCTTATGGTAGAAATTAACATTCAATTATTTGGCAACAGCTCTGGTGGGCATTCCTGCAGTCAGCATGCCAATTGCATGCTCCCTCAAAACTTGAGACATCTGTGGCATTGTGTTGTGTGACAAAACTGCACATTTTAGAGTGTGCTTTTATTGTCCCCAGCACAAGGTGCACCTGTGTAATGATCATGCTGTTTAATCAGCTTCTTGATATGCCACATCTGTCAGGTGGGTGAATTATCTTGGCAAAAGAGAAATGCTCACTAACAGGGATGTAAACAAATGCGTGCACAAAATTTGAAGAAAAAAAAGTGTGTGCATATGGAACATTTCTGGGATATTTTATTTCAGCTCATGAAACACTTTACATGTTGTGTTTATATTTTAGTTCAGTGTATGATACCTACTGTATCAAACCGTATAGGCTGACTATGCCAATGTACTTCACAGTGCAGGAAAAAGTTCTGGTTACTTTATTTTACTTTCAAAACAAAACCACTCATCTTGTCTCACTGTTGAAGTGCTTGCAATTATATAAGGGTGATCATTTGGTGTGAGCTAAACAGCTAGCCCAAACGTTTTCAATCAAATCAGAGGCCGGCAAAGCTTCATTTTATATTGGCTATTTCTCCAGATGTTAACATATCTATCAATTCCCTCTCTTGTCTTTCCAGGCACATTTCAGGGCCAATTTACTGGCGGCATGCGACACGGGTACGGAGTACGTCAGAGCGTGCCTTACGGTATGGCGGCGGTGGTTCGCTCCCCTCTCCGCACTTCCCTCACGTCCCTCCGCAGTGAGCAAAGTAATGGCACCCTGCTTCAGCAGGACGTCCCCGTCATCATTGCCACCAACGCCGCCGGCCAGGAGGCCCGAGTCACCACACCCACCCAGCTGGGACCTTCCCGGGGTGGCTTCGCCCTCACGCTCCAGGTGGATCCAGACGCCGTCAAGCCCAAGAAGAAGGGCCTCTTCCGAAGGGGGTCTCTGCTGGGGAAGCTGAAGAAGTCTGACTCCCGCACTTCCTTATCCAGCGTGAGGAGCAAGCTAAGCTTCCTGGGAGCGAGGAGCGAGTCAGCGTTGAGTTCAGCGGCCAGCGATGTGGCCAGCGATGCCAACTCCACCATCAGTCTGGGAGATGAGAGCCTAGCCGGGGCAGAGGATTTCCCCCCTGTGGAGGCCGACATCGATGCAACCACCACAGAGGTTTATATGGGGGAGTGGAAGAACGACAAGCGTTCAGGCTATGGAATAAGCGAACGTTCCAGTGGGCTAAAGTATGAAGGCGAATGGCTGGACAACCAGCGACACGGCTATGGATGCACCACCTTTGCGGAAGGAGGGAAGGAGGAAGGAAAGTATATGAACAACATGCTGGTGAAGGCCATGAAGAAGAGGGTTATCCAACTGAAGGGCACCAAGATCAGGCAGAAAGTGGAGCGCAGTGTGGAGGGAGCTCAGCGGGCGGCGGCCATCGCCAAACAGAAAGCAGAGATCGCTGCCTCCAGGTATGGAAAAGACCATACATATTCATTACTGGGATAGACTAGGTGATCATGATCAGACACATTTTCAGTAACACTTCAGCAGCACCAAAATAACAATCACACTTATTCAACCCATTGTATTATAAATATTTATTGTCTATGTATAATCACTTCTTACCTTCTTACATTTTTTTTTTAATCCTTCAAGTACACCACATTTCTTCTCTCTAACAACTCACCCTATGCCTCTCCTCCCACTATTCCTTTTAGCAATTCACCAAGAAATGCACCCACAAGAGCAAGGCTCTGCTTCAATGTCAACGTTCAATGTTTTAGACACTGATGCCTACCTCGGCATAGCGGTACATGGACAGGAGGGCTACTGTATGGCACTGAATGGTAAAAATAGGTTGATGATGGCAAATAAAGATGCCATTGAGTTAGATCAGATTCAGCAGTTGCAGGTGTTGCTCCTGTGATTTCTCTGGCTGTGGTCACAATAGGAGCCATAGAAGACAGAGAGAAAAAAGTGACTTCTTCTGTGTGGAGTCATTATATACAGCTTGTAACAGACTGAAGAGAAAAGGACAATGTCTGTGTGCCACCCTGTCTCATCTAGTCTTATTTGAAATTCTTCTGCAACTATTTTTCCTGCTTCTCTTGTGTGCTATACAGAGGGAACCCGTTGTAGTAGAAGGCTGTTCCTTGACAAATTGGCACCACTGTTCGTTGACAGCACAGTGCCTCAAACCATGAAGGCCATTCTCTTCCTGCAGTGTACGGGGCAAAATTAGCCATGTCACACAGAAATCAATGTCAAGTTCGACAGCGGAAGCAATGCCATGGTTTCAGTTTATTGTGCAGTTCCCTTGGCTAGGTAAGGGGGATGTCAGGGAACCAAACATACTTTTTAGAGAAAGGTCCACGTCACCATTACACCAAAGTCTGATTGATTACATGACATCCCTCTTACCTCTGTCATTTGTGTGTGACGTTAGCCATTGTAGCAGGAAATCAATCATTTTCCATTGTAAAATGGACAATAAAAGGATCTATTATTTTCTGTTCTATTGCCTTCCACTGTGAGCCACCACTACTGGCTGTAAGGGACCAGATCTGCAGTGCACTTCAATTTATATTGATACAATACACTTTTGAGAGAGGGTGTTGGTTAAGGCTCCCCTCTTTGCTTAAACTGATAGGGAAGGAAATCTCTGAGGCATCTCTTTACAATTAAGTTTTGATATCAGAATATGATTTTGTTCTTTGTTTACTGTAGGCCGGCTAGACCTAATTTGTCCATACATGCTTAGGCTACCGACACAGAGAAACCCAGTCGCTGACTTTCAAGATGACAGAGGTTTCTTTCGTGCCTCACCATAGAAGGCAGCAGCTTTTAGATCTACTGTAAGCCACAGCAGCACCTGAAATAAGCCCCTGTGTTTACAACAGTAGGTTTACATCCCAAATGTCACCCTATTGCCTTTATAGTGCACTACTTTTCACCAGGGCCCATAGGGCTCTGGTCAAAATTAGTGCACTACATCGGGAATAGGTTGCCATTTGAGACACATACTCAGGCTGATGAACTGCAGATCCTGTGCTGACTCCTAGACAGATGGAAATCTAAATATTTTACCACAGAGACAAGCAGTATTACAAGAATTATGGGCCAAACGTGTTTTGTATTGTTTTAAGGCTCAGCTACATCATCTTCTAGACAGGCCTAGTCCCGAAGACTCCATGAATAGACATCTGAAACAACCAGAAGCCTTTTGAGGACTTACTGTGGAAACCGACACTTAGTGGATTAAGGACACCACAGTGGTTATAACCTGTCTGGTCTCTTGACTTTTTCCTCAATGGATGAGGTCAAGTCTGATTGTCCCGTACATTCAGCTCATTTTAGTGGTACGCGGAATCTCCAACAGCCAGTAATGCAATAGTGATGCAAAATATTATTTTTCTACTTAATCATATTGCTACTCTGGAAACAGTCATGAGAAGATTGTCACTTGTATTCTAGAAATAGAATCGGGAAGTGATTGAATCACCCGTATATCCAGAGGAGTTTTCCATTGAAGCCTTCTGCTCTGTTGTTGTGGGGTGGAGGACAGGGCAGGGCAGCTAGCCAGGATGGTATCCTTTTGCATGACGTGAACCATGTCCCTGACAGCAGAGCAGCAGTGCTCCCTGTCCACTGCACAGGCAACAGCCAAGGTGCCAGGGCCAAACAACCAGCAGCCATTGTGATTAAGTCAGGGGTTTATAAATACAACCTGTTTATTCAGCCTGGTCTCATAGTATAGACGTATCATAGTAAATGTAAATCCGGGACAGTCAAATTACTAAGATATGTTACGTTTGGTATGCTTACATAAGACAGCAGTTTACTTAAGGCAAAACTGAGTGTGGTTGGTCAGGGTGGATGGGTGGGTGTATAATGCGAACGGCTAGCAACCCTAAGGTTGCGTGTTCAAATCTCGTCACAGACAGCTTTTGTATTTTAGCTAATTCGCAACTTTTGAACTACTTACTACTTCTTAGCTACTTTACAACTACTTAGCATGTTAGCTAACTCTAACCCTAACCTTAACCCTTTAACCTAACTCCTAACATTAATGTAAATTAACCCTAACCTTAACCCTAAGCCCTAGCCTAGCTAATGTTAGCCAGCAAGCTAATGTTAGCATTAGCCACCTAGCTAACGTTAGTCACAACAAATTGGAATTCGTAACATATCATACGTTTTGCAAATTTGTAAGAAATTGTGAGTTTGCAAATTCTTAACATATTGTACGAATTGCAATTCGTAACATATTGTACAAATTGCAATTTCAGAACATATCATACAAAATGAATGATGGACATTCACAAATTAATACGTACCATACGAAATGTATCATATCATACTAAATGGAGTGTCTGGGATTTACGTACAGATTTATAAGAAATGCTCTGAGACGTGGTTGGTTTATTGAGACACTCAGCCGCCCGCAGGTTAGGATAGTTAATGCTCCCCCTCTGCCCCATGCCTCCCTGCCCTGACTTTCAGTTAATATTTTGAGTTGTCCCTGGTATTGTGTGTGTGCACGTGTATGTGTCTGATGTGGGCTGAGTCTCTTCAGAGTATCTGAAGGTAGAAGAGGCCATGGCTGTCTGGGACTGTCTGGGTGTAAATGACACACACAGAGAGAGAGGCCTAGTGTCAGTACTCAGTACAAACTGGAGCCCTGACTGGCTGGCTAAATAAGGGCATGCACACACTGTTGCTATATCACAATCACAAGGGAATGCAGGCTACAGCTGATTGTTGTTGCTCTCCCGTCTTCCTTCATCTTTCCTGCCCAGTCACAGTCAGCCACAGCCAAAGGATGTTTTCTCTGCTAAATAGTCTACGCTCTGTCTGACACGGTAGACTAGTAACGTCACATCATAGTTTACTGTAGAAGTAGTACTGCTGTAAAACAGCTCATCAATGAATTAAACAACCAAGTCTTGCTTACTTGAATGACTACAGGCTTGCTTCTTAAGACCTAAAAATGTACTATGTTTATGGTGTTAGTATCCTCACCTAAACCTGAAGACAACTTTGTGGTCTGTTGGAACAGTTTGCTAACCAGTCCCCATGCAGTGACAAGGCTCTCAAATAGGTTTTAGAACTTACTGACTGGTATCTAGCAGACAAGAAACCAGACCAGGGTTTAAATAGTATTTGAAATCATTTCAAGTACTGTAGCTGGGCTTAAATGAGCTTGCCTGGCGCAATACAAACCTCACCTATCTGACATTGCTGGTAGACTAAAGCAATAAATAAACGTTTTTGAACAATTTCAAATAGTGTTTAAACCCAGGTCTGCAAGCAACACATCATGGACACCACAGCAGTTAGTAGCCTGGCGGACAGGCAACACATCATGGATACTAGGGCAGTCAGTAGCCTAGCAACACATCATGAATACTAGGGCAGTCAGTAGCCTAGCAACACATCATGGATACTAGGGCAGTCAGTAGCCTAGCAACACATCATGGATACTAGGACAGTCAGTAGCCTAGCAACACATCATGGATACTAGAGCAGTCAGTAGCTTAGTGAACAGGCACCACATCATGGATATTAGGACAGTCAGTAGCCTAGCGACACATCATGGATACTAGGGCAGTCAGTAGCCTAGCAACACATAATGGATACTAGGACAGTCAGTAGCCTAGCAACACATCATGGATACTAGGGCAGTCAGTAGCCTAGCAACACATCATGGATTCTAGAGCAGTCAGTAGCTTAGTGGACAGGCAACACATCATGGATACTAGGGCAGTCAGTAGCCTAGCAACACCTCATGGATACTAGAGCAGTAGAGGTAAGAGTTTGGCATGTACATTCCCACTGGGCAAAAACCTGTTGAATCAACATTGTTTCTATGTCATTTAATCCAAATGATTCAGCATGATGATATTGAATCAAGTGGGAAACTGATTGTTTTTGTAAAAAATCGTCAACGTAAGGGCATTTCGTATTTTTCTCACTTTTAAACTTCATCTAATGACATGGTGACATTTAATGTTGATTTCACGTTAAATTGAAGTTAGTTGACAAATCAACCAAATGTAAATCAAAACTAGAAAATGAAATGACGCTTGTGCCCAGTGGGTTTTGCCTCAATGCAGCCAATCATATGATTCATAAATATGAGTGTTTGGGATAACACTGTCTATTCTAACCGTTGTACTGTATGTACACTTCCTCAATACCCATTTAGAGTACATTGAATGTCTATCGTCAGAATTAATGTGATGCTGAAAACTGTAAAGTAATGAGACAAACTTTTACCTGACTACATTGTCAGCAGGTTTCATGTTTACATTGTTTCAAATCAGAAGAGGTAATGAAAGTCTAATGTTGGTGTCCTTTCACCCAGAACAACAAACAGATACTGTATTGCTTGACTGCTCAGTCAAGTAGCACATCCATACTGCTAGTAGTACTATAAAACCCTCCCACTGGCATAAGTTCAGGACCCCACTCATCTGCAGAGCTCCAGTGACAGGCACAATGACAGAGTACCTCCTGTGACTGTCGTGTGAAGTCTGAGCTGTAGCATGACGAAAAGCAGACTGACCTAAATGTAATGTCCAGTGATAGTCATGGCTAATGAAGGCTTTTTAAGGAAAATTACATTATCTATTATTTTTCAAATGAATGTCAAGCTAGCTTTATGTTAATGTTTAAAAATATATACTGAACGCAACATTACATTTACATTTAAGTCATTTAGCAGATGCTCTTATCCAGAGCGACTTACAAATTGTGAAGTGTTGGTCCCATGTTTCATTAGCTGAAATAAAAGATACCTGAAATTTTCCATATGCACAAAAAGCTTATTTCTCTCAAATGTTGTGCACAAATTTGTTTACATCCCTGTTAGTGAGCATTTCTGCTTTCCCAAAATAATCCATCCGCCTGACAGGTGTGGCATATCAAGAAGCTGATTAAACAGCATTATCATTACACAGGCACACCTTTTGCTGGGGGAAATTAAAGGCCACGCTAAAATGTGCAGTTTTGCCACAGATGTCACAGATGTATCACAATGTATCAAGTTTTGAGGGAGTGTGCAATTGGCATGCTGACTGCAGGAATGTCCAACAGAGCTTTTGCCAGGGAATTGAATGTTCATTTCTCTACCATAAGCAGCCTCCAACGTCATTTCAGAGAATTTGGCAGTACATCCCAACAGGCCTCACAACCACAGACCACGCCAGCCCAGGACCTCCACAACTGGCTTCTTCACCTGCAGGATCATCTAAGGATGGGGGGGGGCAGATCTGTCGCCTGGGCCCAGATCTGTTTGTACTGTCTTGCCAACTCCTATGGTCATTGTCGTGCATAGGAGTTGGCTATACAGCACAAACAGATCTGTGACCAGGCTACGTAAAACCACCAGTATAGGCTGGTCCCAGATCTGTTTGTGCTGTCTTTCTTGCCAATTCCTATGGTTATTACCGAGCCATAGGAGTTGGCTAAATAGCACAAACAGATCTGGAACAAGGCTACCATCAGTAGTTCAGAAGCAATATACTAGCATTGGTGGCCCTCTCCTCATCGGTTCACTTCACACAAACAGATCTGGGATCAGGGCCTACACTGATGGTTTACTTTACAAGCAATCTAAGAGGACTGTGAGGAGTACTGCAGGTAGTCAAGAAGCACCATCTGTCATGACACTCCTCCCACGGAAAGGCACAGCAATGCCTGGCAACCCAACAGAACGGCCATTTTAGGAACCTCTAAACACTACACACCAGATCATGTTTGTTATGTACTCCTTGAAGGAGCCCGTCGTATCTGTCAACTGTTTACATTTTAGGTATATACTGTATGTTCAGTGAAGTCCCACTACACTCACTATGCTGTTATAACACTATACTGTTATAACTGCCATTCTAGTCTAGAAGAATTGAATTTGTTTAAGTATTCATTTTGAGTTTTAGTGTTCAAGAGTTTGTTTTATATTATGATACGTCATATCCTAGTTCATAAACTTGTAAACGGCAGATGGGCTTGTCAACTGTTCAATCGAACAGACTGTCTGCCTCTCTGTTTGACATTTTATCAAGACCTCAGCATGTCTGAGACTACTGTATAAGAAACAGTGAAGAAGCCCTTAAAAGAGGGATTGTTGACTTAAGAGCAGACAGTTGTTGATCTACTGTACTATATAAAGACAGGGATTCTCAGCCTCCTCAGCCTAATCTGTTGGGGAAGTGCTTCCCACATAATTAGGAATTAGAATACTAGAATTTTTGGACCATTCTGGAACTTTGAGGGTTTATGACATAGTCCCTCTAGTAATTTAATAGGATCTCTCAACCTGGTCTCAAAGACTAAATGTAACATAGTAAAGTTAATCCAGGACACTCAAATTTGTATGTTGTGTTTGGTATGGTTAAGGGTGGTTGGTCGGCGTGGATGGGTGAGGGTATAGCGCAAATGTCTAGCAACCCAAAGGTTGCGTGTTTGAATCTCATCACGGACAACTTTAGCATTTTAGCAACTTTGCAACTACTTACTACTTTTTAGCTACTTTGAAACTACTTACCATGTTAGCTAACCCTTCCCCTTTAACCTAACCCTAATATTAACTGTAACCTTCACTGTAACTTTAACCCCTAACCCTAACTCCTAGCCTTGCTAATGTTAGCCACGCCATCTAGCCACCTAACTAACATCAGCCACAATAAATTGGAATTCGTAAGATATCATATGTTTTGCAAATTCATAACATATTGTACTAATTGCAATTTGTAACATACAGTATCATACAAATTGTAATTTGTATTAAACATTTCATATGAAATGGATGATGGACAGCCACAAATTAATACATACCAAATGAAAAGTGAAATATCAGACTAATTGTAGTGTCCTGGATTTACATTTACTATGTTACATCTATCCCTGAGTCCAGGTTGGATCTATATGGTGCTGCCTACCCCTCAAAGGCTTCAAGTGGATGGATCTATTTAAAGCCCCAGTGTAACGTTACAGTATGTCAAGTATTCACGGAGTCATCACAATCAGTAAGACTCAGCCCCAGCCTGGGCCTGGGGTAGATATCTGTAGCATTGAACCCCGAACACACTCACTCCTTCACTAGGGTTTATAATAACATACTCACACTTTCACAGGGGGTTTATAATAACATACTCACTCCTTCACTAGGGTTTATAATAACATACTCACACCTTCACGAGGGGTTTATAATAACATACTCACTCCTTCCCGAGGGGTTTATGATAACATACTCACTCCTTCACTAGGGTTTATAATAACATACTCACACCTTCACGAGGGATTTACAAAAATATACTCACTCCTTCACTAGGGTTTATAATAACATACTCACACCTTCACGAGGGGTTTATAATAACATACTCACTCCTTCACGAGGGGTTTATAATAACATACTCACACCTTCACGGGGGGTTTATAATAACATACTCACTCCTTCACGAGGGGTTTATGATAACATACTCACTCCTTCACTAGGGTTTATAATAACATACTCACTCCTTCACTAGGGTTTATAATAACATACTCACACCTTCACGAGGGGTTTATAATAACATACTCACTCCTTCACGAGGGGTTTATAATAACATACTCACACCTTCACGGGGGGTTTATAATAACATACTCACTCCTTCACGAGGGGTTTATGATAACATACTCACTCCTTCACTAGGGTTTATAATAACATACTCACTCCTTCACTAGGGTTTATAATAACATACTCACACCTTCACGAGGGGTTTATAATAACATACTCACGCCTTCACTAGGGTTTATAATAACATACTCACACCTTCACGAGGGGTTTATAATAACATACTCACTCCTTCACTAGGGGTTTATAATAACATACTCACTCCTTCACGAGGGGTTTATAATAACATACTCACACCTTCACGGGGGGTTTATAATAACATACTCACTCCTTCACTAGGGTTTATAATAACACACTCACTCCTTCACGAGGGGTTTATAATAACATACTCACTCCTTCACGAGGGGTTTATAATAACATACTCACTCCTTCACAAGGGGTTTATAATAACATACTCACTCCTTCACTAGGGGTTTATAATAACATACTCACTCCTTCACTAGGGGTTTATAATAACATACTCCTTCACGAGGGGTTTATAATAACATACTCACTCCTTCACGAGGGGTTTATGATAACGTACTCACTCCTTCATGAGGGGTTTATGATAACATACTCACTCCTTCACTAGGGTTTATAATAACATACTCACTCCTTCACGAGGGGTTTATAATAACATACTCACTCCTTCACGAGGTGTTTATAATAACATACTCACTCCTTCACGAGGGGTTTATAATAACATACTCACTCCTTCACAAGGGGTTTATAATAACATACTCACTCCTTCACGAGGGGTTTATAATAACATACTCACTCCTTCACTAGGGTTTATAATAACATACTCACTCCTTTACTATGGTTTATAATAACATACTCACTCCTTCACAAGGGTTTATAATAACATACTCACTCCATTATAGTTTATAATAACATACTCACTCCTTCACGAGGGGTTTATAATAACATACTCACTCCTTCACAAGGGGTTTATAATAACATACTCACTCCTTCACTAGGGTTTATAATAACATACTCACTCCTTCACGAGGGGTTTATAATAACATACTCACTCCTTCACGAGGGGTTTATAATAACATACTCACACCTTCCTATTGGTTTATAATAACATACTCACTCCTTCACAAGGGTTTATAATAACATACTCACTCCTTCACGAGGGTTTTATAATAACATACTCACTCCTTCACAAGAGGTTTATGATAACATACTCACTCCTTCACGAGGGGTTTATAATAACATACTCACTCCTTCACGAGGGGTTTATAATAACATACTCACTCCTTCACGAGGGGTTTATAATAACATACTCCTTCACGAGGGGTTTATAATAACATACTCACTCCTTCACTAGGGTTTATAATAATATACTCACTCCTTCACTAGGGGTTTATAATAACATACTCACTCCTTCACGAGGGGTTTATAATAACATACTCACTCCTTCACGAGGGGTTTATAATAACCCTGTGAAGTAACCAGAGAAAAATAGAAGAGAAAGTGTTGGTCAGGAGGAGGAGTCTATGTAGATTATGTTTAAATACAGTATACATCTTGAAGTGCTGTCAAGGTCCAACATTTGATATACATTTATTTAATGCAATATTATGTAGCCATTATGCCACACAGACACATTGTGCAGACATGATATTCTGTATATGCATTTTATTTATTTTTAAAGTAGTACACAGCAAATAGGTCAACTTTTTTCATGGAGTACCAGCAGACTGGGAATGTTAATTTATTGCATTTGCCTCTTATACATTGTTCTAATTAAGAAATAACTTAATTAATAAATTCACATGATAAACTAATACATCTGTGATTATAACATACAGGATAGCGGGGCCCCTGCAAACCCCCTGGCAGTATCTCGTTGTCTGGGTCGCGGTGTTAAAGAGTCATTTATTTCTATTCCAGTTCTCCAACGGCAGAATAGGACACCCTCTCCAGCTAATACTAATAATAAACCATGCAACCAACTCAACTCCACACAACAGCCCTATAAAATATGTTTTTAAAGATGAAATATTGTAAACAATAATCTCTGTAGTATTTTGGTCCATCTGAGTCTGGTTTTGGTTCTTACAGCACAACCCCTGAGTTTTTGGTTCGTATCAGTATTCATCTCTTTGACTAAAGGGCTAGCTGGCTATAAGGCATGGGGACAGACTCTTAAGTGTCGGGGATGTTCTCTTTGCTTTTTATAGTCCAGCCAAAGTATCTTTCCAAATAAATAGGAGGGTAATGAGGTCTATGGGGTGCTTGGGTTTGCAATGGCAACAGCGATCACCTAAAACCTAGTGAAAGGGTAGCAGAATATCCCAATCATTTTCACAGACAATTGTCATGATCAATGATCAGAATCTGATGAACAATAATTCAGCTTTTAGGTCAGATCTGTTTATTTGAATATTTGATCACGATGACGTAAGTAGCTACAGATTTAGCCATTGTGAAGTTTGACAGACAGGGTTCACTGAAGATGCACTGTTGTGGTCCTTTGCTCCGCTAGGAGCTATAACCTTTTGAGACCCAGCAATACATTTTTGTCCTGTCTAGGGGACATTCGTTTTTGGTCCGTAACTCTAAAGCCACACATGCCACTGTGTACCTTTTAAGAGGACATTCTGGGCTTTTCAATGATATTTCATGTGTGGGGGTGTCACCGTGTGTAATTATCAATTTTGTGAGTGAAATTGTTTCTAATGGGTAAATATCTCAGGAATAGTTTGGTGAGTTTTCAGAGTAATGTAATAATTTTTTCACATTAAATAAGAGCTTAATAAAAGCTTGTTAATACATGTCCTCTGTAGTGGAAATCAGGATGCTCTAACTATGTTTTATACCCACTATCCCCATTTACTGTAATACTAAATGTTTCATAATTACCATCAACTGAGTCCTAATGGCCAATACAGTGCACATACAATAAAAAGTAAATACAAATATTTGTTCAATGTATTTTTCTTTGTAACATGTTTTTTTCACCCCAAACATTTATGTGATGTAAAAAAAAGTATATATACAGTGCATTCGGAAAGTATTCAGACCCCACATTTTGTTACGTTACAGCCTTATTCTAAAATTGATTTTTTTTTAAAAATCTCATCAATCTACACACAATACCCCAGAATTACAAAGAAAAAAATGTTTTTTAGAAATTGTGCAAATGTATTACAAATAAAAAACTGAAATATCACATTTACAGAAGTATTCAGAACCTTAACTCAGTACTATGTTGAAGTACCTTTGGCAGTGATTACATGCTCGGGTTTTCTTGGGTATGACGCTACAAGCTTGGCACACCTGTATTTGGGGGAATTTCTTCCATTCTTCATTGCAGATCCTCTCAAGATCTGTCAGGTTGGATGTAGAACTGTTTGGCCATAAAGACCATTGTTATGTTTGGAGGAAAAAGAGGGAGGCTTGCAAACCGAAGAACACCATCCCAACCGTGAAGGTTGGATGGGGAGCATCGCTGCACAGCTATTTTCAGGTCTTTCCAGAGATATCGATTGGGTTCAAGTCTGGGCTCTGGCTGGGCCAGTCAAGGACATTCAGAGACACTCCTGCATTGTCTTGGCTGTGTGCTTAGGGTCGTTGTCCTGTTGGAAGGTTAACCTTTGCCCCAGTCTGAGGTCCTGAGCGCTCTGGAGCAGGTTTTCATCAAGGATCTCTCTGTACTTTGCTCCATTCATCTTGGCCTCGATCCTAACTAGTCTCCCAATCTCTGCTGCTGAAAAACATCCCCACAGCATGATGCTGCCACCACCATGCTTCACTGTAGGGATGGTGCCAGGTTTCCTCCACATGTGACGCTTGGCATTCAGGCCAAAGAGTTCAATCTTGGTTTCGTCAGACCAAAGAATCTTGTTTCTCATGGTCTAAGAGTGCTTTAGGTACCTTTTGGCAAACTCCAAGCTGAGGACTGGCTTCCATAAAGGCCTGATTGGTGGAGTGCTGCAGAGATGGGTGTCCTTCTGGAAGGTTCTCCCATCTCCACAGAGGAACTCTGGAGCTCTGTCAGAGTGACCATTGGGTTCATGGTCACCTCCCTGACCAAGGCCCTTCTCCCCCGATTGTGCAGTTTGGCCAGGCGGCCAGCTTTAGGAAGAGTCTTGGTGGTTCCAAACTTCTTCCATTTAAGAATTATGGAGGCCACTTTGTTCTTGGGGATCTTCAATGCTGCAGAAATGTTCTGGTACCCTTCCCCAGATCTGTGACTTGACACAATCCTGTCTCGGAACTCTACGGACAATTCCTTCGTTGGTTTTTGCTTTGACATGCACTGTCAACTGTGGGATCTTATATTGACAGGTGTGTGCCTTTCCAAATCATGTCCAAGCATTTGAATTTACAACAGGTGGACTCCAATCAAGTTGTAGAAACATCTTAAGGATGATCAGTGGAAACAGGATACACCTGAGCTCAATTTCGAGTCTCATAGCAAAGGGTACTTATGTAAATAAGGTATTTCTGTTTGTTTTTTGTAATACATTTGCAAAAATGTATGGGATATTGTATTGGGGCTCCCGAGTGGCGCAGCGGTCTAAGGCACTGCATCTCACTACAGACACCCTGTTTCAAATCCAGGCTGTATCACAACCGGCAATGATTGGGAGTCCCATAGGGTGGCGCACAATTGGCCCAGCGTCATCCGGGTTTGGCTGGCGTAGGCCATCATTGTAAATACTAATTTGTTCTTAACTGACTTGCCTAGTTAAATAAAAACAATGTGTGTAGTTTGATGAGGGAAAACATTTATTTAATCAATTTTAGAATAAGTCTGTAGTGTAACAAAATGTGGAAAAAGTCAAGGGGTCTGAATACTTTCCGAATGCACTGTATATAATATATCAGGAGGATAAGGAATAAGTCAAGTAAGTCATTGTTAGCTTGGGTTTGTGGATATTGAGTAAATTAGGCTTTGTTTGTTTCCCTGCAGGACGACCCATGCTAAGGCCAAGTCAGATGCTGCCGATCAGGCTTCCCAGGCCTCCAACCAGGAGTCCAGCGTCGCCAGGGTGGTGGCCAGGGAACTGTCCCCTTCCTTCTATCAGCCAGGTATGTGAAGTGGACTTCTCAACTGTATGATCCAGGAGATACAGTAGCAAGAACCTGTATATCCAGGCTTTCTCACATAGCTTCCAATAGCCAAGTGCTGTACAAGCCTTGGAAGAACAGTAATGCAATACTTTCAAGAACAGTATTGAAAAGTTAATTGAACGATATTACATGATTTTAAAAGCGAAGTAAAGTCCTGTTCATGGTATCTAGCATCTTGCTGTACAGACCGATAGAAAGATCTGTCTTGCTGCTGTTGCTGTTCTTTGCTTGGCTGAGGTAGGCTCTCCACAAGGGTAGTCACCTTTGAAGGTCTAAAAAAAGAAGCGTCTTACTTGGGTAGAGGGATCATATCAGTTTCCAGACAGGTCTGTCAGTGGCCCAGGGCCACACTGTGTGCCCCTGCATTTCTTTCCCCTCTCAGTCACTCACTACCTACCCAGGACACCGTGGAGTGCTTAGCAGATCTAAAAGGACACTGATAACAAGTTGTCACTGACTGTTGAGTGCCTGCCTGAAATGTCTGTGTCTTATGGTACAAATGGGCATACCCCCCTGTGAATTCCACCATCAACTATCACTCACACAAAGCTGACAGGGAGAAACAGTGCTAGAGGATATAATATTTCCCAGATTCTACCTGCAAGAATTTTCCTGGATCTTCTTGAATGAAAAATTGGGAGCTAAACAACACTATGTGATCGATCTTTTCTCACTCCATCTATTAGTCTTTTTGTCTGGGTCCGTGTTTGCTTGCCTGCACTTTAGGTCAGATAGTAAGTGGTTACATCAGAGCCTGTAAATAGAAGGCTCTGACAAGTCAGTATTTCAAATCCTACCATGCAGTATTATGTTATAGGTTGTACATCAAGAACCAGCTAGCAGTTCATATTTCATTAGGCCTATATTACAGACTCAACTTGTTTGGATTGGCATATTGCAATTCAGCTGTTAAGATTAAAGGTCCACTCTGTGATATTTACAGCCTAAAGTACCATGTTTTTTCATCAGACTGTGAAAATGAGAACTATGAATAATCAATCTTAATTGGATCTTTAATGGGATCAGCAGTTGCTCTGTTCTCAGTTCAGCTGTAGTCACCCCACATGAGGTTTTCTAGCTAGACGTTCCTGGGGTGACTGGAACTGGACCGTGTTACAAACAGACAGAGTAGCTCCAAATACAAATAGAGACCTTGGTGATACCCCGGAAAATCCATCCTTCACTGTCTCCACTTCTTAGCTAAACAAATTAGTCTGATCTTTATCTAGTCTGATCTAGTCTTACATATTGGCCAAACCGGCACAGTGCGTGCGCCATCGTACGCATGTTGATTTTGTCTGTCCCCACCAGACGCTTTCTTGGCACGAATGTTAAAATACCAAAAACAACTGTGAACCAACTATATTAATTTGGGGACAGGTCGAAACACACATGAAACATTCATGGACATTTAGCTAGCTTGGTTTGTTATTTTACCTGAAATGACAATGGTCCTTTTTTTCTGGATCTTTGTAGAATTTTGACCCATTTTGAGTCCTACAAAATCTTGTGTTCTCTACTCTGACAATCCACAGATAAAAGAGGAAACTTAGTTTGTTTTTCTTTAATCTCTCCTCGTTTATATTTCAATCACCCACGTGAGTTAGTATACTCGTGAAAACCAATAAGTAGATGGAAGAGGCGGGACTTGCAGCTCATCAAGTGTCTCAAATAGA
The DNA here is from genome assembly GCF_901001165.1 of Salmo trutta. Taxonomy (NCBI): domain Eukaryota; kingdom Metazoa; phylum Chordata; class Actinopteri; order Salmoniformes; family Salmonidae; genus Salmo; species Salmo trutta. Next base: position 14,395,135 of record NC_042984.1, on the reverse strand, counting down.
ACCAAGTTCTATTTTAGCTCCTGGCTACGCAAACGCCCGTGAGCAGTTTTGATAATTTGATTGAATAACATGTATGTGTACATTTATTATGCAACGCTAACCATGCACACAACATGGCCAGTCTAGTCAGGGTGTTAGCTTGTTGTTGAGATTAGAATCTCATCAAACATAACATTTATTCATGTTGTTCCACAGGCCCAGAGTACATGAAAAAGAGAGCATTACAGGAGATCTCAGAGGCCAATGAGCACACAGACCCTATAATGCATGAGCAACTGTTAGCAGAGCAGCCACTGACACCTGCTGAAAGCCCAATGCTGCACGACAGGCCTGGCTCCACTCCAGCCTGCACACCCTCCCCCAGCCCGGCCATCACCCCTCCAGCATCCAGGCACTCCAAACAGGGCAGCATCAGCAAAGAGGACTCCCATCTGCTCGGCCCTGCTGGCTGGAACGGGGACAAAGGTGGTGGAAGTCGGGGGAGCAGCCGTCCCAACAGCAGAACCAACAGCCGACCCACCACCCCCTCGTCCAATGTGGCCACCACCACTCCCGCCCCTGCCACTGCTCCCCCTGAAGAGTGCCCCACTTCTGCCCCCATCCTTAGCAGCCGGGGGAACTCCCGCGCCTCCAGCCGCCTGAGCAACAAGATAGAGCAGGGCTCCGACCTGGAGATCAAGCCCCTGGAGAAGACGGCCTCTGAGGCTAAAGTGTCCGACGCTACTCCCTTGGTAAGGACCAGTGTCACCTACTCAGAAGAAGAAGTCCCACCCCCTCATCCCGCCTCCAAAGAGTCTTCCCAAGCTGCCGCCACCCCCGAGCTTAATGAGGCAGAGCCCAAACAAAGAACAGAGTCGGTCAATGAACGACCAGTGTCTGCTGTATCTGAGAGCAAACCAGGGTCCAGCGCTCAGTCTGTTAATAAAGTGTCACCCAAGCCATCTCCGTCACCCAAGCCATCGCCAAAACGAGAGGCCAGTCCGGCTTCAAAACCTGCCACACCTGCACCTAAACCAGCACCTAAGGTTGAACCCAAAGCGGAGGCCAAGCTGATGAAGAACATGGTAAAGAGCCCAGGTACAAGTGAAGTTACAGAGCTAGATGAATTTGAGCAGGTAAGGCAATTCAAGCAATCAATATCTCATGTAATGAACAGTTTTGAGAACAAATTCAGTCAAATGAAGACTCTTCTTACATGTTCTGTAGTATATTCTCCCATGACCTGACTTCTAAAAGTAGACTCATAACATACAGTAGGTCCTCTCCCCTCTAAGTGCAAATTTGTAACATGATGTTACTCTTACTTTTTGACTAACACAATCAAGACAATTCTCCCATTTCTGATTGGGAGGGTAAAAGTGAAATTATGAACAGATTACATGACAAACATTTTTCTCCAGCAACCAACAGCTACCATCAGTAGCTCTAAGTAGCTAAGATAATTCCTATTTTGTCATCCAGATAACCAATTCCCATCAATGAAAATATGTAAATAAACATAGGTGACTGTTACATAGGTGTTTACAGAAGCAACAGTTGTTTGTTCGGAATTATTATGTAGATTTTAGATGCCGTGCAGACTAGGGGTTTGACTGGTACGTGAGCCCTAAGCAGTCTGCCCTATAAGGCATGTATTCTAGGGGTTTTTCCAATAGCCCAGGCCCCCTGTGTTGAAAGGGGCTTACTGCATATGAGAACCTACCAGTCGGCCACAGCTGATGTACCGTAATTTCCGGACTATTAAGCACACCTGAATATAAGCCGCACCCACTGAATTTTTTAAAAAGTATTATTTTGAACATAAATAAGCCGCACATGTCTATAAGCCGCAGGTGCCTACCGGTACATTGAAACAAATTAACTTTACACAGGCTTTAACGAAACACGGCTTGTAACAAAAATAAATAGGCTTTAACGAAACACGGCTTGTAACAAAAAAAAATAATTTGCAGTAAGCTTTAGTTGTCTTTTTGCACTGAGTCAATTCCTCACGCTGCTGTTTCAAATGTCTTATCATCGACTCATTAAGACCAAGCTCCCGTGCAGCAGCTCTATTTCCTTTTCCAACAGCCAGATCATTCGCCTTCAACTTGAAAGCTGCATCATATGCATTTGTCCGTGTCTTTACCATGATGAGGGTGACAAAATGACTACCGTAATCAGAATGATGGGAAGTTTGAGAGCGCTCGATTTAATCTAAACAGTAAACAAAAAAGTTGTTTGACCTTAACCCGTTCGGCAATTTCATTGGTCTAATGAAAGCTTCATGCCGGCAAAAATCTGAGCACGTCACAGAATGTGGTTTTTTTTAAGAAAAAAAATGGAAAGCGGGAAAAATCCATATATTAGCCGCGTCATTGTTTAAGCCGCGAGGTTCAAAGCTGGGAAAAAAGTTGCGGCTTATAGTCCGGAATTTACGGTAGACAGATTGTGTTCCTTATAATGCAGCAGCTTCTCTCCCCGTCACCAAATTTAAAAAAATGTGTTACTAGTCATTACAGAATTGCTACACAGGAATAGATTCAGCTTCATTGTAAAATGTTACCATAAGGATCATTGAGATTTTATGTTCATCCCATTCATATTGCTGATGTTTTATAGATCTATAGGAGTTTAAATGTACTTTACCGGTATATTCATTGTTCTAACAACATCTGCTGCTATCTTGACTGCTACTATCTTGAACAGGTCTGTCTTGCAGAATTTATCACAACATGATAAACCTGTATAAATAAAGGTTAAATAAAACATTAAATATATCTACTCTCTCTCTTTTGCAGGGTCCAAACACCATCATGATAACCATGGTGATTCTGCTCAACATTGGCCTGGCCATTCTCTTCGTACACATCTTGTCATGAAACTCTGTCGACTCAGGTAACTAACACAGCTCTCTGACTGTCCTGCCAGTTACAGATATACACTGAAAGGCACCTGTTGCTTTTGTTTCAAGCAGTCAAAACACAATGGCGCTCAACTTCTTACCCTTGCAACATGTAAGGAAATGTCTGTTTGATCTGATTACACCAAAAGTTACTGTTTTGACTCTGAGGTACTTCAAGGTGATAATGTTGATGAGACATATTAACTTGTCTTCAGATTTGTTTTGTCTGCTTGAACTTTTTCCCACAGGTCACCAGCTTGCGTTGGTGTTGAGGTAAGATTGCCCACATTTTTAAGCAAGGATCATCCAGAACAAAGAGACTACCAAGAAATTCAAGCCTTATATGGAAGGAAACTGACAACAGCTTCTCCACACACAGCCTCTTGTGACTGTGTTGAGGCTCTTTGAGGCCAAACTGATTTTCAGAGTCTTGGAATATCTGTAGTTGAATTGAAGGACATATGAATCGTTATGAATCAAGACTGAAGGACATCAATGAATCTGAATGTCAGGAAGAGGGTCTGAATGGACACTGTGCTTGTAAAGGGGGGATCCACTGGTGAGTTTCAGAATCTACACTGGAGATGGTGTTGCATGTTATACACAAGTTAAGTCTACGCTATCAAATGGCTTAACACCGACAGATTAGAGTGGTTGTTGACTGGACAGGTGAGGTTGTGTTCACACAGTTAGCCCAATTCTGATATTTTTTCCTCTAATTGGTCTTTTGACCAATCAAATCAGATCTTTTCACATCAGATCTTTTTTTAGAGATGATCTGATTGGTCAAAAGACCAATTTGTGAAAAAAATATCAGAATTGGGCTGTCTGTCTAAACGCAGCCTAAGTGTCATTAAATAATTAGTTATGTAATTAGATATTCATTTAACTGATAGCTTGCCTATAGAAATGTAATCTCTTGGAAAATCTCAAATAAACTGAATATCCATCACTAATTTTTTCCTTGAAATTTAGATTGATAGATCAGGGTTTCCCAAACTCGGTCGTCTGGACCCCAAGGGGTGGACGTTTTGGTGTTTGCCCTAGCACTACACAGCTGTTTCAAATGATCAACTAATCATCATTAGAATCAGCCGTATAGTGTTAGGGCATAAAACCAAAACGTGCACCCCTTGGTGTCCCGAGGACCGTGTTTGGGAAACGCTGAGATAGATGAAGACAGTAAAGATTAGCTGTTTGGGGGGTAATACTCAGTCTTCAAATGTATTTAGAAAAAATAGATATTATGCCACCATTAGATTATCTGTTTAATTTTTTTGCCATATTCTCAACTTTCTTCAGTAGACATCAGTAAAGACATCTCAGTCTCTTTGACGCAGTCTCTTTGACGTCACAGGGCTCTTGTAAGACATGAAATACAGAATATTGATTCGACAAAGCCTGAGAATCAGTGATTATTTTAATCACAATGGCAACGCAACCCACCACAGCAGTGCAATGTAATGTATGGTTATCTTTCACATCAAATATTTGCTTTCCAAGGCAAATGTTTGAGTGAGTCACACTGGACTTGTGTTTAAAACAATATATGTAATGGGAGTGGTACTGCACTAATAAAAGGCATTGTATAGTTCAGTAAGAGGTTTTCAAATGACACAGAATAGAGGATACATTTTAGGACTTTAACCAGTGTGTGGTATTGAATTTCTGGTGTAATGTCTACTGTATGTAAACTGTTTTCTGTTTGTCTGATCAAAAGTAAGGTAAAGCACCCTATTTTATGGTTTGATTTCAATAAAAGCATGACTCAATGGAGTCACAGTGACAAATGTGGGTGGGTGGGGGGTCAATTCTGTCAAAACAATTGGGGAACATTTTGTGAAGATTTTGAGAGGGTAATTATTTGAACAAATGGGTTTGCTTTGTTAGAATGTAATTGTGAGCAATTGTTTAGGGATTTTGTTGGTCTGTATGTTTGAGTAGGTCACACTATTTCAAATGCATTTCATTCAGAACAACAGTTTGTGCTTCAAAATCAATTAAGCAGATTTTCCTCCCAACTTTTGTAAGCATCTGGGCACTGTTTGTTTGTGTGTGTGTTTTTGTACCTTTTTGAAGTACACATATTTTAATCTATGAAAGTATTCTGTTGTTGCATTTTTGAGTAATATCCAATCCCACATATATATATATTTTTTGTTGTAGAGTCAATGAGATTATACCTCATGTTTGGGGGAGAGTGGAAAAGGTAGCGTATTTTAATGGAGAGCACTCTGAGATTGTGCACTGTCTAAATCATTATTCCTAGCTTTATTTTCCCTTTTGTCCCAAAAGGTTGTCTTCGCATCAAAAGATGATTGATAAATAAGTGGAAAAAGATATTTGAGATAAGGTACTCTTGCCAGTTTCCTGGTAATGTAAAAGAGGACTCAGATCTATTTCCTTACTACACTGCTCAAAAAAATAAAGGGAACACTTAAACAACACAATGTAACTTCAAGTCAATCACACTTCTGTGAAATCAAACTGTCCACTTAGGAAGCAACACTGATTGACAATACATTTCACATGCTGTTGTGCAAATGGAATAGACAACCGGTGGAAATTACAGGCAATTAGCAAGACACCCCCAATAAAGGAGTGGTTCAGCAGGTGGTGACCAGAGACGACTTCTCAGTTCTTATGCTTCCTGGCTGATGTTTTGGTCACTTTTGAATGCTGGCGGTGCTTTCACTCTAGTGGTAGCATGAGACGGATTCTACAACCCACACAGTGGCTCAGGTAGTGCAGCTCATCCAGGATGGCACATCAATGCGTGCTGTGGCAAGAAGGTTTGCTGTGTCTGTCAGCATAGTGTCCAGAGCATGGAGGCGCTACCAGGAAACAGGCCAGTAAATCAGGAGACGTGGAGGAGGCCGTAGGAGGGCAACAACCCAGCAGCAGGACCGCTACCTCCGCCTTTGTGCAAGGAGGAGCAGGAGGAGCACTGCCAGAGCCCTGCAAAATGACCTCCAGCAGGCCACAAATGTGCATGTGTCTGCTCAAACGGTCAGAAACAGACTCCATGAGGGTGGTATGAGGGCCCGACGTCCACAGGTGGGGGTTGTGCTTACAGCCCAACACCGTGCAGCACGTTTGGCATTTGCCAGAGAACACCAACATTTGCAAATTCGCCACTGGCACCCTGTGCTCTTCACAGATGAAGCAGGTTCACACTGAGCACATGTGACAGACGTGACAGAGTCTGGAGACGCCGTGGAGAACGTTCTGCTGCCTGCAACATCCTCCAGCATGACCGGTTTGGCGGTGGGTCAGTCATGGTGTGGGGTGGCATTTCTTTGGGGGGCCGCACAGCTCTCCATGTGCTCGCCAGAGGTAGCCTGACTGCCATTAGGTACCGAGATGAGATCCTCAGACCCCTTGTGAGACCATATGCTGGTGCGGTTGGCCCTGGGTTCCTCCTAATGCAAGACAATGCTAGACATCATGTGGCTGGAGTGTGTCAGCAGTTCCTGCAAGAGGAAGGCATTGATGCTATGGACTGGCCCGCCCGTTCCCCAGACCTGAATCCAATTGAGCACATCTGGGACATCATGTCTCGCTCCATCCACCAACGCCATGTTGCACCACAGACTGTCCAGGAGTTGGCGGATGCTTTAGTCCAGGTCTGGGAGGAGATCCCTCAGGAGACCATCCGCCACCTCATCAGGAGCATGCCCAGGCGTTGTAGGGAGGTCATACAGGCACGTGGAGGCCACACACACTACTGAGCCTCATTTTGACTTGTTTTAAGGACATTACATCAAAGTTGGATCAGCCTGTAGTGTGGTTTTCCACTTTAATTTTGAGTGTGACTCCATATCCAGACCTTCATGGGTTGATAAATTGAATTTCCATTGATTATTTTTGTGTGATTTGTTGTCAGCACATTCAACTATGTAAAGAAAAAAGTATTTAATAAGATTATTTCATCAATTCAAATCTAGGATGTGTTATTTTAGTGTTCCCTTTATTTTTTTGAGCAGTATATTTTAACTCCCCTCTATGGACAATGCACTTGATATCATGGTCATAACTACATAAGACTCCCTACCAGTTTCCTTACTCTCCATGACATTATTTTGTAAAACATCAAAAGTTTCTGTACATATTTTCATTGCAATAATACACAGAGGCCCACAATCTGAAGGGACTTTAGTTTGACCCAGGAGCCGACATGTATTTATTTAAAAAGCTCTTAGATGGAATGTCCCCTGTTTAGGGGACCTGCGTGGTTCTGGTACTGGTTTTGACTGTCATTTTCACTTATAAATCAATCTGTGGACACTATAGATCGAAATGGCTTGCATTGAGTGATAGCCCTGGTTCCCACGGACACCATATTATATTTTCTGAGTGTGTGTGACGAAGGATGTGAAATCTGAAACCACTTGAATCTGGGATGCCCCTCCTTCCATTAAATGTGCTCTCCCGACTGTCCATCAACTCCTGGCTGAACCTTATGTCAAGCAACTGACAAAGCACATGCCTGCAATCCTTACATCATAGCGCACCAGGAGAGTGGTTTCATCACTGTAGCATATTTAGATATCGATTTATAGCCATTCATCTAAAATTATTCATGGATTTTTAAACAAAAAAAACCTTTCTCTTTGTCATAGACAAATACTAATATGAGAAGAAATATTAACATGTTCAGGAAGCAAAGCTAGAGCTCTGTGAGACGTTCACTGTGATGAGGGCAGATGTCTTGATCAAGAGAGACCTATAGAAAATGTGCACATTTTCTCTAACGCTAAACATAAAAATACTGTACACTACATGACCAAAAATATGTGGAGACCTGCTCGTCGAACATCTATTTCCAAAATCATGGTAATTTATATGGTGATGGTCCCCCCTTTTCTGCTATATCAGCCTCCACTCTTCTGGGAAGGCATTCCACTAGATGTTGGAACATTTCTGCTGGGATTTGTTTCCATTCAGCCACAAAAGCATTAGTGAGGTCAGGCACTGATATTGGGCGATGAGGCCTGGCTCGGAGTTGGCGTTACAATTCATCCCAAAGGTATTCAATGGGTTTGAGGACAGGCCTCTGTGCAGGCCAGTCAAGTTCTTCCACACCGATCAAGTTCTTCCACACCGATCTTCTATACAGAAACCATTTCTGTATAGAACTCGCTTTGTGCACTGGGGCATTGCCATGCTGAGACAGGAAAGGGCCTTCCCCAACATTGGAAGCACAGAATCATCTAGAGTGTCATTGTATGCTGTAGAGTTAAGAGTTTCCTTCACTGGAACTAAGGGGCCTAGACCGAACCATGAAAAACAGCCCCATACCATTATTCCTCCTCCACCAAACTTTACAATTGGCACTATGTATTGAGGAAGGTAGCGTTCTCCTGGCTTCCACCAAACCCAGATTCGCCCGTTGGACTGCCAGATGGTGAAGCGTATTTCAGCACTCCAAAGAATGCATTTCAACTGCTCCAGAGTCCAATGGACGATTTTTACGCGCTTCAGCGCTTCATGGTCCCGTTCGGTGAGCTTGTGTGGCCTACCACTTCGCCTGCCGTTGTTGCTCCAAGACATTTCCACTTCACAATAACAGTACTTACAGTTGACTAGTGTAGCTCTAGCAGGGCAGAAATTTGACCAACTGACTTGTTGGAAAGGTGACATCATATGACAGTGCCACAATGAAAGTCACTGAGCTCTTCAGTATAGGCCATTCTACTGCCAATGTTTGTCTATGGAGATTGCATGGCTGTGTGCACGATTTTATACACCTGTCAGCAACGGGTGTGGCTGAAATAGCCAAATCCACTAATTTGAAGGGATGTCCACATACTTTTGTATATATAGTGTATACTAATGTTTTATTTTTTGTTAATTGAAATAAAATACAAATATTACAGAGTATTTTGTGTAGATAAAAAAAGACAAATCAATTTTAATCCCAGTTTGTAATGCAACAAAATGTGGAAAAAGTCTTGAATATTTTCTGTAGGCATTTGGAAAGTTTTCAGACCCCATGACTTTTTCCACATTTTGTTACGTTACAGCCTTATTCTAAAATTGATTAAATAAATGTTTTCCTTATCAATCTACACACAATATCCCATAATGGCAAAGTGAAAACAGGTTTTCAGAAATGTTTCGCAAATTAAAGCAGAAATACCTTATTTGCATAAGTATTCGGACCCTTTGCTATGAGACTCGAAATTGAGCTCAGGTGCATCCTGTTTCCATTGATCATCCTTGAGATGTTTCTACAACTTGATTGGAGTCTACCTTTGGTAAATTCAATTGATTGGACATGATTTGGAAAGGTACATACCTGTCTATATGAGGTCCCACAGTTGACAGTGCATGTCAGAGCAAAAACCAAGCCATGAGGTAGACGGAATTGTCTGTAGAGCTCCGACACAGGATTGTGTCGAGGCACAGATCTGGGGAAGGGTACCAATACATTTCTGCAGCATTGAAGGTCCCCAAAAACACAGTGGCGTCCATCATTCTTAAATGGAAGAAATTTAGACCCCCAAGACTCATCCTCTTCCAAACTGAGCAATCGGGGGAGAAGGGCATTGGTCAGGGAGGTGACCAAGAACCTGATGGTCACTCTGACAGAGCTTCAGAGTTACTCTGTGGAGATGGGAGAACCTTCCAGAAGGACAACCATCTCTGTAGCATTCCACCAATCAGGTCTTTATTGTAGAGTGGCCAGACGGAAGCCACTCCTCAGTAAAAGGCACATGACAGATCGCTTGGAGTTTGCCAAAAAGGCACCTAAAGGACTCTCAGTCCATGAGAAACAAATTCTCTGGTCTGATGAAACCAAGATTGAACTCTTTGGCCTGAATGCCAAGCATCACATCTGGAGGAAACCTGGGACCATTCCTACTATGAATCATGGTGGTGGCAGCATCATGCTGTGGGGATGTTTTTCAGCTGCAGGGCCTGGGAGACTAGTCAGGATCGAGGGAAAGATGAAAGCAGCAAAGTACAGAGAGATCCTTGATGAAAACCTTCATATTTTATACATTTGTAAAAGAAAATCTAAAAACCAGTTTTTGCATTGTCATTATGGGGTATTGCGTGTAGATTGATGAGGGGGGAACAATTAAATCAATTTTAAAATAAGGCTGTAGCATATCAAAATGTGGAAAAAGTCAAGGGATCTGAATACTTTCCGCTTGCACTCTATATGTTATTTTCTTCACGGGGTTCAAACCTCTTGAAGAGGTTGCTAGGCAGGTAACAACAATATAATTGTAAATGAGCCTACATCATGTTTTGCATCTGCAGTCGTCCAGTTTAGGTCCAATCTAGACACTTTGGGAACAGTATTTTTAAACCCCACCTGTCCTGTCCCACAGCTTGACAGATCTCCCCCATGACAGGGCAGGGTATGAATACCATGACCTATTTTAGATCAGGGCTGTGAACTGGGACTGGGCTCTTCTCAGGTCTAGCTGGCTTTCACATTGGTAAATTGGAGAGTACATTTCACAGTTCACATTTCCAATTCACAATGAATGTAGATAACATAGAATGTAATATTCTCCATGTATTATTCATTTGCATTCTGAGGGTGAGAAAATGCAGAGTCTAGGTCTACCCTCTATGCAGCTTTGGCTGTGATTTTCTGAGTGTGTTGTTTTAATACTACCTTTGTGATATTTTGTAGCATTCAGGAAAGTATTGATCTGTTGGGGTATGTATTGGGAATTGTTGCCCGTTCATGTTCACAGAAGGAAATGGGCATGTATTTATTGCACGACACTGCCCTCTAGACATGAAAGTGGTTAGGTTGCAGAGCAAACTAACAAACACAAGCACCACTCTTAAAGAAAAGGTCTCATGACAAAGTTCAATACTGAAATTATTTAAACTTTAAGTTCTTTAAGTTAGTAGTTAAAAAAAAATATTTATAGATTATTATGAATCCATAATAGACAGCAGCGCTGAGGGAGGACAGCTCATAATAATGTCTGGAATGGAGTCAATGGAATGGTATCAAACACATCAAGCACGTGGTTTCCATGTGGTTGGTACCATTCCATTTACTCCATTCCATCCATTATTATGAGCTGTCCTCCCCTCAGCAGCATTATTTTAAATTGTGTGATTGTTAACAGTGTTCCTAGAATCCAATGAATTTGTCTAAGCCACCAATATTTGAATACACATAAGGGAGAGGATTATAAACTAATGGTATGAACACCTCTAAAGGGGAACCTGAAAATTACGACAAGTAAACATGTAGTTTTCCATACAATGTACATTTCTTGTCAAAATTAAAGTGCTTTTTGGCTGAGGTTAGGAGTGTAGTGGATGGAAATAATAGAACATGTGGATCTATGGAAAGGCAGAAGGAAAAGGTAAAGGTGGATCTATGGAAAGGCAGAAGGAAAAGGTAAAGGTGGATCTATGGAAAGGGAGAATGAAAAGGTAAAGGTGGATCTATGGAAAGGCAGAAGGAAAAGGTAAAGGTGGATCTATGGAAAGGGAGAATGAAAAGGTAAAGGTGGATCTATGGAAAGGGAGAATGAAAAGGTAAAGGTGGATATATGGAAAAGAGAAAGGAAAGAAGAGGATGATAAAGAGTTTGAAAGACAGAGAAAGAAAGACAGCCATTTCTAATACTCTTCCCCGTCCTCATCTCCTTCACCGCTGTCACGTCCCACCTCTTCATAATCCTTCTCCAGGGCTGCCATGTCCTCTCTGGCCTCAGCAAACTCTCCCTCCTCCATGCCCTCACCCACATACCAGTGCACAAAGGCACGTTTGGCGTACATCAGGTCAAACTTATGGTCAAGCCGAGCCCAGGCCTCTGCCACAGCAGTGGTGTTGCTCAGCATGCACACAGCCCTCTGGACTTTGGCCAGGTCTCCACCAGGAACCACAGTGGGAGGCTGGTAGTTGATGCCAATCTTGAAGCCAGTTGGACACCAGTCAACAAACTGAATGGAACGTTTGGTCTTGATGGTGGCAATGGCAGCATTGACATCTTTGGGTACCACGTCACCACGGTACAGAAGGCAGCATGACATGTACTTTCCGTGGCGAGGGTCACATTTCACCATCTGGTTGGCTGGTTCAAAGCAGGCATTGGTGATCTCAGAGACAGTTAACTGCTCATGGTAAGCCTTCTCTGCAGAAATAACTGGTGCATAGGTGGCCAGAGGGAAATGGATACGGGGGTAGGGCACCAAGTTGGTCTGGAACTCTGTCAGATCAACATTGAGGGCACCATCAAATCGAAGGGAAGCAGTGATGGAAGAAACGATCTGGCTAATGAGCCTGTTGAGGTTGGTGTAGGTAGGACGCTCAATGTCGAGGTTCCTACGGCAGATGTCATAGATAGCCTCATTATCCACCATGAAGGCACAGTCAGAGTGCTCTAGGGTAGTGTGGGTGGTCAAGATGGAGTTGTAGGGCTCCACCACAGCTGTGGACACCTGGGGAGCTGGGTAGATGGAGAACTCCAGCTTGGACTTCTTGCCATAGTCAACAGACAGGCGCTCCATCAGCAAGGAAGTGAAACCAGAGCCGGTGCCACCTCCAAAGCTGTGGAACACCAGGAAGCCTTGAAGGCCTGTACACTGGTCAGCCTGAGGAGAAATAGAAACACATCAATGGAAGGACATTTATTTGCTAACATATTTTACTAATATTTTCATTCATCAAACCAACCAGTTTGCGGATCCTGTCCAGCACCAGGTCGATGATCTCTTTGCCAATAGTGTAGTGTCCACGAGCGTAGTTGTTGGCAGCATCCTCTTTGCCAGTGATGAGCTGTTCAGGATGGAATAACTGACGGTAGGTCCCAGTTCGCACCTCATCTGAGGAGGGAAAATGAGCAGCTCATGGAGGAGCTCAATACCACAAAAGCAAAAAATAATTTCTAACAAACGCCTTTGACTCAATGTAGGAAACATAAAGCTTACCAATAACTGTGGGCTCCAGGTCCACAAACACAGCCCTGGGGACATGCTTTCCAGCCCCAGTCTCACTGAAGAAGGTGTTGAAGGAGTCGTCTCCTCCTCCAATGGTTTTGTCGCTGGGCATCTGTCCATCCGGCTGGATCCCATGCTCCAGGCAGTAGAGCTCCCAGCAGGCATTGCCAATCTGGACTCCAGCCTGACCCACGTGGACGGAGATGCACTCACGCTGGGAAAAGAGAGTTGTTTATGACTTTCTCAAACCAATAACTACTTTTAATTTGAAAATCGATCAAGTATGAACTATACACATAAGTCTAGTTATAGTCAAAATGAAAATATATCCTTCATGTTCTACTGTACAATCTTCTGAAAGAACTACTGGGCACAGATGTCAATTCAACACCCATCCCAAGTTGGTTCAGTGCAATTACATTGAAATGATGTGGAAACAAGTTTGATTCAACCAGTGTGTGCCCAGTGGGCAAACTGTTATATCTGAGTACATCTTTGGGCACAAGAGACAATTGTACCAAAACATTAATCTAAAACTGGAATAGCAACAACAATATTTAATTTGTTCAAAAATGCCAATAGGATTGTTTGTTCTACTTTATTCTTAGCAACTCTGTAGGGGAGGAGAGGGAGGAGAGGTGTGGGCACGGGGCATGACAGAAAATGCTTTCATTGTAGAGGAAGATAGGCTACCGGCTTAAACCAGAACACATGGGGACGCATCACCTGACTGAAGAAACAAGTGATCAGCTGTTGAACAGACAAACAGACAGTGTTTTTGAAGCCAAATGTCCGACATAGTTTACTGTGGGTGGTTCATTTGACAAATCATTCCCATCTGACCAACACAATGCATTTTACTTCAAATGGATTTAGTAGACCTTTAATGCTAACCAAATCTATTTTAATAAGCAATGTTAAATCAAGGTATTTAATATTGCACCAAAAAAATGTAATAGCATATCAGCAAAGCAGTTTGAACTTTGATATCATCAGAAATTCTGAAATATCTCATGAAATATTTGAGTTCTAAATACATTTTACAGGATAGACTTGCCTACTCATTACTTATAGCCTAGTTCATACACGAGGCAATTATTAGAATATATTATGAGTGTCAATGACCGAGTTTACATTTGCCTTTACAATAAGTCATCTTCCCTGGGTCACTTCCAATGCAGACAATCCAAACATCAAAGCAGAGAGAGATGTCACTGACAAATATGCCACTAAGCAGAGACATCCATTTTGACATCAAGTTTTGTTAGAGTAGTTGACTGGAATTATCAAAATAATTGGGACTGTTTAGCATTTTGGTTTGGGTTAGGCTACAAAACGAAATCTGTGTAAGTGTATGACTTTAAAAATCGTTTTAGTCGAATTGATGAATTGTGTTGAAGAAATAAAATAGAAACAGCCTTCATCCGAACACTGATGCAAAATTATTGAAAGCAACAATAATAGTATTTGTTTTATACTCACCATGTTTAAGCTGAGAAGATAAAAGATGTGGTGCGGAGAAAATAAATCTTCTTTTAGTTCAACACTTACAGGCAGACCTTTAGGAGTCTGTAGTAAGAAGTCAGTGTGATACCAAATTCGGTGGGTGGGGCTATTTATAGTTCCACGATACAGTGGACAGACAGGCTTTGTCAAAACTGATTGGCAGATCTTATGATATGCCTTGTCCCAATTGGCTATCAGAGTAGAATACTGCACAGTGTCTCATAGGCATGTTGAAACTCTGCATGAGGGTTTTTCTCTGATATAAATGTAAGTATCTTCAGAGCCTACTTGTGCAAGTTGAAGTAACACTGTATAACTGCAGTTATATGTCCAAAATATTCCCATTCACTGTAGTATGCTGTATCCAGTGATTTTGAAGTTCAACTGCAGAATTCATATGTCACCAAATTATTAAGATTTTACTACATTGTAACTGCTGTATATTTTTTAGTTGCTCTTATCCAGAGCAGCTTAAAGGAACAACTAGGGTTAAGTGCCTTGCTCAAGGGCACAATTATACATTTTTCACCTAGTCATCTCTAGGATTCAAACCAGCAATCTTTCACTTAGTGGCCCAACGCTCTTTAAACCGCTAGGCTATCTGCCTCCAAGGTGTATTGGATACAGATTCCTCTACTTCTTGTGAATATGTTGGAGTTTTGAAAACATAGATAAGTAATTTATGAAATAGTATACAACAAAACATATACATGGGAATCAAGTTCAACACATTTTATTGACGAATCTTCAATGAAACACTCATTTTTTCCCTGTGACTGTCACTATGACAGGTCGGTTGTGTTTTAAACCTAAACAAGCAACAATAAAATATGAAACCGTAAAAATAAATGCATTGCTTTTTTTTATTGTGCTTTTATAAGATATGGGAGCCAGGGGCATCCTTGCATGAACACTCAGTATTCCTCTCCATCCTCCTGTCCATCACCCTTGCCAGAGTCAAATCAAATCAAATCAAATCAAATGTATTTATATAGCCCTTCGTACATCAGCTGATATCTCAAAGTGCTGTACAGAAACCCAGCCTAAAACCCCAAACAGCAAGCAATGCTTGTGAAAGAAGCACGGTGGCTAGGAAAAACTCCCTAGGAAAAACTCCCTAGAAAGGCAAAAACCTAGGAAGAAACCTAGAGAGGAACCAGGCTATGAGGGGTGGCCAGTCCTCTTCTGGCTGTGCCGGGTGGATATTATAACAGAACATGGTCAAGATGTTAAAATGTTCATAAATGACCAGCATGGTCAAATAATAATAATCATAGTAGTTGTCGAGGGTGCAACAAGCACGTCCGGTGAACAGGTCAGGGTTCCATAGCCGCAGGCAGAACAGTTGAAACTGGAGCAGCAGCACGGCCAGGTGGACTCGGGACAGCAAGGAGTCATCATGCCAGGTAGTCCTGAGGCATGGTCCTAGGGCTCAGGTCCTCCGAGAGAAAGACAGAAAGAGAGAAAGAGAGAATTAGAGAGAGCATATTTAAATTCACACAGGACACTGGATAAGACAAGAGAAATACTCCAGATGTAACAGACTGACCCTAGCCCCCCGACACGTAAACTACTGCAGCATTAATACTGGAGGCTGAGACAGGAGGGATCAGAAGACACATATGAGTCAACCCCTACCTCTTCATAATCCTTCTCCAGGGCTGCCATGTCCTCTCTGGCTTCAGAGAACTCTCCCTCCTCCATGCCCTCACCCACATACCAGTGCACAAAGGCACGTTTGGCGTACATCAGGTCAAACTTGTGGTCAAGCCGAGCCCAGGCCTCTGCCACAGCAGTGGTGTTGCTCAGCATGCACAGAGCCCTCTGGACTTTGGCCAGGTCTCCACCACAGACTACAGTGGGGGACTGGTAGTTGATGCCAACCTTGAAACCAGTTAGTTGGGCACCAGTCAACAAACTGAATGGAACATTTGGTTTTGATTGTTGCAATAGCCGCATTGACATCTTTGGGCACCACATCACCACGGTACAGAAGGCAACATGCCATGTACTTGCCGTGGCGATGGTCACATTTCACCATCTGTTTAGCCGGCTCAAAGCAGGCATTGGTGATTTCTGCCACAGATAGCTGCTCATGGTAAGCCTTCTCTGCAGTAATAACTGGTGCATAGGGGGCCAGAGGGAACTGGATATGGGGGTAGGGCACCAAATTGGTCTGGAACTCTGTCAGATCAACATTGAGGGCACCATCAACTCGAAGGGAAGCAGTGATGGAGGAAACAATCTGGCTAATGAGCCTGTTGAGGTTGGTGTTGGTAAGATGCTCAATGTCGAGGTTCCTACGGCAGATGTCATAGATAGCCTCATTATCCACCATGAAGGCACAGTCAGAGTGCTCTAGGGTGGTGTGGGTGGTCAGGATGGAGTTGCAGGGCTCCACCACAGCTATAGAAACCTAAGCAGCTGGGTAGATAGCTGCACCCACCCACCTGTAGCACGCGCTCCAGCAGGTATATCTCTCTGGTCACCCCCAAAGCCAATTCCTCCTTTGGCCGTCTCTCCTTCCAGTTCTCTGCTGCCAATGACTGGAATGAACTACAAAAATCTCTGAAACTGGAAACACTTATCTCCCTCACTAGCTTTAAGCACCAGCTGTCAGAGCAGCTCACAGATCACTGTACCTGTACATAGCCCATCTATAATTTAGCCCAAACAACTACCTCTTCCCCTACTGTATTTATTTATTTTGCACCTTTGCACCCATTATTTCTATTTCTACTTTGCACTTTCTTCCACTACAAATCTACCATTCCAGTGTTTTACTTGCTATATTGTATTTACTTTGCCACCATGGCCTTTTTTGCCTTTACCTCCCTTATCTCACCTCATTTGCTCACATTGTATATAGACTTATTTTTCTACTGTATTATTGACTGTATGTTTGTTTTACTCCATGTGTAACTCTGTGTTGTTGTATGTTGTCGAACTGCTTTGCTTTATCTTGACAAGGTCGTAATTGTAAATGAGAACTTGTTCTCAACTTGCCTACCTGGTTAAATAAAGGTGAAATAAAATAAATAAATAAAAAGATGGAGACCTCCAGCTTGGACTTCTTGCTGTAGTCAACCGACAGGCGCTCCACCAGCAGGGAGGTGAAACCAGAGCCGGTGCCACCTCCAAAGCTGTGGAAAACCAGGAAGCCCTGAAGGCCTGTGCACTGGTCACCCTAAGGAGAAAGAGGAACACATCAAAAAAAGGAGAACACAAGATACCCACATTCTGAACAGTTTGTTGATAGAATATTTAATTGATTATTTATGTGGTATCCACCAGTTTGCGGAACCTGTCCAGCACCAGGTCAATGATCTCTTTGCCAATAGTGTAGTCTCCACGGGCATAGTTGTTGGAAGCATCCTCTTTGCCAGTGATGAGCTGTTCAGGATGGAGTAACTGATGGTAGGTCCCAGTGCGCACCTCATCTAAGGAGAGAAAATCCGCAGGTCATGAGAAGCAGAACAACCCTTTATTCCTCTAGGTATACATTTTTTCCTGAGAGAGAAAGCTTACCATTGACTGTGGGTTCCAGGTCCACAAACACAGCCCTGGGGACATGCTTTCCAGCCCCAGTCTCACTGAAGAAGGTGTTGAAGGAGTTGTCAGCTCTTCCGGTGGATTTGTCTGATGGCATCTGTCCGTCCGGCAGGATCCCATGCTCCAGACAGTAGAGCTCCCAGCAGGCATTGCCAATCTGGACACCAGCCTGACCCATGTGGATAGAGATGCACTCGCGCTAGGGTGAAGGGGGAGACATTTTTTGTCTGATAATTTCAGATGTACACCCCCTTGTGATAGAAGGACCACAATGGCTCAAAACAGTCTACACTCTATACCAGGGGTGTACTGTATAATCTAATGTAAAATTAAGCGTGTGAATAGAATAACAAAGATGATACCTGCAGCCAGGTGTTACATTGTTCTGATGTGGACATTTCTTTATTGCTGTTCTATCTATTATATTCTATTATGGAATAATAACATATTTTATGTTCCATGATGCTGGTTTTAATCTGATTCTCAATGCCCTATGTGTTCTGATGTTCTGCTGATGTGTTCTGATGTTCTGCTGATGTGTTCTAGTGTTGTGTTCTGCTGATGTGTTCTGGTGTTGTTTTCTACTGATGTGTTCTGTCTGGTGTTGTTTTCTACTAATGTGTTCTACTGATGTGTTCTGGTGTTGTGTTTTACTGATGTGTTCTGGTATTGTTTTCTACTGATGTGTTCTACTGATGTGTTCCAGTGTTGTGTTTTACTGATGTGTTCTGGTGTTGTGTTCTACTGATGTGTTCTAGTGTTGTGTTCTACTGATGTGTTCTAGTGTTGTGTTCTACTGATGTGTTCTAGTGTTGTGTTCTACTGATGTGTTTTAGTGTTGTGTTCTACTGATGTGTTCTACTGATGTGTTCTAGTGTTGTGTTCTACTGATGGGTTCTAGTGTTGTGTTCTACTGATGTGTTCTGGTGTTGTGTTCTACTGATGTGTTCTAGTGTTGTGTTCTACTGATGTGTTCTAGTGTTGTGTTCTACTGATGTGTTTTAGTGTTGTGTTCTACTGATGTGTTCTACTGATGTGTTCTAGTGTTGTGTTCTACTGATGTGTTCTAGTGTTGTGTTCTACTGATGTGTTCTGGTGTTGTGTTTTACTGATGTGTTGTGTTGTGATGTGTTGTGTTTTGCTGACCCCTCTTTGCCATTCATAGTGGAGGTAGACGCGTCCGAGGCTGGGGTAGGAGCGGTGCTGTCGCAGCGCTCGGGCATGCCTCCGAAGCTTCGCCCCTGTGCGTTCTTTTCTAAGAAGCTGAGTCCGGCAGAGCGCAGCTATGATGTGGGGAACCGGAAGTTGTTAGCCGTGGTCAAGGCCCTGAAGGTGTGGAGACATTGGCTTGAGGGGGCACGACACCCTTTCCTCATCTGGACTGATCACCGTAACCTGGAGTACATCCGGGCAGCGAGGAAACTTAACCCTCGTCAAGCCAGGTGGGCCATGTTTTTACGAGGTTTCAATTCACCTTGTCGTACATTCCAGGTTCCCGGAACCTGAAGGCCGACGCACTGTCGTGTCTCCACGACACCGAGGAGCGGACCATCGATCCTACTCCCATTCTCCCTGCCTCCTGTCTGGTGGCACCAGTGGTCTGGGAGGTGGATGCGGACATCGAGCGGGCGGGGCAGTCAGAACCCACTCCACATCAGTGTCCCGTGGGTCGGAAGTACGTCCCGCTTGGGGTTCGCGATCGTCTGATCCGGTGGTCGCACACTCTACCCTCCTCTGGTCATCCTGGTGTTGAACGGACAGTGCGGGGCCTGAAAGGGAAGTACTGGTGGCCCACTTTGGTTAAGGATGTCAGGCGCTATGTCTCTTCCTGTTCGGTGTGTGCCCAGTGTAATGCTCCTAGGCACCTGCCGTGAGGGAAACTACAGCCTCTCCCCGTTCCACAACGACCGTGGTCCCACCTGTCGGTGGATTTCCTTACGGATCTCCAGCCTTCTCAGGGGAACACCACGACCCTGGTCGTTGTGGATCGGTTCTCTAAGTCCTGCCGTCTGATCCCTTTGCCCGGTCTTCCTACAGCCCTACAGACCGCGGAGGCCCTGTTTACGCATGTCTTCCGGCACTATGGGGTGCCCGAGGACATCGTCTCTGATCGTGGTCCCCAGATCACGTCTAGGGTGTGGAGGGCGTTTATGGAGAGGCTGGGGGTCTCGGTCAGTTTGACTTCGGGTTTCCACCCCGAGAGTAATGGGCAGGTGGAACGTATATCAACCAGGATGTGGGCAGGTTTCTGCGGTCCTATTGCCAGGACTGGCCAGGGGAGTGGGCGAGGTTCGTGCCATGGGCCGAGATGGCGCAGAACTCTCTGCACCACTCCTCTATTAACCTGTCGCCCTTCCAGGTGGTGTTAGGGTACCAGCCGGTCCTGGTGCCATGGCATCAGAGCCAGATAGAGGCTCCTGCGGTGGAGGAATGGGTCCAGCGCTCGAAGGAGACCTGGAGTGTCATCCAGGAGTGCCTTAAACGAGCTGTAGGACGGCACAAGGAGAGCGCTGACCGCCGCTGCAGTGAGGCCCCCGTGTTCAAACCGGGGGACAGAGTCTGGCTCTCGACCCGGAACCTGTCCATTCACCTGCCCTGCCGGAAGCTGGGTCCGCGATTTGTGGGGCCGTTCAAAGCCCTGAGGAGAATAAACGAGGTGTGTTATAGGTTACAACTTCCTTCATATTACCGTATTAACCCCTCGTTTCATGTGTCTCTCCTCAGGCCGGTGGTAGCTGGTCCACTGCAGGACGCTGAGGTACGTGAGGTCCCTCCGCCCCCCGTGGACATCGAGGGGGCCCCGGCGTACACAGTCCGGTCCATCTTGGACTCCCGACGTCGGGTAGGGGGCCTGCAGTACCTCGTGGACTGGGAGGGGTACGGCCCGGAGGAGAGGTGCTGGGTCCCGGTGGGGGACATTCTGGATCCAGCCCTGTTGCAGAGATTCCACAGCCTCCGCCCGGATCGCCCTGCGCTTCGCCCTCCAGGTCGTCCCCGAGGCCGGCGTCGGCGCGCTGTGGGAGCCGCGCGTCGGGGGGGTACTGTCACAACGTCCACAGAAGGTGGCGCCTCTCCCCGGTCGGGCGGCGCTCAGCAGTCGTCGTCGCCGGCCTGCTAGCTGCCACCGATCCATGTTTCAGTGTCTGTTGGTTATGTCTGTTTTAGTTTGCACCTGTTCCTTGTTTGTCATTAGTGGGGGGGGTATTTAGTTTGTCTGTTTCATTTGGGATTCGTGCGGGATTGTTTCGTGTTACGTTTATTGTAGTGGGCAGGATTTATGTATGTATTGGATTACGCAACGTATTTGGATAGGCATTAGGATTGCCGGGCTGCGCCCCGTCTATTTGGAGTTTGGAGCTATTCTCCTTCCTTTTGTTGACTGTGCACCCTGCCTTGTCGCTGTATTTGCTCTTGGCTGTATTAACCGTTTGTTCAATGGACCTGTCTCCTGCGCCTGACTTACCCCTTTCCTGCTATCTTGGAGAACGTGACAGATGTGTTCTAGTGTTGTGTTCTACTGATGTGTTCTAGCAGTGGAGGCTGCTGAGGGGAAGACGGCTCATAAAAATGTCTGGAACGGCTTGAATGGATGGCACGAAACACATGGAAACCTGTGTTTGATGTTGTTGATCCTGTTACACCAACTCCGCTCCAGCCATTACCAAGTGCCCATCCTCCACCAATTAAGGTGCCACCAACCTCCTGTGTGTTCTAGTGTTGTTTTCCTCTGACACTGAAGCATATGGAGAGGATTATCTAGGTCAGACAGTTTTAGGGCTGCTGTCTCTTTAAAATGTTATGAAACTTGTCAGACCACTTCCAAATTTCTGCTGAAATTAATTTACAATGTTTGATAATATTCGGATTTATAGGTTACAATAATGCGTATTTTTCCAATATCAATAATTACAGCAGGTTGATAGGAGAAACAAAACAGGTATCTGCAATTATTTATGCATTTATCCAAAATCTCACAGCAAGTGAGGAAATTATTCATTCTTAATAACGGTGGGAAATATTTTCAAATAGTCTAAAAAGTTCTATTCATTTTTTTGTCATTGAAATGGCAGCTCAGTGAGCCGACTGTCCATGTTTACCAGAGTTAAGCATGTCTAATCTGATTTACTGTCTGCACTGTGCGTCTCTCCAGTCCGGTGAGACCTGTTCCAGCTCCACGAGTAAAGCCTCTAGAGATGATCCATGGCCCGGAGCCTGAAGGGATGTTCCATGGCCCGGAGCCTGTAGGGATAATCCATGGCAAGAATCCTGTAGGGATTATCCATGGTCCGGAGCCTGTAGAGATAATCCATGGCAAGAAGCCTGTAGGGATAATACATGGCCCGGAGCCTGTAGAGATGATCCATGGCACGAAGCCTCCAGTGATGATCCATGGCACGGAACCTGTATTGATGATCCATGGCATGGAGCCTGCAGCAACGGTCCCTAGTCCGGAACCTACAACGACGCTCTCCTGTCCGGAGCCTCCAGCAACGCTCCTCAGTCCGGAGCCTCCGGCGACGCTCCTCAGTCCGGAGCCTCCGGCGACGCTCCTCAGTCCGGAGCCTCCGGCGACGCTCCTCAGTCCGGAGCCTCCGGCGAAGCTCCTCAGTCCGGAGCCTCCGGTGACGCTCCTCAGTCCGGAGCCTCCACCGGCGGTCCGCAGCCTGGAGTCTTCGGCGGCGGTTGGCGTTCCAAAGCCTCCGGCGATGATCCACTGTCTGGTTCCTCCGGACACACAGAAGTGGGGGGATCAGCGGGCGGAGTGGGGGCTAAGCCCTGACCCAGAGCCACCGCCAATTACAGATGCCCACCCGGACCCTCCCCTATAGGTTCAGGTTTGCGGCCGGGAGTCCGCACCTTTGGGGGGGGGGAGGGTACTGTCACGCTCTGACCTAGGAGAGCTGTTTTTCTCTGTTTAGTTAGGTCAGGGTGTGATAGGGGGTGGGCATTCTAGGTTTTTGTTTTCTATGTTTTGGCCGGGTATGGTTTCCAATCAGAGGCAGCTGTCTATCATTGTCTCTGATTGGAAGCCATACTTAGGCAGCCTGTTTTTCCCTTGGTTTTTGTGGGTAGTTGTTTTCTGTTTTGTTAGATTAACCTGACAGAACTGTCGACTGTCATTTTTGTTTATTTGTATTCAGTGTTCAATTTTCATTAAAATTAACGATGAGCACTCAACACGCTGCGCCTTGGTCCCCTTCCTTCATATGACGACCGTTACACACTGTCACAAACCAAAGGATTTGGGAAAAGTACCACACAGCCTCCATTCAATTGCCAGTCCCCACAAATATACTTTTTATTTTGGATCAATCCCATAATATTTTCCAACTTTCAACTGCGGAATTCTTTTAAACACAATATTTGAGAAATGAAAAATCAGGTAAATTGATAGGCTATAACTTGTTCCTATTGACAAGTGAGATATGGCCGACCGGGTGCAGGACTTTCAAACACAGAATTCACAAAAATATCTGAATAAAATTGTTTAAATTGTTGAAGTTATACTCTCCATAATACGCCACATAAAATAAATTGAATATTGCTCACCATGATATGTCTTTGTGCAGGGGATTAGGAGAAGTAAGAAAAACAAGAGCTTGATTCAGAATCTTGCAGTTTGAGGTGTTCGATGTTTGAAGATTATTGTATGACGCAACCAAGTCGACTACAGTATTATGTCTGAGCTGAGGAAAAGCTCCCATATACTTGAGCATTGATTTCTTGCTAGAGAAATGTTTTTATTTGAGTAGTTAATGTTTTCCTAAATAACCTATTTTGAAGCTGTAAACCTGAATGTGTTTGAAGGCAGACACGTCAGGTAGACAGGACAGGAGGATTACATTATGTGATTCATTCATTGTAAGAGCATCCAAATGCACAGTCAGGGTAGTAGGGTAAGTAATCTTCTCACTCACCCAGGGTAGCCTTCGATTTGGTTACCCTACTAGGAATTTATAATGCAGTTTCTAAAGAATTCTGGAACAAAACGTGAACACAATATTGTTTGCAGTGTAATAAGAGTTATTACAGCGTTATGCATACATGTAGGTATAAGAACACATTAATGCAGTGTTAACAAAGCCTGATTAGCATATCTCTACTTGATCTACTGTAGCTGAAATGCAATTGGTAAGAATATAATAAAGAGAAGCAACATAATGCAAATTTGTCCGTCAATAACTTTAATCTCAATTAGTTGATAAACTTGCATTTAGCTGAAAATGCTTTTGGAATCATGTTCAGATCAACTTCTGCTTCCTGAATAAGTAGCACCTAGTTTTCCCTTTAGTACTCTTCTCCCTCCTCCTCTCCCTCACCCTCAATGGAGTCAACCCCTACCTCTTCATAATCCTTCTCCAGGGCTGCCATGTCCTCTCTGGCTTCAGAGAACTCTCCCTCCTCCATACCCTCACCCACATACCAGTGCACAAAGGCACGTTTGGCGTACATCAGGTCAAACTTGTGGTCAAGCCGAGCCCAGGCCTCTGCCACAGCAGTGGTGTTGCTCAGCATGCACACAGCCCTCTGGACTTTGGCCAGGTCTCCACCAGGGACCACAGTGGGAGGCTGATAGTTGATGCCAACCTTGAAACCAGTTGGACACCAGTCAACAAACTGAATGGAACGTTTGGTCTTGATGGTGGCAATGGCAGCATTGACATCTTTGGGCACCACATCACCACGGAACAGAAGGCAGCAAGCCATGTACTTGCCGTGGCGAGGGTCACACTTCACCATCTGATTGGCCGGCTCAAAGCAGGCATTGGTGATCTCAGAGACAGAGAGCTGCTCATGGTAAGCCTTCTCTGCAGAAATAACTGGTGCATAGGTGGCCAGAGGGAAATGGATACGGGGGTAGGGCACCAAGTTGGTCTGAAACTCTGTCAGATCAACATTGAGGGCACCATCAAATCGAAGGGAAGCAGTGATGGAGGAAACAATCTGCCCAATGAGCCTGTTGAGGTTGGTGTAGGTAGGACGCTCAATGTCGAGGTTCCTACGGCAGATGTCATAGATAGCCTCATTATCCACCATGAAGGCACAGTCAGAGTGCTCTAGGGTGGTGTGGGTGGTCAGGATGGAGTTGTAGGGCTCCACCACAGCTGTGGACACCTGGGGAGCTGGGTAGATGGAGAACTCCAGCTTGGACTTCTTGCCATAGTCAACTGACAGGCGCTCCATCAGCAGGGAAGTGAAACCAGAGCCGGTGCCACCTCCAAAGCTGTGGAAAACCAGGAAGCCCTGAAGGCCTGTGCACTGGTCAGCCTAAGGAGAAAGAGGAAAACATTTAAAAAAAGGATAACACAAGATCCATAATATAATAATTTTGTTAATTAAAAAAAATGCTGTAATTCACTTGTTCATTAAACTCACCAGTTTGCGGATCCTGTCCAGCACCAGGTCGATGATCTCTTTGCCAATAGTGTAGTGTCCACGAGCGTAGTTGTTGGCAGCATCCTCTTTGCCAGTGATGAGCTGTTCAGGATGGAATAACTGGCGGTAGGTCCCAGTGCGCACCTCATCTGAGGAGAGAAAAACAGCAGCTCATGTGAAGCAGAACACTCAGAGAAAGGAGTGTTCTAAAAATGTTCTTCTATATGGGCGAGGGTTCTACATGGAACCTTTTTCATCTGAGGAGAGCGCATGAGCAGCAGATTAATAAGGGGCTCAATGGCAAGAAAGCAATAAATCCTTTCTACCACACCACTTCGACTCAATTCATATTCGATGAGAATCAGAAATCTTACCGATGACTGTGGGCTCCAGGTCCACAAACACAGCCCTGGGGACATGCTTTCCAGCCCCAGTCTCACTGAAAAAGGTATTGAAGGAGTCGTCTCCTCCTCCAATGGTCTTGTCACTGGGCATCTGTCCATCCGGCTGGATCCCATGCTCCAGGCAGTAGAGCTCCCAGCAGGCATTGCCCATCTGGGCTCCAGCCTGACCCACATGAACTGAGATACACTCACGCTGTGGAGAAAACAAGGCCTATTTAGTCTGGACAACTTTTCTATACATTCAGAACATCTTGAAAATAAATCACCCAGAGGTGTAATGTTCTCAAAAGAAGTTGTAAGAGAGTTAAGTATGTTTTCATGTAGGTTTGTTTTGAAAGAAAGGCAACGCCTTAGGAATTGCTCTGTGCTAGGCATTCATATATCAGTATAGACTTTATATGGTAGTTACGTTCTAACAAACTTCACAGTATCAGAATCGCTCAAATAATAATAATATGCTACATTATCCCGATTTCTCTCCTGGTGGGTATCCTGTTCATCCATCACCGGCATCATACATTTTTGATGGCTATGATGCATGCTGACAGTGCATTTCAGCAAACGAGGATATTGTTTCTTTGGGCGTAAGCCATTTGATGAAATAAGAACACTGTACATCCTCCATTTCGATCTATTAAGCTAAATTATCCCACTGCAGTCGGGGATGAGAAAAAAAGCAGTGAACATATCGAAGATCGTGCTATTTTATTTACAAAAACACCGGGACAAAACGGAACCGGTTGGCACCGTAGAAATAGAGATTGTTCTAGAAATTGTTCTAGCCCATTTAATTATATTGTTGGCACCCCTAGTGGTTGGCACATTCTACGAAATTCCGTTCACATCACAACCTTCCTAACCCCCGTTTTGTCTGGGACATTACGCCATTATTCTAACATCCGCTCGAATCTGGTATTTCATGTTATATCAGGCGCAGACATAATTTGAGCAGAACAGAAGTCTGCCTTGGATATCTATTTAATAATAATGCTATAATTAAAATTTCCTACAGAATCAAATTAAACACTTAACAAATATATATAATAACAATAATATATGTTTAGGCTTAAACTGTTCTAAATCAGGGTCTTATTAAAGAGTTGGATATAAATGTCACATTTTTCAAATATACATTTTCAAATTATTCAGTAAATAAATGTAAATACAATAAAAACAATCTTACCATATTTATTTTTGTTCGGCTCCTCGATAACGCGTCTTACAATATGACTGCAAGGGAGTCGATGTAAGATTCTATGCAACTGAATACGTACAGCTCGATATATATACAAGTCTTGGCCGAACGACTTCGTCTCCTTTATCGCTATTGGGCAAGTCATGGTAAATCTGCCCAGTAAAGAAAATTCTGCATTTTTCCATTGGATAAACAAGAGCATCGTTAAAAAGCACCTCCCCCTAACATCTCCCAGCTGTTATAAATGCCTATACCTAAATGCCTATGCAGCCGCAAACCTTTGCAGCCGCAAACAGATTAATTGCATGAACTGACCACCTACACCAGTAGCCTTTATTGCATATCCCTGTTTCAGTGATGGTATTTTTTATACAGTAGATTATTGTATTATCTCAATAAGACTACAGGCAAATCAACACAAAATATATATGTAGCCTATTCCATTCATATTGATCTGCAGAAAAAAGTCGCATATATCCTGCATAGAGAATGCCTTGAAAATGTTTCCATCGTAGCCTACTCCATTCATATTGATCTGCAGAAAAGAGCCTGATTATCTTCTCACCACCTCCAAGCTGCTTCAAAGAAACACATCTAATGCACATGCCTAGCATTTTACAGAACGATGTGTTTGGTTTCTATAGTTGTGCTTTGCTTTTCGAGTATTGTTGTGAATATTGATGTGAATATTGATGTGTATATTTATGTGTGCAGAGTGTGTTGATGTGTATTGATGTGTATACAGGGCTCATCTGTGAAAGAGGCCTTGGTCTCAGCCTGACTCCCTGTCAAAATAAAGGTTAAATATATTTTTAAAAATAGAGCACACCATATGAACCTTGTGGCAAATGTGAAATCTAGAATACTTCTATATGTATTTATTAATAAGGATCCCCATCCTGGGATCCAGCAAAATTAAATCAGTTTACAGGGGCTGAGTCACTGACTTACTGGTGTTCTTCCATGCCGTCCATGGGAGGGGTGCGTCACTTGAGTAGGTTGAGCCACTGACGTGGTCTTCCTGTCTGGGTTGGCGCCCCCCCCTTGGGTTGTGCCGTGGCGGACATCTTTGTGGGCTATACTCGGCCTTGTCTTCGGACGGTAGTTGGTGGTTGTAGATATCCCTCTAGTGGTGTGGGGGCTGTGCTTTGGCAAAGTGGGTGGGGTTATATCCTGCCTGTTTGGCCCTGTCCGGGGTATCATCGGATGGGGCCACAGTGTCTTCTGATCCCTCCTGTCTCAGCCTCCAGTATTTATGCTGCAGTAGTTTATGTGTCGGGGGGCTAGGGTCAGTCTGTTACATCTGGAGTATTCTCTTGTCTTATCCGGTGTCCTGTGTGAATGTAAATATGCTCTCTCTAATTCTCTCTTTCTTTCTTTCTTTCTTTCTCTCGGAGGACCTGAGCCCTAGGACTACCTGGCATGATGACTCCTTGCTGTCCCCAGTCCACCTGGCCATGCTGCTGCTCCAGTTTCAACTGTTCTGCCTGCGGCTACGGAACCCTGACCTGTTCACCGGACGTGCTTGTTGCACCCTCGACAATTACTATGATTATTATTATTTGACCATGCTGGTCATTTACGAACATTTTAACATCTTGACCATGTTCTGTTATAATATCCACCCGGCACAGCCAGAAGAGGACTGGCCACCCCTCATAGCCTGGTTCCTCTCTAGGTTTCTTCCTAGGTTTTTGGCCTTTCTCAGGAGTTTTTCCTAGGGAGTTTTTCCCAGCCACCGTGCTTCTTTCACATGCATTGCTTGCTGTTTGGGGTTTTAGGCTGGGTTTCTGTACAGCACTTTGAGATTTCAGCTGATGTACGAAGGGCTATATAAATAAATTTGATTTGATTTGATTTGATTTATACATTTTTAAAAACATTACAATACATTCACAACAGATTTCTCCAACAGATTTCACAACATATTAAGTGTATTCTTGTGATAGATCAACCTTGCAGAATGCAGGCATCCCGGTCCTATCCACTGAGAGGGATCCACTGACATCTTCATGGATTGTTAGTGAAATGTAGACCTATGTAGTACATGAGTGTCGTAGTGATGATTTATATCCATTTCAAGCTATGAAGTTATTTGTTTTAATGTTTACTGTCCATTGCAGCATGACCATATCCAACTGTAAAAAATAATATAGAAAAAAGAAACATTCTTCAATAGGGGTAGATTCTTCAAATGGGGTAGATTTCCCGTAACAATCCCGTAACCAATTCCAAATCAAATTGTATTAGTCACATGCGCCGAATACAACAGGTGTAGACCTTACAGTGAATTGCTTGCTTACGAGCCCCAAACCAACAATGCAGTTTAAAAAAATATGGATAAGAATAAGAAATAAAAGTAACGAGTAATTAAAGAGCAACAGTAAAATAACAATAGCAAGACTATATACAGGTGTGTACCAGTACAGAGTCAATGTGCGGGGGCACCGGTTAGTTGGGGTAATATGTACATGTAGGTAGAGTTATTAAAGTGACTATGCATAGACGATAACAACAGAGAGTAGCAGCAGTGTAAAAGGGGTGGGGGGGGGAAATGCAAATAGTCTGGGTAGCCATTTGACTAGGTGTTCAGGATTCTTAGGGCTTGGGGGAAGAAGCTGTTTAGAAGCCTCTTGGACCTAGACTTGGCGCTGAAGACGCACCCCTGAGGGGCCCCTGTGTTGAGGATCAGCGTGGCGGATGTGTTGTTACCTACCCTTACCACCTGGGTGAGGCCCGTCAGGAAGTACAGGACCCAGTTGCAGAGGAAAGTGTTTAATCCCAGGGTCCTTAGCTTAGTGATGAGCTTTGAGGGCACTATGGTGTTGAACGCTGAGCTGTAGTCAATTAATAGTATTCTCGCATAGGTGTTTCTTTCGTCCAGGTGTGAAAGGGCTGTGTGGAATACAAAAGAGATTGCATCATCTGTGGATCTGTTGGGGAGGTATGCAAATTGGAGTGGGTCTAGGGTTTCTGGGATAATGGTGTTGATGTGAGCCATAACCAGCCTTTCAAAGCACTTCATGGCTACAGAAGTGAGTGCTACGGGTCGGTAGTCATTTAGGCAGGTTACCTTAGTGTTCTGGGCACAGGGACTATGGTGGTCTGCTTGAAACATGTTGGTCTTACAGACTCGGACAGGGAGAGGTTGAAAATGTCAGTGAAGACACTTGCCAGTTGGTCAGCGCATGCTCTGAGTACACGTCCTGGTAATCCGTCTGGCCCTGCGGCCTTGTGAATGTTGACCTGTTTAAAGATCTTACTGACATCGGCTACGGACAGCGTGATCACACAGTCGTCCGGAACAGCTGATGTTCTTATGCATACTTCGGTGTTACTTACCTCGAAGCGAGCATAGAAGTAATTTAGCTCATCTGGTAGGCTTGTGTCACTGGGCAGCTCGCGGCTGTGCTTCCCTTTGTAGTCTGTAATGGTTTGCAATCTCTGCCACATCCGACGAGTGTCGGAGCCGGTGTAGTACGATTCAACCTTAGTCCTGTATTGACGTTTTACCTGATTTGATGGTTCGTCGGAGAGCATAGCAGGATTTCTTAGAAGCTTCCTGGTTAGAGTTCCGCTCCTTGAAAGTGGCAGCTCTACCCTTTAGCTCAGTGCTGGTGTTGCCTGTAATCCATGGCTTCTGGTTGGGGTATGTACATATGGACACTGTGGAGAAGACATCATCAATGCACTTATTGATGAAGACAGTGACTGATGTGGTGTACTCTTCAATGCGATCGGAAAAATCCCGGAACATATTCCAGTCTGTTCTAGCAAAACAGTCCTATAGCTTAGCATCTGCTTCATCTGACCACTTTTTTATTGACCGAGTCGCTGGTGCTTCCTGCTTTAGTTTTTTTTTAAAGTAGGAATCAGAAGAATAGAATTATGGTCAGATTTGCCAAATGGAGGTCGAGGGAGATCTTTGTACATGTCTCTGTGTGTGGAGTAAAGGTGGCCTATAGTTTTTTCCCACATTTAACATGCTGGTAGAAATTTGGATTTGAGTTTTCCTGCATTAAAGTCCACGACCACTAGAAGCGCCACCTCTGGGTGAGCGTTTTCCTGTTTACTTGTTGCCGTATACAACTCATTTAGTGCGGTCTTAATGCCTGCATCGGTTTGTGGTGGTATGTAGACAGCTACGAAAAATACAGATTAAAACTCTCTTGGTAAATAGTGTGGTCTACAGCTTATCATGAGATTCTCTAGCGCAGGTGAGCAAAACCTCAAGATTTCCTTAGATTTTCTGCACCAGCTGTTGTTTACAAATATACATAGACCGCCACCCCTTGTCTTACCAGAGGCAGCTGTTCTTGCCGAAAAGCTTAAAATCCGCCAACTGTATGTTATTAATGTCGTCGTTCAGCCACGACTCGGTGAAACATAAAATATAACAGTTTTTAATGTCCCATTGGTAGGATATACGTGATCATAGTTTGTGTATTTTATTATCGATTGATTGTACATTGGCTAATAGGACTGATGGTAAAGGTAGATTACCCTCTCTTCATCCACGATACCTCTGTCTCTTTCTCCTGCGAATTATGGGGATAAGGGCCTTGTCAGGCGTCTGAAGTAAATCCTTCCCATCCGACACGTTGAAGAAAAAGTATTCATATCATCCAAGATTCCCAAAGATTGGAAAGCTGCCGCGGTCATCCACTTCTTCAAAGGGGGTGACACTCTAGACCCAAACTGTTACAGACCTATATCCATCCTGCCCTGCCTTTCTAAAGTCTTCGAAAGCCAAGATAACAAACAGATCTGTCAAGTGTCATTGTGCAGCGGGTAGGACGGAGTCAGGCGCAGGACACAGAACTGAGTTAAAAACGTACTTTACTCTAATAAACCAACAAAAGGAATTCCACGCAGGGAAAATACTCCAGCTCACAGAAATAGCGAACACTTAACAACGAACAAACACACAAAAAACCATGTGGGAACCAGAGGGTTAAATAGGGAATAAATAATAATGTAATGGAAACCAGGTGTGTACAATAAAGACAAAACAAATGGACAATGAAATGTAGATCAGCGGCGACTAGAAAGCCGGTGACGTCGACCGCCGAACGCCGCCCGAACAAGGAGAGGCACCAACTTCGGCGGAAGTCGTGACAGTACCCCCCCCTTGACGCGTGGCTCCAGCAGCGCGCCGACACCGGCCTCGGGGACGACCCGGAGGACAAGGCGCAGGACGATCCATGTGGAGACGGTGAAATTCCTGCAGTAAGGAAGGGTCAAGGATGTCCTCCACCGGCACCCAGCATCTCTCCTCCAGACCGTACCCCTCCCACTCCACAAGGTACTGAAGGTCCCTCGCCCGACGCCTTCAGTCCATGATAGCTCGAACAGTATACGCCGGGGCCGCCTCGATGTCCAGAGGGGGCGGAGGAACCTCCTGCACCTCAGACTCCTGGAGCGGACCAGCCACCACCGGCCTGAGGAGAGACACATGGAACGAGGGGTTAATACGGTAATCAGGGGGGAGCTGTAACCTATAACAAACCTCGTTCAGTCTCCTCAGGACTTTAAATGGCCCCACAAACCGCGGACCCAGCTTCCGGCAGGGCAGGCGAAGGGGCAGGTTTCGGGTTGAGAGCCAGACCGGGGCCTCACTGCGGTGGCGGTCGGTGCTCGCCTTCTGCCGCCTGATGGCCCATTGCAGGTGCACATGAGCAGCGTCCCATGTCTCCTCTGAGCGCCGAAACAATTCATCCACCGCAGGTGCCTCGATCTGGCTCTGATGCCACGGTTCCAGGACCGGTTGATAACCTAGTACACTCTGAAAAGGTGATAGGTTAGTGGAGGAGTGGCGGAAGGAGTTTTGGTCCATCTCTGCCCAGGGGATGAACATCGCCCACTCCCCCGGCCGGTCCTGGCAAAAGGACCGCAGAAACCTACCCATATCCTGGTTAACTCTCTCCACCTGCCTGTTACTCTCGAGGTGAAAACCTGATGTGAGGCTGACCGAGACCCCCAGATGTTCCATAAACACCCTCCAGACCCTAGAAGTGAACTGGGGACCCCGATCAGAAACTATATCTTCAGGCACCCCGTAGTGCCGGAAGACGTGGGTGAACAGGGCCTCCGCAGTCTGTAGAGCCATAGGGAGAAAACCGATCCACAACGACCAGGATCATGGTGTTTCCCTGTGACGGAGGAAGATCCGTCACGAAATCCACCAATAGGTGTGACCACGGCCGTTGTGGAACGGGTAGGGGTTGTAATTTCCCTCTGGGCAGGTGTCTAGGTGCCTTGCACTGGGCACACCCTGAGCAGGAGGAAACATAAACCCTTACGTCCTTAGCTAAAGTGGGCCACCAGTACTTCCCACTAAGACAGTGCACTGTCCGACCGATGCCAGGATGACCAGAGGAGGGTGACGTGTGGGCCCAACAGATTAAACGATCGTGGACATCTGACGGAACGTACAGACACCCAACTGGACACTGGGTGGGAGTGGGCTCTGTACGTAACGCCTGCTCGATGTGCACGTCCACCTCCCATACCACCGGTGCCACCAGGCAAGAAGCCGGAAGAATGGGAGTGGGATCCGTGGACCGCTCCTCTGTGACATACATCCGGGAAAGTGTGTCTGCCTTAGCGTTCTGGGAACCTGGTCTGTAGGATAGGGTGAAAACAAAACGGGTGAAAAACATGGCCCACCTTGCCTGGCGAGGGTTCAGCCTCCTCGTCGCCCGGATGTACTCCAGATTGCGGTGGTCAGTCCAAATGAGAAAAGGGTGTTTAGCCCCCTCAAGCCAATGCCTCCACGCCTTCAGAGCCTTGACGACAGCCAACAGCTCCCGTTCCCCCGCATCATAGTTTCGCTCCGCTGGGCTGAGCTTCTTCGAAAAGAAAGCACAGGGGCGGAGCTTTGGTGGTGTACCCGAGCACTGAGACAGCACAGCTCCTATCCCAGCCTCGGACGCGTCCACCTCCACTATAAATGCCACGCAGGGATCAGGATGAGCCAGCACGGGAGCCGAGGTAAACAGAGCCTTCAAGTGACCAAAAGCCCTGTCCGCCACCAGCTGACCACTGCAGTCCCCCCTTCAGCAATGAGGTAATGGGAGCCGCTACCTGACCAAAGCCCCTTATCCCCCGGTACTAGTTGGCAAACCCTAAGAACCACTGCACCTCCTTTACCGTGGTTGAAGTCGGCCAATTACACACGGCTGAAATGCGGTCATTTTCCATCTCCACCCCTGACGCGGAAAGGCGGTACCCTAGGAAGGAGACGGACTGTTGGAAGAACAGACATTTCTCAGACTTGACGTACAGGTCATGCTCCAACAGTCGACCAAGCACCCTGCGCACCAGAGACACATGCTCGGCGCGTGTAGCGGAGTATATCAGAATATCATCTATATACACCACTACACCCTGCCCGTACAGGTCCCTGAAAATCTCGTCTACAAAGGATTGGAAGACTGATGGAGCATTCATCAACCCGTACGGCATGACGAGGTACTCATAGTGCCCAGAGGTGGTACTAAATGCCGTCTTCCACTCATCCCCCTCCCGGATACGCACCAGGTTGTAAGTGCTCCTGAGATCCAATTTTGTGAAGAAGCGCGCCCTGTGCATTGACTCTGTCACACTGGCTATGAGAGGCAGCGGGTAACTGTACTTCACAGTGATCTGATTTATACCTTGATAGTCAATACACGGGCATAAACCTCCATCCTTCTTCTTCACAAAAAAGAAACTCGAGGAGGCAGGTGAAGTGGAAGGCCGAATGTATCCCTGCCCCAGAGATTCGGAGACATATGTTTCCATAGCCGCCGTCTCCTCCTGTGACAGAGGATACACGTGACTCCTGGGAGGTGCTGCGTCTACCAGGAAATTTATCGCACAATCCCCCCGTCGATGGGGTGGTAGTTGAGTCGCCTTCTTCTTACAGAAGGCGAGTGCCAAATCGGCATATTCAGGGGGGATGTGCACGGTGGAGACCTGGTTTGGACTCTCCACCATAGTTGCACCTATGGAAACACCTACACACCTCCCTGAGCACTGACGTGACCATCCCTTGAGAGCCCTCTGTTGCCACGAAATAGTGGGGTCATGATTGGCCAACCAGGGAAGGCCCAACACCACGGGAAACGCAAGAGAATCAATCAGGAAGAGACTAATTCTCTCCTCATGACCCTCCTGCTTTATCATACATAGTGGAGCTGTGGCCTCCCTAATCAGCCCCGACCCTAAAGGACGACTATCTAAGGTATGTACTGGGAATGGCACATGAACAGGAACAATAGGGATCCCTAATCTAAGTGCAAATGAACAGTCAATAAAGTTCCCAGCTGCACCTGAATCTACTAGCGCCTTATGCTAGGAATGCGGGGAAAACTCATGAAATTCTACACACACACACATGTGCGCAACAGGGAGCCCTGGGTGAGTCGGGTGCCTACTCACCTGGGATGATCCACCAGTGCCCTGCTTGCTGCCTCGACTCCCTGGGGAACCTCCCCAGCACCGACCAGCAGTGTGCCCTCTGCGGCCACATGTGGTGCAGGAAACGACCCCCCCTCCGGTCACCCTCAGAGCAGCACCTCCGAGCTCCATAGGTGTAGGATCGGAGGTGCTGGGGGATGGAATGGACGGGCCCCGATCTGGACGTCCGCGGGTGGCCAACAGGTTATCCAGCCGGATGGATAAATCCACCAGCTGGTCGAGGGTAAGGGTGGTGTCCCTGCATGCCAGCTCCCGACGAACGTCCTCACGTAGACTGCACCGGTAATGGTCGATCAGGGCCCTTTCATTCCATCCCGCGCTGGCCGGCAGGGTCCTGAAGTCCAGTGCCAAGTCCTGTGCGCTCCTCATCCCCTGTCTAAGATGGAACAAATGTTCCCTCGCCGATGATCGAAGACCGACCGGAAGCGGCGGGTGAAATCCTCATAGTGGACCAACGCTGCGCCTTCTCTCCCCCATACGGCGTTGGCCCACTCAAGTGCTCTCCCCGACAAACACAAGATGAGGGTGGACACGCTCTCGTGTCCCGAGGGAGCCGGGTGGACAGTCGCCAGGTAGAGCTCCAACTGGAGTAGGAACCCCTGGCACCCGGCAGCCGTCCCATCATATGCCCTCGGGAGCGAGAGCCGAATCCCACTGGGTCCAGGTGACGGAGGGGTGGACAGCGGTGTGGGTTGGGGTGAAGTGGATGGGGGTGTGGGAAAACCCCCTCTCTCCCATCGCTCCATGCTGTGCAGCACGCAATCCATGGCTGTGCCAAGATTTTGGAGCATCGTCGCGTGCTGCTGGACGCGCTCCTCCACCGGTAACGGAGGACTGGATGCACCTGCTGACTCCATATTTTGGTGCGTGTTTCTGTCAAGTGTCAATGTGCAGCGGGTAGGACGGAGTCAGGCGCAGGACACAGAACTGAGTAAAAATGTACTTTACTCAAATAAACCAACAAAAGGAATTCCACGCATGGAAAATACTCCAGCTCACAGAAATAGCGAACACTTAACAATGAACAAACCGTTCTGGTTCCCACAAAACCATGTGGGAACCAGAGGGTTAAATAGGGAAGAAATAATAATGTAATGGAAACCTGGTGTGTACAATAAAGACAAAACAAATGGACAATGAAACGTAGATCGGTGGCGGCTAGAAAGCCGGTGACGTCAACCGCTGAACGCTGCCAGAACAAGGAGAGGCACCAACTTCAGCGGAAGTCGTGACAAGATCCCTGACCATTTCGAATGCCACCGTACCTTCTCCGCTGTGCAATCCGGTTTCCGAGCTGGTCACGGGTGCACCTCAGCCACGCTCAAGGTCCTAAACGATATCATAACCGTCATCGATAAAAGACAGTACTGTGCAGCCGTCTTCATCGACCTGGCCAAGGCTTTCGACTCAATCACCGTATTCTTATCAGCAGACTCAACAGCCTTGGTTTCTCAAATGACTGCCTCACCTGGTTCACCAACTACTTCCCAAATAGAGTTCAGTGTGTCAAATCGGAGGGCCTGTTGTCCAGACATCTGGCAGTCTCTATGGGGGTACCACAGGGTTCAATTCTCGGGCCGACTCTTTTCTCTGTATATATCAATGATGTCGCTCTTGCTGCGGGTGATTCCTTGATCCACCTCTACGCAGACGACACCATTCTGTATACTTCTGGCCCTTATTTGGACACTGTGTTAATAAACCTCCAGACAAGCCTCAATGCCATACAACTCTCCTTCCGTGGCCTCCAACTGCTCTTAAATGCAAGTAAAACTAAATGAATGCTCTTCAACCGTTCGCTGCTCGCACCCGCCCGCCCGACTAGCATCACTACTCTGGACGGTTCTGACTTAGAATATGTGGACAACTACAAATACCTAGGTGTCTGGCTAGACTGTAAACTCTCCTTCCAGACTCATATAAGCATCTCCAACCCAATCTGATCGGCTTCCTATTTCGCAACAAAGCCTCCTTCACTCACGCTGCCAAACATACCCTCGTAAAACTGACTATCCTACCGATCCTCGACTTCAGCGATGTCATTTACAAAATAGCCTCCAACACTCTACTCAGCAAACTGGATGCAGTCTATCACAGTGCCATCCGTTTTGTCACCAAAGCCCCATATACCACCCACCACTGCGATCTGTATGCTCTCGTCGGCTGGCCCTCGCTACATATTTGTCGCCAGACCCACTGGCTCCAGGTCATCTATAAGTCTTTGCTAGGTAAAGCGCCGCCTTGTCTCAGCTCACTGGTCACCATAACAACACCCACCCGTAGCACACGCTCCAGCATGTATATCTCTCTGGTCATCCCCAAAGCCAACACCTCGTTTGGCCGCCTTTCCTTCCAGTTCTCTGTTGCCAATGACTGGAACGAATTGCAAAAATCGCTGAATTTGGAGACTTATATCTCCCTCACTAACTTTAAGCATCAGCTCTCTGAGCAGCTTACCGATCGCTGCAGCTGTACACAGCCCATCTGTAAATAGCCCATCCAACTACCTACCTCATCCCCATATTGTTTTTATTTACTTTTTTTGCTCTTTTTCACACCAGTATTTCTACTTGCACATCATCATCTGCACATCTGTCACTCCAGTGTTAATTTGCTAAATTATAATTACTTCGCTACTATTGGCCTATTTATTGCCTTACCTCCTTACTCCATTTGCACACACTGTATATAGATTTTTATATTGTGTTGTTGACTGTACTTTCATTTATCCCATGTGTAACTCTGTGATGTTGTTTTTTGTCGCACTGCTTTGCTTTGTCTTGGCCAGGTCGGAGTTGTAAATGAGAACTTGTTCTCAACTGGCCTACCTGGTTAAATAAAGGTGAAATATTATTATAGA
This sequence comes from Salmo trutta, assembly GCF_901001165.1. Classification (NCBI taxonomy): domain Eukaryota; kingdom Metazoa; phylum Chordata; class Actinopteri; order Salmoniformes; family Salmonidae; genus Salmo; species Salmo trutta. Next base: position 14,356,968 of record NC_042984.1, on the reverse strand, counting down.
TATTTTTTAATTCCTCCAGTATGGTGTGAGTAATCGTTGTCCTGATATCTAGAAACTCTTTTCGGTCATAAGACACGGTGGTAGAAACATAACTTACAAATAACGATTATTTTGCTTTGTTTGTAACTTATTTTTTTACTTATTTTGTACATAATGTTGCCGCTACCGTCTCTTATGACCGAAAATAACTTCTGGACATTAGGACTGCGATTACTCACCACGGACTGGCAAAAAATGTTTTTTCCTTTAACGAGTCTGACTAGGCCGACGCGAACCATATACTGCTTTTTCGGGAACAGGCCCAGATCCCTATGATTTGCGTGAAGAGGAGGCAGAGTAAAAGGGGACGGAGGGCGGGCTGCGTTCTGAGAATTTGTAGGCGATCGAATAAACCCCCACTTCCTTCCATTCTGCTAGAAAACATGCACTCTTTGGACAATAAAATATATGAGTTACGCGGATGATTAAACTACCAACGGGACATTCAAAACTGTAATATCTTATGCTTCACGGAGATGTGGCTGAACGACGGCACAATCAACATACAGCTGGCTGGTTATATGCTGCACGTGCAGGATAGAACAGCAGCATCTGGTAAGACAAGGGGTGGCATTGAATGAGCTGTATTCAACCATAAGCCAACAAGAAAACGCTCAGCCAGAGGAGGCGCTCCTAGTGGCCGGGGACTTTAATGCAGGGAAACTCAAATCCGTTTTGCATAATTTCTATCAGAATGTTAAATGTGCAACCAGAGGGGAAACAACTCTGGACCACCTTTACTCAACACACAGAGACGCATACAAAGCTCTCCCTCGCCCTCCATTTGGCAAATCTGACCATAATTCTATCCTCCTGATTCCTACTTTCAAACAAAAACTTAAGCAGGAAGCACCAGTGACTAGATGAAAAAAAAAGTGGTCAGATGAAGCAGATGCTAAGCTACAGAACAGTTTTGCTAGCACAGACTGGAATATGTTCCGGGATTCCTCCGATGGCATTGAGGAGTACACCACGTCAGTCATTGGCTTCATTAATAAGTGCATAGATGACGTCATCCCCACAGTGACCGTACCTACATACCCCAACCAGAAGCCATGGATTACAGGCAACACCCACACTGAGCTAAAGGCTAGAGCTGCCGCTTTCAAGGAGCAGGACTCTAACCCGGAAGCTTCTAAGAAATCCCGCTATGCCCTCGAACAAACCATCAAACAGGTAAAGCGTGAATACAGAACTAAGATCGAATCATACTATACCGGCTCTGACGCTCGTCAGATGTGGCAGAGATTGCAAACCATTACAGACCACAAAGGGAAGCACAGCCGAGAGCTGCCCAGTGACACGAGCCTACCAGACGAGCTAAATTACTTCTATGCTTGCTTCGAGGCAAATAACACTGAAACATGCATGAGAGCACCAGCTGTTCTGGAAAACTGTGTGATCATGCTCTCCGCAGCTGCTGTGAATAAGACCTTTAAACAGACCAACATTCACAAGGCCGCAGGGCCAGATGGATTACCAGGACGTGTACTGCGAGCATGCGCTGACCAACTGGCAAGTGTCTTCACTGACATTTTCAACCTCTCCCTGTCCGAGTCTGTAATACCAACATATTTTAAGCAGACCACCATAGTGCCTGCGCCCAAGAACACAAATTTAACCTGCCTAAATGACTACCGACCCGTAGCACTCACTTCTGTAGCCATGAAGTGCTTTGAAAGGCTGATTATGGCTCACATCAACATCATTTTCCCAGAAACCCTAGACCCACTCCAATTTGCATACCGCCCCAACAGATACACAAATTATGCAATCTCTATTGCACTGCACACTGCCCTTTCCCACCTGGACAAAAGGAACACCTATGTGAGAATGCTATTCATTGACTACAGCTCAGCGTTCAACACCATAGTGCCCACAAAGCTCATCACTAAGCTAAGGACCCTGGGACTAAACACCTCTCTCTGCAACTGGGTCCTGGACTTCCTGACGAGCCTCACCCAGGTGGTAAGGGTAGGTAACAACACAACCGCCACGCTGATCCTCAACACAGGGGCCCCTCAGGTGTGTGTCTTCAGTCGCCTCCTGTACTCCCTGTTCACTCATGACTGTATGGCCAGGCACGACTCCAACACCATCATTAAGTTTGCTGAAGACACAACAGTTGTAGGCCTGATCACCGACAACGACGAGATAAGTTATAGGGAGGAGGTTAGAGACCTGGCCGTGGGTTGCCAGGACAACAACCTCTCCCTCAACTTGATCAAGACAAAGGAGATGATTGTGGACAACAGGAAAAGAAGGACCGAGCACGCCCCCATTCTCAACGACGGGGCTGTAGTGGAGCAGGTTGAGAGCTTCAAGTTTTTTGGTGTCCACATCACCAACAAACTAACATGGTCCAAGCACACCAAGACAGTCGTGAAGAGGGCACGACAAAACCTATTCCTCCTCGGGAGACTGAAAGGATTTGGCATGGGTCCTCAGATCCTCAAAAGGTTCTACAGCTGCACCATCGGGAGCATCCTGACTGGTTGCATCACTGCCTGTTATGGCAACTGCTCGGCCTCCGACCGCAAGGCACTACAGATGGTAATGCGTACGGCCCAGTACATCACTGGGGCCAAGCTTCCTGCTATACAGGACCTCTATACCAGGCGGTGTCAGAGGAAGGCCCAAAAAATTGTCAAAGACTCTAGACACCCTAGTCATAGACTGTTCTCTCTGCTACCGCACAGCAAGCGGTACCGGAGCGCCAAGTCTAGGTCTCAGAGGCTTCTACACAACTTCTACCACCAAGCCATAAGAATCCTGAACATGTAATCAAATGGCTACCCAGACTATTCGCATTGCACCCCTCCTCCCTCTTTTTTACGCAGCTGCTACTCTCTGTTTATTATTTCTGCGTAGTCACTTGAATAACTCTACCTATGTACATATTACCTCAATTACCTTGACTAACCGGTGTCCCTGCACATTGACTCTGTACCGGTGCACCCTGTATATAGCCTCTCTATTGTTATTTTACTGCTGCTCTTTAATTATTTGTTACTTGTATTTTCTTTTTTTGTATTTTTTTGTATTTTTTTCTTAAAACTGCATTGTTGGTTAAGGGCTTGTAAGTAAGCTTAACACTGTAAGGTCTACACCTGTTGTATTCGGCACATGTGAAATTTGATTTGATTTGATTTCAATAGCTGACATTATTGATAATATGTTATAGACTGCACCAACTTAACGTGAGTTCTTGCTTGTCATAGAACTACTGTCTGCGATAGAGGTCAAATGACTCAATCCTAGATCTAAGACAGGGTGCAACAGACACTCAACCCCCCTTCCTCCCTGGCACCATCCGTTGCTAGGTAATGAATAAGTTGCTTGGATACAGGCCTAGTATCCACATAAAGGGTCTTTAGTCTCTTAGTCACATGATCAAGCTTGAATAACAGCACTAATGGGGAGGAGGACAGAGCTGCCCCAGTGGGGAGTGTGACTGAGGCTTTCCTCCCAGACAGTCCCTACCCCATTCCTTGTTTTTATTTTCGCTCATCCTGCGTTCAATGAAACAGGGACAGTACGGTTTTCTCTATGTAGTATGTGCTGGAATAGAACAAAATGTAGTGAAAAACGAGCATGCTGGTAGATACCCATGGACAACCAGTCATTGCGCTAACGCTAGTTAGCACTGGCTTGCGAAACTGCCCCTTACTTCATTCACACTGGGCATAGAGACATACAACATTCATTCACGAGTTCATCTGACTCTGGATAAGTAGATAAAGGGCTTCATTGGCAAAATCCCGAAGTATCCCTGCAGTGGAATGACAACAATCAGTAAGCAAATAAACATTTTCACAGTCAACAATATGCTTATTTTTCAAAAGTGGCTTGTATCATTCTCTTTCATTCAATAGAGGAGCTTCAACTTGTTCACAGAGATCATCAGTAGGCCCAGAGGTGTCATGCCCATAAGGGGCACAGGGGCATGTGCCCACTCAGATTTGTCCTGTTTAATAATAATAATAATTATAATACTGTAATACTACTAGCCACCTGGCCATTTTCTGATGAAGAAAAGTCATCTAGATTCTAGATTCTTCTGCTCTTAGCAATTTTCGGGCCAATCTCCAACCTTCCGTTCTTAAGCAAAATTCTGGAAAAATTGGTTTTCAAACAGCTAAATGTTTTTTTTTAAAGTGCCAACTGTATTTTTGAAAACTCCAATCTGGTTTTCAGGCCCAACACAGCACAGAGACAGTCTTAGTTAAAGTGGTAAATTATCTTAGAGCCAACACAGATGCCAAACAGAAAATTAGGATAATGCCCTTTTAGTGTAAGAGTTGTTTGAAAAGACCGGCTGAAATTTCAGAGTTTTGGCCTGCCTGGTGACGTCACCAGGCGGTAAATTAGTTAATAGACCAATAAGAAAGAGAGTTACAAACGTCTCTGCCAATAACAGCTAGTTTTCAGTTTTCCCCTCCCCACTCAGACCCCCCCAGATAGTCCTAGCAAAATTCTTGCTTGATAAATAAATAAGCTATTTTTGTTTATTTTTGATCATTTTAATCGAAAACAATCACAGTAAGTGTTACCCAAAAATTATTTTATATTGACATACTAAAAACTTCTACAATGGACCTTTAAAGGAAAAAATGTGCTCATTCCATGGAGGACCGAAGCAGCAGCTACTCTTCCTGGGGTCCAGCAAAATTAAGTCAGTTTATACAATTTTAAAACATTACAATACATTCACAGATATATACAACTAGTGTAGTTTGTGTCACAGATGCTTTTGAGTGGATTTTGCAGAGACTGTATCGAGGCGACAATTCACTTTGTAGTACATGACTTTGTAGTACAAACTGATGTAAACTTTAATTTAAATAGCTGCCAGACAAATTCCAGTATTCAGGATAGTCTGACAAAATGCAGGATTTTCAAGCATCGGATGTTGTGTAATCCTTCTGGGGAACATGAGTATCATGATGTACGCTCTGGCTTTATCAGAAAGCTTGGATTACCAAAATGCACTTGCAGAGACCTGAGTCCTAAAAGTCAATACATGTTTGGTCATCGTGGGTATTGAATTGGATAGATGGGTTGAAAGAAAAATGGATTACTTCCTTAACATACATACACTAAGGCCAGCACAGTGAATTCAGCAGCAAGACACTGTGATCATGTGATCAGCCCAGATGGATGACATCATCATTGCAGAGAATCTAGGACAAAGAGGAAGGAGAGAAGGTTTGGCTCCTAATTCTGCCATTCTACATGATTTATCCGGTACTGTTCCACAAAATGACTTTGGATGCAAATCTACATATAACCATACTTAAAAATGTGCGAATTTGTTTTAGGTATGGTGATATTGCCAGGGTTTTTGGAGCATTCTGACATGGCTTCCACGGTCACTCCCATTGATTTGTCATCAATTATAATGATGAAGCTGTCCCTACATCTAAACATTGGATTGCTCACTTTCAATGGTATCCGTGATAAGATGCATTTGTAATTGGGGTGAACTATCCCTTTAAACGGGGTGACAGAGGACATCCTTTAGGGTAAATCCACTACCTTCCCATGCATTCCCTGAATTGGAGAAAATATGTTTTCTCCCTACATAACAATGTCATAATAATTTCTTTTTTTTGTTCAATCGCAAAGCACAATGAGAAAAATATCAAATAAACAAAAAGCTTCGTTTTAAAAACGTAAATGTCAGCCTCATACAGGCGCATTACATAGTGTGCACTGGCTGTGCATAAATCTGGGAGCGCCGCCCCCCTCCATCAGCAGTTGTTGCGTCGGCGCTGACGGGCAGAGCATACGGTACACCCATTCATTCAGACACAAATAGAGATCTCTCTGCCTAGGCTATCTCTTTGTATTTTCCCTTATTGTTCGATCCTCCTCAGAAAAAATGGTAAGTCATGTAGTTTTTCAGCAATAATAAGCCTGAAATAATTACGTGTTTGATGTTTTCTGTTGAGAATTTCTCAAATGATGAGACAATCACTACACGACCGTATAGTGGCTATAATGGGTCGATTTTTATTGTATCGTCAATGAATTCGAGATAGGGGCGAATTTGCAACATCTTCATGATGTTAACCCATTTTTAAATGACGAATTTGCTTAGACTGAATCAACGCGTTTGGGATAGGTATTGCATGCTATTTCGGTTTATCACAAGGCTATTACATAAAGTGGTAGGCTAATTGAATGGGGATGGAATGAAAGAACAAAGCACTACATTTAGAATGCATACTTTTTGGTAGCTATTGAACACAGTTGAATTGTACAATATTCGTCAAATACAGAAGCATTTATCTATCCAGGTAATGGATATAAAATTGGAATAAAATGGGATCTTATTCTTAAGGTCATCCATTGTGTTGCTAGGTGGGAGAGGGCAGACTAGGTGGGGACAGAAGGGGAATAACATGTGTCTACAGTTGTAGACTGTAACATATGTCAATGTTAATATGTCTAGTTTAACCCTGAAAAGAGACCTATTCCACTCCAGCTTCCTTTTAATTCCTTAGTGATGTAATATGACCTCCTTGTCAGCTTAGTAATGGTCATAGGTGTAAATGGCAAGATTCCTCTGCACATCAGTTGATTTGTCTCCATTGTAACTGTTCTCCAGTTTACATGTAGCCTACCCATTCTTCCACTAGGTGGTGTTTTTGTCAATTGTACATTTTTGTAAAATGTATTGTAATTCTGTTACATTGCATGTTTCTCCATTTATTTTCCAGCGTGAGTGTATCTCTGTCCATGTAGGTCAGGCTGGAGTCCAGATTGGCAATGCCTGCTGGGAGCTCTACTGCCTGGAGCATGGGATCCAGCCGGACGGGCAGATGCCCAGCGACAAAACCATCGGCGGAGGAGATGACTCCTTCAATACATTTTTCAGTGAGACTGGGGCTGGAAAGCATGTCCCCAGGGCTGTGTTTGTGGACCTGGAACCCACAGTTATTGGTAAGATATCTGTTTCTCATTTAATTGAAATAAGGGTATGTCAAAGAGGTTTTCCTTTGCTTTCTTGCTATTGAGCTCCTCCATGAGCTGCTCATTTTCTCTCCTCAGATGAGGTGCGTACTGGGACCTATCGTCAGTTATTCCATCCTGAACAGCTCATCACTGGCAAAGAGGATGCTGCCAACAACTACGCTCGTGGACACTACACTATTGGCAAAGAGATCATCGACCTGGTGCTGGACAGGATCCGCAAACTGGTGGGTATTTCCGAATGAATGAATGAAATATTTTATCAACTATCTGATCATAATGTGGACATCTTTTTCTGCCCATTTATTGACGTGTTCCACTTTCTCCTTAGGCTGACCAGTGCACAGGCCTTCAAGGCTTCCTGGTTTTCCACAGCTTTGGAGGTGGCACCGGCTCTGGTTTCACTTCCCTGCTGATGGAGCGCCTGTCAGTTGACTACGGCAAGAAGTCCAAGCTGGAGTTCTCCATCTACCCAGCTCCCCAGGTGTCCACAGCTGTGGTGGAGCCCTACAACTCCATCCTGACCACCCACACCACCCTAGAGCACTCTGACTGTGCCTTCATGGTGGATAATGAGGCTATCTATGACATCTGCCGTAGGAACCTCGACATTGAGCGTCCTACCTACACCAACCTCAACAGGCTCATTAGCCAGATTGTTTCCTCCATCACTGCTTCCCTTCGATTTGATGGTGCCCTCAATGTTGATCTGACAGAGTTCCAGACCAATTTGGTGCCCTACCCCCGTATCCATTTCCCTCTGGCCACCTATGCACCAGTTATTTCTGCAGAGAAGGCTTACCATGAGCAGCTCTCTGTCTCTGAGATCACCAATGCCTGCTTTGAGCCGGCCAATCAGATGGTGAAGTGTGACCCTCGCCACGGCAAGTACATGGCTTGCTGCCTTCTGTTCCGTGGTGACGTGGTACCCAAAGATGTCAATGCTGCCATTGCCACCATCAAGACCAAACGTTCCATTCAGTTTGTTGACTGGTGTCCAACTGGTTTCAAGGTTGGCATCAACTACCAGCCTCCCACTGTGGTTCCTGGTGGAGACCTGGCCAAAGTCCAGAGGGCTGTGTGCATGCTGAGCAACACCACTGCTGTGGCAGAGGCCTGGGCACGGCTTGACCATAAGTTTGACCTGATGTACGCCAAACGTGCCTTTGTGCACTGGTATGTGGGTGAGGGTATGGAGGAGGGAGAGTTCTCTGAAGCCAGAGAGGACATGGCAGCCCTGGAGAAGGATTATGAAGAGGTAGGGGTTGACTCCATTGAGGGTGAGGGAGAGGAGGAGGGAGAAGAGTATTGAAATGCCCCTGCAGGCAAGCCATTGTCAAACACTGTTACTGTTGCATGATCTTATTATGATACCTAATAAAACATTGAATTAAATTAGCTATTTGTGCTCTTGGACTTTATTCACAACCTTATCTTGACAGAAAGAAAGACATTAGTACAGTTTTGGGGGGGATTTTAATGGGGAGAAGACATAAAAATGTCTGACTTCACAGTAGTTTACAATACTATTCACTGATAAAACTTCCAGTATAAACATTTGAGGATGCACATTTAAGTTTGATGGAAATAAGCCAAATTATATCCATTCATGAACTTTCAGTTAAAAAATAAATGTATAAAAAACGATAAAAGAAAAAGCAAAACCTTTCAGATGACAGATGAAAATAAGATGTTTCTATGCTGTTGTGTATTTGGCAGTTGAATGGGTTGTTGTCCATTCACACCAGCCTGTCATCGAGCAGTGGGCTGTTCTCTACAAGGCCCCATCGACTCAGAAGGTTCCAGAACAGTAGAGGCCCAGAGCTCCAACCAGGACTGCTCTCAGCACTCTGGGAGGCGGAGCCAACTACAGACTCCTCCTTCAGAGGAAGGTAGGCTTTGAACCGTCTGTGGAACAAAAGGAAAATTATTAATTACATACATTTTTTCCAAGGCTCACTTATAAAAATATGTAAATCTCAATGTGACTCTTCTGGTAAAATAAAAGATAAAAAGGTCATGAGAAAAGTGTTATCAATGGTACAATATGCTGCATACAGTTGCCCTGAGACAAGGCTATACAGTGTAGACAGACACCATAGGGGTCATGTCTCAAGCAAGCTGAAAAGGTTATACCTTGTAGTGATATGGAACTCTTTAGAGAGCTGTGACTAGAGTAGACCAATGTAGATTTGTGACTCACTTGTAAGTGTAGGCCATGGTTCCTGCAACCAGGGCAACGATCAGGACCACCATTGCCATGGCTATAGTGCCCGCTGAGGACAGACTGGAACCTGCCACCAAAAAACTAATGTAAAACAACTTAATATAACATCATATTACAATATATTAATTATATTATTACCTATAACAATAGGTGTTGGACTGATTGACCCAGGTTCAAGACGAGGCGAGGCAGATGTGCAGAGCAGACATCTTATAGTACATACCCACGGTCACGCTAACTTTGGCGCTGGTGACTGCCAGACTGACATCGTTGGTCATGGACACGTTGATACAGAAGATGCCGGAGTCATTGAAAAAGTGACGCAGTACCAGCTGGCACTCAGAAGAGGGGGCCACTGTGTTACACATGGTGTGGACGGGCATAAGACAGTCTGTATCGGACACCACCGTGCACACCTCTGTGGGAAGGCTGGGTGGAGAACAGACACAGGGTCAGAAACACTCAGGGAAACTCTAAGGACTGGATTCCTTTGCTATTTATTTTTAGATGTGATATGTTTTATGACTGCTGCAAGATGAATTGCCTCTCTGAGGACATTACAGTTTTCTGAATCTGAATTCCCTGACCCAGACTAATCCTGGACTAAAATGCAAGAATGATTTAAAATCCAGGATTAGGATTAATCTGAGGCACAGACGGCTGGTTTCACTTTAATCGGGGAGGACGGGCTCATAGTAATGGCTGGAACGGAGTGAATGGAATGGTATAAAACACATTAAGCACGAGGTTTCCATGTGTTTGATACCATTCCATTTACTCCAATCCAGCCATTATTATGAGCCATCCTCCCCTCAGCAGCATCCTGTGATCTGGGGCAATGAAACTGATCCTAGTGCCTAAGTGGTGGAATATAGGTCTACATACCTAGTGGATTTGTCTGTGGACCATGATTCTGCTTAGGGAAATAATAAATGGTGTGATTGTCTGAGACAGTCTCCCTTAATTGGGTCTGGAGAAGGAATACTCACCTCCCTTGGCAGGTGACAGTTAGATCCACTATGTTTCGTTCAACCTCAGATTCATCCATCTTGATCACAGCATTGTCCACTTGCACTATCTTCAAACTCTCAATGCCCTCTGAAGACAAAGACAGAAAGACGGGCCGTAAAATAATCCTGAACGTAAATCAAATAGGATGGAGATTTACATGTTACTCTTTAATTATTTCTTATTCTTATCTCTTGCTTTTTTTTAAAGGTATTTCCTTAAAACTGCATTGTTGGTTAAGGGCTTGTAAGTAAGCATTTCCCTGTAAGGTCTGCACCTGTTGTATTCGGAGCATGTGACAAATACAATTTGATTTGATTTATTTAGAGACAGTGGACTTACCAACGATGTCAATGCCAGTGCAGAAGGACCCATAGCGATAGATCACACAGTCATCATCCTTGGGTTTGTCATTGGCTTCACGCTTAACAACTATCCCCACGGGAGCTTGGCCTGTAGCAGTCTGTCCTGTATCAGGAGAAACAACAATGGATTCCAGTTACTAAATTGAAAATCCAACAATCTAAAGCACATTAGATGAACAGTTAATTTGCTTAATTAATCAGTTAAAATGAATATGTTACGTGTTTAGAACATACAGTACCTGCTGGCTCTACTTCCTCAGCAGCAGGGACAGTTGGCGTGTCAGGATTAACTTGAGAAGGTATCTTCGTGTCCCGAGCGGTGGAGGCTCCCTCCTCAGTCATGTCCTCTGTGTCAGGCTCAGCGGGAGCTGATGGGCCTACATTTATTGTAGCTTCCTGTGTGGCCACCATCACTGGTGCAGCTGACACATCAGCAGCAGGAGCTCTCACTGGAGGTAGAAACAGGACGATTAAATGTTCTATTTTCTTTGTCAATCCTGGCATAGCCTACATATTGAGTGAATCTCAAAAGTATTTTCCATGATTCCCCACATACTCTCTTCTTGAAGACACTAAGGATGCAAAGAATCCAAGTTAAAACTTTAGAAATTCACTTCTGGACTAAAGCGCTTCAAGATGAGAATGACCTGTTGTGCCGGCCGGGTTTGCAGGCCCGATGGTGACAGCATTACCAGTGGGGTTGACACCAGCTGGTGTGGCACATGCTTTATCAGGGATAACGGCCTGTACGACCACCTGGGGCTTGAAGCCACCAGCCACTATATAGGTGTGGGTGACAGTCAGCTCTCTGGAGATGAGCGCCCCGCTGCTGTCACCAAAGTCCCAGTTGTAGGTGATGTCGGCGTCACTCAGGTACTCGCTGGGGTCGTGGAGGCTGATGGTGAAGGCTATGGCTCTGTTCTGGACGAAGCTCAGGTCTGCCTCGTTGATGTCGTTCACTTGGGTCATTGAGACTGTGAAGGGGATTTTATCTAAAGATATAGAGATGGAGAAAAACCCTCAGACACGCATCTTATTTTTCAAGTCAGCTACTCATTCATTCATCCATTATTTCGTTCGTCCATTCATTCATCCATTTATGACACTAACCAGTGATGGAGAACTGTGTTGAGGCGTATCCCAGAGGGATGAACTTCTCATGGCTGCGGTAGTGGTAGATTACAATGTCCACGATGTAGGAACCCAGAGGGACATCGTCTGTCCCAATGGTGAGGGAGGAGGATGGGCCATCAGACACCTGCCAGTACTGACCTGTAAAGCAAAGAAAATTGCTTTTTACATGCTTATAACAGTGTTATTACAGGTTTATAACATCTTTAGCAGACATGAAGTAAAACATTAATTATGTAGGCCCTAATAGGTGAGAGTGCTCGCAGCTGCCCTTTACCCCATGTTTTCCATACAAACACATATGCAGGGGGCTTGTCACCGCCCTTCTTGAAGGGTGTTCCGTCAGGAAAGACACCATTCCAGTCCATGTTTTGTGCAGGATACACTGGCTCATGGCAATTTGTTCCTGGAGGAAAACAGGGCGAGTGTTGGTTTCTGCTTTGTCTTTAGACAGAGGAGTATGTATTATGAATTACACTATATATACAAAAGTATGTGGACACTCCTTCAAATTAGTGTATTCGGCTATTTCAGCCACACCCGTTGCTGACAGGTGTATAAAATCGAGCACACATCCACACAATCTCCATAGACAAACATTGGCAGTAGAATGGCTTGTCCTGAAGAGCTCAGTGACTTTCAACATGACACAGTCATAGGATGCCACCTTTCCAACAAGTCAGCCCGTCAAATTGCTGCCCTGCTAGATCTGCCCCGGTCAACTGTAAGTGACGTTATTGTGAAGTGGAAACATCTAGGAGAAACAACGGCTCAGCCGCGAAGTGGTACACCACGCAAGCTCACAGGACAGGACCGCAGAGTGCTGAAGCGCGTAGCACATAAAAACTGTCTGTCCTCGGTTGCAACACTCACTACCGAGTTCCAAACTGCCTCTGGAAGCAACGTCAGCACAATAGTTATTTGTCGGGAGCTTCATGAAATGGGTTTCCATGGCCAAGCAGCCGCACACAAGCTTAAGATCACCATGCGCAATGCCAAGCGTCGGCTGGAGTCTTGTAAAGCTTGCCACCATTGAACTCTGAAGCAATTGAAACGCGTTCTCTGGAGTGATGAATCATGCTTCACCATCTGGCAGTCCAATTGACGAATCTGGGTTTGGTGGATACCAGGAGAACGCTAACTGCCCGAATGCACAGTGCCAATTGTAGAGTTTGATGTAGGAGGAGTAATGGTCTGGGGCTGTTTTTCATGGTTCGAGCTAGCCCCCTTAGTTCCAGTGAAGGGAAATCCTAACGTTACAGCATGCAATGGCATTCTAGACAATATTGTGCTTCCAACTTTGTGGGAACAGTTTGATGAAGGGCCTTTCCTGTTTCAGCATGACATTGCCCCCGTGCATAAAGCGAGGTCCAAACAGAAATGGTTTGTCGAGATCAGTGTGGAAGAACTTGACTGGCCTGCACAGAGCCCTGACCTCAACTCCATCGAACACCTTTGGGATGAATTGAAACGCCGACTGTGAGCCAGGCCTAATCGCCCAACATCAGTGACCAACCTCACAAATGCTCTTCTGGCTGAATGGAAACAAGTCCCCGCAGCAATGTTCCAACATATAGTGGAAAGCCTTCCCAGAAGAGTGGAGGCTGTTACAGCAACAAAGGGGGAACAACTCCATATTAATGCCATGATTTTGGAATGAGATGTTTGACAAGCAGGTGTCCACATACTTTTGGTCATGTAGTGTATGTAGAAAAAGAGAACGTAGTATTTAACTTCAAAATGTAATGTTTGCAGACAGTAACATGGCACTGTAGTCTCCAAATGGAAAAAACAATACAAATACTGTAGTCTCGTGACAGACTTAATTAACAATAGCTGGCTAGAAACCAGCATTCATGCAATATTTGGTTCCGGGTGCCAAGATTACTGTATAATTGACAAAAGACCCTCATATGGCCAAAAGCTTGGGAATGAGGTTACCAGAACCCTGATCTTGTTCACCAGACATGGGATGAGGTTACCAAAACCCAGTCAGTTCTGGAGGAGGACTTACCATTGACGGTGCAGTTCTCAGCCCACACCACCTCTCCATTGGGCGTGACCTTCTGGTTGTGTGGGAACTGCAGCTCGATGGTAAAGGTCACATTGGCTCCAGTCAGGGTCGGTGCATCATTACCCACAATGAAGTTCACCTTGCCACCTGTTGGGAAGAATGTACACTTTGAAGTCAATATCATTAGTATACTATTTCACAGAGATACTTGACTTACTTTATATAAAGTGAGCAGAGGTCATCCAAAAATGTCCACACATTTCAGTGTTATTCCAACCTCATAGTGTGGAAATATATATAAAACACAGGAATATCTCATTTTGGACTGCATTGGGCCTTTAAACCCCTTTACTGTATGAGCAGCAGAGGTAATCCACAAATGTCCACAAATTTCACAGAGATATTCCTGTCACCATCAGTGTACACACATTGTATTGAGACAGAGGATAATTGTGCATACCTTTCCAAGAGTCTTTGTACCGAGGATCTTCATCTTTCCAGACTGGATACATTTTCGTATTCCATGATGGATATCGTGTGAAGCGACTTTTGGGCTCTGGAATATAATCATAGACATTACATATAAAGCAGAGCATGTATTCATTAGAGTTGAAAAGGAAGGAGCTGACCACACTTTCAGTTGCAACCTTAAAGAAGGGCACTGATAAGCACTGATTATTTTAATATGCAGTAGTAGTATGTTTTATTTTTAATCCTGAGTTGAGATTGAACGCCGGTCATCTATACATGGCACCCTAGCCAAAATCACAATACGGATATCCCAATTGGGGGAGACCGCAAGGTGCTTATCAAGAGTATGATTGTTACAATAGGCTACTGTATTGTGCAATGATCCCACCAACGGTACAAGTTTACTGTTAAATTAAGAATTAACAGCCGCTGACAGATACTCTCTATATTGTTTGGAATTAATGTAAACTGCTGATTGGTGAGAAATGACACTCTTGATTTTTAACAAATAATTTAAAGCTCATGCTACTTGACCTATGTTGAAGATATCCAATGCAGTAATGCATGCTCTTCCTAGAGGCCCTATGACTGCAATGATGCTTCCCCATAAAATCAAGGATGTCAACAGGTTTAATTTAGATTTGTGCAATGTTTGCAAAGCATTTGGCTATCAAAACGGACAATCTCCATTGAAAGGGTTTTAGTCCAGGACTAGGCTTAATCTGTGTCTGGGAAACTGACCCATGGTCATGCAAAGGGCACATAGTGCTGCACTGTGGAGCCTCTTTCATAAAGCATCTAAGACAAGACCAAATGCAGTGTTCCTCAATACACTGAAAGGTTTGAATAAAACAAGTGTTGCCTGAAATGCCAGATGTGCTGGTCCATTTTTAGCCCAGTGGGAATGTCTAACTTGATAATTTTCTTGTGCAATATGATCATTATCTGGCTAAAAATGGGCGCCTCAAGGAAAAAAAAATTTGTTTTCCTTGAGGCCCCCTCGCTGGACCATTTTCATCCTTGAGGCCCCCTCTCTGAACCATTTTTTTCCCTTGAGGCCCCCCCACACCGAACCATTTTTTTCCCTTGAGGCCCCCTCGCTGGACCATTTTTATCCTTGAGGCCCCCACATTGGGAAATCCTGGTGAGCCACAGCCTTAAATGAGGAATAAATCCCTTTTGTACATTTAAAAATACTTTCTTGAAAACATATAATGTAGATATTCCTGGATTATCTGGTATACATAATGATATCCAGAGTGGCTGTACTTACTTGCTGTAGCAGATGAAAAAAGTGCCAGCACCAACAGTGCAAGAGCTGTCCCTGTCCTCATGTCCTAAGTGTGAACGCTTCCTTTCCACCTTAAATATGAAACATCCCTTTTCTTCTCCTCCACTGCAGGTCGGAACAAACTCACAAAAGCATTGTGATTCCTGGCTTTATAAATGCTCTAATCTCTGACATAACAGCAGTAGTACTAGACCCCTCCTACCCCACTGAAACCTGTGATCCCACCTCCCCAAAGGCACTTGTGACCTATCTGGTTTTCCTAGAACAGTAAAGGAGGGCTCACTTATGTAAGGCACACAATGAAATGGAGATTCAAATGTATTTTACATGCACATTTTAGGTTGACCTTTGTAGACCATGTGTACAAGATTTCAGAAGATACCTGTGTAAGAAAGAAGTTTAACTTGTCTGGTGACACAGGGAGTGATATTATCTGGGGAATGACGTCCACCAATCCAGTTAAAAGTAAGACATGAATAAAAGAGAACACACCTGTTGTGATTATTTCCCTTTAGGCTGTGCAGTCTTGGGACTCTGTCTTCTGTCTTCAGTCTTGGGACTCTGTTTCTGTCTTCTTTATCTTAGTTTGTTTCCATACTGTAGCCTCATAAACTCACTATTACCTAGATATCCTCACGAGTGAACTTAGATTCATACTGTATTTGTTAATCTGATTACGGATTGGTGCAACAACTTGTGAAATCAGCAGTCTACCTTCCCAAGGCTTTGAGTTAATAAAGCTGCATACAAACATGGCCTCTTTCTTGCTTTCTTGAGTAAGGCAGCTCCAAAATGGAGGTGTTTCAGCCTAGCTCAGTGGTGGTGGGGCAGCCAGCAGAAAGTACAGAGCGTAGGGGTTGGTAATGTTCTCTAGTTGCGCCGTGATTGGCTCAGTGTTCTGGCACTCTTGGGGACACTACGTCACCGCAAAATATACAGGGACTGCTAGAAAGTTCAAACTCCCTTGGGTGCTGCCATAGATTTACATTAGAAGTGCCCATCCAAGAATGTTCAAGGTCATTGGCCACAGATAGAATTACATCAAATCATGTTATATATTTTTTATATTTTATCCCCTTTATTCTCCCAAATTTTGTGAAATCCAATTGGTAGTTACGATCTTCAATCAAATGTATTTATAAAGCCCTTCTTACATCAGCTGATGTCAAAGTGCTGTACAGAAACCCAGCCTAAAACCCCAAACAGCAAGCAATGCAGGTGAAGAAGCACGGTGGCTAGGAAAAACTCCCTAGAAAGGCCGGAACCTAGGAAGAAACCTCGAGAGTAACCAGGCTGTGAGGGGTGGTCAGTCCTCTTCTGGCTGTGCCGGGTGGAGATTATAACGGAACATGGCCAAGATGTTCAAATATGACCAGCAGGGTCAGATAATAATAATCAAAGTGGTTGTAGAGGATGCAAGACGTCAGCACCTCAGGAGTAAATGTCAGTTGGCTTATTAAATGTCAGTGTATCTCTACCACACCTGCTGTCTCTAGAGTTTAAAACTGCAGGTCTGGGACAAGGTAGAACTTCCGGTGAACAGGTCAGGGTTCCATAGAACAGTTGAAACTGGAGCAGCAGCACGACCAGGTGGACTGGGGACAGCAAGGAGTCATCAGGCCAGGTAGTCCTGAGGCATGGTCCTAGGGCTCAGGTCCTCCGAGGGAAATAGAGAAAGAGAGAGAGAGAGAAAGAGAGAGAGAAAAAGAGAGAAAAAGAGAGAGATACTAAAATTCACACAGGACACCGGATAAGACAGGAGAAATACTCCAGATATAACAGACTGACCCTAGCCCCCCGACACATAAACTATTGCAGCATAAATACTGGTGACTGAGACAGGAGGGGTCGGGAGACACTGTGGCCCCGTCCGACGATACCCCCGGACAGGGCCAAACAGGCAGGATATAACCCCACCCAGTTTGCCAAAGCACAGCCCACACACCACTAGAGGGATATCTTCAACCACCAACTTACTATCCTGAGACAAGGCCGAGTATAACCCGAAAACCAATCGCATCAATGTGTAGGAGGAAACACCGTCCAACTGATGACCGAAGTTAGCTTGCAGGCCCCTGGCCCGCCACAAGGAGTCGCTAGAGCACAATGAGACAAGGAAATCTTCCCGGCCAAACCCTTCCCTAACCACGCAGAGACAATTGTGCGCCGCCCCTTGGGGCTCCCGGTCACAGCCAATTGTGACACAGCATGGGATAGAATCCAAGACAGTAGTGGCGCCTCAGCACTTCAATGCAGTGCCTTAGACAGCTGCGCCAAAATCACGCAATATCTACTATAGCTTTGATTGGACTGATCATGTCAACATCATACCTTCAAAATCTTAGCTAGCAAGCTAGACAAGCAGTCATCTTCATGAATCATGTTGACAATCTACTGGCAAATCCTTTTCAATCTTTGTGATATGAAGAGAAATTATAGATAAAACGTATATCAGTGCTCATCGGCCATTGGACATTACACAACAAGTTGGAAATCACAAATTCAACATGAGCGGTTTGGAAGGAATCAGTGGCTAACTGCAAGAGTTGCAAAGTAATCATTATTTTGCTTCCCCTGCTATTCGGTGGAGGGTGTGTGGTCCCAGTCTGGGTTTAAGGGTCTCTTTTCCAAGCTTAAAAGGATAAACATTCACATGTAACACCATGGGCCAGAAAAGGTTGAATACATTGGTCATGCTGTCAATCCGGCGTGACTTCTGCTGCGTTCAAAACAACTGGAAACTCAGAACTGGGAAATCTCATATTTCAGTGAGTTCAAGACAACTGGGAACTCGGAAAAGAACGAGTTCCAACTAGGAAAATACGTTTTGAGCGGTCATCCAATTCGAAATTCCAAGTCAGGAACTCAGACCTCTTTCTAGAGCTCCGACCTCACGTCATGATTCAACATTGTTTTTTTCTGAGCTCTCAGTTGTCTTGAAAGCGCCATACATCCAGAGAACGCCAGACTTTGATGACAAAGTTTCATGACAAAATTTGCAAGCAAGGACCGCCGCGCCACCTTCCTGTTCAATTGAGCACAGCACAACTGTGAGTCTAAAAATGTCTTGTATACTGGTGCATAAATTATGTAATATGCCAGGGAGATATGTGTACTGTAGCTAAGAAAGTAATAATAAGTGTATGTTGTGTAGTAAACTGTTAGTAGCCCATGTGCCTCACCATAATAATTTGGTCCCTTTCCCCTTCATAACTTAGCCTACTGACTTGGTGGTGCACATGTTCAGTTGAAGTCGGAAGTTTACATACACTTAAGTTGGAGTCATTAAAACTTGTTTTTCAACCACTCCACACATTTCTTGTTAACAAACTATAGTTTTGGCAAATCGGTGAGGACATTTACTTCGTGCATGACACAAGTCATTTTTCCAACAATTGTTTATTGATAGATTATTTCACTTATAATTCACTATATCACAATTCCAGTGGGTCAGAAGTTTACATACACTAAGTTGACTGTGCCTTTAAACAGGTTGGAAAATTCCAGAAAATTATGTAATGTCTTTAGAAGCTTCTGATAGGCTAATTGACATCATTTGAGTCAATTGGAGGTGTACCTGTGGATGTATTTCAAGGCCTACCTTCAAACAAAGTGCCTCTTTGCTTGACATCATGGGAAAATCCAAAGAAATCAGCCAAGACCTCAGAAAAACAATTGTAGACCTCCACAAGTCTGGTTCATCCTTGGGAGCAATTTCCAAACGTCTGAAGGTACCACGTTCATCTGTGCAAACAATAGTACGCAAGTATAAACACCATGGGACCATGCAGCCGTCATACCGCTCAGGAAGGAGACGCGTTTGGTCTCCTAGAGATGAACGTACTTTGGTGCGAAAAGTAAACATCAATCCCAGAACAACAGCAAAGGACCTTGTGAAGCTGATGGAAGAAACAGGAAAAAAAGTAGCTATATCTACAGTAAAATGAGTCCTATATCGACATAACCTGAAAGGCCACTCGGCAAGGAAGAAGCCACTGCTCGAAAAACGGCATAAAAAAACCCAGACTATGGTTTGCAACTGCACATGGGGACAAAGATCATACTTTTTGGAGAAATGTCCTCTGGTCTGATGAAACAAAAATAGAACTGTTTGGCCATAATGACCATCGTTATGTTTGGAGGAAAAAGGGGGAGGCTTGCAAGCCGAAGAACACCATCCCAACCGTGAAGCATGGGGGTGGCAGCATCATGTTGTGGGGGTGCTTTGCTGCAAGAGGGACTGGTGCACTTCACAAAATAAATGGCATCATGAGGAAGAAAAAGTATGTGGATATATTGAAGCAACATCTCAAGACATCAGTCAGGAAGTTAAAGCTTGGTCGTAAATGGGTCTTCCAAATGGACAATGACCCAAAGCATGCTTTCAAGTTGTGGCAAAATGGCTTAAGGACAACAAAGTCAAGGTATTGGACAGGCCATCACAAAGCCCTGACCTCAATCCTATGGAAAATTTGTGGGCAGAACTGAAAAAGAGTGTGCGAGCAAGGAGGCCTACAAACCTGACTCAGTTATACCAGCTCTGTCAGGATAAATGGGCCAAAATTCACCCAACTTATTGTGGGAAGCTTGTGGAAGGCTACCCGAAAAGTTTGACCCAAGTTAAACAATTTAAAGGCAATGCTACCAAATACTAATTGAGTGTATGTAAACTTCTGACCCACTGGGAATGTGATGAAAGAAATAAAATCTGAAATAAATAATTATCTCTACTAGTATTCTGACATTTCACATTCTTAAAATAAAGTGGTGATCCTAACTGACCTAAGACAGGGAATTTTTACTTGGATTAAATGTCAGGAATTATAAAAAACTGAGTTTAAATGTATTTGGCTAAGGTGTATGTAAACTTCCGACTTCAACTGTAGCTTAAAGCCTGTTTTAGAGAAATGTCATCATCGAATATTGTAAGAGCTTTCATTGTTTGCTTATATTCCCCCTTTATTTATCCTACAATTCTGACTTGGTGTACAGGGAGAATACAGTAATAACAGACCATGTTCTGAATTCTGTTGCTGTACATTTAAAAAATGCTGAACAAACAGTTATATTGACTACGTCCATCTTAACTTGCTCATTACTGTCTTTATCGAAATTACGGATTGCCTCTTATCCGCTCATCGTTCCCTTATGCCATAGTTTGTACATCTCAATTGTCAGTAGAAACCACATTTGTTTAAGCAAGTCAGCCATGTATTCAGCGCATGTGACAAATAAAGTTTGATTTGATTTGATATCTGCTATGTTTTTTTTAAGGCAGTAAATGAGGCTGAATGAACTGTTTCGCTGCCAGACAAGGCTTCGCTGTTAGTCAGGTGTAGTGGTGGTAAGGATTAATGCCATGGTGGTGAAAAGAAGGCTCTGCTGTTGAGACAGCTTTATGCAGGTCCTAACAGTTTGTGGTCACTGTTTGTCACTGTTATAGTGCAATGTATGTGTTGTTTAGCTTTCCATGCATGCATCAACAATAAAACAATTGGGGAGTTTGCCCCACCAAGATTTACATGCTAAAATCGCCACTAAATATCTACTATGGTATGTACAGTAGATGTACTTCTTATAGGGTACTGTAAGAAGTCTAGTGAAACTGCTGGAGTGTTGAGAATGTTACTAGCTTTTATTAAAATTGGGTAATTACCAGTGATGTATATAAACCCTGGATTTGTCATGCTATGTATTGGCTATTGAGAGGCTTTGAAAACACCGCTCTGCCATATTGGTACTCCCCAGTAGAAGCATTCCTCCATAGGAATGAATGGAATTCTACAGTATTTCAATTAAATGTTTCAAAGATAAAATGACATGTATTTAAGTATTCTGTAGTGGGGACATAGACTTCAGTAATCTCAAAAAAAATATACTTCAGGGAAATAATGGTTTTGTATCTTTAGCTCACATAATATAATTTAAAAGTATGCATTAAGGTGTCTGTAATATGATAAACGTGTCACAAACAAATGTAGTCATTAATATATGCATTTCTATTGCTTCCAAAATACTTTTTACAATGGTGAGGGATGCCTTATTAGTCATCTAGTGTAGCCTATATATAAATCATTGGCGATTACAGTGTCACATGTGAAAACTTGTGCTAATAAGTGAATAGCCATTTTAAAATACCACCTGACCCATTGCATTTAGGCCAATCTGGACTCAATATGTCCCAAAGTAGTCCTAATGATTCTGGGATTTACCCTCAAATAGTTGCAGCTCTATTCTAATGAGGCTATTCAGTATTAAAATATTCTGATAATCTGAGCAAAAATGATCAAATCTTGCCCGAATAAACAGTGAATAAAATACCACAATACTCTTGATGCATAAATTCAACAATCTGAGGTATAATAACTGGAATACAGAGGAAGTTGTACTGATTAGTGAAGCGTTTCTGTGTCAACAGAACAATAGGTCACACAATGCTGTTAAGAGAGACTGCTTACAGGCAGGAAAAATGGCAGGAATGTAAAGTTAATAAGGATTACTGGGGTGCTTGTGACTCCTAAATTCATCCATCTTTGTCCTCTCCTCCCGCTAGAACCATAAAAGTCAGTGTAAAAAAAAAAGTGTACTCATATTTTATGGTCAAATTTTGAGACTGTTTAAACAATGTCACCATTCAGAGCAAAGATATATAATTACTCTCTCCTAACTTTCAATTTAATATTCCTAACTTAACACTTACATCTAAGAAAAACTACACAGTGTAAATAAATGCTTATGTCTTTTTTAGAAAATAAATGCATTCTTTAATAGCTCAATGCGATTCAAAATAATGTAAGCAAATGCTTCTGTCATCTATGTCCAAGTAAACATGTGAATCTCTCTTCAGTTATCACTCTCGCTGTGAGGAGAGGTGTTGGAGGCAGTTCGTGAATCGGCGCGGGGTGTCCCACTCTGAGCCAAAGTGCTGAGTATCTCATTGTCAGACGACAGCGCAGCCAGATGTGCGGCCAATTCGCTCTGCTTTGCCTCAACAAGGTCCTCCCGAACAGACAGCATTATCTCTGCGACGAGTCTTTTGGATGAGTCTATATTAATGATAGACTCCTTGTCTGAGCTGTCCACCGCTCTTAATAAATAAAAAAAATACATTTAATTTGTGCAGCGCTTTTCATAACAGAGTTCTCAAAGCTCTACAAAAATAAAAACATTTAGAATCAAGGCTGTTCAAATATCAACAGTGGGCTAGGTGTTAAAAAGCTTTTCAGATTAGGACTATGAGAAAGACAGTCTTACCTTGGCCTCTGGGACTCTGGAGTTGAGAAGTCTCCCTCGGATGATGATGGACTGGTCGATCGCATTGTCTCAGTTGGGAAATGAAAAGCATCCCTGTAAACTGTGTAAATGTGCATCTTGTTGGGGGGCTGCTCTGGAACCTTCCTAAGGCGTAGCACTGGGCGCCATGGCAGCCTCACCTTTGGCTTTCCCTCTGGAGGAGTAGGGACGAGGCCAGAGACATTGAAGACTGATTTGGAAGAGGTCAGGAGGGATTTGGACAGACTGTCTTCTTCATCTGTGGAGGAAATCCTTTGGGCCTCTTCGTCAATAGGGATATCAGATCCACTGGAGGTAAACTCCAATGAGCTCATGGCATAAAGTGAGGATGATGCAGAGACATCATTTTGCAACTGGGTCAGTTTCAATTCTGTGCCATATGAAACTTCCTTTGAGGTTGAAGTAGGCACACCAATTACGGAGAGAGAGTCAAGGCTTCTCCTGAGGTGAGTAGCATTTTCAATGTCTTCAGGATTCTTCAAAGCATCAGGGTAGGATGACAGACATCTTGTGACAGGCATGCAATTGACTGGGGATGCTGGTTTTGAAGTAATTACCTTCTGAAGATCAAGGTCTTCCTGTGAGGATATTGCACCAGCGCTCCGTCTGAGGAAACCATCCTCATCCAGTAGGTCATCACAGACAGTGTCCATGAGGCCTGACGCAATATATTTTATCTTCAGGGATGACTTCCAGATCCCTGGATATCCCTCAAAAGCTTCAGTTGAGTAAGATGCTACATCATCTAGGTCAGGCTGGAGTCCAGCCACATCAGGAACAAATGGTGTGTTGCTTGCCATGAGAGAGGTTCCCATAGCACCCAAAATATTGCTGACAGCATTGATGGCAGTCTGGCTTGCCCTGGGGGAAATCGCCCTGTTGGGAGAATCTTGTCTAATCATATTGATTATTATAGTCTTGACCTGCTCCAGAACTTTGATGAGTAGGTCTTTGGCAGTAGACTGTAGTTTGGGGGTAAGTGAAATGACATCTACATTGGCATTCATGGTCTCACTGGCTTTCCCGGTCAACTGACAGGCCTGGTCTTTACTGAGTTTTCTGGATACACTTTTCAACATATCCTCAATAATGTCTTTCTCCGAGCAGTCCTCGCTTTTGAGGTTCACCGATCCAAATTGAGGCAAAGAGACAGAACGTCTTACCTCATTCCTCACAGATTGGGCCAGGATTTCTTTGAAAGGTTCTGTGCTCATTTGGTCCAGAACTCCATCCACAAGGGTGACATAAAGGTTAGGGAAAGAGGTGCTTCTGGTGGCCTGGTGAGCTTTCCTTCTAGGGGATGAGTCAAAGACATAACTTACTCTTTTTTCATCAGTATTCTTCTCATCTGGAGATATGAGCGCTGTGTCTTGGATCAAAATTGGCTTTACCTCATGGTCTTCAATCTTTACTGCAGGGACCTGTGATTTGGTGTGGCGTTCATCAGATCCAGACAGGCTGCTCTGAATTGGTCCAGGAACAACAACATTTGATGGACCTTCTTCAGGATCATCATGTAGTAGGGCTAGTGGCTGGTCGTCTAAAATCATTTCACTACACATATCGATGGCATCTTCCACTAAATCATCAGCGATCAACTCAACTTTTGCAGAGGCCATTGATTTCGCTGGGTGCTCGCCTGTTGCCTCAGAGAGCATTCCTTCCATATCTGCTCTGGAAGTAGTACAAGAACATGGAACACTGGCCATCACAGTTGTCTCCATGTCACCCAGAAGACTTCTCACAGCATTGATGGCTGTTCGGCTTACCTTTGGAGATAGAATCAGAATACTTTATCGCCATGAAACAAATGCAGTGGGGTAAAGTACTTAAGTAAAAATACTTTAAAGTACTACTTCAGTAGTTTATTTGGGTATCTGTACTTTACTATTTATGTATTTTTGACAACTTTTACTTTTACTTCACTACATTCCTCGTGAAAATAAAGTACTTTTTACTCCATACATTTTCCCTGTTCCCCAAAAGTACTCATTACACTTTGAATGCTTAGCAGGACAGGCAAATAGTCCAATTCACACACTTATCAAGAGAACATCCCTGGTAGACTCACTAAATACACATGCTTCATTTGTAAATGATGTCTGAGTGTTGAAGTGTGCTCCTGGCTATCTGTAAATTAAAATTACAAAAATATTGTGGTGTCTGGTTTGCTTAATATAAGGAATTTGAAATGATTTATACTTTTACTTTTGATTCTTAGATATATTTAAAACCAAATACTTTTAGACTTTTACTTAAGTAGTATCTTACTGGGTGACTCATTTTTACTTGAGTCATTTTCTATTAATCTATCTTTACTTTTACTCAAATATGACAATTGGGTCCTTTTTCCACCACAAAACAAATGATACTAGGAATTTATCTTTGTGTTGCAAATAGAAGCATCCCCATCAACAATCACATCAACAATCAATCAGATCACCATCAACACAGATAAAACATCAACACAAATACATTAAGAACACCTGCTCTTTCTATGACATATACAGACTAGGTGAATCCAGGTGAAAGCTATGATCCCTTATTGATGTCACCTGTTAATTCCACTTCAAATCAGTGTAGATGAAGGGGAGGAGACAGGTTAAAGAAGAATTTTTAAGCACTGGGACCATTGTGTGTGCCATTTAGATGGTGAATGGGCAAGACAAAACATTTAATTGCCTTTGAACGGGGTATAGTAGTAGGTGCCAGGCACACCGTTTTGTGTCAAGAACTGCAACGCTCTTAGGTTTTTCGCGCTCAACAGTTCCAAGAATAGTCCACAACCCAATGGACATCCAGCCAACTTGACACAACTGTGGGAAGCATTGGAGTCAACATGGGCCAGCATCCCTGTGGAACGCTTTCGACACCCCTCAATATTAGATTAGGAAGGTGTTCCTAATGTTTAGTATACTCAATGTACATGACCTCCCTTGTAGGAAAAGTGTCATGGCATCACACAGCACATATAAATGTTGCATACAACATTACACAGTACATACAACATATTAATATATTGGCTTACTTTTGGGGATAGACATCTCTTGGGAGAACCCTTCTTGATCTTGACAACAAAATTTGTCTTGACCTCCTGGAAAACTTTCTGTATCAGTTGTGCTGCAGCAGATTCTAGTCTGTAGATCTCTTCTTCATCTGTAGGCTCTTCAGCCACGGTGCTAGAGCTTGTTCCTCCGCACTGTCGGGATACTTCCTTCAGCATATCCTGTAGCATTTTCCTCTCAAAGTAATTATCAATTTGAAGGTTCAACAATCCACATTCAGGCATAGAAAGGGTGCGTCTCACCTCATTCTTCACTGATCGGGCCAGTCTGTCTTTGAAGGGTTCTGTGCTGAAGTGGTCCATAACTGCATCCACAACAAGTCCATACAGGTTGGGAAGAGAAGCGCATCTGGTGGCTGCGTTTTCTTTCTTCACCTTGTGCAAGAGAGTAGGCTTTGAAACAACTTCTTCAGTATTGACTGAGGGGACAGAAAGGGCGTTGTCTGTTTCACTGGTGTTACCATTCTCTACTCTTTCTTCTTTGCATTCCACAGTGGTTGTGGTATCCGTCTCCTGGGACGAGGTTGATGCAGCTGCAGAGGCCTCTGAGCTGCTTGTCTTACTGTTGTTTTCTGCAACCTCTGAAGTGTCAGATGAAAACACCATTCCATAACCGGGAGAGTAGGATAAAGATGAGATCACTGGCTCCGAGGGAAGTATTTCCAGAGTCAGGGAAGGAGCTTTTTCTACAAAAGAGATTTGTATGTCACTTCTGATAGCCCTTGAGTTGCTTGGTTGTTCATCTCTTTCACCCTGAAGCTCAGGAAAAGCCAGCTCGAATAGGAGGCTGTCATATGCAGTGCTAATAAGGTCACAGGCGACACCTTCTAGTTTTGAACAGAAATCTGGGCGGTTCACGTTGTCTGCCTTTTTTAATGCAGTCATTGCAGGTGGCTGACTGTTTGATATGCCTGAGGTGCCTTCTTCAGCATCACAGTTTAATGCAAGCTCTTCAATGTTTTCCTCATTTAATAAGTGTCTAATGTCTTCCAAAACATTGCTTACCACATCAATGGCTGTTTGGCTGGCCTTTGCAGAGACAACTCTGAATTGGGTAGGGGAGTCTTCTCGGATCATAACGATAACCTGCTCCTGAACTTCCTCCAGAACGTCAGTGATCAACGTTGTCACATAGGTGTTTATGTCTTCTCCGTTGGCCATCCACTCCTCTGGTTCTGGATCATCTGCTGGAGCATTGGGTTTGATTGTGTTTCCCCCACGGAGTCTGCAGGCAGGTTCATTGCTAGGATTGGCCGCTCGAGAGACGCACTTCAACACATCGTAAGCGATTCTGGCACTCAGAGCCCTTTGTGCCGCTGGTGTAGACCCTGGAATCGTCAGTTTGACCTCATCCCTGATTGACTCCGCCAGCTGCTTCCTGACAAGCTTGGAGCCTAAGTGGTCGAGGATGACAGATTTCAGCTGAGCTCTGTCTGGGATGCTTTGTCCCTCGATGGCTTTGAAAATCCTCAAAACAGGATCTTGGAAACCCTTCAGCGGTGCCAGACCATCCAGGCATGGTCTCCTCTGGAGTGGTGCAAGGCTTGGTCTCCTCTGTAGCATGGCTGGCTTTTCCTTAGATTTCTCTATTAATAACACACACAAAATATTAAAAATGGATTTAATTTAGCATTCACTGGCTATGAACATACTCTGAAAGATATTTCGTAATGAAATGATGGTTCTTTAGTAAGGAAATGTACTTACCTGACAGAGAAACTGTTTTCTTTACAGTTTTGGAGTGAGCAGGTTTGAGAGCAGGCTGAGCAGATGCTATAATACATTAAAAAAAATACAAAATACGCGATGATATACAGCACAACACATTCAACTGCTCCTTGTAGGTTGCATTTGGCATAGTCATTTAAACATTGCTTAACTGTGTGATGAATTCAAATGAAATCTTACCTGGTTTTTCAAATATTTCTTCCAGCAGCTTATTTGGTTTGATAGAGGCCTCTCTCAACTTCTCAAACTCCTGGAGGTTTTTCAATTTCTCTTCCATTATCCTCAACTGAATAGCCTGTTTTTGTTCCATAATGCACATTTTCTGTGAAGAACATAGAGTCCAAAAATAGCAACTTAGCACCCACAAAAGTTGAGGTAAAATGATTTCTTCATTTTCATGATTTATTCAAACTTGAAAATAATTGTGGGTAGTTTTGTGAAGTATAATGAAAGTGTGACATTTGTACCTTTCTGATGCGCTTTTCTTTGGCCTCTTTCATATACTTGGCCTTGTTCACATCGTGCCTCACATCCTTTTCAATGAGTTTCAGCCTGGATCGCTCCTTAGAAACCCAATCCTCTTTAAACTCTCTCTCTTGGTCATACAATGCAGTTTGCAGGCCATATTTCTGTACCCCGTCCCTATCAATACATTAAACAGATGAGTCATGACATTGCCAACACAGAGTAGGCCTATATAACTCTACTTTATTACCTCATGCACTTCTTGCCTACCTGGAACCAATGGTTGACTGCAGATGCTTCAGGTTCTGTGCTCCTTTATTCAGTAAGTACTCCATCATATCTTCCAGGGTAACATCCTTAGGTATATGGCCTTCCTCTTGCAACTGAACCATTCTCAGTATCTGTTCCTTCTTAAATAGGATAAATACAATTTTTGTACATTTTAAACACTTATCTACCTAATAAAATACATGTTACAGTAACATTGTTTTTAGAGTGATGAGTGATCATTTCACATTTTTTCGTGAAAATAACATGTGTGATCTTCACAGAAGTTCACATTTAAGTACACAGTCATACTGTCCACATACCAACTTTTTGCTGTAAGTTTTATGATGGTCAGTCTTGACCGTATCCAGGTAATGTTTGTATGTGTTATACTCCTTTAATGAGCATACAACCTTGAGAAGAGAGAGAATCAAAATGTTTCCTGCTATAATACTCCTGGAGTTAACTATCGGTAAAGCTTAGTCTTCCACTACACTGTTCAGAAACAACAATATTAACTTCAAACTTACGTTGTCCTCTTTAGTGATGAAGTTTCGCTTCTTTAACTTCTCATGCATTTCCTTCTGATGGTAGTATTCATTGAGGTTTGGGTCATGCAAACTGTTGTACGTCGGCCTCATAATGTGACAGTTTGGGTCACTGAGGTTGAAATCAGATGTAGGCTGATACAACTGAAGGAACAAGGATATAAACAAATAAAAATAAACATTCTACTGCACCCTTCTACTGGACCCTTCTTCTATTCTACTGCACCCTTCTACTGGACCCTTCTTCTATTCTACTGGACCCTTCTTCCATTCTACTGCACCATTCTACAGGACCCTTCTTCCATTCTACTGCACCATTCTACTGGACCCTTCTTCCATTCTACTGCACCATTCTACTGGACCCTTCTTCTATTCTACTGGACCCTTCTTCCATTCTACTGCACCATTCTACTGGACCCTTCTTCTATTCTACAGCGCCATTCTACTGGACCCTTCTTCCATGCTACTGCACCATTCTACTGGACCCTTCTTCCATTCTACTGCACCATTCTACGGGACCCTTCTTCTAATCTACTGCACCATTCTACTGGACCCTTCTTCCAATCTACTGAACCATTCTACTGGACCCTTCTTCCATTCTACTGCACCCTTCTACTGGACCCTTCTTCCATTCTACTGGACCCTTCTTCCATTCTACTGCACCATTCTACTGGACCCTTCTTCCATTCTACTGCACCATTCTACTGGACCCTTCTTCCATTCTACTGCACCATTCTATTCTATGCATGTTCTTTTAAAAAATGTTATACTGTATCCTGTTAAATATATGTTCTGCTTACCTTTTTACCCAGGCTGGCTCTGAAAAATGTAAAGGCGACCCCAGGTAGGACCGGAAGCGTTGTCATGGCAGGCAATCTGCTGCTCACTGACGGCTTTGTTTCTATCATGATCTGAGGAGGCTTCCCTTTCAGTGGACGAGTTTGCTTCTCTGGTCGCGAGGGTATCTGACACAGGGGCTTTGAGGTCTTCTCCTGAAAACAGCAACATAGCAATAATGTATTTCTTACAAACTCACCTGTGATAGTTCATCCGACCATTATGACATGGCGGCGAGCCTGATATGTCATCATAGGTTGACGCCCAATGAACTACTGTGGCCATAGCCTGAGTGTCAGTATATTTGTTTTTTATATCAACTCCCTGCCACTCACTGTTATGCCAAATATGATGTTTGGCTTAGCTATGAGAGCAATGAAGTTGACAAGAGCACAAACAGATCTGGGCCCAGGCTATTGTTGCCATAGAGATTCTAATTATGTGACCTGTGTCTGACAAGTAGCGGTGGATGTGTAAAACCACTGGGGAAGCCAAGACAGTAAAAAAGCCATATTACAACCTATGTTGTGATATTTGCTCTTTATACAAAGGCTGGATCTAATCCTGAATGCTGATTGGTTTAAAGCGAATTCCAGCCGGTGTCTATTCCACAAGTTACCACCGGCTAAATCTATGATGTTAAAATGCCTATTTACTCTGTTCCATCTGACTGCGCAATCCACTGTCTCGTCAGTCCAGGCAGGGAAGTTACAAACTTGATCTCCACTGTAAAAAGTATCTAGACATTATTTAACATTTCTTTTAGACTAACATTTAGTTTTCAACAGCAGAGATTTGTATAAACCTTGCTGTCTGTCTCTCCGACATTTGCAACATTGTTTCAATATTCAAATTTGATCTCCAACTGTCCCATAGTAATGAACGTGTAGGGGTCGGGTGTTGGGACGAGAGAGAGGCAGACAGTGTTTCTCAGCCAGTCAAAATCATGAATCAGCTGGCATGATTTTTATGGATATATACAAAGAAATGTCAACTGAAAAAAGGTCAAATGAAACTAAGTGCAGGTAGTTTGCAGTCTTTCCAGCTTCAGTTTGAAGTTATTGTGTTAGCTGTGTTGTTGGCTAGGTCCCAAGAACAGAACAGATGGCGCCGACAGATATGGCAGCTCTGCTTCTAGCTCCTAAGCAACTTTGCAGTATTTTTTTTGTGTGTGTTATTTCTTACATTATTAGCCCAGAAAATGTTTTGTGTTATTAGATGCAGCCGGATATCAGAACGGCGGTACCTCACTTTCCGGAATTGGATCCTTTGTTCATACCCCCCCTGGGCAATTTCACTTATTCCAGAGGTTGCGCCAAAACACTGCCGGCGGAGAAGAGATATTTGTAGTGGACTTCTAGTCCGACTGTGGAGGCGTGCACACCATCCACCACTTCCAAGTATATTACTTACTAATGTTCAGTCTCTGGATAATAAAGTAGACGAGCTCAGGGCGAGGATCTCCTTCCAGAGAGACATCAGGCATTGTGACATAGTCTGTTTCACGGAAACATGGCTCTCTCGGGATATACTGTCCCCGTCCATATAGCCATCTGGGTTCTCAGTACATCACGCAGACAGGAATAAAGAACTCTCCGGGAAGAAGAAAGGCGGGGGTGTATGTTTCATGATTAACCACTCATGGTGTGATTGATATAACATACAGAAACTCAAGTCCTTTTGTTCACCCAACCTAGAATACCTCACAATCCAATGCCGACCGTATTACCTCCCAAGAGAATTTTCTTTGGTTATAGTCACAGCCGTGTATATTCCCCCTCAAGCCGATACCACAACGGCCCTGAAAGAACTACACTTGACTTTATTAAAACTGGAAACCCCATATCCTAAGGCCGCATTTATTGTAGCTGTGGATTTTAACAAAGCAAATGAGGAAAACGTTACTGAAGTTCTCCCAACACATTGACTGTGGTCAATATTCCCCCTCAAGCAGATACCACGACAGCCCTCAAAGAACAACACTGGACTTTATGCAAACTGGAAACCACATATCCTGAGACCACATTTATTGTAGCGGTGGATTTTAACAAAGCAAATTTGAGGAAAACGCTATCGAAGTTCTACCAATACATTGACTGTAGTACTCGCGCTGGTAAAACATTGGACCACTGCTACTCAACTTTTCGAAATGCCGACAAGGCCCTCCCCCGCCCTTCCTTCGGCAAATCTGATCACGACTCCATTTTGGTCCTCCCTTCCTATAGGCAGAAACTCAAAAAGGAAGTACCCGTGCTAAGGTCTATTCAATGCTGGTCTGACCAATCGGAATCCATGCTTCAAGATTCAAACCCACACTTTTAGTTTATGTTTTCATAGGCTACCTAGCTAAAATTTGTGCTGTCCTAACTTCCTCGCATGGGCAACAATGAGCCAGCTATGTTAGCTAGCTAGTTAATGTGAGTCTACTAGGCTACATATTGAACTTCAATCGTCTCAGCGCAGTGGCATGAATTTATGGTTAGATCAGAACTGCCGTTATAATCATTGGCCTGTACAGAGAATTAAGTCAAAACCTCAAGTCCAAATCCCCATCTCCATCCATGGCTTAGGAAAGGGCCAATTTAGCCTCTTTAGGGTAGGGGGCAGTATTTGCACGGCCGGATAAAAAACGTACCCGATTTAATCTGGTTATTACTACTGCCCAGAAACTAGAATATGCATATAATTATTGGCTTTGGATAGAAAACACCCTAACGTTTCTAAAACTGTTTGAATGGTGTCTGTGAGTATAACAGAACTCATATGGCAGGCAAAAACCTGAGAAGATTCCTTACAGGAAGTGGCCTGTCTGACCATTTCTTGGGCTTCTACATTCTCTTTATTGAAAACTGAGGATCTCTGCTGGAACGTGACACTTCCTACGGCTCCCATAGGCTCTCAGAAGGCGGCAAAAAGCTGAATGATGTCTTTGCAGCCCCTGGCTGAAAAACATTAGCGCATTTGGTAAGTGGTTGATCAGAGGACAATGAGACTGAGGCGCGTGCACGAGGCGACACCATGTTTTTATTTTCTCTGTCTTTGAACGTAAACAGCGTTTCCCGGTCGGAATATTTTCGCTTTTCTACGAGAAAAATAGCATAAAAATTGATTTTAAACAGCGGTTGACATGCTTCGAAGTACGGTAATGGAATATTTAGAATTTTTTTGTCACGAAACGCGTCGGGCGCTTCACCCTTCGGATAGTGTCTTGAATGCACAAACAAAACAGAGGATATTTGAACATAACTATGGATTATTTTGAACCAAACCAACATTTGTTATTGAAGTAGAAGTCCTGGGAGTGCATTCTGACGAAGAACAGCAAAGGTAATCCAATTTTTCTTATAGTAAATCTGACTTTGGTGAGGGCTAAACTTGGAGGGTGTCTAAATAGCTAGCCCGTGATGGCTGGGCTATCTACTCAGAATATTGCAAAATGTGCTTTCACCGAAAAGCTATTTTAAAATCGGACATAGCGATTGCATAAAGGAGTTCTGTATCTATAATTCTTAAAATAATTGTTATATTTTTTGTGAACGTTTATCGTGAGTAATTTAGTAAATTCACCGGAAGTTTGCGGTGGGTATGCTAGTTCTGAACGTCAAATGCTAATGTAAAAAGCTGGTTTTTGATATAAATATGAACTTGATTGAACAAAACATGCATGTATTGTATAACATAATGTCCTAGGATTGTCATCTGATGAAGATCATCAAAGGTAAGTGCTGCATTTAGCTGTGGTTTGGGTTTATGTGACATTATATGCTAGCTTGAAAAATGGGTGTCTGATTATTTCTGGCTGGGTACTCTGCTGACATAATCGAATGTTTTGCTTTCGTTGTAAAGCCTTTTTGAAATCGGACAGTGTGGTTAGATTAACGAGAGTCTTGTCTTTAAAATGGTGTAAAATAGTCAAATGTTTGAGAAATTGAAGTAATAGCATTTCTAAGGTATTTGAATAACGCGCCATGGGTTTCCACTGGCTGTTGAGTAGGTGGGACGATTTCGTCCCACCTACCCTAGAGAGGTTAGCAAACTAGCTACTGCAAGACATCAACACAAGAAGACTAGAAATCAACACCTTTTTCTGACAATGATGTTTTGCTCAGGATGTGATTTGATTGGTGTGAAGCCAAATCCACCCTTGGGGGGCATTTTGCTGCACCAGGACAACCCACAGTTGAGCTCAGCTCAATGCTGATTGGCAAAAAAATTAAATCACACAAAAAAATCTGAATCAATCAGATTCAGCCACTTGCGAATTTACAGATAATTATGATAACACAGAGACAAAAGAGAAATTATTTTATATTTTTATTGGTCAAATATTTGGGAAAGCCTGGCTTCCCTTGGCATCTATGAATACACGCCACTGTGTCTGACTGAGTTTGAACTGGAGTCATCTGCATGCCACAAGACTGTGTTAGCCCACTGCTGAGCGAATGCCTAGGCTCTAGCTCAAGATTTAGGCAAGGTTATTCTGTTCACGGAACCACCGCTACACTTCACCCCTCCCTTGACCTCCTCTCACAACACCCCAGCAGCTGATAGACATCAACTGTGCGATCAAGGTCCAATGGCACCAATGAGACTGACTGTGTTTGAACCCAGATCATATCCACGCCACAAGACTGAAGGGGTTAGTTTATGTGGCCCGGGTTACCTCGGTGGGAGGAGTTTGAACTTGGTGAAAAGTGATTGCATTCGTTTTGGAACCTCCTGTGGGTGAGCCTGGTGCCCCGCTCTGGCCGAAGGCGAAGTCGGCTCAAAACAAAAGTGACGTAATTATTAAGCTCATGGAGTGATGAGTAGGATTATGTGTTTTCACATGCAAAAGTGATTGCTTTGATAAAAACGCTTTATCTGCCTTCCCAATGAAAACTAGTTTGAAAATTCAAACATCTATTTTATGCAAAAGAGACTGCAAAAGATCCATAGACTGTCCCAAGGATACCGCCTAGCATCAACCATGAGACTGACTGGGTTTGAACCGAGGTCAATCTGCATGTCACAAGACTGTGTTAGCCCACTGAGTTTAAATCTAGGCATTATTAACTCTGGCAGATAACACAAATTTCAGGCAAGGTTACTCATCACACAAGAATAGTTCACTTTGTAGTCCTTTGTAGCTCAGTTCAGAGCATGGGACTTGTACACTTTGATGGCGGCAATTAGGCTTGATTCACATAGTCCTACAGTTTATGTTCAGACTTCATATTATTGGAGTACACAATTGCCTATTTTACCTTTTCAATTACATAATACTTAGGCTAGACAATTGTTTACAAGTTTAGCAAAATGCAAAGGTGAAAGCAAAAGTGTTTACCTGACTGCTTTTAGAAACGTCGTTCTCCATTGCACAGCATGACAGGAAAGAGAAACATGCCTCTGAACATGATTATTTGTCAATACATTTGCATCATAATGTAGTTAGAATACTGTACCATCTGTGACGCAACGCATTGGCATATCCGAAATTCCATTGATTATATCGCATGTATTGGAGTCAAATTGTTTAATTTCCCCCTTCTAAATCGGTTTGATAAAAAAAAGTAAGTATCAATGTATATAATGAACGACTTAGGCCTATTAATAAAGATATTTTACATGAAAAACTGGGCTATACTTTTCATTGTGTCAAAGCAAATTACTAAAGTTACACCGAATTTACACACAAAAACAAAAAAAGATTTATGATAGCAATGTACCAACTCAAAGCGGTTGGGATTTTACTGAAGAAGCAGACGGGTCGATTTCTGATGGAAGAAACAGATTCCGCATCTAATCATCCAAGTAGTAAAGGGCATTCGAGTCTTTTCGGTGACCAGTATCATTTGGCTCCATTCACCTACGGAGCCGTTACTTTTGCGCCCAACGGGCTTTTCGTTCAGTAGTTCTTAGAAATTGACCTAAAACCATGATAAAATTGTCAATATATTATTTAAATCCTAAACGGTTTCGAACCAGATCGATGAAATTTGAGTTCAAATACATTTTTACCTGACCAGGTTATTAGATGGCTTGCAAAAACAAATTGAGAAAAAAATGTAATGCACTGAAAAAAATGAGCGCGAACCAGACTGAGGCTCCTTACTAGATTGTTCCTGCACTGAGCAATTACCATCTTCAGTGAATATTTGTATAATTTGTCAGCAGATAATCGATGTCTGGATTCTGGGTTCCAAAAATCAATAACAGTAGGCTATACAAACCAGGGAGCCAAATGAACGGCTCTTTCACAGCTGCAATTCGGTTCCCGACGGTCACGAAAAAGAGCCGTTCAGAAAGAGTCGTTCGTTCGCGAACGACCTACCACTACAACAAAGCAAGATGGCTGAAGTTGTGGAGCTCCAGAAACTAAAGGTTGTTAACCCGTTTTAGCTTTGTTTGAAACGTCTAATACCGGTATTATATTTTGTGGAAATTAGGTATTGTATGTTGTTAGCTATCTTTACTTTGTAAATCATGATCTAGCACGCTGGGGATCTTCGGACACAAAGAGTCGTAGCTAGCTAGCAGATGCTAGCGGACAGGACGGAAATAGTCCATGCTTGCTGCACGGTGTAGCTAGCTAACAAGGCATTTTGAGGTTTGAGATATCCACGCGTGTATTGGGTTGGGGTGGCTTTGTTATTCAACGAGGGCCAAAGTTTGCTTTGCAACTGCTGTGAAGTTGGCAACTGACAGCGCATGCGCGACTATAAGTGAATGAATGAATGAAATTGTACAGGATGTGCTTGAGAATAGGCCAAACTTCGCTGTTGGGCAGTAACATTTGAATTGCAAACATTGCCATTTAGTGGGAAATCATCTCAAATGTAATCTAACCATAATCTACACTCATGTCTGACCTCCCACAGCTTGCTGAACTGAAGCACGAGTGTGAAACCAGGGGTCTGGATGTGAAGGGCAACAAAGTGGAACTGATCACACGACTACAGGCTTATCTGGAGGAACATGGTGAGCATGCAATAATGGATGGACTAAATACACATGGGGCCAGGTTCCCATACTCTAATAAAGCCCGGTGCTGTTTCCAATCAATCAAATGTATTTATACAGCCCTTTATACATCAGCTGATATCAAATAACATTTTATTGGTCGCATACCTCGTTTAGCAGATGTTATTGCGGATGTAGCGGAATGCTTGTGTTCCTAGCTCCAACAGTGCAGTAATATCTAACAACACACAAATCTAAAAGTATAAGTGGAATTATGAAATATGGAAATATTAGGATGAGCCATGTTGGAGTTGAGTGTGTGATGTATAGACATTATGGACAGTGTGGATATAACGTAGTATATCTGAAGAATACGTGAATAGAATAGTATATGTACAGCAATAGTTGAATAGCATGGCCTTGACTAGAATACAGGATATACATATGAAATGGGGAAAATGGTATTAAAAATTTATTAAAGTGACCAGTGTTCCATGTCTATGTACATGGGGCATCAGCCTCTAAGGTGCCGGGATGAGTAACCGGGTGATAGCCGACTAGTGACTAAGTTCAGGGCAGGATACTGGGTGGAGGCCGGCTAGTGATGGCTATTTAAGTCTGATTTTCTTGAGCTAGAAGCTGTTTTTCAGTCTCTTGGTCCCAGTTTGGATGCACCTGTACTGACCTCGCCTTCTGGATGAT
The DNA here is from genome assembly GCF_901001165.1 of Salmo trutta. NCBI lineage: Eukaryota > Metazoa > Chordata > Actinopteri > Salmoniformes > Salmonidae > Salmo > Salmo trutta. Next base: position 14,319,598 of record NC_042984.1, on the reverse strand, counting down.
AGCAGGGTGAACCGTCCGTGGCTCATTTGGCTGAGGTCCTTGATTATGTTCTTGGCCTTGCTGTGACACTGGGTGCTGTAGATATCCTGAAGGGCAGGCAGTGTGATATGTTGGGCTGACCGCACCACACTCTGGATAGCCCTGCGGTTGTGGATGGTGCAGTTGCCGTACCGGGCAATGCTACAGCCCGACAAAATGTAGGCAATGATACAGCCTGACAAGATGCTCTCAATGGTGCATTGGTAAAAATGTGATAGTCTTAGGGGCCAAATTTCTTCAACCTCCTGTTGCGCCTTGTTCACCACACCGTCTGTGTGGGTAGACCTTTTCAGATTGTCAGTGGTGTGTATGTTGAAGAACTTTAAGCGTTTCACCTTCTCCACTGCGGCCCCATCAATGTGGATGGGGCCTCAGTGGCGTCTGCTCTCGTGGCGTCTGCTCTCTCCTGACGCCACGATCAGCTCCTTCGTTTTGTTGAGGTTATTTTCTTAGCACCACTCCGCCAAGGCCCTCACCTCCTTCCTGTGGGTTGTCTCGTCATTTTTGGTAATCAGGCTGTTGCCATCTGCAAACTTGATGATTTGAATTGGCCTATGAAAGTGTAACTTGCTGAATTCCAAATCAACTTCTACTAGCCCCCAGCCCTTGACACCCTTTTATATTTAAAAGTTGTGAGCAATATGGTGAAAAGTCTACAAAGTGCTAAGGTGAATCATAAGCCTGATTTTCATTCTAAACAGAGGATGACATGGGCCTAAATGAAGATGATGTTCTGGGAGAAGAGCCAGAGGTAAGCCTGGTTTTAAACCACTATAGCAGCAATGGCACTTCATGTATGGATTAGATGGGTTCCACCGTGTCCAGTATGATTTTGATCATACAGTATAAAGTCACTTTGTACATGCTGCAATTGCTTTCGTGAAATGTCTGCTAGGAAAATATATGTAAAATCGTAGGTGCATTTCTTGACGATGCTCTATGCATTTGAACATGTAGGACCTCACGAAAGAGGATGCCATCACTGAGGATAATGACAAGAAACCCATAGTGTCTGAGGAGTAAGTTTTTCCTTTTATGTGAACACACATTGAAGAGTGACATTTTCTCTCCATTTTCCTGATGATCTGATGTCCCTATTGAAATATGTTAATCATGTGATTTTAATGTGTTTCAGGACGGCTGAAAAGAAAGTGGTAAAAATCACACCCCCAACGTCTGTGGATGAGGTAATATGATGCTTGCTGCACTCTCACTAGTCATGACAAGTCTTCAATGCAATGGTGGTGTGCTAACCTTATAATTATTATTTTTTTTGTCCTGTTTTACCAGAGGGTACAGAAAAGAGCAGAACGCTTCAATGTCCCTGCGTCAGCTGATGGCAAGAAGGCCATACGTGCTGCCCGGTCAGTATCCCACAAATATTCCCAACACTATTGATTGGGTATATCTATTAACCTATATTGACAATTTGCATTGTGTGCCCCCCCAACCCCCCCCCTTTTACGCTTCTGCTACTCTCTGTTTATCATATATGCATAGTCACTAACTATACATTCATGTACATACTATCTCAATTGGGCCGACCAACCAGTGCTCCCGCACATTGGCTAACTGGGCTATCTGCATTGTGTCCCGCCACCCGCCAACCCCTCTTACGCTACGGCTACTCTCTGTTCATCATATATATATATATATATATATAATGCATAGTCACTTTAACCATATCTACGTCAATCAGCCTGACTAACCGGTGTCTGTATGTAGCCTCGCTACTTTTATAGCCTCGTTACTGTATATAGCCTGTCTTTTTACTGTTGTTTTATTTCTTTACTTACCTATTGTTCACCTAATACCTTTTTTGCACTATTAGTTAGAGCCTGTAAGTAAGCATTTCACTGTAAAGTCTACTACACCTGTTGTATTCGGCGCACGTGACAAACTTTGATTTGATTAAATATGCATTGTGTTCAGGTTTGGTTTGCCCGCTACTGCACCTCCAACTTCCACCCCAGGTCAGTGTGAATTTTCCAGTCATTTTCACAGTTCTCATGTGTGGTTTTAATATAACTTTTTTCCCAGAACCATAACCTGCAGTCAGTTTATAAACAAGTGTTGAACAACCTCATTATCACAAGTAATGATAATGTTTTCTCCTGCATTTGCACTCTGGTTTTAATAAGTGTTTCTCTCTATTAAAGGTGTTACTGTGAATAAATCCACTGTGAGTAATCCAAATATGTGACCTCCCCTCATTTAAATAATGTAACCATAAGTGACCCAGAAGATTTAATCAAACATCTATCTCCCTCTGTGTTCTGTGTAGGCGGTCAGCGTTGAACAGCTAAAAAAGCGAGCAGAGCGATTTGGCGGGAACGTTTCTTCAGTTTCCAAGAAGGTGAGCGCCTAGGGATAGGGCAGCTTCTATCCTCCCTGGACAGCTTATTAGGTACACCTATCTAGTACTGCCTTGGACCCCCTTTGCCTCCAGAACAGCCTGAATTGTTCAGGGCTTTCTAAAAAGTGTCAAACATTCCACAGGGATGTTAGTCCATGCTAATGTGATAGCATCACGCAGTTGCTGCAGATTGGACGGAGGTACATTCATGCTGCGGACAGCCTGTTCCATCTCATCCCAAAGATGTTCTATTGGGTTGAGGTCTGGGGACTGTACAGGCCACTCAAGTAAACTGAATTCGCTGTCATGTTCCAGGCAATGTTTTTCCACTCCAAATTGTCCAGTCTTTGTGATCGCGTGCCCACTGAAGCCACTTCTTGTTTTTAGCTGGTAGGAATGGATCCTGGTGTGATCGTCTGCTGCAATAGCCCATCTGTGACAAGGATTGATGAGTTGTGTGTTCCGAGATGCCGTTCTGCGCGGTTATTTGCCAGTTTGTGGCCCGCCTGTTAGCTTGCACGATTCTTGCCATTCTCCTTTGACCTCCTCAACAAGTTGTTTTCACCCACAGGAGTGCCGCTGACCAGATGTTTTTGTTTGCTGCACCATTCTTGGTAAACCCTAGACACCGTCGTGCATGAAAAGCCCAGGAGTGCAGAAGTTTTTCAGATATTGGATCTGGCGCACCTGGCACCGTAGAGTATACCACACTCAAAGTTGCTTAGGTCACTCCTTTTGACAAGTCTAACGTTCTATCGAACAGTAACTGAATGCCTCTGCCTGCTTTAGATAACAAGCCACAGCCACGTAACACACTGTCTGTAGGGGCGATCCATTTTCGTGAATGGGGTGGTGTACCTAATGAACTGTTTAGTGTATGAGACTACAGGGCATCCTGAAAGAAATGCTCAATTGAAACCTTGTGATTATTACACTCCAGCATTTCTGATTAAGCCGCCTCCATGTTACATATTTAAGACCATATGTCAAATCAAATTTTATTGGTCACATACACAGTTAGCAGATGTAATTGTGGGTGTAGCAAAATGCTTGTGTGTTACAGGTTGAGGAAGATGAAAAGCTGAAGAAGCGGAAAGAAAGATTTGGGATCCTCGCTGCTGTTACACCTGACGTTGAGGTATGTTTTCACATTCTGTATTGAATCAACAGGTATTATACAATTTCTTTGATACTTAATACCGTAAAGATTTTTTTTTTTTAATGGTTTAATTTTTTCCCACAGGCAAAGAAACGGAAGCGTTCCGAACGATTTGGAAATGTGGCTGTGTAAATTGTGTTATTTACAGTGATGTTTTATGTTTTTTTTTTTATTTTGTTGCGAACAGAACTGAAATGTACTGTATATAGCTTGTCAATTATCAGTTGCATTACATTTTGTCATTAAAGTCGTTTTCAATTATTTTCTGTGACTCTTTCTATGGGTTTGCTACTTGATTATCATCTAGTTGTACCAAGTGGAGTACACGGCCTGGTAGCAGGGCACCCTTCTCATTGGGTCCCCCAAGATAGAGACCTGAAACAGCATGCTGGACCATGTGCTTACATTGCCAGACCTGTGAGCTGACAAGTCAGGACCTTTCTCACTAATCAGTATCAATATAGGAAGCCAGACAAGTAAAGGGAAGAGTTTGTGCAGCCTGGTCTTGTTGACTAGACGCAACATAGTATATGTAAATTCGGGACCCCCCTCCCCCCAACAAAAATAAAGTAGGTTGGTTGGGAGTATAACGCAAATGTCTAGTATCCTAAAGGTTGAGAGTTCGAATCTCAGACATTAGCATTTTAGCAACTTTGACTACTTACTTTTTAGCTACTTTGCAACTACTTAGCATACTTGCTAACCCTTCCCCTAACCGTAACCATTTTTAGCTAATCTTAACTCTAATTTAACTCCTAAATTTAACCCTTAACCTAGATAAGTCATCTAACGCTAGCCACCAAGATAGAATTCGTACCACATGTTTTTCAAATTCGTACCATGAAATTTGTGATGGACATCCACAAATGAATACATACCATACAAATTTGAGTGACTCGGATTTACATACAGGATAATATGAAACGCTCTGAGACCGGGTTGGTTTGTGAGTATTGGTTCATTCTGCTGCGTAGTAATAAGAATATTAATGGATTTATTTTATATAGCAATTTGTCATAAGAAGAATCTCGGTCGCTTTTAAAATCAAAACAAATATTTTGGATTTATTGAGCCATGTCTTCCACACCTTCAGATGGGCCGTTCAGAAACACTATCTTGAGCGGAGGGAGCAGGCCCCGGAGTTCTTCATAGGGGACATGGTCGTCTGGCGTTCACAGCTCCTCAATTGGTAGGATGAATTATCTACTATTGAAGTGTAGCATTCACCTGGGTGATTATTCCGCGACTGTAAAAGCGACCAGACCACCACACCTACAATAATCCAAAACAGTCCCCAGACGAGGCGATATTCTGCATCCCAGGTCCAAACCGGGAATATGTTATAGATTAACTCACCCTTGTCTGCTGATTGTAGGCCCTTTGCAGTTACTTTTCTGTCAGGCCATGGACACCAGAGACGTTTCGTTTATTTGCCACAGATGTTTAGAACTTATGTTCAGGGACACATGGCATATTTACGCCATCCACACCATTGACGTCAGTTCCTGTGACGTACCACAAGTCAAAAATATTGTCCTTCTCAGTAATGGCGGCTTCGTTCCCTTCTCCTTCTGGAACAAACAACAAATGGTACTTCACCCGAGAACAGATCGAGAATAGCCCGTCTCGTCGTGCGGGGCTTGATCCAGACAAGGAATTATCCTACAGACAGCAAGCCGCGAACCTTCTACAGGACATGGGACAGCGACTCAATGTGTATCTTTTGTCGGGCCGGAGACGATTTGTGCCTGCTAACAGCTAGCTATAGAGATTGATGCCGGTTTGGCGGCATGGCTAGTTGCTGTTTTATATGGATACTGTATTCATGTTAGCCTATTTATTAATCTGTGGTGTGTACAGACTGGCGTAGTTACTAGCTATTTGCAACAAGCAGCCCAGACTTGCTGCTGTGACTCGCGAGTGCCAGGGAATTGCGTTCTATTAGCACAACTAGATAGTTAGCCTAGCCAGTTAGCTGACGTTGTGTGTAGGCCTCTGCGGCCTAGGCATACGCTTCCTGTGGAGAACAAAAGCCGAGCAGGGGCCGTTTGTCAAAGTTATTTATTTATTATAAACGGGGTTCGGGTGTATTAAACACGTTCTTATATTTTGATAAAAGCATTGGTTTTGTTGGCCATAGTGTTAGGGTGATATCAAAGATATGTGGCGCTGTTGTGTGAGCTAAGCTGGCAAGCTTTATCTGCTCTAACGAGTGGCTAGCTAGCTAGTAGGCTAAAAACATCCTGGGGCAAGCGAACGTTAACTGGCGTTAACTAACTACATAATATAAATGGTATTGGTGAGCGGTCCAATGCTGTAATGTGATAAAATGCCCCTGTGTATTAAAGCTAGTTAGTTTCTTATTTCTGATACCATGTCATTGGCTTCTTCGTGGCCATTTGTTAATTACTTCCTTAACTACAACAAACTCTGACCCAGAATGCCAAACTGGTCTCAGAGCATTTCGTATCATTCTGTACGTAAATCCAAGAAGCATAATTTAGTATGATGTTACATTTTGTATGGTATGTATTAATTTGTGAATGTGCATCATCCATTTTGTATATGTTACTAAATACAATTATTAGCAAAACATACAATATGTTACGAATTCTAGCTAGGTGGCTTACATTAGTTAGCTCACTAATGTTAGCTAGACTAGGGTTAAGTTTAGGAGTTAGCTAACCCTTCCCCTAGCCCTTTAACCTAACATAAAAAGTTGTTGAAAAGTTGCTAATTAGCTAAAATGCTGAAGTTGTCCGTGATGAGATTCGAACTCGCAACCTTTGGGTTGCTAGACGTTTGCGTTTTACCTCACCCATCCACCCCAACCATACCAAATGTAACATGCTAAATGTGAAAACTCTGAGACCAGGTTGAGAATGCTGTTCTAGCCAGCTAGTATGTTCTAGCTAGCCAGTTATGTTGTCCTACTATGTACCACCAGTCAACATTAGGAGTAGTTACAGCAGATCACTTAGCTACATCCACAACTAGCTAGTTTAGTTGAAAATAAGTTGGTAGCTGCTGTTACATAACATAACCGTAATTTATCTAAATACACTGAGTTAAATCTCACTGAGATATCATATTATGTTATAATCCTTAACCCTTATGCATCAGGTCCCAGCTAACAATTAATACTGCTATTGTGTATATGCACCGATTCTACATGATCCAGTCCTTCACCAGGTTCCACAGAAATGTAAGTACTTTTGGACACTGACAGCCTCCTTCGCACAATTTTGTGTCTTGTAAAGTTTTAATTAAATCTTATGTGAAATGCATAATGCGTAGCACTAACAAGACACCAGTTTTGATCAAAATGTCCTTTTTTTTTGTTGTTTTACCCCTAGGTCATAGCTCCAGCAACACTGTTCCTGGCTGCAAAGGTTGAGGAACAGCCCCGCAAGTTGGAGCATGTTATCAAGGTGACCCATGCATGCCTTAACCCTCAGGACCCTTCACCAGACGTCCGCAGTGATGTAAGTCTCCATGGTCGGACCACTCCACTTCAAACTCACTATGGCACTTGCAGTGTGATCCTCTGACCACAAACTGGTTGGCTGTAGATCCAGTGTTCTCTACCTTTTTTGGTATTTTTAAAGACCCAAAGTGTGTACTTTTGTGTCATTATGCATGATGGTATTTGCATCATAACTGTTTGACATTGATTTCACCGCTTGCAGGCTGTTGGTGTTATATTTTTTTATGATTAGATATTGCTTTATTTGATACAAGTTCTGGCAAGAAACGGAGCAATAACATTTAATGCAACTTGACTTTAAACTTCTTGATAACATTTGAAGTGGTCTTGATATCTTTTGTGAAAAAGACATAGCCCCAATGCATTCTCTTTCACAGGTTATGAAAGAGGGTGTTGATATTCTCCACACACTCACCATCTTCCTTTCAGACTGGGAGATCTGTAAACAGTTCTGTCCATACCAGGGGTTGGAACCAAAATTCTTTTCCAATTATTTTGTTCTGAACATAACTTTCTTTTTTTTTAGCAAAATAAAGTTCTGACCGGTTTGAACCCCACAAAAAGTGCTGGTTTATATAATTCCTTTCGGGTTCCTTTTTTAACCTGTGAAATCAAGTTTAAAAAAAACAACATTTATCTCATTAAATTACTTCACCAATCAGTGCAGATCGAGCAGGCGAGCTAGTTGTTTACATGCATGATGGACAGACAAGTGTAGCCTATGACCCAAATGCGACTGAAATTTTGCGGGTGTGGAGTGGAGGAGGCTTGAAGCGCTGGGCATCTTGTTATGCATAATCTGAATTAAGTATTATTCTGTGGACCTAAGAGGAGCGGCTTCTATGGAGGAACTTTAAATGTCCTTTTGAGCTAGCTAGCTAGATAACAAGTTGTGTGTGTATGCAGAGCGGCACCACATTTGTAAAACATGTTTTATTATTTTTGTAATTAAATCCATCAAGGTAACTAGGCCTATAGTATCCTTAACTAGCATTGAAAAAATGTATCCATTCTTCTCTAGCCAGTTACAAATCTTTCTCCCTATCTTCTGAATAATGCTTCTAATGTCAGTACCGTATCCTATGCTTCAGAGGGGGAGGGGCAGGTAACCGGCACAGGCAAAGATTTTTAGGTTGCGAACAGACATTGGAATAATTTTCTGAGTGACAGTTAGGGCTTTGTATGGAAGCTTTTTGGGGGGACTAGAAAACAATGCCTGCAACGTAAAATAGTGTTATTAACCGATTCCCATGCTTTTAAAATAATGGTTTTGTTCCGGAACAGTGGATCATTTTCATTCCAGGTTCTGTTTCTGTTCCTTGAAAATGCCGTTATTTTCCGGCTTTTGGTTCTGTTCCCTTAACTGGATCCAACCCCTGGTCCATACTCACTGCTTTGATCTGTAGAAATTTTAAAGCTATTCTGCGCTTTGGGGTTTTCCTTTTTCTCAATCTTACCTTTACCATCATGCTCCTTTAAGTGCTTAAATTGTTATAACAAAGTAAGAAATTGGGTGTTCTGAGGCAGTTGTACCTCCTTGAAGGTAAGACTGCGTAAAGGGAACGCAAGAGGTGTGAGTGAGACATGAGGGGGGAGAGAATGCCTCCTAGTGAGTAATGCCTGTCTCCTGCCTGTCCTCTCAACCTCAGGCTTACCTGCAACAAGCCCAAGACCTGGTCATTCTTGAGAGCATTATACTCCAGACCCTGGGTAAGTTGGGATGGACAAATGAATGGGGTCTTTGATTTCATCCCAAACTAGAGAGATGTGATGCTTGCCTACTGATAATATTAACCTCTTTGTTCTTGTCTACAGCAGTCTTGAGTAGCAGTCCATTCCATTGGAAGGTCACATCTAGTCTTCCATGCTCACTTTATCAGTACTGTCTTGCATTTCGGTTCCCTGCTGTTTTCGTCACTAATGTTACAGAGCAGCACTTTCTTTTACCTTTTCCTCTTGACTTTAAGCCATTCTTAATTGGCTTAACGTAATTGCTGTTCTAGCCAGAACATGGAAGATATGTTGGCTGTAATGTTGGTTGTAATCACATTAGAGATGGTGAATTTAGTACAGTATTGATAGAATTCAGATGGAACAGTAAAATGCCCATTCACCACCTATAACCCTTGTCTCAATGACTGGCTTAAATGTTAATGCTAAACCTCTAATTCTCAACTCACTCATTTACATTTGTCTTATACAGGGCCTGTCATCTGAAGATCTAAAGCAGTGCATTCATTCACTATTTACTGTAGTTTCATAAGACTTTGGTTTTCAGGGAATTATTTTAACGCTCAGTGAGAATACTGAAAATTCAGTAACTATTGAGCTGAACCTATTTTGACTTAACACCCTCAGGTTCCCATAAATCAGGATAGAAGATTCTAGAGTGTTCTTAGAAATTCTGTTGCTCATGAAACCTTTTGTCTCCACTCTACCCCCTTCATTACAGCTTTTGAAATCACCATTGACCACCCACATACTCATGTTGTCAAGTGCACCCAGCTCGTCAGAGGTAAGAATCAACAAACCCCCTTTCTAGGCTACTGGTGAAGTTTGAGAACCCTAGTACTTTTACAAATAACATAAATGGTTTTTACCTATTTAAATGTATTATTTATGAGGATTTTTATTGCATGTATTTAATGCCATTATTTTGAACGCAGCAGGTTTTAATTGTATTTTCTTGTTTCTCGTGTTGTTGTCCCAGCGAGTAAGGATTTGGCCCAGACCTCATACTTCATGGCTACCAACAGGTATGCTGTTCACTCTGTGTTCAACTTTGAGCTTTACATTTTTCAATTCAATACAAATGCAATGCAACATTGTCTAAACTGAAAAAGGAGATGTTCTTATGACCTGTATTAGAATGAAATCACCACCCATTGATGAGATGCACAGTCCTTTTTCATGGTATTCTGGAACTGAATCGGTTTCTTCTCCCCCCCTTTGGATGGTTGATCTGGGACCCAACCTGCTGTGTAGCCTACACCTGACAACATTCTGCCTGCAGTACAGCCCACCCATAGTGGCCTGTGTCTGCATCCACCTGGCTTGCAAGTGGTCCAACTGGGAGATCCCTGTCTCCACAGACGGCAAGCACTGGTGGGAGTATGTGGACAATACTGTCACCCTTGAGCTGCTGGATGGTATGTTTGAATTTCATTTTGCGTGTCTGCAGATGTTGGTTATATCGTAAGGAAGTGAATTGCGGAGCCCCTTGTAATACTTTGTTACCCACAGAGCTCACTCACGACTTCCTACAGATCTTGGAGAAGACACCAAGCCGATTAAAACGCATTCGCAACTGGAAAGTAAGTTGTAGTTTAACATACTTGCACTGATTTTAAATTCTCATAGCTCCATTTCATTCAGGCTGTTTCCATATATTGTTCCTTAACTCAGTGATGTCTTGTCTCTTGTCCCAGGCGGCAGGTCAGACAGTGAAGGGAGGGAAGTCTAAGGTGCCAGAGGACGGGGACCAGACAGATTGTATGATGAGCATGATCTCCATGTCGTCCTCTGAGACCACGCTGGCCAGCCTCTCCAACCCTTCCTCTTCATCTTCTTCCTCATCCATGGCTCCCATACTACTGGAGCTCAAGTCGACCCTGGGCGGTGGCTCCGACCAGCCCAACCACGTCGAGCTGCACGCCCCAGCCAAGGTGTCACTGAGTGAGTACCGGGCCAAGCACGCTGATGTCCTGGCTGCTCAGAAGAGGAAGCTGGAGAACATGGAGGCTAGCGTGAAGAGGGAGTATGCCTCGGCAGCCCAAGCTCTGATAGGCCAACAGCAGAGGAAGGAGAAGTACCACCGTGATCAGCAGCAGTCCAGCTCCCACCATTCCGGCTCAGCCTCCTCTGACTTCAGCAGCCCCTCGCCCATCATCCTCAAGATCCCACTGGAAAAGGAGAGGGGCGAGCGCAGCTCCCTGAAGATGCGCCTCCCTCTGGGGACTGGGGGAGGCGGGGGGCACAGTGGAGGAGGGAACAGAGGAGCCGGAGGAGAACAGGACATCAAAGTGAGAATCCGGGTGCCTGAGAAAGTACGCAGTACAGGCTCGGGAGAGGAGGGGGGCAAGAGTAGGGAGGGCAAGCATCGAGAACGCTCCCACCACCACCATCACCACCACCACCATCATTCATCGTCATCTTTGAGCGGTGCTTCCGTCTCTTCGTCCTCGTCACATAAACACTCAGCCAGTGCTGCTGGAGCTGTAGGAGGAAGTGGTAGCAAAAAGACCCCCAGTGACTCATCTAGAATGAGCTCCTCTTCCTCCGCGTCTCGAAAGAGGACACACTCCACTGAGTCCCAGGGATCCCACCCCTCCAAAGTCTCTAAGTCCTCCAGGAACTCAGCCCACCAGCTACCTGCTCTGTTAGCCGCCTCCAGTGCACACTCCCTGGGGGCGCAAACTGCTGAGATCCTCCCATCCTTGGGTCTCCCCTCCCTCCACCAGGGAAACTTCTCTCACTCCAAGGGGGACAAGACTGACACTAACGGACACAATGCAGGCGGGGGCAGCCAGTCAAATGAGTACCAGGACACATTTGAGATGCTGAACTCTTTACTGAGTGCTCAGGGGGTCCAACCTGCTCAGCCTCCCATGTTTGACTACCGGTCTCAGTACGGGGAGTACAGATACAGCGGAGGGTCGAGGGGGGGCTCTCGACCGCCACCCCTGCCTGCTGAACCTCCACCTCCGCTACCCCCTTTACCCAAATGATCCCTGATGAAGGGGTGAATTACTGACAGTATCTGTAGACACCTCCACATCCTTCCATAAGACATTTGCACTGTGACTTTGGGTCCCTTTTATGTGTTTGAATGAATCATGTTGTGGTTTTCAACTTGACAGCAAAGAAATGTACTTCCAATACATACTTTTCAGTGATGCATGTACAGAAGTTTCTCCCTTGTTACATCATCATATCCAATACATCTGTGGGGCAATAACAGGTGTGAAAGAAAACAAAATCAATTTATTTATAAAAAATGTAAATACTATTTTTGATGTTATTCATTTTTGTATTGTGATATGAACTCGAATCCAATTTCATGGAATGACTGGACCTGATATTTTAAACATGGCTGTTTAAGTCATTTTGAATGCACAGTAGAAGAAACAAACTTGTCTGCTTCACTTCTTAAATTGTGTAAGTCTCGCTAACAATTAGTATTTTTCAGAATGTTTTTAATATACTATTTATTATTAGTGTTGAATGCAATTAGAACATTTTGACAACTGCCTCCCCCGCGCTTTCTGCTGTGTCCTGTTGAACTGAAGGATAGTTGAGTGCTCCTTAAACAAGTCTATTTGAGAATGCATGTCTTCAAAGCCATCGTTTTAAATGTTTTTGTTTAAAAATAGTCATTGAATCAGATTCCCCCCCCCCATTTTGTCTATTGTAGTAAAAAAAAATCCTCTGCATTATTTGCAACACTTTATATATTAATTCTGTAAAATGACAATGTGTGGACAAAATATTTTTACATTTAGTTAAGTTGCAAAAAATACTTGAAATTTAAAGAAACATTAAAGTTTTTCTACTTCATATTCATCTCTAGCACCACCCCAACATAATGTGAAAATGGTGCATTTTTTTGTAGTAAAAAATAGAGGAAGATAAGTGTTTCCAATGAGTATGCAATGCCAACTCATATTTGGTTTAAATCCAATGATGCATATTAGGAAAACGTATCTTTTTTTTTTACTACAAAACATAAATGTGCCATTTTCACATGTTGATTTGGGGTAGATGCTGGACATGACAAATATGAAGTTTACTTTTTTTAAATACATTTTTTCCTTAAGGCTTGTATTTTAGTTTCTAGATTTGAATGTGTTACAGTCATTGTTTTAAATGGTTGTAAAATGTTAGTCATAATACTCAAATAATTACACTAACGTACAGAGTTTATACTACAGTACTTATCTACATATTCCTACACATTTTGATAATGGACTGATTTTTGTCTTAGTGCTTTGAACAGAATTCATAGTGTTGCTTCCACTACTGTTTTAACAATAACTGATGTCTTCACTCGTACATTTTGAATGCAACTGAAATTGTATTTTTGTGATTTTGGTAAGGTGCATAATCTTTTGTCTATATTATTTAGATAATTTGTTTTTCTGGTTTCATGCCAGACCATATGGTTGCTTGTGGCGATCACACCATGTGGTTGCTTGGGGCGATCACACATGCTCAACTGAGGGACTTTAGAGGTTTTAACATAACATCTCCGGTACCACTGTGTCAACCATCACTGTCAACATTTAATGTCAGTGAGAAGGACATGTTCAATTAAGATAATCTTTCCCTTCATGTCCCAGACTTGCTGTTTGTCATGCATATTGGTCAAACTGGTATAGTCTTTCTCCTTAAATCATGTTTAAAATTGTATGATAGTGGAAATGGGCTTGAACTTAGCTCTGACATGTTTCAGACCGTTTAACAGAACTCTCTTTGTCCAATAGATGGGTTAGCTGACAACGTCACAAAAACGATGCACATGCTTCAATGGGGCAGAAGTCTGTGTTGTGATTCTGGATGGCCAGATAGCTAGAACCAATACAAGAGGCTGCCATGTGGGGAATTGTAGGTGGCTCATTTCAGTTAGTTTTCTTGTTCTTGATACCATGTCTTGTTTTTAGGTGTTTTGACTGATGTCACATCTATGCTAATATGGCTAAACTTCACAAGCTAGCTAACCAACAACTGTAACAATGTATTTGAGAGACAAGTGCTCATTGTGCAAATGTATTTATGTTTTCAATAAACATTGGAGACTAAATATAGTTTACATGTCAACAATCTAAGCCAACCCTGTCTGTTTTGCCCCATAGTTGTGCACACATCGCTTTTGCTGCTAAACAACCAACCAATCTATAAGCTGCCAATGGACAATAAATCAGCTGGAAATCATGTAACACAGCTGTGGCATACTGATTTGATGTGGTATTTTTCTATTGATTGGTTTTGTATATAAAGGAAAGAGTTGACATTATGGGAGCTGTTTCCTAGTACTTTAACTGATGCATTATGGGAACAGGTGTACAGTTCTACTGTTTCTACAGTCTGCTCAGTTTCTACAGTACTTGAGCCCAACCATTGATTCTTGTCACTCAGGTAAGCCTTTATGATGATATATGAAGAGAAACACATGGATATGCTTTAAAATGCACTGAATCTTTATCCCAGCAAGATTGTAATCAAACAGATTTTTTATTGTTAAAACTGAGGAAATTGTATTTTGTATTACCAGGAGCATTATGCAGCATTTTGCTTCCATTCTGTGTTTTGTATTATACGATAAGACACACATTGGTACTATATTAAGTTAAGGATCGACTGGGACTGATACATGGATAACTGTATGCAGTCTGTCTTGTGTGAATGCTTGTTGAACATGATGAATGACTACAAAATAAAGCTGATATGAAAATAGAAGGAAGACATGCAACCAAATGCAAAGTCACAGTGCTACTCATCTACTTCATAAACTTTTCCAAGAGTTGTATCAGTCTACCTATTGTCACATCTTGTTAATGTTGTCATGGTACCACAAACTCAGGTCTGGAATAGGAATGTTTGGGCTATCTTTTGTTTAAAATGTATCTAAAAGTCTGCATTGTTTTGTTGTGAACACAGTTATTTTTTTAAATGTGTTTGATATAATCCCATGTCAATAAATGTTTGAAGAAAAAACCATTTCTAAATGTTCTTGTGTATCTAATCATGCAACAAACTTGGTTTTACAGAAATTACACTGAGGGGGGTGCAACTCAATATTAGGAATACGTTCCAAGTGTTTAGTATATTTAGGCAATATGGTCCGAGGGGGTGTGGTGGGTTGTTCTTAGGCTAGATGCATTGAATATCTCCGCTTGCTTAGATGTGGGGTCTCTAACTTGACAGAGAGGTCTTTCAACCAATCGTGTATGTCACACCCACAAGTCTACACCAATCAAAGCTCAAATGGGCCGGCTATCTTCTCAACTCAAAGAGGGTGTGCGGGGGAAAAAGGCGCAGTGTGCTTTCGATAACTGGTTAGGTAACGACACGGTAAACTCCTTGTTGTATCAACCAAAATGCTATTTAGAAGTACTTCTCTTGGTCATTAACTTATTTTGGTTACATCAGAGGGCAACTGTACATTGACAGCAAATAAATAACTATTTTGCTACATAGAGGCTAACGAACGCTAAACAAACATGGCTACTAAAGCTAGCTGGCTAGCAAGCTAACAAAAAGCTACAGTTCGCTGAATTTGCGGAAAAAAAAGGAGGCGGGCCTGTTCCATGTTGCACGTGATTGGGTTTATGCTGGCTCCTCATAAAGGTCCCGAACAGTCATTCTGATTTCCATGTAAATTAGCACTTTGAGGTACAAATATAGCAGCCATAAAAAAAAAATGTTACGGATAGAAATGCTCAATTTAAGTACATTTTTTCCTCATGGCTAACTACCTTAGGCCTAACCCTAAACTAAGGTTAGCAGTGTAGTTAAGGTTAGGTTTAAAATCACGTTTGAATAGAATTTGTAGAAATAGGAAGGGTTTATGACTTTGTGGCTGTGGTAACTAGTCATGACCCTGAGTGGGCGGGGAGCTTATATTCTTGTGCTTGCCTTGACTGACAGCTCTTTGAAACGCCTATGTCAAGAAACTTGGATGCAGTGTTGCAGTAAAATCAATTTCAAGATAATCTGGTAATGCACAAAGCAACTCAAACCACATTTTAAATTGCATTTTATTATACATCTCCCATTTGGCATCTCGTGATATGGTTCACAGCAGCAATGACGTCACAACTCCCGCAGTATAGATATATTAACCACGCCCCTCTGCAAACATGCCTTCTCTGTTTAATTAATTAATTTATTTATTTCACCTTTATTTAACCAGGTAGGCAAGTTGAGAACAAGTTCTCATTTACAATTGCGACCTAGCCAAGATAAAGCAAAGCAGTTCGACAACATACAACAACACAGAGTTACACATGGAGTAAAACAAATATACAGTCAATAATACAGTAGAAAAAGAAGTACAATGTGAGCAAATGAGGTGAGATAAGGGAGGTAAAGGCAAAAAAAAAAGTCCATGGTGGCAAAGTAAATACAATATAGCAAGTAAAACACTGGAATGGTAGATTTGTAGGAGAAGAAAGTGCAAAGTAGAAATAGAGATAATGGGGTGCAAAGGAGCAAAATAAAATAAATAAATACAGTAGGGGAAGAGGTAGTTGTTTGGGCTAAATTATAGATGGGCTATGTACAGGTACAGTGATCTGTGAGCTGCTCTGACAGCTGGTGCTTAAAGCTAGTGAGGGAGATAAGTGTTTCCAGTTTCAGAGATTTTTATAGTTCGTTCCAGTCATTGGCAGCAGAGAACTGGAAAGAGAGACGGCCAAAGGAGGAATTGGCTTTGGGGGTGACCAGAGAGATATACCTGCTGGAGCGCGTGCTACAAGTGGGTGCTGCTATGGTGATCAGTCAGTGGAGATAAGGGGGGACTTTACCTAGCAGGGTCTTGTAGATGACCTGGAGCCAGTGGGTTTGGCGACGATTATGAAGCGAAGGCCAGCCAACGAGAGCGTACAGGTCGCAGTGGTGGGTAGTATATGGGCTTTGGTGACAAAACGGATGGCACTGTGATAGACTGCATCCAGTTTGTTGAGTAGTGTATTGGAGGCTATTTTGTAAATGACATCGCCAAAGTCGAGGATCGGTAGGATGGTCAGTTTTACGAGGGTATGTTTGGCAGCATGAGTGAAGGATGCTTTGTTGCGAAATAGGAAGCCAATTCTTGATTTAACTTTGGATTGGAGATGTTTGGTGTGAGTCTGGAAGGAGAGTTTACAGTCTAACCAGACACCTAGGTATTTGTAGTTGTCCACATATTCTAAGTCAGAACCGTCCAGAGTAGTGATGCAGGACAGGCATCACAGGTGCAGGCAGCGATCAGTTGAAGAGCATGCATTTAGTTTTACTTGTATTTAGGAGCAGTTGGAGGCCACGGAAGGAGAGTTGTATGGCATTGAAGCTCGTCTGGAGGGTTGTTAACACAGTGTCCAAAGAAGGGCCAGAAGTATACAGAATGGGGTCGTCTGCGTAGCGGTGGATCAGAGACTCACCAGCAGAAAGAGCGACATCGTTGATGTATACAGAGAAAAGAGTTGGCCCAAGAATTGAACCCTGTGGCACCCCCATAGAGACTGCCAGAGGTCCGGACAACAGGCCCTCCGATTTGACACACTGAACTCTATCAGAGAAGTAGTTGGTGAACCAGGCGATGCAAGCATTAGAGAAACCAAGGCTATTGAGTCTGCCGATGAGGATGTGGTGATTGACAGAGTCGAAAGCTTTGGCCAGGTCAATGAAAACAGCAGCACAGTATTGTTTCTTATCGATGGCGGTTACGATATCGTTTAGGACCTTGAGCGTGGCTGAGGTGCACCCGTGATGGTTACAAGGCGGTACTTATTTAAATTGGGTAAGGGAATATTATTATGTTACTGTTGGTGTATTAAAATGAGTGTTAGGGTGAGTCACCCTATCCCCTTAATAAACCCGCCTCCTGAATCCAAGAGTTTGACATGGGGAGGGGACCAGTAAGTTTATGATTGTAACTTTATCAATGTACAGGGTTCGCACAAATTGCTTGAGGTGCTTAAAGTACTTGGATTTGGCACTCTGAAATTCAAGTAATAGAATACCTTAAATCAGACATTTTCTCAAGTTGAATTAAAATGAGAGAATAGAAAATGATAAAATATGTTAATCAGAAAAATATTAGAAGTGTATTGGTTTTACGAATACATTTCCAGGCAGACTACAGAGTTTTATTTTCTCATGTGTTTTTCGCTCATTCTACCCACACTGCCACATACACCAAACCCAAACCGTCTGTGCACACACCGCTCGCGTCGCGTGCTCTGCAAAATAAATGTAGAAATCTATGTTATTCAATTATTGCACCCACACTGCTCGTGCGCGTCAACGAGCGTCTCCGTTGCCAAGGGCTAAAATAGAAGTCGTTCCTATTTCTGATGCAGATCGCGCTGCAAGTCCTGCCTCTCCCATCTCCTCATTGGTTTATAGAAGCAGGTACTCACGTGCCATCTTCTCATTGGTTATACCCACGTGGGTGATTGAAAGATGAACTGTGTTGCCAGTCGTTGTGGTAATACTATGAAAGTTTAGATGCTAATCACCATATAAGTTCAAAGATGAAAAAGCCTGGAAGGAGGAGAGATGACTAGAAACGATTCGGTTGACTGTTTTATGTGTGGATTAATTGTCGGAGTAGAGGACCTTGTGCATTTCAGGTAAAATAACAACTCAATGTTTATATCCCAGGTAAATTAACTAGCAACAGCAAGTTAACTAAATAGGACAAATTAGCTAGCAAGTGCAAGCTAACTAGCTAGATTGCCAAATGTGTTATGCTTTTCGACCTTTCCCCAAATGAATGTCATTGGTTCAGAGTTTGTTTTGTATTTTAATCTGCGTGTTGTGATAGTGTAGGAGGACAAAATAAATGTATGCACGATGGCGGTGTGGGTTCAGTGTTAGCCAGGCAGGTACAGAACTGACTGATTAAGCGCCTTCCAAACATCACATTGTTAGCTAAAATTCAGGGCAAATGTAGATTCAATTCTGCCTAGCAGGATATTGATGTTTATGAATGGCTTTGCCACACCCATCCAGCGACGTAGTGGAGGGTAAATAGTGTTTACGCTAGTTTTTTATAATCCTGTGTAGGTCAGTTGGTACAGCAAGGCGCTTGCAATGCCAGGGTTGTGGGTTCGATTTCCACGGGGGACCAGTACTAAAATGTATGCACTCACTACTGTAAGTCACTCTGGATAAGAGCGTCATCTAAATGACTAAAATGTAAATTTGTGAAATGGCGTTTACTCGCCTTTTTTATTTTAATGATCGTTTACCCACATATTATTGCCTTCCCAGTGTTGATCAACGCTCAGAAGGCTTCTTGATCTGATTTCTAATCCCGCCTACCTATGCGAGTAGACCACGACATAGGCCGGGAGGTGAAACAAACTCCTTCAATCCAGACTTTTAGTGTCAAATGGCAGAGAGACGCTGCTGACAGTGGGAATTTTTTTCACATCCCTCAACTCCTGCCGTGACAACAGACATCCCCCAAACAAAACCCCCCTGAATCTTGGAGAACGAGTGTACAACTGGTAAATAGTCGCTGATATTTCAGTCAGATGTCTAGGTAGCTCAAGGGCTGTATCACATCCGGCCGTGATGGGGAGACCCATAGGGCGGCGCGCAATTGGCCCAGCGTCGTCCGGGTTTGGTTGGGGTAGGCCGTCACTGTAAATAAGAATTTGTTCTTAACTGACTTGCATAGTTAAATAAAAAGAGCTCTTGACTGTTAGCTAGCTATACCTAGCTGGCAAGAAGGATGAAGTTAGAAGCCAATGTTGAACGGAGCTTGACCTCAGCAGGAGCAGTTGACTGAAATTAACCCAGCTATAATCAAATGATGGGCTACAATAAATTCTCATAACATAATACCTTTTCTTTAATGTGATTGGTGAGTCAGGCTGGAAAGGAGATACAGATTGAGGAAGCATTGAAGCAAGCAGGGAGAGAGGTTAGTGGTACAGTGGTTCCCAAACTTGGGGTCTGGGACCCATGTGGGGTCCCCTAGAATCTTTAATCTTATCGCACAATAACTTGTTTCTTTTCAACATTTTATAGTCAACTAAGGGCCTTTTTATAGTCAACTAAGGGCGCAGCACCATTGTCAGAATTCACTTTCATGCCATGTGTTGGGCAGCCTGTGGGACCTAACATTTAGTGAAATATAAAGACAATTTAATATTATTATCATGTACACTGAACAAAAATATAAATGCAACCATTTCAAAAATTTGACATAGTTACAGTTCATATAAGGAAACATCATCAGTACTGACTTCACTCATGTCTGTAGTGAAACACGTATTATTGAGTAGAACTTGTAAGGTAGTGATGAGAAAAAAATAACTTACTATTTATTCATGAGGTTGTGGCGATATACTGCCATCTGGTGGCGACTAGAAACACATGCATAATATTACAAATGAATGGTCCTCAAATAAATATTAGTGCTTGAAGTAGCTACAATAGCTACAGTTTGTTTTATCCTGAACATACCTGTGTTGGGCAAACTAGATAGTTATTATACCTGTCTTGCTAGTTAGCGATTAACATTTTTATTGTCAATAAGTTTGCAATGAAAGGCCGTGTCTCTTGCTAACGTTACTTTCCTGAATAACTTAACTATTAGCCGCATGTACAAAGGTCAGATCTGAAACCATGTCCATGTGGCATATTGTCTAGACAGCTGTCATGAGTAGTGCCCTGTGCTTTTCTTGACTGAATTGATTTACTTCTGGTCATTCTGTCCTCCAGCCACTGTCACTGGTTATGCTGATCCACCTATTTTAGTATTTATCTTTTGACTGCTGAAGTTGAGTAAGGCTTGAATTACAGATGAAGTTAATGTCAGACATAGGTCAGGTTTGCCTAAACATCAGATTGTTACCCCATGGATC
This sequence comes from Salmo trutta, assembly GCF_901001165.1. Taxonomy (NCBI): domain Eukaryota; kingdom Metazoa; phylum Chordata; class Actinopteri; order Salmoniformes; family Salmonidae; genus Salmo; species Salmo trutta. The sequence continues at coordinate 14,298,977 of NC_042984.1, read as the reverse complement.
TTCTGTCTGAACGAAGGCAGGCTAAAAAAGACGCAAGAGTCTACAAACCAGAATGGCGAATACAATTATATGTACTCTTATTTTACTGGTTGTCTGTGCTGTTTAGCCTTTTGGCAGTAGGAGGTGGAGATGGGGTATCCACAGGAATACTTTTTGCGGGGTCGGTAGGTTCTGTCACTTGTATTTTCCTGAGGCATTACATGTGATGCACAATATCGTAACAATAGCTGAATGTAACCGAACTTAGTCGACCAAAGCACATTTCATTGCAATCAGCTGGAAGTGTATTGCCAGCTGATTGCATGGGACAATGTTCGGTTAGGTTCGGCCATATTGTGTAAGTGTTTGTCGCGTGCAAAAAACTGATATACAGACCCACATACTGAAGGTCTGGGTGATAACGCTTCCCTGTCGATATTTTGCCTTAGATTACCTCTGACATGGGGACAAATTCAGCGGGCAACGGGTAAAGTAATTTGATATGTTTGTTCAACATTCTGACTTAATGGGTCTGTTCGGGAATTCTGAGCCTACATGTTAGAGACGAGTAAGCATTTCACTCTCGGATTCTAAGGGGGCTTTCACACATGGTTTGGTGAGGTTTTTCCAAACTCTTGTGTAGGCTTGGGCACTATCCATATTTTCATATTGTCATACCATCATTCTCCCATCCCGGAATTTACGGTATTATTGGGCATAGCACACAAGGGGGCGCTAATAACGCAAGAAAAGTCCATTGGGCCTCTTACCAGAATGGTAACCAAATTTAATGCAAACTAATAGCAAAATCAGATGCTGTTAGCGAAATGCTATAGAGCGAAAACGAACATAAACTAATTGCAAAGACGGGCAAATCCAGCTCTTAAAGTTATACAAGCATAGCTAGTAGCTACCGAATGACATTTACATGCGAAAGTGAACAAGAGAAATTTGGCAAATGAACAATATTGTGATGCATGTTTTACTGAAGGAAGAGCATCATGTTTACACAGATAAGAACGGAGGAGAAAAAATAAGGTAGCTGTACACAAAGCATCCAGAGCTCTTTGACTTATGGCAGAAAGCCATGATAAGATGCACTATCTCGGCGAGTCTCTGTTGTGCCGGCGCACATTAGGTGATGAAGTTACCCTTGTATGCAATTCACTACTAAATGTTTGCCATCAGCTACATTACATGGCTAAAAGTATGTGGACATCTGCTCGTCAAGCATCTCATTCCAAAATCATGGGAATTAATATGGAGTTGGTGCTATAACAGCCTCCACTCTTCTGGGAAGGATTTCCACCAGATGTTGGAACATTGCTGCAGGGACTTGCTTCCATTCAGCCACAAGAACATTAGTGAGGTCGGGCACTGATGTTGGGTGATTAGGCCTGGCACGCAGTCTGCATTCCAATTAATCCCAAAGGTGTTCAATGGGGCTGAGGTCAGGGCTCTGTGCAGGCCAGTTAAGTTCTTCCACACTGATCTCTTTAAAAAAAAAAAAAGAAATCTGCATGGACCTTGCTTTGTACACTGGGGCATTGTCATTTTGAAACAGGATAGGGCCTTCCCCGAACTGTTTCCACAAATTTGGAAGCACAGAATTGTCTAGAATGTCATCGTATGCTGTAGCGTTAAGATTCCCCTTGACTGGAACTAAGGGGCCTAGCCCGAACCATGAAAAACAGCCTCAGACCATTATTCCTCCTCCACCAAATGTTACAGTTGGCATTATGCGTTCGAGCAGGTAGCCTTCTCCTGTTATCCGCCAAACCCAGATTTGTCCGCCGGACTCCCAGATGGTGAAGTGTTATTTATCACTCCAGAGAACACGTTTCCACTGCTCCAGAGTTCAATGGCGGCAAGCTTTTACACCACTTCAGCCGACGCTTGGTATTGTGCATGGTGAACTTAGGCTTGTAAGCAGCTGCTCGGTCATGGAAACCCATTTCATGAAGCTCCCGACGAACAGTTCTTGTGCTGACATTGCTTCCAGAGGCAGTTTGGAGCTCTGTAGTGAGTGTTGTCAGCCGAGGACAGATTTTTACAGGCTTAAGCACTTGACGGTCCCGTTCTGTGAGCTTGTGTGACCTACCACTTCGCGGCTGGGTCGTTGTTGCTCTGAGACGTTTCCACTTCACAATAACAGCACCTACAGTCAACCGGGGCAGCTCTAGCAGTGCAGAAATCTGACGAAGTGACTTGTTGGAAAGGTGGCATCCTATGACGGTGCCACGTTTGAGTCACTGTGCTCTTCAGTACAGGCCATTCTACTGTCAATGTTTCCCTATGGAGATTGCATGGCAGTGTGCTCAATTTTTATAAACCTGTCGCAACGGATGTGGCTGAAATAGCCAAAATCACCGACTCTTAATTTATTTTTTAAAATGTTTTAATTTTTTAAATTTAATTTTTAAAATATTTTTATTTATTTTTGTAATTCTTTTAATTACATTTTTTATTATTTTTTTAAAATATTTGTATTTATTTAATAATTATTTTTCAATTTATTTTATATATATTTTTTTAAAATATTTTTAAAGTGTGTCCATATTTTGGCCATGTAGTGTATCCGATGGCAAACATTTAGTAGTGGATTGCATACAAGGGTAACTTCATCACCTCGTGCGCCGCACAACAGAGACTCACCGATAGATATAGAACTCGCTTTCTCCCATTGTGCTGTTTGTTTACAAACACACATGACTGGCTCAACTGTTCTGGGGAACTACGGTAAGCTTCGTCATGTGACCGGTGCAATGAACGCAATCTGCTAACGTGTTGACTGAAGTTATTAACTTAAAGTAGCTACAAATATTCAAATTTTATTTAAAATCTTCAAATAGTCAAACTGTGTGAAAATGCTCTAAAAGAGCCTAAGGTCAGGTCCGTGAACAACACACACAAATCAACTTTACATGTCCCATGTTTACTGTACTTTGGTAGTAAACTGTACCCCTGTATTCTCTGCTTGCCATCACATATTGCCCGAGTGTCAGCCGAGTAACCATACTGACGCTTAACTGTATCGTTGCTGCTTCAGCACCTGGTGCTCACCTAAAGTATGCATTTCCCTTCCAGAACCACTAATGAACAGGATAAGGATCCACGTGTTGCCGTCAAGCTGGGGCCGTTTGGCCCAGACTGCCTTTACCCAAGAGCCCAAGGCCTGTTCCTTCACCCAGCGGCCTTGCTCCCAGCCCCGCCTGGAGGGAGTTCTGCATCAAACACGTCCTGGAGGACAAGAATGCCCCCTACAGACAGTGTAGTTATGTGTCTAACAAGAATGGCAAGCGCTGCCCGAATGCAGCCCCTAAGGTTGAAAATAAAGAATGGTGAGTGAAGCAACTTGGATATAAATGTCTTCTATCCAGCTCTCAAAACAACTACATGTTGTATGTAGGCTTAAATTGGGTAAATCTCTTGAATTCCCTGTCTTAGGTCAGTTAGGATCACCACTTTATTTTAAGAATGTGAAATGTCAGAATAATAGTAGAGAGAATGATTTATTTCAGGTCTTATTTCTTTCATCACAATCCCAGTGGGTCAGAAGTTTACATACACTCAATTAGTATTTGGTAGCATTGCCTTTACATTGTTTAACTTGGGTCAAACGTTTCAGGTAGCCTTCCACAAGCTTCCCACAATAAGTTGGGTGAATTTTGGCCCATTCCTCCTGACAGAGCAGGTGTAACCGAGTCAGGTTTGTAGGCCTCCTTGCTCGCACACGCTTTTTCAGTTCTGCCCACAAAGTTTTTTATAAGATTGAGGTCAGGGCTTTGTGATGGCCACTCTAATACCTTGACTTTGTTGTCCTTAAGCCATTTTGCAACAACTTTGGAAGTATACTTACATTGTCCATTTGGAAGACCCATTTGCGACCAAGCATAAACTTCCTGACTGATGTCTTGAGATGTTGCTTCAATATATCCACATTATTTTTCTTCATGATGCCATCTATTCTGTGAATTGCACCAGTCCCTCCTGCAGCAAAGCACTCCCACGACATGATGCTGCCACCCCCGTGCGTCATGGTTGGGATGGTGTTCTTCGGCTTGCAAGTCTCCCCCTTTTTCCTCCAAACATAACGATGGTCATTATGGCCAAACGGTTCTATTTTTGTTTCATCCCAGAGGATATTTCTCCAAAAAGTATGATCTTTGTCCCCATGTGCAGTTGCAAACTGTAGTCTGGCTTTTTTATGGCGGTTTTGGAGCAGTGGCTTCTTCCTCGCTGAGTGGCTTTTCAGGTTATGTCGATATAGGACTCGTTTTACTGTGGATATAGATACTTTTGTACCTGTCTCCTCCAGCATCTTCACGAGGTCCTTTGCTGTGGTTCTGGGATTGATTTGCACTGCTCGCACCAAAGTACGTTCATCTCTAGGAGACAGAACGCGTCTCTTTCCTGAGTGGTAAGACGGCTGCGTGGTCCCATGGTGTTTATTCTTGCGTACTATTGTTTGTACAAATGAACGTGGTACCTTCAGACGTTTGGAAATCGCTCCCAAGGATGAACCAGACTTGTGGAGGTCTACAATTGTTTTTCTGAGGTCTTGGCTGATTTCTTTGGATTTTCCCATGATGTCAAGCAAAGAAGCAATGAGTTTGAAGGTAGTCCTTGAAATACATCCACAGGTACACCTCCAATTGACTCAAATAATGTCAATTAGCCTATCAGAAGCTTCTAAAGTTATTTTATTTTATTGTAAAAAAAAAAGTGTATAAAGTATTTTCTTTACTGCATTGTTGGTTAAGGGCTTGTAAGTAAGCACTTCACTGTAAGGTTTACACGTGTATTCAGCGCATGTGACATAACGCTTGATTTGATGTCTTGTTTTGAGGTGTTTCGACTGATTTCACTTCAATGCTAATATGGCTAAAATTCGCTAGCTAGCTTACCAACAACTAACAATGTATTTGAGAGACAAGTGCTCATTGTGCAAATGTATATATGTTTTCAATAAACATTTGGAGACTAAATATAGTTTGTTGTTAACAATCTAAGCCAACCCTAACTGTTTTGCCCCAATGTTCCGACAGCATCGGTTTTGTAGCTATATAACCAACCCGTCTATAGCACCGTAAAACCACTCTGCTTGAGCTTCCATGTACAATACAGTGCCAGTCGAGGGCACAGTGTGATATTTTGCTGCAGACTGCACAGATAGTTTGCCAGATTTTGTGATTAACTTGTTAGCAAATGCATGTGAAACCTCTGTTCAAGATGTATTTTGTGTTAAACTTGAAGCTGAAGTTTTTGTTTGAGGATTTTAACCTTTTTTGCCCTGTTATTGTGTGTTCTCTCTACAGGCCCATACAGTGAGATCCAGCCAGTGGTGTATCTTCTACGTGGAGGGGACCCGCTGCTCTAACCATTTTATCCCAATGACACGACACTGCATCTCTCGTATCCATCATAGTATGATCTATGATCCATCGTGTTGATTTTAAAATGTGCATGAATACAATAACTTACATGGACTTATGTAAGTTATTAATGCTCTTTGTGGCAAAACCTACAACATAAGCTTGGATGTTGCCATGTCGACCAGCCAGCCTCGCTACTTCTTGGACATTTGCGCCCTTCAATTTCTTACATGTGATTGAACTGAAGAAGATGCATGCACCTGCATTTTCACACTCCCTCTTATTGCTAACACGGCCTTAATAAAGTCTGGCAGCTTGTTGTAGCTGTGCAGGTCCAAACCAGGGCAACATTAACCTCTTCCTATGGTCTGTTGGTTTTCCCCCATTCTAGCAAAGGGGATAGTCAATTCAGTTGGAAGAAACAAACGCCTCCTTTTCTCCTTAACAAATCATTATAATATCATTATTTCAAGCAGATGCATACATCCAACACTGTTTTTAAATGTGACCTGCTTACAGTACATTCAGAAAGTAATCAGACCCCTTGACTTTTTCCACATTTTGTTACGTTACAGCCTTATTCTAAAATGTATTAAATCGTTTTCTTCCCCTCAATCGATCGGGTTCAAGTCTGGGCTCTGGCTGGGCCACTCAAGGACATTCAGAGACTTGTCCCGAAGCCACTCCTGCGTTGTCTTGGCTGTGTGCTTAGGATTGTTGTCCTGTTGGAAGGTGAACCTTAACCCCAGTCTGAGGTCCGTAGCACTCTGGAGTAGGTTTTCATCAAGGATCTTTCTGTACTTTGCTCCATTCATCTTTCCCTCGATCAGTCCCTGCTGCTGTAAAATACCTTGGTGGTTCCAAACTTCTTCCAATTAAGAATGATTGAGGCCATGGTGTTCTTGGGGACCTTCAATGCTGCAGACATTTTTTGGTACCCTTCCCTAGATCTGTGCCTCGACACAATCCTGTCTCGGAGCTCTACGGACAATTTCTTCGACCTCATGGCTCATGGCTAGGATGTTATATAGACAGGTGTGTGCCTTTCCAAATCATGTCCAATTAATTGAATTTACCACAGGTGGACTCCAATCAAGTTGTAGAAACATCTCAAGGATGATCAATGGAAACAGGATGAACCTGAGCTAATTTTCGAGACTCATAGCAAAGGGTCTGAACACTTATGTAAATAAGGTATTTCTGTATTGTATTTTTTTATACATTTGCATTAATGTCTAAACCTGTTTTCGCTTTGTCACTATGGGGTATTGTGTGTAGATTGATGAGACAACAGTAATTTAATCCACTTTAGAATAAAGCTGTAACGTAACAAAATGTGGGGAAAAGTCAAGGGGTCTGAATACTTTCTGAATGCACTGTATAGTCACCAAGAGTAAGCTGAACATAATGACTGATGTAGCAAGTAATTCAGCTGTTGATTTAGCATGTTTTTCCAAGAATCAATAAACCCTGATTTAATTCAAAGTAAAGCTATTGTAAATGAGGTACAGAGTATCGTTGTACAAAACCAATCAAGCTTGTAAATAATTTGCACCTTCCAGCTTTTCATACAAGTACCCTAATACTGTTATTGTAGTGAGCTTGTGTGAAGTAACGCTGATAATCGCTGCAGAAGTCTAATTCATAGTGTAATTATATTAAGTTTATTGGTATGTGGTAATTGTAGTAACCCTGATAATCTCTGTTATATGGGTTACTAACTGGTAGATGTTTGTTTCTGTTTAACTTCTTATTGCATTTCCATAGATGCATATGGCATTAAAGTCCTATAGACCTAATATCCTAGATCTAATAGTCATGGTCTGTTGGTGTGGTCCACAAAGATGCAATCTAATACTTTATTTAATTAAGTGGTTATCCTTGACCATAAGACATAAGACATCGACAAGGACAGTAACCAGGTGCTGTTTAACATGTGTCTGGGGCTAAAGGATGTTCCGTGTGATCGGCCAGTCTGAGGAGCCTCGCTGCCCCCTGCATCTCTCCCTGCCGCCCCCCATGTACCATCCTGAACAGGAGACAGCCCTGGCCCCAGAGCAGCTAGATGCAGTACTACCCACAGACATGTACCTGAGTGCTGCAGCGTTACAGCCCACGGAGAGCCTGCCGCTAAAGTTCAGCGACGTACGTAAAGTCTGACTCCCACCAAGTTTCCTGCTCTTATGATATATCCATAATATAATGGTTAACCCATGGCTAATATACCCATATTTTTTTTTTACAGATTTTTCACCCCAAAGATACATTTTCACTCCCTAATCAGTGCCCTAATCTAGTCTGGCAGCTTGTAGCTGTTCATATCCTAACCGGGCCAACATTAACCTTTTCCCCCATATTAACAAAGGGGATAGTCAATTCAGTTGGAAGGAATAAACGCCTCTATTCCTCAAATGTTCACCCTCAAAATGTCTAAAATGTTGCATGTTGTTTTGACTCCCATGTTTTAAGTGTTATACACTGGTGGGGAATGCGCATGAGTGCAACTGCACTGAAAATGCAAACCTCTGCTCAAAGCTGCTTCCTGCCTTTGCAACACAGCTGTCTAACCACACTGCCAGCGTTGCATGCCCGAGCGTTGAATAACATGTATGTGTACATTTTATTTTACAATTTCATCCAAACTGCTCGCCTGCATCAATTAGCATCTGCGTAGCCAGGCACTAATATATTACTTAGTTCTATTTTTTTATATTTGTGTGCTGCAAGTCCGGCCTCTCCCATCTCCTCATTGGGTTTTAGGAGCATATACTCGCGTCGGGGATTGAAAGATGAACTGAGGTCCACACTCAAGTCCAGTTGGTGGTGGTAATGCACCTTTAAAGTTGGTTGCCAACTGCTATATAAAGTCCACAGAAGAAGACCGAAGGAGGAGAGATTACTAGAAACTAACTAGGTTTCCCCTTTTTATCTGTCGATTTAATTGTCAGAGTAGAGAACACATGCTTTTTTTGTGACTCAAAAGGGGTCAAATTTCTACGGAGAACAAATGTATGCACTCACTACTGTAAGTCGCTCTGGATAAGAGCGTCTGATAAATGACTAAAATTTTCAAAAAAAATACAAAGATCCAGAAAATAACAACCCAATGTTTTATATTAGCTAGCTAAATATGCATGACCTGTCCTCAAATTAATCTAGTTGGTTCAGAGTTCGTTTTGATATTTCAACCTGCGTGTCCTGATCGCGTCAGGTGTGGATGGACAAAGTCAACATGCACGTGATGGCGCATACCCAGTCTAGTCGGCATGTAAGAATGTGTTAATAAATTAACCATGACCATCTCCAGGATTTGCACATGATTTCTCGCTTGATTTCCTGGGATGCCAGACAAAACCCAATAAAGTTCTGGCTTTTTTTAAAGGCATGAATATAAACTTAAATGATGGGTCTTTGATACCAAAATAGCTTCGAAAATACTTTGATACTAAAATAACACTTTGCTACCACACCTCCTAGAACAGCATTAACAAAGCTTACAGTTTGGTTATACATGCTCACAAAAATCTGCCTTTTACTTCCCCTGTAGCCTATTTAGCTGTATTAATCTACTTTGTTGAGGAATATTAACTTCTTGCAGCATATGTCCTTCCTCCCATCTGTTAATTTCCTGTAGGACACCCCACTACATCCAGGTCCTATGTCCATTCTGACGTGTCACACAGCCTTGGCCCTGGAGGACCAGGCTATCAGGGCCATTGCTGAGGCCCCAAATGACTTCCTGACCGGGGCTGAGCTGGACGCCTCAGGACACGACGACTCGGCTGACATGGAGCTCTGTGAGAGAGATATGGAGTTTATAGAGGACCAGGTGAGATGTCATGTTTAATTCTTGATAATGATTGTGGACCAGTAGCCTTGTGAACCAGCCAGACCTGTCTAAAGCTCACTCTTGTTAAACAGAATGGGGAGCACAGTAATCAGACTGGTCCTACGTGGCTAGTGGACCAGAGCCCTATATAGGTGTTTGTCTTCCATTTTATTATGGTACTCTGCACCAACCCCCTTTAGCTGCAGCACTGTCAAAGCTGTTACTTTATACATTGACATTTTAGTAATTTAGCAGACGCTCTTATCCAGAGCGACTTACAGGAGCAATTAGGGTTGGGTTAAATTCGGAAGACACATTTCAGTTGAATGCATTCAGTTGTACAACTGACTAGGTATCCCCCTTTCCCAAGTAGGGTTAAGTGCCTTGCTGAAGGGCACATCAACAGAATTTTCACCTAGTTGGCTCGGTGATTCGAACCAGGGAGCCTTTGGTTACTGGCCCAACACTCTTAACCGCTAGGCTACCAGCACAACAATAATTGTACATTGTAAAAGTAACAGTACTCCATAGAACAGTACATTGCTCTTAGTCAAATACTGTACAGTGCATTCAGAAAGTTTTCAGACATTTTGACTTTTTCCACAGCCTTATTCTAAAATTGATTAAATAGTTTTTTTTCCCCCTCGATCTACACACTACCTGATAATGGCAAAAACAGATTTTTCATTTTTTTCCCTAATGTATAAAATAAATGGAAATATCACATTGACATAAGTAGACATTTTTATTTTATTTTACCTTTATTTAACTAGGGAAGTCAGTTAAGAACAAATTCTTATTTTCAATGACGGCCTAGGAACAGTGGGTTAACTGCCTTGTTCAGGGGCAGAACGACAGATTTGTACCTTGTCAGCTCGGGGATTCGAACTTACCCAAGTGGTTAGTGGTTAGCCCTGCCGCCCCATAAGTATTCATACCCTTTACTCAGTACTTTGTTGAAGCATCTTTGGCAGCGATTACAGCCTCGAGTCTTGGGTATGTGGCTACAAGCTTGAGACACCTGTATTTGGGGAGATTCTCCTCTGCAGAATCTCAAGCTCTGTTAGGTTGGATGGGGAGTGTCGCTGTACTGCTATTTTCAGGTCTCTCCAGAGATGTTCGATCGGGTTTAAGTCCGAGCTCTGGCTGGGCCACTCAAGGACATTCAGAGACTTGTCCTGAACCCACTCCTGCGTTGTTCTGGCTGTGTGCTTAGGGTCGTTGTCTTGTTAGAAGGTGAACCTTCGCCCCAGTCTGAGGTCCTGAGTCTCCCAGTCCCTGCCTCTGATAAAAAATCTCCACAGCATGATGCTGCCACCACCTTGCTTCACTGTAGGGATGTTGCCAGGTTTCCTCCAGACGTGACGCTTTGCATTCAGGGCAAGAGTTCAATCTTGGTTTCATCAGATAAGAGAATCTTGTTTCTCTGGTCTGATATGGCAGTTGTTGAAGAAAATATTTCAACACCATAGGAACAGACTATGGAAATCTTTCTCGTGGTATGAGAGTCCTTTTGGTGCCATTTGGCAAACTCCAAGCGGGCTGTCGTGTCTTTTACTGAGGAGTGGCATCCATCTGGCCACTCTACCATAAAGGCCTGATTGGTGGAGTGCTGCATAGATGGTTGTCCTTCTGGAAGGGTCTCCCATCTCCACAGGAGAACCCTGGAGCTCTGTCAGTGACCATCAGGTTCTTGGTCACCTCCCTAACTAAGGCCCTTCTCCCCTGATTGCTCAGTTTGGCAAGGCGGCCAGCTCTAGAAGAGTCTTTGGAACCACACACTTCTTCCATTTAACAATGGAGGCCAGTGTGTTCTTGGACCTTCAATGCTGCAGAAATGTTTTGGAACCCTTCCCCAGATCTGTGCCTCGACACAATCCTGTCTCGGAGCTCTACGGACAATTCCTTCGACCTAATGGCTTGGTTTTTGCTCTGACATGCACAGTCAACTGTGGGACCTTAGACAGGTGTGTGCCTTTCCAAATCATGTCCAATCAATTGAATTTACCACAGGTGGACTCCCATCAAGTTGTAGAAACATCAAGGATGATCAATGGAAACAGGATGCATCTAAGCTCAATATCGAGTCTCAAATATTCTGAATACTTATGTAAATAAGGTACACCACCTGTCAAGTTTTAGATCACCTACTCATTCAAGGGTTTTTCTTTATTTTTACTATTTTCTACATTGTAGAATAATTTAAGACATCAAAACTATGAAATAACACATATAAAATCAAGTGTTAAACAAAATCAAAATACATTTTAGATTTCAGTTTCTTCAAATAGTCGCCCTTTGCCTTGATGACAGCTTTGCACACACTTGGCATTCTCTCAACCAGCTTCACCTGGAATGCTTTTCCAACAGTCTTGAAGGAGTTCCCACATATGTGGAGCACTTGTTGGCTGCTTTTCCTTCACTCTGCGCTCCGACTCATCCCAAACCATCTCAATTGGGTTGAGGTCAGGGGGGATTGTGGAGGCCAGGTCACCTGATGCAGCACTCCATCACTCTCCTTCTTGGTCAAATAGCCCTTACACAGCCTGGAGGTGTGTTGGGTCATTGTCCCGTTGGAAAACAAATGATAGTCCAACTAAGCCCAAACCAGATGGGATGGCGTATCGCTGCAGAATGCTGTGGTAGCCATGCTGGTTAAGTGTGCCTTGAATAATAAATCACAGACAGTGTCACCAGCAAACCACCATAACACCACCTCCTCCATGCTTTACGGTGGGAAATAAAAGTGCGGAGATAATCCGTTCACACACACCGCGTCTCACAAAGACACGGCGGTTGGAACCAAAAATCTCCAATTTGGACTCATCAGAACAAAGGACAAATTGAAGCAAATGTCCATTGCTCATGTTTCTTGGCCCAAGCAAGTCTCTTCTAATTGGTGTACTTTAGTAGTGGTTTCTATGCAGCAACTCGACCATGAAGGCCTGACTCAGTCTCCTCTGAACAATTGATGTTGAGATGTCTGTTACTTGAACTCTAAAGCATTTATTTGGGCTGCAATTTCTGAGGCTGGTAAGTCTAATGAACTATCCTCTGCAGCAGAGGTAACTCTGGGTCTTCCATTCCTGTGGCGGTCTAGTTTCATCATAGCGCTTGATGGTTTTTGCGACGGCACTTAAACTTTCAAAAAGTTCTTAATTTTCCGCATTGACTGACTTTCATGTCTTAAAGTAATGATGGACTGTCGTTTCTCTTTGCTTATTTGAGCTGCTGTTGCCATAATATGGACTTGGACTTTTACCAAATAGGGCAGTCTTCTGTATATCCCCCTTACCTTGTCACAACACAACTGATTGGCTCAAACGCATTAAGAAGGAAATAAATTCTACAAATTAACTTTTAACAAGGCACGCCTGTTAATTTAAATACATTCCAGGTGACTACCTCATTAAGCTGGTTGAGAGAATGCTAAGAGTGTTACAGCTTTGCAAAGGCATAGGGTGGCTGTTTGAAGAATCTCAAATATAAAGTATGTTTTGATTTAACACTTTTTTTGGTTACTACAGGATTCGATGTTTAGACGTCTTCACTGTTATTCTACAATGTAGAAAATAGTAAAAATAAACTCTTGAATGAGTAGGTGTTCTAAAACTTGACTGGTAGGGTATCTGTTTTTAATTTTGAATACATTTGCACACATTTCTGAAGTTTTATTTTATTTAAAAAATTTAAAAAAACTTTTGCTTTGTCATTGTGGTATTGATGAGGATTTTTATTTATTTTTTTATCAATTTTCGAATAAGGCTAACAAAATTTGGAAAAGGGGAAAGGGTCTGAATACTTTCCGAATGCACTGTATGTTGAAGAAAATATTTCAACACCATAGGAACAGACTATGGAAGTCTTTGTCTGAACTGCATGTGTTCTTGTTCTCTCCAGATTGTCATGGAGGTGATGGGAGGTGAAGGGGAACCTACAGAAAACTCAACAGAACTGGACCATGTTGCTGCAGACACCTGCAGATGAGAAGATGTTTACCTCAACCTATGTTCTAATGGGTTGAAAAGACTAATAAATCCCACCCATATAAAAAAAAAGACATGTTGAATTCCAGCATCATTGCCTGACCTCACTAATGCTGTTATTTTATCTTTATTTAACTAGGCAAGTCAGTTAACAACAAATTCTTATTTTCAAGACGGCCTACGAACAGTGGTTTAACTGCCTTGTTCGGGGGCAGAACGACAGATTTTTACCTTGTCAGCTCGGGGATTTGATCTTGCAACCTTTCGGTTACTAGTCCAATGCTCTAACCACTAGGCTACCTGCTGCCTCTTGTTGCTGAATGGATCAAGTCCCCACAGCAATGTTCCAACATCTAGTGGAAAGCCTTCAGAGGAGTGGAGGCTGTTATAGCAGCAAAGGGGGGGGACCAACTCCACATTAATGCCGATGATTTTGGAATGAGATGTTCGACGAGCATGTGTCCACCTTGTACCTCTGCACATTGATCTGGTACAGATACTCGCTGTATATAGCTCCACATTGATCTGGTACTGGTACTCCCTGTATATAGCTCCACATTGATCTGGTACTCCCTGTATATAGCTCCACATTGATCTGGTACAGATACTCGCTGTATATAGCTCCACATTGATCTGGTACAGGTACTCCCTGTATATAGCTCCACATTGATCTGGTACTGGTACTCCCTGTATATAGCTCCACATTGATCTGGTACAGCTACTCCCTGTATATAGCTCCACATTGATCTGGTACAGCTACTCCCTGTATATAGCTCCACATTGATCTGGTACTGGTACTTCCAGTATATATCTCCACATAGATCTGGTACTGGTACTCCCTGTATATAGCTCCACATTGATCTGGTACTGGTACTCCCTGTATATAGCTCCACATTGATCTGGCACTGGTTCTCCCTGTATATAACTCCACATTGATCTGGTACTCCCTGTATATAGCTCCACATTGATCTGGTACAGATACTCCCTGTATATAGCTCCACATTGATCTGGTACTGGTACTCCCTGTATATAGCTCCACATTGATCTGGTACAGCTACTCCCTGTATATAGCTCCACATTGATCTGGTACAGCTACTCCCTGTATATAGCTCCACATTGATCTGGTACTGGTACTTCCAGTATATATCTCCACATAGATCTGGTACTCCCTGTATATAGCTCCACATTGATCTGGTACTCCCTGTATATAGCTCCACATTGATCTGGCACTGGTTCTCCCTGTATATAACTCCACATTGATCTGGTACTCCCTGTATATAGCTCCACATTGATCTGGTACAGGTACTCCCTGTATATAGCTCCACATTGATCTGGTACAGATACTCCCTGTATATAGCTCCACATTGATCTGGTACAGATACTCCCTGTATATAGCTCCACATTGATCTGGTACAGGTACTCGCTGTATATACAGTGTATTTAAAAAGTCTACACACCCCTGTTAAAATGGCAGGTTTTTGTGATGTAAAATAATGAGACAAAGATAAATCATGTCAGAACTTTTTCCACCTTTAATGTGACCTATAACGTGAACAATCGAGAAAAAAAAAACTGAAATCTTTGAGGGGGAAAAATAAGAAACTCACAATAGCCTGGTTGCATAAGTGTGCACACCCTTAAACTAATACTTTGTTGAAGCACCTTTTGATTTTATTCCAGCCCTCAGTCTTTTTGGGTAGGAGTCTATAAGCATGGCATATCTTGATGTGGCAATATTTGCCCACTCTTCGTTGCAAAAGCGCTCCAAATCTGTCAGATTGCGAGGACATCTCCTGTGTACAGCCCTCTTCAGATCACCCCAGAGATGTTCAATTGGATTCAGGTCTGGGCTCTGGCTAGGCCATTCCAAAACGTTAATCTTCTTCTAGTGAAGCCATGCTTTCGTGGATTTGGTTGTGTGCTTTGGGTCGTTGTCGTGCTGAAAGGTGAACTTCATCTTCAGCTTTCTAACGGACGCCTGAAGGTTTTGTGCCAAAATTGCCTGGTATTTGGAACTGTTCATAATTCCCTCCACCCTGACATCGCCCCAGTTCCAGCTGAAGAAAAACAGCCCCAAAGCATGATGCTGCCTCCACCATGCTTCACTGTGGGTATGGTGTTCTTAGGGTGATGTGCAGTGTTGTTTTTGCGCCAAACATACCTTTTGGAATTAGGGCCAAAAAGTTCAACCTTGGTTTCATCAGACCATAACACATTTTCCCACATGCTTTTGGGGGACTTGATGTTTGTTTTGCAAACTTCAGCCGGGCTTGGATGTTTTTCATTGTAAGAAAAGGCTTCCGTCTTGCCACCCTACCCCATAGCCCATTCATATGAAGAATACGGGAGATTGTTGTCACATGTAGCACACAGCCAGTACTTGCCAGAAATTCCTGCAGTTCCTTTAATGTTGCTGTAGGCCTCTTGGAAGCCTCCCTGACCAGTTTTCTTCTCGTCTTTTCATACATTTTGGAGGGACGTCCAGTTCTTGGTAATGTCTCTGTGGTGCCATATTTTCTCCACTTGATGACTGTGTTCCATGGTATATGTAATGCGTTGGAAATTCTTTTGTACCCTTCTCCTGACTGATATCTTTCAACAATGAGATCCCTCTGACGCTTTGGAAGCTCTCTGCGGACCATGGCTTTTGCTCTGAGATGCAACTAAGAAAATATCAGGAAAGTCCTACTAGAACAGCTGAACTTTATTTGTGATTAATCAGAGTCACTTTAAATGATGGCAGGTGTGTAATGACTTCTATTTAACATGAGTTTGAATGCGATTGGTTAATTCTGAACACAGCCACATCCCCAGTTATAAGAGGATGTGCACACTTATGCAACCAGGTTATTGTAAGGTTTTTATTTTTCATTTTCCCCCCTTGAAGATTTGGCATTTTAACAGGGGTGTGTAGACTTTTTATATCCACTGTAGCTCCATTCTTGTGTATTTTTATTTTTTTCCTCGTTTCGTTACAAAAATAAATAGCTCTGCGTTGTTGGGAAAGGTTCTGTAAGCAAGCATTTCACTGAGTGGTCTACACCAGTTGTATTCGGTGCATGTAACAAATAAAATGATTTCATTTATCTGAAAGCTTTACATAGGCAGAATCTTTTTTTATTTTTTATACAATAACATATTTTAGATTGAAGGCAGGAAATGACAATAGTAGGCTTGGTGCTAAAATGACTTTCCGGATTAGGACTATAAGAAAGTCAGTCTGTAGAAATGTGTTTTAAGGCCAGTTTTTAAAAGTTCAGATTGGTGGAGCAGCTCTGGTCAGGGAGAGTTCCATAGGTGAGGGGCAAGTGAGCAGAAGGCTCAGTCCCCCAAAGTACATGTCTTGGGGACTTGAAGCAGTGGTGTGTTGCTGGAGTGGCATGTGTGATGTGGCTCATTGATAGAAATAGGTCGCTAATGTAGGTGGGGCGAAATCCATTCAAGGCTTTAAACACTAGGAGGAGAATTTTAAAGTCATTCCTATAGTTGACCGGTAGCCAGTGGAGTTCGGCAAGGATGGGGGTGATGTGGACTATTCTAGAGAAGCCTCTGAAGTGATTTGGATGGAAGGCCCCCGAACAGTGTTGCTGAATCGGGAGACGATCAATGCGTGGATGAGTTTTTCTGCATCGGGCTGGGAAAGCGATAGTTTGAGCTGGGCGATGCTTCTTAGATGGAACAAAAAATATGTTTTTTGCAGATATGTTTTATTTGGGCGTCAAAGGACAGAGAAGGATCAAACTTTACTCCTGGGTTCGAGATGACAGAAGGATGGCTTGACCATCAGTTTTAGTGCAGATGTTTTCAGCACTGGTGACCTGCTTGGGTGTCCCAATAAGCATAGCCTCTGTCTTGCTGCTGTTCAGCTGGAGGAAGTTCTTTCATCCATGCCCTGATGTCATCTAGGCAGCTGCTAGGGCTGAGATGGTGTCCGGATTTGTGTTAATATATAATTGTGTATTGTCAGCGTAGCAGTGGAAGTTGATGTTATACACTGAGTATACCAAACATTAGGAACACCTTCCTAATATTGAGTTGCACCCCCACCCCTTTTGCCCTCAGAACAGCCTCAGTTTGTCGGGCATGGGCTCTATAAGGTGTCGAAAGCATTCCACAGGCATTGTTGACTCCAATGCTTCCGACAGTTGTGTCAATTTGGCTGGATGTCCTTTGGGTGGTGGACCATTCTTGATACACATGGGAAACTATTGAGCGTGTGAAACCCACCAGCGTTGCAGTTCTTGACACAAACTGGTGCGCCTGGCATCTACTACCATACTCCGTTCAAAGGCACTTACATCTTTTGTTTTGCACATTTACCCTCAATGGCACACACACAATCAATGTCTCAATGATTAAAAATCCTTCTTTAACCTGTCTCCTCCCCTTCATTTACACTGATTTTGAAGTGGATTTAACAAGTGACATCAATAAAGGATCATAGCTTTCACCTGGTCAGTCTGTCATGGAAAGAGCAGGTGTTCTTAATGTTTTGTATACTCAGTGAGGATTTGGCTGAGAGGGAGCATGTAGATTAGGAACAGAATAGGCCCCAAAACGGACCCCTGTGGGACACCACGTGTGACTGTAGACTCCTCCGATCTGGACTTTCCAATCGTGATTTATTGCTACCTATTGGAGAGGTAGGTGGAGAAGCAGTTCCGGAGACTGCAATGTGCTCTCTGAGACACCGCAGGAGGATGTCTTGGGCAACGGTGTCAAAAGTAGAACAGATCTAAGAGGATGAGGAGGAGGCTAAGTGACCCAGAATCTGCAGCCATCAGTAGGTTGTTGCTAACTTTCACCAGAGCAGTTTTGGTGCTGTGCAAGGGCCAGAAGCGAGACTGGAAAAATGTGTACAGCTGATTGGAAGACTGATGAGATTGAAGCTGGTTTGCAGCCACTTTCTCCAACACTTTTGAAAGAAAGGGGAGATGGAGCTGTAGTTGGATAGGATGTTTTGGAGAGTGACTGCATTGGTACCTCACTGGTCAGCAGAGACTTGTTGATGAGGATGGTGACAAACTGAAGTAGGCTAGATGAGCAGGTTTTGTGTAGGGATACGGTCAAGGGAGCAAGTTATTGACTATAGTGGTGGATGGAACTTCTGTGAAGTTGCTGAGGAGAGGGGAGGTCTGGGTTGGGGGTTCAGGACAGAGTGGGTGCAGGTCGTCTTAGAGGCCATGATATTTGGAAGAATTTGCTTGTTTACATTTAAACCAAGGCACTCAAGACTGAAAATCAGCAGCAGTATGTGGGTTTAAAATGAAGCAGTCTGTATAAAAAAGCAAGGCCGTGGCTGCTCGCCTTTTCAATGTATTTACAGTGCATTCGGTAAGTATTCAGACCCCTTGACTTTTTCCACATTTTGTTACATTACAGCCTTATTCTAAAATTGATTAAATAAATGTTTTTCCTCATCAATCTACACACAATACCCCATAATGACAAAGCAAAAACAGGATTTTTGAAATGTTTTGAAATGTATTAAAAATGAAAAACATCACATTTACATAAGTATTCAGACCATTTTGCTGTGAGACTTGAAATTAAGCTCCGGTGCATTCTGTTTCCATTGATTATCCTTGATGTTTGTACAACTTTATTGGAGTCCACCTGTGGTAAATATGATTTGGAAAGGCACACAACTGTCTATAAGGTCCCACAATTGTCAGAGCAAAAACCAAGCCGTGAGGTCAATGGAATTGTCCATAGAGCTCCGAGACAGGATTGTGTTGAGGCACATATCTGGGGAAGGGTACCAAAACATTAATGCAACATTAAAGGTCCTCAAGAACACAGTGGCCACCATCATTCTTAAATGGAAGAAACACACCAAGACTTCCTAGAGCTGGCCGCCCGGCCAAACTGAGCAATCGGGGGAGAATGGCCTTGGTTAGGGATGTGACCAAGAACCTGATGGTCACTCTGACAGAGCTCCAGAGTTCTTCTGGGGAGATGGGAGACCCTTCCAGAAGGACAACCATCTCTACAGCACTCCACCAATCAGGCCTTTATGGTAGAGTGGCCAGACAGAACCCACTCCCCAGTAAAAGGCACATGAAAGCATGCTTGGAGTTTGCCAAAAGGCACCTAAAGGACTCTCAGACCTTGAGAAACAAGATTCTGTGGCCTGATGAAACCAAGATTGAACTCTTTGGCCTGAATGCCAAGTGTCACATCTGGAGGAAACCTGGCACCATCCTTACGGGGAAGCGTGGTGGTGGTGGCAGCATGCTGTGTGAATGTTTTTCAGTGGCAGGGACTGAGAGACTAGTCAATATCGAGGGAAAGATGAATGGAGCAAAGTACAGAGAGATCCTTGATGAAAACCTGCTCCAGAGCTCTCAGGACCTCAGACTGGGGTGAAGGTTCACCTTCCAACAGGACAATGACCCTGAGAACACAGCCAAGACAACGCAGGAATGGCATAGGGACAAGTCTCAATGTCCTTGAGTGGCCTAGCCAGAGCCTGGACTTGAACCCGATCTAACATCTCTGGAGAGACCTGAAAATAGCTGTGCAGCGACACTCCCCAGCCAACCTGACAGAGCAAGAGGATCTGCAGAGAAGAATGGGAGAAACTCCCCAAATACAGGTGTGCCAAGCTTGTAGCGTGATACCCAAGAAGACTCGAGGCTGTAATTGCACAGGTATTCCCTGTGGCTCAGTTGGTAGAGCGTGCTGTTTGCAACGCCAGTATGGTGTGTGCAACGCCAGGGTTGTGGGTTCGATTCCCACAGGGGGCCAGTACAATTTTTTTTAATGATATGTATGCATTCACTACTGTAAGTCGCTCTGGATAAGAGCGTCTGCTAAATGACTAAAATGTAAATGTTCTGAATACTTATGTAAATGTGATATTTCAGTTTATTTATTTTTTAATACATTTGAAACATTTCTAAAAACCTGTTTTTGCTTTATGGGGTATTTTGTGTAGATTGAGTTGGGAAAAACAATTTCATCCATTTTAGAATAAGGCTGTAACATATCATTTTGAAAAAGTCAAGGGGTCTGAATACTTTCCAAATATGTATATCCAGGCGGCACTGCCTCATTTTGATGGTAAAGGTCCCCTCTTTGAACCATGTTTCAGATCATGTCAGTCATTGTCTGACAAACTCATACAAAAGAGGAGACTTGTTAAGTATTGGATATTGTAGATTGCAAAACTTGTGGAGGCATTGGTGGAAACTGTTTCATTACATTTTGGTTGGACTGTATTGGCTTGGAGTGGGTGATGTCATTTGCCTGAGGGTCAGTCTGCAGAAATGGCTGGTGTCCTTTATCGTCCAAGTCCGGTGGGCATATTGCACTGCTCTCATTACGAGTGCACACAATAGACTTTGGTTTGTTAATTAGTCTCCTACCACCTCGTCATCTGCATGTTTTCCATAGGAGCCTGTATTGAAAGAGGCTGTTCTTGAGCTCCTTACTCAGGGTTGTTTTAATCTGTGCAAGACTTCTAAGGAATCCTTCTGTATAATCAATGAAGCTTGCTGCCATTTCTGAGTGTTTTGGTCCTGCCTTTGGTCCAGTACATGGTAGATGAGATGAGGATCTAGGAAGATTTAGCTAGGCTGGCATTTGAATTCAGACAATTTGTTAGTTGATTGGTGAGGTTGGAGAAGTAGCCACATATGCTAACTCTTAACGTTAATGATCAAAATAAAAAAGATTCCCGTGATCTTGATAAGCTAACAAAAAAACAAAAGGTTGATTTAAAAACAATGTGCATAAAAAAGTTAATAATAATTTGAAGGAGTAAAACTACTACGGCTGCCTTTAGGCACCATGGCAACCATCAGGCATCCATATCCCAGATGGGGTTGGAAGGTTATTTATATAGGAGCAGTGCTCAGTGACATCACTTTCTGAGGCGGGGGCAACCCCTTAAAGCTGCAATATGTAACTTTTTGGGTAACCTGAGAAAATTCACAAAGAAGTGTAAGTTTTAAAAGTGGTAGATCTGTTCTATGTGTGCTATTTCTATGTTTCCCATTCTTAAGTTTCCTTTTTGTGTATTTTACTTTTGAACACCAGCTTCAAACAGCTGAAAATACAATGTTTTTGTTATGAAGAAGATAGAGGTTCAGATGGTACAATGATCCTCTACGCTATACTTGCTTGTTTTGTCACAAACTAAGGAAAACTATTTGAATTTTAGCAACCAGGAAATGGCGGAGCGATTTCTGCACAGTGCACCTTTAAAACGGGAAGTGATGTCACTGAGCACTGCATCTAATATAAAGGACCTTCCACCCCCACCTGGGATATGGATGCCTGATGAAGACCTAAGGGTTGAAACGTTGTCAATTAAAATCTCATGAACAGCAGTGTGCAGTGTTTTCCTTTTATTTTTCATGAGTTCACCTGTAACTCCAGCAACTGCAAAAAAGTTCCAGGATGTACATACGCTCTTCAGCTTTTCTATTTTGTGTGTGCAACCCATTTACATTTGTACCGCACTTAGGCTGCATTTACACAGGCAGCCCAATTCTGATATTTTTTTCCCTAATTGGTCTTAATTACAATCGGCTATGAAAAAAAAGCTGATGTCAAAAGATCTGATGTGTTTGGTCAAAAGACCAATTAGTGGAAAAAAAGATCAGAAATGGGCTGCCTGTCTAAATGCAGCCTTAATGTACTTTCTGAAAATGCCTGCATCTTTTTTGCCTTTTCCAATTAAAAAAAAATATTCTCCAAAGCATCATCAGTGGAACTTTTGAGACTACAAAGTGACATTAAAAAGTCGTACTTGGCAACATGGAACACAGCCTGTCCTGAAATTGGGGTGGATAATACAATTTAATTTGATGACATCACTTTTCCCTTACCCAGTCTGAGAAGTCAAACGCTGCAAACAAGCCGAGGCAACCTGGGGTGTATTCATTACCTCTTGCACCGGAAACAGTTTACCTTTTAAGAACCGAACGAAACGGACCTGAATTTGTCCAATAGAAACTCTCGTTTTTGTTAACCTTTTTCGTTTGGGGTAAACGGTTTCTGTTGGAAAACGTTTTGCAGCAGACAACGTTTTGCAACAGAATCTGCGTAATGAATACACCCATGCAGACGAAACGACAAAACGGCCCAAGACAAGACAGGGGTGGTCTCTCAATACACCGTCTTATATAAAGGTTATTGTATAAAGTAGCCATTGAGTATATTTGGGCCTATACATTACTGAATGGTCAGTTTTCAGCAGGACCCACCAAACCTACAATTGAGGTGAGTTTGATCACAATGTATCGATTCGACTCGCGAGTGTGTTGTCCACTAGCGGTTCTGGGGGGGCAGGGGGGGCCAGTGCCCCTGTGACAACAATTTTGGACCCCCTTGTGGCCCCCCTAAATGTGGAGTATGAAATAATTTTTACATAACTAATGCCTGCAATGCAGTGAAGAAAACGATATGTCAACAATAACGTCTAATGTAACTGGCCCCTCTAACAGTACAACTGGCCCCAGCTTGGCCCCCCCAGTTAAAATGGTCTAGAACCGCCACTGGTGTTGTCGCACCAATGTGACAAGCGAAATAGGTCAAATAGGCAGTCGTGTTATTGATGTAATGAAATGAGTCTAAATGTCGACAGATTTGTTTTAGCTTTCAGAAAAATAAAACAAAAGAACATGCAAAGCAAAAATCATATGCCGGCAGTCTGTTGAGGTGTCTGTTTCTGTGAGTCCAAGTGAGATCAAATCACATTTGAATGAATTGATCTTGCAATTCAGTTTGGGACAGCATTTCACCTTTGGGTTAACACACCACCTTGACTATGTGAAAACCCTAGACTTCAATTCAGTATGGAATCTAGGCCATTAGACTATTAAGCATTGTTAGTAAAATGTGCTCACTTACACCATGAACAGCAGTGACTAATTCAAGTGTAATGGGTGGTAGAAGTATTCCCTCACCCTGGCTCTAATTGTTTACAGATGTTTTTACATGCCTTTTGTTTCACACACACTACCGTTCAAAAGTTTGTGGTCACTTAGAAATGTCCTTGTTTTTGAAAGAAACAACATTTATCAGAAATACAGTGTAGACATTGGTAATGTTGTAAATGACTATTGTAGCTGGAAACGGCTGATTTTTAATGTAATATCTACATAGTCATACAGAGGCCCATTATCAGCAACCATCACTCCTGTGTTCCAATGGCATGTTGTTAGCTAATCCAAGTTTATCATTTTTAAAAGGCTAATTGATCATTAGAAAACCCTTTTGCAATTTTGTTAGCACAGCTGAAAACTGTTGTCCTGATTTAAATAAGCAATAAAAGAAAGAAAAAGCCATATCTCAGACTGGCCAATAAAAAGAAAAGATTAAGATGGGCAAAATAACACAGACACTATGCAGAGGAACTCTGCCTAGAAGACCAGCATCCCGGAGTGGCATCTTCACTGTTGACGTTGAGACTGGTGTTTTGCGGATACTATTTAATGAAGCTGCCAGTTGAGGACTTGTGAGGCATCTGTTTCTCAACCTAGATACTCAAATGTACTTGTCCTCTTGCTCAGTTGTGCACTGGAGCCTCCCACTCCTCTTTCTATTCTGGTTAGAGCCTGGTTTGCGCTGTTCTGTGAAGGGAGTAGTACACATTTATTACTGGCCATTTTGAGCCTGTAATCACACCCACAAATTCTGATGCTCCAGATACTCAAATAGTCAAAAGAAGGCCAGTTTTATTACTTCTTTAATCAAAAGGGTTTTCTCATGATCAATTCGCTTTTTTAAAACGATAAACTTGGATTAGCTAACACAACGTGCCATTGGAACACAGGAGTGATGGTTGCTGATAATGGGCCTCTGTACACCTATGTAGATATTCAATTAAAAATCAGCCGTTTCCAGCTACATTGTTAATGTTGTAAATGACTAATGTCTACACTGAATTTCTGATCAATTTGATGTTATTTTAATTGACAAAAAATGTGCTTTTCTTTCAAAAACAAGGACATTTCTAAGTGACCCCAAACTTTTGAACAGTAGTGTATGTCTGTGAGACAGTTGCTATATGTCATTGTGTTATAAGATTGGGATTGTTGCATAGATTTTAGAATGATTTACAAACCTGATGAATATTGGATCCATAAAAAAAATGAATTATATACTTCCCTTAATTGCAACAAGACTGTTTTTAAAATGTACAAATCATGTTAAATCTGACATAGTAGCACATGATCAAAATCTGTGTTTATTTGGCCTTTGATCATCAAGCTTCCATGTATCCATTGTGTTCTGAGTCTGACAGAATCATGCTGACACTTGAAAATCATTACAATATCCAAATGCTCACAGAAGACATCAGCCATAACATTTTAGACCAAGACTAGAGGTAGACTTAGTGTTTGACTATTCCTTGGGCTCCTACTCATGGAATAGGCCTAATTTAGTGCTTTAAAAAATATATATATATTTTTTAGATTAGAACCTCTGTAAAGTCAAGGTAATTAATTCCCTAGCGGTCACTATGTTGTTCCTGGTTGTGTTGACTGCTCTAGTGTAGCTAACCTAATTCAGCTTGTCAACCAGCAATTATTAATATCGGGTTCGCTAAGTTAGGGTTGGAGCGAAAATCTACAGGACGGTAGCTCTCCAGGAACAGGGTTGGAGAGCCCTGAATTAGAGTATTGATAACAGTTATGTCTGCACAGGGCTCCATTGTCACGCCCTGACCTGAGAGAGAGGGTTTGTTTCTCTATGTGGTTAGGTCAGGGTGTGGGGTGGGCATTCTATGTTTTATTTTCTATGTTTTGGCCGGGTATGGTTTCCAATCAGAGGCAGGTGTCTATCGTTGTCTCTGATTGGAAGCCATACTTAGGCAGCCCTTTTCCCTCCTTCTGTGTGGGATCTTGTTTTTGAATTGCTGTTAGTAACCTGCAAAACTTTTCGTTCGTTGTGTTTATTGTTTTGTTTTTTGCTGGTTCACCGTTAAATAAAATATGATGAACCCAACCCACGCTGCGCCTTGGTCTACCTTTAACGACGGACGTTACATCCATTCAGACACGCTTCAACAGTGCTGTTATTGAATGCCTTCCACAGATAGGTCACAGTGTCACTAGGCCATAGGAGGCCTACCTTTCTTAAACCTGCTGCTTCCCTTCGGTGCATATGCCTTATCAGCATCCTTTGAAGATGTGCTGGGCAGGGCTACCCCTCTCTAGCCTTGCTGATGCGACTCATGTGACTTTGAGTTAGGTGTCAGCCAGACTAAACCCACTCCCGTCTCGTCTGGTATCAGTTTTTCCTCTAATTCCCTCTGCACCCCCGCCGTCTGCTGCATGCAGGTAGTTACCATGGTTATGCAGCCGTACCAGCCGA
This sequence comes from Salmo trutta, assembly GCF_901001165.1. Classification (NCBI taxonomy): domain Eukaryota; kingdom Metazoa; phylum Chordata; class Actinopteri; order Salmoniformes; family Salmonidae; genus Salmo; species Salmo trutta. Next base: position 14,273,478 of record NC_042984.1, on the reverse strand, counting down.
GGCGCTTCTGGAGCTGCATCACATTGGCATGTACAAATATTCATAAATTACCCCGTGGAGCTGGAATGATATGACAGAGCTCACAGCAGGAGGCAGGACCAAGGTCTCCCCGAGACATCACTACTGTTTCCAAACACACTGCAGATATTTGGATGAAAGAACATTTCTCTCATCTGCATTGTTTTACCCAGCAGCCTTTTTGTTTCTCCTTTTCTTAAAAAAACACAAACCACAGAATCAGAAGAGTTGGTGCCTGTGTGTGTCAGTCAACTGGAATGTTCTGCTAAAGGCAGAACATTATTTAGGGGTCATTAAGAACAGCTTAAACTCTTCCCCTGGTATTTGTCTACTAATATAAACTGTATCAAATAATTTGTTTGGTAGAAAATAACAATAGCCTTTTGGGCTTAGATATAGGCCTATACTGCAACAATTCATTCATCTGTGAGTGTTCCTCAAAGTGTAAAGGACTAAAACTCGTTGAAAATCCACCCTAAAATGGAATCTGCGGTCACACAAACATTGCAGCTGGTTAATAAAACACTACTCCACAAAGCAGCTGTAACAAACATCCAATTCATCGCCTCAACCAGGGGATATATGGCTTGCGATGTAGCGGCTTTAATCAATTCAAGCAAGCCAGGTCAATGGTACACATCCGGTTTGGCCAATGACAGGATAAATGGTTGATCGTGTTTGTGAAATCCTGATCTGAAAGCGCATGAAGTGACAGAAATCAAAACAATTGGTAAAACATGCATGTAAAATGCTATAACTTGTTTGTAGCATGGTCTCCAAAAATCACAGAGTGATGTTACTCTGAGAAATTGTCTGCATTTGTAAAAAAAAAATAAAAAAAAAACTAATGCACTCATGTATTGCCATCCAAAATAGTGCTCCTTTGTGCTTAAAATGGTGCATTATTAGGGTGCTGCCCTTTTTTAAAATCAGTACATCACTCCTACAAGCGGCTTAGTAAAAATCAGTACATCACTCCTACAAGCGGCTTAGTAAAAATCAGTACCTCACTCCTACAAGCGGCTTAGTAAAAATCAGTACATCACTCCTACAAGCGGCTTAGTAAAAATCAGTACATCACTCCTACAAGCGGCTTAGTAAAAATCAGTACCTCACTCCTACAAGCGGCTTAGTAAAAATCCGTACCTCACTCCTACAAGTGGCTTAGTAAAAATCAGTACATCACTCCTACAAGTGGCTTAGTAAAAATCCGTACCTCACTCCTACAAGCGGCTTAGTAAAAATCAGTACATCACTCCTACAAGTGGCTTAGTAAAAATCAGTACCTCACTCCTACAAGCGGCTTAGTAAAAATCAGTACCTCACTCCTACAAGTGGCTTAGTAAGCTTAGGATATGCTTTGTTGCTGGTATGTTTCAAATTCAGGCTCTCCTACTTAAAACCGCTACCATCAATCTGATTTCTCAATGCACTAGAAACACATGAAAATACTTGGACATACCATGGACATTATATATAACTAGCTACCCTCTGGCATCTGTATGATAAATTGTTTTGATAAAGGACAGATGGCTCTTGGTCATCTCAGACAGTCAAAATAAAAGATGTATAGAGTTTCCAGCCATATAGTAAGCTCTTCGTAATGTCAATGGGCTTCAATTATATATATTTTATTCTATGAATAAGTCTTTCTGGGTCTGGTCAGACATGAGAACAAAGGATGTGGATGTTGGGATGTGAGAACATGCTTGGCTTCAGCTGCGATGGTTCTGTGGGCGTCTGTACTGACTGACACGGGCTGCGTCTCAAACGGCACCCTATTCTCAACATAGTGTACTACTTTTGACTAGAGCCCTATTGGCCCTGGTCTAAAGTAGTGCACTATATAGGGAATACAGTGCCGTGTAGGACGCGCCCACGATGCCTGGTGTCCAGATGTTAGCAGCTGGCTGTGTGCCTGCCCACATGTTAATGGTCCCTGCACCTCTCTGGCCCTGAGAACCACCCTGCTCTTCTATAGCCAGGACCACAATCAGTAGGCAAACATTGTGGAATATTGCAGAGGTCCGGGGTTGTGTCCAGTAGGTACAACACAGAAACAAAAAAGTTTTGAGCTGGTGAAACAGTGAGTTATTACCTGAATTTATTCAGTAAGAAAGGCTTCACTCTTAGAAAAAAAGGTTCTGGATAGAACCAAAGGGTCCATTGATCAGAACCTCAGGGTTTCTTCAATTTCGGGTTCTATATAGAACCTTAAGGGTGCCATATACACTGAGTATATAAAACATTAAGAACATGACATAGACTGGCCAGGTGAAAGTTATGATCCTTTTTTGATGTCACTTGTTAAATCCACTTCAGTCAGTGTAGATGAAGGGGAGGAGACAGGTTATAGAAGGATTTTTAAGCCGTGAAACAATTGAGACATTGATTATGTATGTGTGCCATTCAGAGAGTGAATGGGCAAGACAAAAGATATGTGGCTTTGAACGGGGTATGGTAGTACAGTAGGTGCCAGGCGGACTGGTTTGTCAAGAACTGCAACGCTGCCGGGTTTTTCACGCTTAACAGTTTCCTGTGTGTATCAAGAATGGTTCACCACCCAAAGAACATACAGCCAACCTGAACAACTGTGGGAAGCATTGGAGTCAACATGGGCCAGCATCCCTGTGGAATGTTTTCGGGGACACACACACACACACCTTAACTCAAAGTCTAATTTAAAACCCTAATCCCCATTGACAGCAGTGAGGTTCACTTTGCACACCAACCAACCAACCAACCAACCAACCAACTGCTCAACGAGGAAGAAGAATGAGTCAGTCAGATGGACCATCTGTCAATGTATAGCTGTATTTCTTTATTGTGTCAGGGATATATTGATTTGAACGTTGGATGCAGTGTATTTTTGTGCCTTTTTAGTCATACAGGTGCAGGGCAGATAGAACCTTGAGGATTTAGTATTTTTATGGAGAAAGACAGTCTTATAGAATGGACTTGGTTTTCATACTGTTTGTATTGTGCTTAATAAGTCAAATGTCCTGCTATGTCTTCGCACATCTGTAAGCTGCCATGTTGAACAGTGCTCTGTGGTGGTCGGGTCTGTCAGCATGTCACTCCGGTTGTTACTAAGAGGACTCCGGTTGTTACTAAGAGGACTCCGGTTGTTACTAAGAGGAATCCGGTTGTTACTAAGAGGACTCCGGTTGTTACTAAGAGGACTCCGGTTGTTACTAAGAGGAATCCGGTTGTTACTAAGAGGAATCCGGTTGTTACTAAGAGGACTCCGGTTGTTACTAAGAGGACTCCGGTTGTTACTAAGAGGACTCCGGTTGTTACTAAGAGGTCTCCGGTTGTTACTAAGAGGACTCCGGTTGTTACTAAGAGGACTCCGGTTGTTACTAAGAGGACTCCGGTTGTTACTAAGAGGACTCCGGTTGTTACTAAGAGGACTCCGGTTGTTACTAAGAGGAATCCGGTTGTTACTAAGAGGAATCCGGTTGTTACTAAGAGGACTCCGGTTGTTACTAAGAGGACTCCGGTTGTTACTAAGAGGACTCCGGTTGTTACTAAGAGGACTCCGGTTGTTACTAAGAGGACTCCGGTTGTTACTAAGAGGACTCCGGTTGTTACTAAGAGGAATCCGGTTGTTACTAAGAGGACTCCGGTTGTTACTAAGAGGACTCCAGTTGTCATTGTAGTATTTGCAGCTGTATAAAACCTGTCTGTAAAAATAGGCAAGACGTGTTACGAAATGACTGAGTTTAATGTTTAGTGAAATGTAAGAAGAACAATACAATACATTTTTATTGAACATTAATCAAATATTTTTACCTGGAAGAAATGTATTGTTGTTCTGGCTACAGAATAATGTTTTTCTGTGGTGGATCTGGTCTTTTTATGCATTTTAAAGGAATGTCTTTGTATCCGCCACATGAATAGTTAAAATCAGCAATGCAGAAGCTACAGTACATGCCGGGGATATCTCTGGAATGGATAGTACGATTCTAGACTTTATGCTCTTAGCTAAGGATTCGCTGTAGCTTCATGAAAATTACCATAGAGGCCACCATTCCCATTTTATAGCCCCAGCTGTGGACCCACCCTACCCATCTCCCAGTAGAGTGGGTGTGTGGGTGCGTGCACTTGTGCATGATTGTGTGTGTGTGTGCGTTTGTACTTATGCCTACACGCGCACGTGTGTGTGTGTGTCTCCCAGCAGATCACAGAAGCAGCCAGTGTCACATTTCTTATAGGTGGATTAGCTCCACCTCCCATGAAGCTGAGCCTATTACAGGCCATTAAACTGTCTGCCTCTCAATAGGGTTTTTTACCTCAGGAGTCTAATTTAAAACGCTAATCCCCTTTGACAGCGATGAGGCTCGCTTTGCAAACCAACCAACTGCTCAACGAGGAAGAAGAATGTGTCAGTCAGATGGACCATCTGTCAATGTATAGCTGTATTTCTTTATTGTGTCAGGGATATATTGATTTGAACGTTGGATGCAGTGTATTTTTGGGCCTTTTTAGTCATACAGGTGCAGGGCAGATAGAACCTTGAGAATATAGTATTTTTATGGAGAGACAGTCTTATAGAATGGACTTGGTTTTCATACTGTTTGTATTGTGCTTAATAAGTCAAATGTCCTGCTATGTCTTCGCACATCTGTAAGCTGCCATGTTGAACAGTGCTCTGTGGTGGTCGGGTCTGTCAGCATGTCACTAGTGACTCAATCTGAACGTCACAATGTACTGTTACTGCAGTTTACGAGTAAGCACTGATAAATAAAACTATGTTTTGAAATGTGAGATTTTTAGGTACTCTGATTTTACTCTACCTCGATCATAAATCCATTACCTATAGCTTACAGTCGCTAACTCCTATCAGTAACATAACATTAGTATGTGTGACTATGAGCTTTTTTATGTGGAAGATGTTGTCATTCCCTCCCAGGGTACCATGTGACCTGCTCTCAGTCATTCAGGCCATGGAAGCCTATCTGACCCTCTTTGAGGGGACTGGTTCTGTGAATGTTCCATTCATTACATCCATCCCATAGAGATAGATGCCCATGTGGATTAATGACTGACAGAGCAGAGGCATTGACTGAGTCCCAAATGGCATCCTATTCCCTATATAAGGAACTAAAGTAGTTCACAATATAGTGAATAGGGTGCCATTTGGGATGCATAATGGTCTCCAGCCAGATTCATCCACAATTTAAATGACTTTGGATGGAGATGGAAACAGTTTATTCTCACTTCCAACCACTAGGTGGACAGACAGCAGTGTCTCTATTGTTGCCCTGCATTGATTCTGTCTCTTTGATAGCAGGAAGGATGATACACCTCAACCTAGTGCCATTTCAGATGTAGGTGTGGCTGAATTGTTCTCAATACAATATGTGGCAATACAATGATTTTTATCCAATGCCACGGTTGAATCGGCAGAGGTTTAAAAGCTTTTGTCAGAATGTGGCACCACTGGCAAGCTGCTTAGGTTAAATCTAAATTCCAAGAGTGAGAGAGCCTACAAACACTGACATTCAGGAAAGAACCAAAAGGCTTTTTATTTTGCGTTCCGGAAGTCTGAAGTACAGTACATTCAGCTCAGGCCTCTATGTCAAGTCAATTAGGGTCAATGAAGAAAGGATACACCCAACTTTCTATTAGTAATAATATGGGATATTTACTAGAAAATACTAAACAATGAGGCCTACTGGTGTAAGGCATTTATTAAAGCTGTTATTTGAAAGAATCATTAGCTGCTTAATCAATTCACAAATGAATAATGCTATTACAAATCAAACAGAATATTCTAGCTATTAGCTTATGTATTGGTTGTTCATGTGTGGTTATTAATTCACTCTTTGTCTTTCCCTCTGTTGCATATTAATAATAGTCATTAATGGTCTGATTCAGGATAACGTCCTCTTAGCACAGAACTCATGTTCTTTATACAATCAGTTGAATAGCCCTGGCTGGATATCTCCATTACTAAACAAACCAACTAGCCAGACTGTTGGATATCCTCTCTGGGTCCACGCTTTTGTCTGTTACATAGTGGGGTTTCTTTGGAAACATAACACCCTTTCTTTTCCTTCTTTCTCGCTCCTTTATGGCCTTGCCTGACCAGCAGCTGCAGGGTTAATGTTCAGCAGAAGCAGTAGTTGGAGGAGGGGAGAAGAGGAGGAGAGAAGTGGGGGCAAGTCTACAGTTATTGTAGTAGGCAGGGTCTATTGGGGCAGGAAGCCTGCCTCCTCACTCGCCCTGGAACAATGGGAGATATGGCAGCCACTGCAGGCAGACGGCACAGCACAGGGCAGCCAGAGAGAGATGCACACAATTCACATGCTCGAGGACGGGCCTTTTTCTATCAGTAGTTTAGAGGAAACAGTTCCTTATTAGAGGAGAGGGCATCACCTTGTGGATAAATCCTTTCGTCAACTGGAAAAGACTTACATTGTGGGGCTTTTTTAACGACTGATTTTCTTTAGACTGGGGCTCTCTTGGATGCTTTGAGCGGATGCTAGGATATGAAGCAAGGTGAGACTGGCATTTTAGGACAAGCAGATCTGAACATATAGTGAACCGTTTTTATTGTTAGGACTAACAATGTAGTCTAGACTATTTGTCCCTTTTGTGCCGTTATGGCTGTGTTTAGATTTCATTGATTGTGTAGATATGAGATGTAGAGTTGATGTGACAGGTGAGGTGACAGAACCACACCATATGACGTATTAGCTGTGGAGACTGAGAGGACAGATGAACCTGGGAAGCAGAGATCAGATGCCCACAGGCATATGTAACCTCTATGTTATTATGAAACACATTTGACACTGTTGTTGTAGCATCAGTGGACAATTTTTGGAGCAACGCTAAGCACTCAGAACCATGTTTAGTAATTTCATTGTTCAACCCAACATGGATGCATTTGATTGGGGTTGATTTAGTTTGTTCTATAGATCATAGGAGAGGGGCATGTGTACACATGTGGTTTGCTGTTTAATGTGCCCAATTATGACAAAGCCTCCCCAGTCTCGCCGTATCGGGACTGGCAGTCTGATAATGCAGTTCCTGTAGGGAGGACGGAGGGTGGGGTTGCCTGGCAAATATTTGGAAATATCCCCGCGAGGCCTGCACCACTCAGGTTGATTAGTCTCAGACATGGCATTGATCCAACCTCTGGGTTCTTTTGGGAATCGTCCCTCCGCCCCTCCCCCGATCCGTTATTCCCTCTCTCTCCCCTGTACTTTCGGTCAAAATCTTGTTATTGGATGATTAGTCTCACTGTTATTTTGTCTGAACATCAGAAGCCACAGTAACAAATGAATCCAATAGTCTGAATATGTGACATACTGTAGTTTAGGCTACTGACGGTGTTGATAGTCATGTTAATTCAGATTTATTCCTACGGGTCGTGATTTCTCTTTTTAAGATCCTGTTCAATTTGTCTGTCTGAGTCTTCAATGTTGTTTACATCACCTGTTGACACACTTTGATTGTTCACACCGAGAGAACTTGAATCTGTGCCATCCCAGATTGGCAGATGGGGAAGGGTACTGTTTGATATAACCTGAGACAGCCTCCGCCCGGCAGCAGCCAAATCCCCAAGTGTGTGACTGACTGACAAGATTTAAGGAGCTTGAAGGATTTGGCTCTGCTGAGATGTCTTTGATTTAAACTGTAGCCTTGCCCTCATTCCATAAATATAGAGTGTAGTCTGCAAGTCAGCTCATTCCTTGTGGCATCACACCAGATCGAGTCACTTTGAACTCTGAGCTCCATTCAGATTACCTCACACACACAGCATGATATAAATATCAATGTTACCAACCTCCACAGGCAAAACACATTCTCAAGAAAATCATTGCTCAAGAAGTGCCATTTTTCACAGTTTCTTGGATGTGATCAGGTGTGTGTGCACCCAATAACACTATTTGGCTACGGCATGTGGATCATAAGAATAATCTCTAACACCAGTTGTTGTTTTTGTTGCACAACAACAGATCACAGGTCAGGAGTTTCACAAATGGAGCAGGTGTGTTCTGACTGAGACCGGTATGCAGAATGCTCTGCTCTGTTTGATCTGCAGCTGGAAACCCAAAGTGAGAAAGGCTGATGCTAATCACATTGGAAGTTGACAAGATCTAAAGGATCAGCTCTGGTTTCCCTGTGGGCTGCTTGGGAGTGAAGAGCTAATACTGTAGCTCTTTATCTAAACTCATCTTGTCTGAAGGAACGCAGCCAGACTAGACTGACTCTGAATCTGAAGCCTATGGCAGTGACTAAGCATGCTCCTATTTAGCTAGCTACAGTATGAGGACAAGGCAACCTCCCAAATGACACCCTCTTCCCTATATAATGCCTATGGGCCCTGGTCAAAAGTAGTGCACTACATAGGGTGCCACATGGGACTTAACCTATGACAGAGAGCATCGGAGTGTGTTCCCATTTAGCTATGAGGGCAAGTCTTGTGGAAACGGAACATAACTACCGATGACAGTACAGTGATGGGGAATCCCAGATTGCAGACTGGTTACATGGAGGTTCAATACAGTGATTTTAATACTGCATGTCTGCAGCCTGCATGACATGGCATTATCACTGGAACATGAAAGGGGATTTCTTAAAGGCTACTGGGTCTCTCTGCTAAATTACTCATCCATCTCTCTTTCATCACACTTTACAATGACTCAGATGAAAAGAAGGAAAGATGAGAGCGAGAGGCAGATTGTGGTCTTGGACTGTCTGGGAGGACAGGAAGTCCATACCAGGCCCAGTCCTGATGGTGACATGACATTGCTCTGGGTCCGTATTCACAAAGCGCCTTGAAGTGCTGATCTAGGATCTCGCTGACCATATAATCTTATTTTAATCCAAAAAGCTAAACTGATCCTAGATCAACAGTCTGAGACACATTATGAATACGGGTCCTGATAATGACAGACATGCTATTTCTCTAAGGTCCACACATGCTAAAACCACTTTGAAGCCCCTCTCTGGAGATGTTTTTTCTGAGTGTGCATCTGGGAAATCAAGATGGAGCAAGATGGCCTTGATGTCATAGACTGTATAAAAAATTATGTTTGATGTCAGCAAATCTGACTGAATACTGTGAGTGGTGGAAAAGGAGGGATGAGAGAACAGTTGAGAGGATGACAGAAAGGAAGAATAGAGAGGATGATAACATGTCATTTTGTTTTTCCTCAGCTTTTTGGCTCTGACATTGGGAGAAGACTAGAGCGAGCGAGTGAGCGAGAGAGAGAGGTGGTTTACACACCAAGGAGTAGGACTGAGTGCTCTGCTCTAAGGAGAGCTGACATCACAGGTGACTGTCTGTTCCAGTAGGACTGAGTGCTCTGCTCTAAGGAGAGCTGACATCACAGGTGACTGTTTGTTCCAGAATACTCTATTCTAGTCTACAGTTCTTTTCTATGTTCTTTGTCTTGTATGTTCCACCCATGAAAACTGACCCCCCTTGCAATAGCTTCTGGCTGGATAATATCTTTGGGGAGACCCCCTGCTTGGCTATTTATTTCTGGTACATGACACATTTGTTTTCTTATGGTGTAATGTTACAGATTTTTGTCTCCTTATAAAAGCACATCACATGTCCTCAAGCATACTTTTTTTTTATAGCAGGTATCCATTTTACAACCGTTTTAGAGAAAACAGGTGTTGTGTTCCAGCCCACAGATTACGTGATATATCTTGTTCTCTACATTTAAACTGGGAAACTGTGCGTCATTGCACTTCATGACCTCTTTGTTTTCTGTGGAAATATTATGGGGAAAGCGCAGTGGAGGTGGGAACATCATTGAAAACGAGCAGTGCTGCTGAAATAGCAATGTCTACCTTATGGTGTTCAGGGTTACCCTTTTGTTATCTGTGTATTTCACTCTCTGCTTTCTCTTCATGTCCTTTTAGCCATTGTCAGATTCTCAGCGTCCTCGCTTTAGTTTTGTGCCATTTGAATAGGAAACAGAGGGAGATACTGTGTTTACATATTTTATTGATGGTGGTGTAAAATACAATTTGCTCTTTAGAAGTTTTCTCTTTATAGATCCTCCTGTATGTCAGTCAAATATCAGGGTTAATAGTGATCAGGCACTAAAGGGATGAGGGGTGACTGTTCTGTTCTATGCATCTCACAGGCAGACACCCATTATCTACAGTAGCTAGTAAACACTGGAATCACAGTCAGGGTTCTCTTTATCTCACAATGCAGAGAGAAGTGGGAGATGAAGGAAGTATGTACAATATGATTCATAAATATCACAGACTGCAGATTGTAATAAAGCATGTATTTTTATCCGGGGATATCGTAAACTGTTTGGGTGATGTACATTTCCCCTGAGTATCATTCTAGAATGAGGAAAATAGGGAAGCGGCAATATGGCCGTCCTCCTTGTACACAAACTCCCTTTTTGTATGCAGTGCTTCTCTATGGCTCTCTCATATCAGCCCATATGAGAGAGCCATAGAGGGGATGAGGGTGGGGGGAAGGGGATGAGGGTGGGGGGAAAGGGGAGGGTGGGGTGATGGGTGGGGGAAAGAGGATGAGGGTGGGGGGGAAGGATGAGTGGGGGGAAGGGGATGAGGGTGGGGGTGGGGGGAACGTGGATGAGGGTGGGGGAACGCGGATGAGGGTGGGGGGAGGATGAGGATGGAGGGTGGAGGAAAGAGGAGGGTGGGGTGATGGGTGGGGGAAAGAGGAGGGTGGGGGGAGGGGATAAGGGTGGGGGGAGGGGATAAGGGTGGAGGTTGGAGGTTGGGGAAAGAGGGTGGAGGGTGGAGGATGAGGGTTGGGGAAAGAGAGAGGGGGGAGGGGGGAGCGGATGAGGGTGGGGGTAGAGGATGAGGGTGGGTTTGGAGGATGAGGGTGGGGTTGGAGGATGAGGGTGGGGGTGGGGGGAGAAGATGAGGGTGGGGGAAAGAGGGTGTGGGTGGAGGATAGAGGGTGGGGGAAAAGAGGATGAGGGGAGCGGATGAGGGTGGGGGAATGAGGATGAGGGTGGAGGAGCGGATGAGGGTGGGGGAAAGAGGATGAGGGTGGGGGGAAAAGGATGAGGGTCGGGGGACAGGATGAGGGTGGGGGGAAAAGGATGAGGGTGGGGGGGAAAGAGGATGAGGGTGGGGGGTGCAGATGAGGATGGGGAAAGAGGATGAGGATGGGGGAAAGAGGATGAGAGTGGGGGAGAGGGTGGGGGAAATAGGATGAGGGTGGGGGAGCGGATGAGGGTGGGGGAAAGAGGATGAGGGAGCAGATGAGGGTGGGGGAAAGAGGATGAGGGTGGGGGAAAAAGGATGAGGGTGGGGGGACAGGATGAGGGTGGGTGAAAGAGGAGGTGGGGGGAGCAGATGAGGGTGGGGGGGAAAGAGGATGAGGGTGGGGGGTGCGGATGAGGATGGGGAAAGAGGATGATGGTGGGGGAAAGAGGATGAGGGTGTAGGAGAGGGTGGGGGAAAGAGGATGAGGGTGGGGTGGAGGAGTTGGTGGGGGAAGGTGGGGAAGGGAGGGTGGGGGGAGGGAGGGTGAGGGTGGGGTGAGAGGTGGGGGAGGGAGGGAGGATGAGGGTGGGAATGAGAGAGGATGAGGGTGGAGAAGAGGGGTGGGGGAGGGTGGGGTGAGAGGTGGGAGAGGGAGGGTGAGAGGTGGGGAAGGGAGGATGAGGGTGGGGTGAGAGGTGGGGAAGGGGAAGGGAGGGTGAGAGGTGGGGAGGGTGAGAGGTGGGGGAGAGAGGATAAGGGTGGGGCGGGGTGAGAGGTGGAAGGGAGGATGAGGTGAGAGGTGGGGAAGGGAGGGTGGGGTGAGAGGTGGGGAAGGGAGGATGAGGTTGGGGTGAGAGGTGGGGGAGGGAGGATAAGGGTGGGGTGAGAGGATGAGGGTGGGGTGAGAGGTGGGGAAGGGTGAGAGGTGGGGGAAGGGAGGATGAGGGTTGGGGAGGGCGGGTGAGAGGTGGGGGAGGTGGGGTGAGAGGTGGGGGAGGGAGGATGAGGGTGGGGAAGGGAGGATGAGAGGGGATGAGGGTGGGGAAGGGAGGTTGAGGGTGAGAGGATGAGGGTGGGGAGGGGAGGGGAGGGGAGGGTGGAGGAGAGGGGTGGGGGAGGGAGGGAGGGTGGGGTGAGAGGATGAGGGTGGGGAAGGAAGAATGAGAGAGGATGAGGGTGGAGGAGAGAGGTTGAGGGTGGAGGACAGAGGGGGGAGGGAGGGAGGGTGGGGTGAGAGGATGAGGTTGGGGAAGGGAGAATAAGAGAGGATGAGGGTGGAGGATAGAGGTTGAGGGTGGAGGAGAAAAGTGGGTGGGGGAGGGTGGGGTGGGGTGAGAGGTGGGGGAAGGGAGGGGGAGGGTGGGGTGAGAGGTGGGGGAAGGGAGGGTGAGAGGTGGGGGAAGGGAGGGAGAATGAGAGAGGATGAGGGTGGAGGATAAAGGTTGAGGGTGGAGGAGAGAAGTGGGTGGGGGAGGGTGGGGTGGGGTGAGAGGTGGGGGAAGGGAGAGTGAGAGGTGGGGGAAGGGAGAGTGAGAGGTGGGGGAAGGGAGGATGAGGGTCGGGTGAGAGGATGAGGGTGAGAGAGGGAATATGAGGGTGGAGGAGAGAGGTGGGTGGGGAGGGAAAGTGGGGTGAGATGATGAGGTTGGGGAAGGGAGAATGAGAGAGGATGAGGGTGTAGGATAGAGGATGAGGGTGTAGGAGAGAGGTGGGGGAGGGAGGGCGGGGTGAGAGGTGGGGGAAGGGAGGGTGAGAGGTGGCGGAAGGGAGGATGAGGGTGGGGTGAGAGGTGGGGGAAGGGTGAGAGGTGGGGGAAGGGAGGATGAGGGTTGGGGAGGGCGGGTGAGAGGTGGGGAGGTGGGGTGAGAGGTGCGGGGGAGGATGAGGGTGGGGAAGGGAGATTGACAGAGGATGAAGGTGGAGAAGTGAGGTTGAGGGTGAGAGGATGAGGGTGGGAAGGGAGGATGAGGGTGGAGGAGAAAGGATGAGGGTGGAGGATAGAGGATGAGGGTGGAGGAGAGAGGTGGGGAAGGGAGGATCAGGGTGAGGTGGAGGAGAGAGGATGAGGGTGGGGCGAGAGGTGGGGGAGGGAGGGAGGGGAAAGGGAGGATGAGGATGGGGTGATAGGTGGGGGAGGGAGGGGTGAGAGGTGGGGGAGGATGAGGGTGAGAGGATGAGGGTGGGGAAGGGAGGATGAGGGTGGAGGATAGAGGATGAGGGTGGAGGAGAGAGGTGGGGAAGGGAGGATCAGGGTGAGGTGGAGGAGAGAGGAGGAGGGTTGGGGAGGTGGGTGAGAGGTGAGAGGTGGGGGAGGCTGAGGGTGAGGTGAGAGGATGAGGGTGGGGAAGGGAGGTGGGGAAGGGAGGATCAGGGTGAGGTGGAGGAGAGAGGATGAGGGTTGGGGAGATGGGGTGAGAGGTGGGGGAGGGATGATGAGGGTGGGGAAGGGAGGATGAGAGGATGAGGGTGGAGAGGAGAGGTGGGGAAGGGAGGATCAGGGTGAGGTGGAGGAGAGAGGATGAGGGTGAGGTGAGAGGTGGGGAAGGGAGGATGAGAGAGAGGATCGGATGAGAGGAGAATAGACTCATCCCGACAGCAGGTTCTAGAATGGACTCTTCCTGACAGAATGTTTGTTGTACAATGGACTCATCCCGACAGTATGTTCTAGAATGGAATCATTCCAACAGTATGTTTGTGTTTGTTACCTACTGTATGGTTTACTTTACGTGACCTGTCTAGCAGGTCTGTTTAGGTCTCATTGGAGGGGATGATTTCAGTAACTTCCCTCTACTTACAGCTGTCCCTGAACCCTAACACTAGCAGTGGCCATATGTTCTGCTCCTATAGGCTTTGACAAAAGAATCGCAGTGTGCTATAGATTACTATAGATTCCTCAGTTATCTAGCTAAAGCCAGCAAACAGATGGATACACCAATTAAACATTTATCTGATCCAACACATCCAGTCTAACATGGCAGAATAGTGTTACATCTCTCCATCATCAAGAACCTGACACAAGAGGGATTTACTGTTCCATTCTCAGAAGAGAATGTCTTTATCGCTAAACACTCCCTGTTATTTGGGGTACAGTTGAAGTCCGAAGTCTACATGGACCTTAGCCAAATACATTTAAACTCAGTTTTTCACAATTCCTGACATTTAATCCTAGTAAAAATTCCCTTTCTTAGGTCAGTTAGGATCAGCACTTTATTTTAAGAATGTTTAATATCAGAATAATAGTAGAGAGTGATTTATTTCAGTTTTTATTTCTTTCATCACATTCCCAGTGGGTCAGAAGTTTACATACACTCAATTAGTATTTGGTAGCATTGCCTTTAAATTGTTTAACTTGGGTCAAACATTTCAGGTAGCCTTCCACAAGCTTCCCACAATAAGTTGGGTGAGTTTTGGCCCTTCCTCCTGACAGAGCTGGTGTAACTGAGTCTGGTTTGTATGCCTCCTTGCTCGCACACACTTTTTCAGTTCTGCCCACAAATATTCTATAGGATTGAGGTCAGGGCTTTGTGATGGCCACTCCAATACCTTGACTTTGTTGTCCTTAAGCCATTTTGCCACAACTTTGGAAGTATGCTTGGGGTCATTGTCAATTTGGAAGACCCATTTGCGACCAAGCTTTAACTTCCTGACTGATGTCTTGAGATGTTGCTTCAATATATCCACATAATTTTCTTTCTCATGATGCCATCTATTTTGTGAAGTGCACCAGTCCCTCATGCAGCAAAGCACCCCCACAACATGATGCCCCCCCCCCCCCCCAGAACCGCTAGTGCCCAAGGATGAACCAGACTTGTGGAGGTCTTGTCACGACTCCTACCGAAGGTAGCTCCCCTTCCTGCTCGGGTGGTGCTCGGCGTCGTCGTCACCGGCATACTAGCTGCCACTGATTCCCTTTTTTCCCCTTTCTGTTTATTGGTTTCACCTGTTTTGTGTTAGGCTGATTAGTCGGGTTATTTTAGCCAGTAGGCCCGCCTGCTCTGTGTGTGGGATTGTTTGTGTGTTGCTACTGTGCACGCTTGTGTCTGACGTGTTTTCGGTCGTGGGTTTTCTCCGGACTGTTTCAGTCCCCAGTGTTTGGGGCATTTGTTTTGTGTGCGCCCTGTAATTTAGTGGGGTGGCTTATGTTCGCCGTGTGTGCGAATAAAGCACTACCCTGTGCTTCCTGCGCCTGACTTCGCACCCACTACACCCAGAGCCTTACAGAATCCCGCACCTTCTGAATGGAGTCAGCAGGAGCAGCTGCCACCCCTCTTCCCTCGATGGAGGAACGCGTCCTCCATCATACCACCGTTCTCCATCGGATAGGATCGGCGATGGAGAGAATGGACCGATGGGAGAGGAGTGGTCTCCTCTCTCCACCTCTGGTTCCTCCAACGAGTCCACCTCCTCCTCCCCCTACATCCGGCTCCGGTGCGCTTCGTCTGGCGCTCCCGAGGGATTACGATGGGGCGGCGGCTGGGTGCCAGGGGTTTCTGCTCCAGCTCGAGCTGTACCTGGCTACCGTGAGACCTACACCCTCGGGGGAGGAGAGTGTGAGTGCCCTCGTCTCCTGCCTGACGGGTCGAGCTCTGGAGTGGGCCAACACGGTCTGGAATGGCTCAGACTCGGCGAGGGATCATTATCCAGAGTTCACCCGCCGCTTTCGGGCCATATTCATCCACCCTCCGGAGGGCTGAGCGGCGGGTGAGCGACTATTCCATCTTAGGCAGGAGACGAAGAGCGCGCAGGACTTCGCGTTGGAGTTCCAGACCTTGGCCGCTGGGGCTGGGTGGAACGACAGGGCCCTGAAAGACCATTACCGGTGTAGTCTCCGGGAGGACGTTCGCAGGGAGCTAGCGTGTCGGGACACCGCTCTCTTCCTCGACGAACTGATAGACATGTCTCTCCGGCTGGACAATCTGCTGGCTGCCCGCGGGCGTTCGGAAAGGGTCCTGTCTGTTCCACCTCCTAGCACTCCCGCCCCTATTCCTATGGAGTTAGGGGGGACCGTGCCGAGGGGTACCGGAGGAGGAGGCTCCTCCTGCACCAGCTGTGGTTGGAGAGGACACACGGCCGACCGGTGCTGGAGGGTCCACTCTGGGAGTCGAGAAGGCAGGCAGAACACTTCTCAGTCACCCCAGGTGAGTCAGCACCAAACTCACCCAGAACCCCCTGTTGGTCACATGTTTGTATTTATTTGTTTTCGTGACTTTTCTCCCTCTTCCCAGCATAAGGCACTAGTCGATTCAGGCGCAGCTGGGAACTTTATGGATCGCGGACTCGCCATCAAGCTGGGAATTCCACTAGTGCCAATAGATCACCCCTTCCCCGTGCACTCCTTAGATAGCCGGCCATTAGGGTCAGGGTTGGTCAGGGAGGCCATGGTTCCACTGGACATGGTAATGCAGGGGAATCATAAGGAACGGATTAGTCTCTTCCTTATCGATTCGCCTGCGTTTCCGGTGATGCTGGGGGTTCCCTGGCTGGCTAGTCACAATCCCAGGATTTTGTGGAGACAGGGGGTTCTCCAGGGGGGGTCAGAGGAGTGTTCAGGGAGGTGTATGGGAGTTTCCATCGGTGCCACGTCGGTGGAGAGTACAGACCAGGTTTCCACTGTGCGCATTCCACCTGAATATGCCGATTTGGCTATCGCTTTCTGTAAGAAGAGGGCGACTAAATTACCACCTCATCGACAGGGGGATTGTGTGATAAATCTCCAGGTAAACGCTGTGCTTCCCAAGAGTTGCATGTACTGTACCCATTATCACAGGAGGAGACGTTGGCTATGGAGACATATGTCACGGAATCTCTGGGACAGGAGTACATTCGGCCCTCCATGTCACCCGTCTTCTCGAGTTTCTTTTTTGTGAAAAAAAGGAGGGAGGTCTGCATCCGTGCATTGATTATAGAGGCCTAAATGCCATCACGGTGGGGTTTAGCTATCCGCTACCTCTCATCGCTACGGCGGTGGAATCATTTCATGGAGCAAGGTTTTTCACAAAACTGGACCTCAGGAGCGCGTATAATCTGGTGCGTATTCGGGATGGAGACGAGTGGAAAACCGCGTTTAGTACCACATCGGGTCATTATGAGTACCTCGTCATGCCGTATGGGTTAAAGAATGCTCCAGCCGTCTTTCAATCCTTTGTAGACGAGATTCTCAGGGACCTGCACGGGCAGGGCGTGGTTGTCTATATCGATGATATTCTGATATATTCCGCCACCCACGCCGCGCATGTGTCTCTGATGCGCAAGGTGCTTGGTAGACTGCTGGAGCATGACCTATACGTCAAGGCTGAGAAGTGTGTGTTCTCCAAACGAGCCGTCTCCTTCCTGGGTTATCGCATTTCCACCTCGGGGGTGGTGATGGAGTGTGACCGCGTTAAGGCCGTGCGTAATTGGCCAACCAACCACGGTGAAGGAAGTGCGGTTCTTAGGGTTTGCCAATTACTACCGGAGGTTTATCCGGGGTTTTGGCCAGGTAGCGGCATTGCCCATTACCTCACTGCTGAAGGGGGGGCCGGTGCATTTGCGGTGGTCGACAGAGGCTGACAGAGCTTTCGATAGGTTGAAGGCTCTGTTCACCGATGCACCCGTGTTGGCGCACCCGGACCCCTCTAGCATTCATAGTGGAGGTGGACGCGTCCGAGGCTGGGGTGGGTGCCGTGCTATCACTGCGCTCGGGTACGCCACTGAAACTCCGTCCCTGCACTTTCTTTTCGAAGAAGCTCGGTCCGGTGGAGCGTAACTATGATGTGGGGGACCGGGAGTTGTTAGCGGTGGTAAAGGCCCTGAAGGTGTGGAGACACTGGCTTGAGGGGGCTAGGCACCCTTTTCTCATCTGGACCGACCATCAGAATCTGGAGTATATCCGGGCAGCTAGGAGACTGAATCCGCGTCAGGCAAGGTGGGCCATGTTCTTCACCCGATTCAGGTTCACCATTTCTATTAGACCAGGCTCCCTGAACACGAAGGCCGACGCGCTGTCCCGTCTCTATGACACGGAGGACCGGCCCATCGATCCTACTCCCATCATTCCAGCCTCTAGGCTGGTGGCACCGGTGGTATGGTGCTCAGCGTCGTCGTCACCGGCATACTAGCTGCCACTGATTCCCTTTTTTCCCCTTTCTGTTTATTGGTTTCACCTGTTTTGTGTTAGGCTGATTAGTCGGGTTATTGTAGCCAGTAGGCCCGCCTGCTCTGTGTGTGGGATTGTTTGTGTGTTGCTACTGTGCACGCTTGTGTCTGACGTGTTTTCGGTCGTGGGTTTTCTCCGGACTGTTTCAGTCCCCAGTGTTTGGGGCGTTTGTTTTGTGTGCGCCCTGTAATTTAGTGGAGTGGCTTATGTTTGCCGTGTGTGCGAATAAAGCACTACCCTGTACTCTTTGCCTCCTGCGCCTGACTTCGCACCCACTACACCTAGAGCCTTACAGGTCTACAATTTTTTGTTTAGGTCTTGGCTGATTTCTTTAGATTTTTCCATGATGTCAAGCAAAGAGACACTGAGTTTGAAGGTAGGCCTTGAAATACATCCACAGATACACCTCCAATTGACTCAAATGATGTCAATTAGCCTATCAGAAGATTCTAAAGCCATGACATAATGTTCTGGAATTTTCCAAGCTGTTTAAAGGCACAGTCAACTTAGTGTATGTAAACTTCTGACCCACTGGAATTGTTATACAGTGAATTATAAATGAAATTAACTGTCTTTAAACAATTGTCGGATAAATTACTTGTGTCATGCACAAAGTAGATATCCTAACCGACTTGCCAAAACTATAGTTTGCTAACAAGAAATTTGTGGAGTGGTTGAAAAACGAGTTTTAATGACTCCAACCTAAGTGTATGTAAACTTCCGACTTCAACTGTAGATTATTGCCCTGAGATGAGGCTGTTATGTCTCCTTTGGTCTAGCTGTTAGATGCCATTGGAGTCTACAGCCATGTCTCAAGGCAAGGGTAGACTTATGCTTGTGGTTACGTAGTGCATTGTGGTTTTGTGAGTAAAGTGAGACGATTGTAACATTAGGAACCGCCTTCTTGTGTTCATGATGAGAACCATGTCTGATGAGACAGAACCGAGGATGTGTGATGAAAACCTGGAGTCAGACGAGGGAGACGTTGAGGACTACCTGGAGGAAGAGGAGAACAGCGGAGAACTGATGGACCGACTCAGAGAGCTAGAGGTGAGCCAACCAAATATTATATAATTTTACCACATTCAGCGCTTTTATTTCTGTTTTAACATATAAAAAATATCTTAACATTTATGAATAATCTATTGTCTTCCTGTTGCCAGGCAGAAAACTCAGCTCTTTTGTTGGCCAATGAGAGTCAAAGAGAAGCATATGAGAGATGTCTGGATGAGGTGGCCAACCATGTGGTCCAAGCCCTCCTCAACCAAAAGGTAATTTGCAACAAACAACCCACCATTGACAAAACACAATTTTGAACCACAAGCAGTAAGGCACGGGTTGTCATCGTGGTTAACTTATAGTTGTGCTATACATTGTGTGTGTGTGTTCTGTGTGTCTTTGCAGGATTTGCGAGAGGAGTGCATCAAGCTGAAGATGCATGTGTTTGACCTGGAGAGACAGAACAGAGTGTTGTGTGAGCTCTTCCAACAGAAGCTACCCAACCAGTCAAGCTCTCACGACCAGGTATAAAGCAACGTCACAATTTGCCCTGAGACATGGCTGCAGACTCCTATGGCATTGGAGGCTCTACATCTACACCAATGTCTGCTGAGTATTTGAAATGAATCTCTCAGCTGTTATACCTCTTGCTTCATGTTGTTGTAATGTATAGATTCCTATAACAATGCTGTGCTTAAAGTGGTGTACATGATTGCATTGAATCTCATGTTACAGGTGCAGCCAGGACCCCTCCCAGTATACAATACACAGCTGCTGCACAATGTCTCTGACAAGCAGGTGGGGTCACAGTCACAGAGCAACGCACAAGCCAAGGTGAGGACAGAGCACTGTTAGCACTTAATCCTAAAACATGGCTGTAGTCTCCAGCATTCCTCCAACATTAGCTGTCATGACATACTCTGTGGGTTCCAAGGTTTCTCAGATGAAATGGCATTTTCTTTCTATTTCACTATTGTATTCAAGAGGCCTTGACTTTGTAATCTCTGTTAAACATTGAGGCTGCAGTCTGGGAAGTGTTATTGAAATCACTTAATTCAATCTTGTTTATTACCTTGTATTTAACCAGTAAGGTTATTGAGAACACACTCACTTCTATAATAACGACCTGACAATCTTTCTCTCCACAGGGAAATGGGTTTCACCGCACACTGCCACAGGCCCCAGCAACTCCCCCCAGAGGCCCAGCCGCATCCATGGATGCCCTGTCCCCATTCTTCAAGAAGAAAGCACACATTCTGGAGGTCCTTCGAAAGATGGAGGAGACAGACCCCCTCAAGTTCCACCCCTCTGCAGGCAGCATCACCTTCTGTGACTACAGCCAGGTCCTGATGTCCACAGAGGCTGTCCTGGCTGCTGGAGACCTATGTAAGAAGCACCAGACACTCTGCTCCTGCTCAGACTCCGACATGCAACAACAGCAGCACATGAATGGTGAAGGGCAGTTATGTCCTACGCACCTCAAAAAGAGCACAGACAGTCCAGTCAAATGTAACTATGTTTGTGGTAGTACTGCAAAGCTCAACTCGACCCCGAACCATGTCAAAGACACATCCACCACAGCTGCTATCAGTGAATGCCACATCAAGAGCACATCAGTGGAGAAACAACAGACAATTATTGACCACCAGCAACCAGCAGGTCCTAACTCTTACTTGTCAATCACAGTTGTAGATCAGACTAGTCCAGCCAATCAGGGCCCAGAGGCTGGATTAAAGACTGGGCAGGTCCAGGACACAGAGAAGGAGAGCTGTCTTAAAGGGAAGTCTGATGAGGATGGTAGTTTGTTTACCTCCCAGCTGCCTGTCCCTGGAGTGAAGGACAACCCTCAGCTAGCATACTGTGAGCTGGAAACGAATGGGTTTCTCTTCTCTTCCAATGACAGTGATAACGTGTTGAGTGATGTAGTTATTCCAGAGAAAGACGGTGGCCCAGTAGAAGAGGGGGATTTCTCTGGGAGAGCCAACGTGGCCCTCAGCCCCATCCCTTCATCATGTCTCAGCGACGTCAAAGCCGCTGCCATCAATTCCCCGTCCAGGGTCCTCAAGTTCCTAAAGATCCCTACAATGGCAGAGAGGACCCAGGCAGGGGCCAGCCCTGTCCGTCTGAGCCCCCAGCTCACCCGCACATCGAAGATCCCCTGTCGCACTAACAACTATGAGGTGTACCACTCCCCTGTCCCCTCACGCAGAGCCACCACCACAGAAAGGACCAGGCAGCCTCCTCCTCCACCCGCCAGGTCCGAGTCCTACCCAGCCACTACGCACTCAGCCTCAGCCCCCACCTCCCCGCCTCAGCCTGAGGACGCCTGCTCCCCTCCAGCCAAGGAGCTTTGCTACAGCAGCCTCTTGGCCCCCAAGACCAGCAATGGTGTCCCCGATCCACTGGCCCCTGGCACTTCGCACAGACCCAGGGCCTCTTCGCAGAAGGTCCCGTACTACGAGAACATGTTGGAACTTTCCACCTCGGCTCAGGTAGAAGAATCCAAGGTCCCAGAGAACGTAAACATATCATCTTTCTCTCATACCATAACAGAAAGTGACAGGAAGCCAATTCATTCACTACTACAGAAAGACAATGTCCTGAGTCTCCAGCAGCAGCATTTGTCCCCTGCTTCGGACTCCTCATCCTCTTCCTCATCCTCCTCATCTTCGTCCGATCAGGATGGCAACATAGAGAGCCCAGTCTGGCACGGCCACCACAGTCTGCCCAACCCCTCTGCCCTCAGAGCAGCTCAGTATCAGAGCAGCCCAGCTCACTACGCCAGCATGAAAGACAGAGGATCACAGGACCAGGATACTAGAGAGGCCACAATAAAGAACTCTGATCTCTCCCAGTCCCAGCCTCCAGTTCTCCCAGCCAAGAGACATGATCCCTCGTCCATTCCCAAGAGGCCTTCTGGGGTAGCAGGGCCAGGGAGGCAGCCAGCCGAGTCTAGTCACACATTCAAAGACAGGCTGGCTGCACTTGGCAAGCTGAGGAGCTCAGAGGATTTACAAGTCAATGTGCTCCTGCCAGTAGACAAGCCAGAGCCTCAGAGCGAGGAGAGTATAGTCTATTTTAACGATGACAGGAATAAGAAAGAGGAGAGCCCTGTGGATGGTAATTTAGAGGAGCAAAGACACTCGAAATATACAGACTCTCTGGATGGTAAGCTTAAAGGTATTCCTGGTAGCGTTGCTTTGAAGTTCCCAGGTGGCTGTCAGCCTTACGATCCAGCAGCTAAGTCTCTCTTTGGCTCTTCAGTCACCAAGGCAGAGCTGGAGACGCTCTCATCCAGAGTGGGTGTGGCTAAGACGGACAGCCCCAAAGGTAAACTGGGCCTCCCGTCGCCAAACACTGACACTCCCATAGTTTTACGCAACAACATGAAATGCCCGGCTTCTCTGAACCTGTCTTACCATGGTAAACAACCTGCACCCAGCATCCCTTACAGCACCAGCAGCCCCAGCAAGGCCCCTCCTAAGTCCCCGTCTAAACCGTGCCAGGGCCTGGCTCCCTCAGCTGGAACTGGGAAGCCCACCCTGGAGGCCCCAGCCCTGGTCCCCCGGTACTCCTCCAAGTCAGAGGACAGAAGCAAACTCAACGCAAACAAGAGAAACACCACAGTGTACGGTGACAGCCTTCCTCCCCCGCTCCCAATGCCAATGTCAGAACCGCAGCAGCAGGAGGAGGAGAAGAGACCCCTTGTCCCTATTGTCTCCAGCCCCACACTTGGCCCCACGTCAGCCATTGAGGAGAAGGTGATGAAGGGTATCGAGGAGAACATGCTGAAGCTGGCAGAACAGGACAGAGGACAGGTATAAATGTTTGTTTTTTCTGTGATATATTGTTTTATGCGTTATTTATTAGTGACATGTCAAATTTTTTCTGGAGCTGGAATTTGTTTGTGTTAATATCAAGTATAAAGTATTTCACAGTGTTTGCTGTCAGCAATTTGATAAATAAAGACTTTTAACAGGTTACTGAGGTTAAACTGAAGGCCTCTAACGGGATCGCCAGCTGGTTTGGCCTGAAGAAGAGCAAACTCCCAGCTCTCAGCCGCAAACCAGACATACCACCTAAGGTCAAAGACGAGAAGAAAGGTGGAGAGTGGAGGCTGAATATCCCTTCCAAAATGGCGGGGTCTAAGTCTAAAGGAGAGGGGGTGGGGGTGGAGAGCCTAAATATCTCGATGCTGATGGAGAAGGCGGAGGGTCTGAGGAGAGCTCTGGAGGAGGAGAGGGCCTACGTGAACGGGGTCGGGGGGGTCGGGATGGACCGGTCTGGGAGGGGCCACTCCTGTGAGGTGGTGATGGACCAGTCACAGGGCCAGCTGGCTGTGATGTATAGGGGAGCGCGCTCAGACAACTTCATGCAGCAGCTACTGAACAGGTGAGGAATAGATATAAGCTATGGGATTCTATGTTTAGTCTGTTAGGATTGTTTTCTATTGCTTTTGTTTGAAGTAAAACAACTTTTGTGTTGATATCTTTTTAATTAACTATCGCCAAGCACTATCTGAAGGGGGGGCTGTTCCTCTTTTGTTCTCTATTGTGCCTCAAGCAAGGGGGAGGCCGATGACATCAGAGGGCATCATCAGACTAACTCCTTGAATGGCTTACTCTGTGAAGTTTGCAGTTTTTGTATCGCTGGAGTATGTCTTTAATCAAGCTTAATCTAAAATGTGAATTTTGTGCAAAGATAAAAGTCAAATGTTTGTTGCCTTTCCTCTTTTGAACAACATCTTACCTCTGTGTGACTAAAGGGTGGATGGGAAGGACTTCAGTGGCATCAGTGTGGCTCAGAGACGCCTCTCCTTTGACTGTAAGACCTCCAGACCATTCAGCAGACACACCACCAGCGGGGAGGACATGCAGAAGGTAAACTACAGATTAATTGCGATTTAATCTTTTTCTTTATTCTGTGTGTGAATGGAGAAGGTGAGTATTTCCACTTTATTCTGTGTATGTGTAAATGTGTGTTTTGAGAAATGTTTTTTTATTTAATCAGGGATCAGAACATCTGATCAGCAACGTCCCCTCAGATGAGAATTTAGCTGACCCAGTTCACTCTCATCACTTCGCAGGTAACAAAACTGAGCAGATTAATCATTTTTCATGGAGGCGTTGAGTATCTCAGATTGTGTTAATCCTTACCAAATCTAATCAATAATCAAATTAGAGAAGGTTTTGAATTGAATCAGTCTGTGAGACATGAAGGGACATACACTGATTGTCCCTGTTCTCTCTCTCCTAGCTTCTGGTGCCTCCACCTACACCCTGGACAGTGGCATTGGCACCTTCCCTCTGCCTAACTACTGTAGTGGTACACCTGGGAGAAGCCTGTCTAAGATGAGGGGGGCTGGAGCTGAGCATGGCTCCTCTGGTTCTCCTGGCCGAGCAGGGAGGAGAGCTAGGACCCTGGACAGAGAGCCCTCATCCATGGAGCAGTGCTATCAATCTCACAGAGAGATGACGGCCCCGGTAATGTACGGGTCTGTACTGGAGGGGAAAGGCATGCCCAGGCAAACAGCTGGGGTCATTCATGAAGGTACAATACTGAGAAATACTGTATACATAAGTTCATAATATCAAATACTGTACATCACAATTGTCTAAATCAAACATATACCCGTAATACGTATAGCAATCCGATGATTTGGTATAATGAAGATAAACTGGAGCTTTTATACAACCAAATCTCTATTTTTGATGTAAATGGCATGTTTTAGAAGGGCCCAAAACCTTTTTTTTTATATGACTTCACTTGTTTTTGAGAAACATACTCCAAACAGCGATTCGCTTTCCTCATCCTCGTTGTGCAGTACGGGAGCTCTGAAAAGACATGAACGTAGGCTCCAAAAATACCCAAATACATCCTTTAAGAAACTGAAGAGCTCTCATTATAGTGATGCAGGTCTTTAGATGTTGTACACATCAAATGGTGTTATTCTGAATTTTATCCTCAACGTTATATTCAATTTTGTTGTGACTCGAGCAATACATCTCTGTCCATTCTAGCAGCAGGCTACACAAAGAATTAAAAATAAAAAGGAAAACGCTGCACACTGCTGTTCGTGCTCCCAGGTGATATTGTTCTGTTTCGACCCTTAGGTCTTCATCAGGCATCCATATCCCATGTGGAAGGTCCTATATATAGGGGCAGTGCTGAGTGACATCACTTCCTGAAACAGGAGGTAAAAATATATAATATCAGTTCAAACTATCAACATTCAATATATAAAAAATGTACAGTACTAGTTAAAAGTTTGGACACACTCATTCCAAGGTTTTTCTTTATTTTTACTATTTTCTACATTGTAGAATAATAGTGAAGACATCAACTATGAAATAACACATATGGAATCATAGTAACCAAAAAAAGTGTTAAACAAATCAAAAATATATTATATTTGAGATACTTCAAAGTAGCCACCCTTTGCCTTGATGACAGCTTTGCACACTTGGCATTCAGAGAACCTTCTAGAAGGACAACCATCTCTGCAGCACTCCACCAATCAGGCCTTTATGGTAGAATGGCCAGACGGAAGCCACTCTTCAGGAAAAGGCACCTACAGGACTCTCAGACCATGAGAAACAAGTCTCTGGCCTGATGAAGCCAAGATTGAACTCTTTGGCCTGAATGCCAAGAATCAAGTCTGGAGGAAACCCGGCACCATCCCTACGGTGAAGCATGGTGGTGGCAGCATCATGCTGTGGGGATGATTTTCAGCAGCAGGGACTGGGAGACTAGTCAGGATCGAGGGAAAGATGAACGTAGCAAAGTACAGAGAGATCCTTGATGAAAACCTGCTCCACAGCACTCAGGACCTCAGACTGGGGTGAAGGTTCACCTTCTAACAGGACAACGACCCTTAGCACACAACCAAGACAACGCAGGAGTGGCTTCGGGACAAGTTTCTGAATGTCCTTGAGACCTGAAAATAGCTGTGCAGTGACGCTCCCCATCCAACCTGACAGAGCTTGAGAGGATCTGCAGAGAATGGGGAAAACTATCCAAATACAGGTGTGCCAAGCTTGTAGCGTCATACCCAAGAAGACTCGAGGCTGTAATCGCTGCCAAAGGTGATTCAACAAAGTAGAGTAAAGGGTCTGAATACTTACATAAATGTGATATTTGTAAAATAATAATAATAATCTAAAAACCTGTTTTTGCTTTGTCATTATGGTTTATTGTGTGTAAATTGATGAGGGGAAAAAACGATTTAATTCGAATAAGGCTGTAACGTAACAAAATGTGGAAAAAGTCAAGGGATCTGAATACTTTCGGAATGCATTGTAGGTTAGTATAATTAGGAGCCACAGTGCTCCCTATCGCTGTAACTTTGGTCTGTAAGAAAAAGTATCTTCTGAAGAGAAAATAGTTGGAGGTTAGTACCAGTTCAGCCAATTCCACAATACAGTTGGTGCTGGGGAAGTTCACTGAGGTAGACCTTGAGGGCCTCTAGGCCGCCCTGGTGGGGGATGTTAGTATATAGACTGGTAACATCAAAAGTACACAGAATATAATTTTCTGGTATGTGGTCCAGAGATGTATAAAATCAATAGTTTCTGGTGTAGGTGGGGAGAGAGGTCACCCAGGGTTTCATGAAATGTTCTCTGTCAGAGATCTGTTACTACTCACAATGGGCCAGCCTGGTATAGGTTGCATCATGCTCTTGTGAATTTTGGGGAGAGTGTAGATGACAGGTGTGGTTTGGCAGTCAACTTGCATGTACTCATTCTGTCTTTGCAATTTCCCCTTCATTCAAAAACTTTGACTGTTTATCATGGATCAGAGACTTTAATTGATTAGTAGGATCCCTGGGGAGTCTTGTAAAATTCATAATCACGGAGTTCTTAGAATTTCATTTTCATAGTCTGCATCACTATTGCACCTCCCTTGTAGGCATGTTTTATAATAATAGTGGAGTCATTTTTGAGGTGGAACAGCTGGATAGGGGAAATGGCTTGAGTCGCACAAAATGGAATTTAATGTTGCGGATAAAGTTCGGAATGACACAATTTAATGTGTACAACATCTAAAGATCGGCATCACTATAATGAGAGCATTTCTGTTTCTAAAAGGACATATTTGGGTGATTTTGCAGCATTTGTTAATGTTTTTTTTCAGAGACCCATACTGCACAACGAGGATGAGGAAGTTAATCGCTGGTTGGGCTAAGTTTCTCAAAACATTTTTACATCAAAAATAGATTTGGTTTAAAAAAGCAAATTTCTCCTTGAAATTACTTTTATACATTAACAATGTATTTTATGTATGGACTTTCATTGAGAATAATCTTGAATAAAATATATTTTGTAACCTTTGCAGACACAGAAGCCTATGGAGCTCACATGCTGTCCCCCCGCTCCAAGACCTGGACCTTCCCCAACCTGAAGACCCCTGCAGGGCCCACTGAGATGTACCTGGCCGTGGAAGAAGAGGTGGAGACGGCCCCCTATGGATCCCCATTCAGAGGGGTGGGTTGAAAGGATGATAATTTCAGACTAACCATTTTGCATTTGTAATATGTAATTCATTTATAATAGGATTATAAAAAATGTATTGTGGATTTGTGACGTTTTACTATTGAGTCTCTCTTCTCCCTCCTCCTTCCCTCTCTCTACCTTAAAGAAGGCCTGTGGTTCCTCTGGATCTCGTAACATAGACCCCAGCAGTCTGCCGGTGCCGGCCCAGACAGGGCTGAGCCGACGGGGGAAGATCCGCAGTACGCCCAGTGCCCCAGAGATGGGCCTTGGCCGGGAGGCGGGCCTGGAGCTGGTGAGGGAGAGGCCTGAGGAGGCCCTCTCCCCCAGCCGCCCCCAGGTCCTAGAGACCCCCGAGTCACTCAGTGACTCTCTCTACGACAGTCTCTCTTCCTGTGGCAGCCAGGGATGACTTGCAGATCTTACTATGGTGCCGACTGACCCACCTTAGTGGAATATGGACTGTGCTAAGATATACCCATTTCACACTATCGTACCAACCTGAACCATATTGGGCTGGCTCCAATTCCAAAATGTTCTTTTAACATTGTTCTTTCCAGAATGGTTCTAGCTACTATGGCGGATGCGTAACCAGGCCAGCCGGATATAGCTTGGTCCGACCAAGCTTAGTTTGTCTCAGTAGTGTAAAAAGGGTACAAGTGATGCTGACCATCCTTAGAGGAATATGGTCTGTGATAAGATGGTGTCCCCTTAAAACTTTCATGTTTGCTTTCTCACCAGCTACTGTATGTTTCAAGGTTAACTGGAAAGACAAACCTCTCCTCAGGATAACTGCAACCCAAAGGATAGACTATTCACATTAACACTGTTTTATGACAGGAGAGAAAATTGGACAAACTGAACACACTGCTAACCAAAATAGCTATTTATATAATTGTAGGATTATGGAAATAGTGTGCTGAGCGATTAGGGCTTTGAGGTCTTTTCGGTTCAATTTTGATTATTTATTTTGCTAATTAAATGCTGTAACACAGAATAAAACAACTAAAGTCCAATGATGTCAGTGACTGCCCATTACTGCACCATTTATTCACATTAATTTAATAAAATATTTCAGTTGTGTATATTACGTTTGATTACTTTATTATTCCATTCCAAGTCATCCCATCTCTATTGAGCTGCTGCCTATGCTCTGACAAAATCCCTATTTTAGAAGTTCTTCAAAATAAATAAGGCATATTTTTATGATAGCTGAATACCAACTATCAATCACTTAATGTATTGTTGTATTGATAATGTATTGTTGGGTACAGACACCTCACGAAGCAAGTGCTCTCTATCCCTATCGCGCATTCTTCTGTCTG
Source organism: Salmo trutta (assembly GCF_901001165.1). Classification (NCBI taxonomy): domain Eukaryota; kingdom Metazoa; phylum Chordata; class Actinopteri; order Salmoniformes; family Salmonidae; genus Salmo; species Salmo trutta. Next base: position 14,244,556 of record NC_042984.1, on the reverse strand, counting down.
CCTCACACTAACCTAAGGTAGCATGCCTAAAATAAGCAGACCGGACAAGTAGCTGCGCAATGGATTATGGTCATTACCACGGGTTCTGCGCGAAATGATGTCGTTTCCAACAGGTCAATATTCTACAACTCCCTACTACATCGCAGTTCGGGCTTGATCTGATGTATCGCATAGTACTAGGTAATACACATGATGACAATATCGAACATTCCCACCCCAAAAAATATTTTATGTTGAAATTGAATATGTCTTACTCCAACCTTCACCTACAGAGCGCTGGAACACTGAACATGCAAGGACTCATTACCAATACAAATAAATCCTTCTCTTTATCAGTACGCCCAATGTACTGAATCCTTCATCTTGAGCTTAATTTTTCATTATTGAATACATTTAATTTTATGTAAAATTATTTGTTGATGGTGTTAAGATTTTCTCTAACTGCCAAGAAAGCGTTTAGTTTAGCGGACCATTCTTTGAAGGTAATATGCCAGCAATAATATTGTCCAATTAATGATGTATTTATTTTTATGTTAAATCAACTGCATATTTGTAATCGTCCATTTTATTTGTTAACTTGTAAATGCAGTCACCTGGCTAAAATAGATTGTTTAAATCTGGATGGCCTAATCTTGAACAGCTAAGATGTCAACATTCTTTTAAAAAGGTTTTTGATTATTTCTTGTTCATGTGTTCTCACTGAAGCACAAATAAAATGACACCTTATACCTTGATCTTGAAATGTATATCTGCAATGAAAACTGCATTTAGTTAACCTAATTTGATAAATGTATTCAAAGTTATCATTGGTAAAGTATGTTTTTCACAGTAGGCCTTTACAGATAACAAAAATCTAACGAGAACGCATCGGTCCATCTATTCTACAGCCTTGACCAGTCCTTTTTGTGGCGCACAAGCTGACCATAAAGTGCAATTGTACATCTTCATGAAAGGTCAGCCGAATTACCAATACGTTCTTCTTCAACGTAGTGAAATAGTAAGTGAAATAGTAAATAAGAGGAAAATGAGAAGTTGGTACCCCCCTGTATATAGCCTCGTTATTGTTATTTTCGTGTTACTTTTTATTTTATTTAGTCAATATTTTCTTAACTATTTATTGAACTGCATTGTTGGTTAAGGGCTTGTAAGTAAGCATTTCACGGCACGTGACAAATAAAATGTGATTTGATAAAGACATAACAGGCCAGGATGTCTGTCACATCCCTTCCATAAACTAAACTAAACATATTGGAGGAATAGCATTAACAAATCAAAATATTAGAACAACATAAAACTATGATTAATCTCCAAAAGCTCAAACAGCCTTCTGAAAATCGTTTTTTTTTTTTTATGGCACAAAGAGTTCAGTTCTGTTATGTAGACCTTCATAGAACAACCACTCCCCCTACAGGACAAGCATTCTCACTGCAGCAGTAGCCTAAAATACAACCGTATCATAACCTCTTGCAAGCTCAAATCAAAGGACAAAAAGTAACCAAGAACGACAAATAGTAAAAGCACCAACAGCACTGCAGACAGAGGCTTTGTTGCTGGTTCTGTTCCTTGTCACAGATCGTTTTTCATTTGAAACTTCAACTGGATTTATTTAATCTACTTCTTTTCTTTCTTCTTGTCCTGAAAATATAAAATATTACAATTTGCATATTGTGAAATTTTCTAGTATGTGAAAAAGTAAACATTACATGAGATTAATATTCTGTCTTAGGGGAAAATAAAACAAATTACCTTCTCATTCATGGCAAGGAGAATCATGAGTTTTCTAAAAATGGTCACAAAGTCGAGGAACAGGTCCACGCAATGCCTTTCAAGAGAAAAACAATGACTTAATTTAATTGACTTTATATTATCTTTCATTCTAATACATCAGCAAGTAAAACGTTTTACAACTGCTTATTTGGTGAAACGTTATAAAGCTTTACCAGATGTAGTCCTTGTCTCCGTTCTCTGCTTTCTCAATGATGAGCTGAGTGTCGAACAGAACAAAGCCACACATAATGACCAGCCCCAGGTACATGTGAGCCTGTTAGTGAAGAGAAGAGCCATGTTAAGTCTGAGTCACCTTGCTGAGACCTCCTCACACAATTATATTACACACTTCCAAATTTATGAGTGGAATCACTTCACATCCAAGTCGTAAGAGATGGCTCTATAAATATTTAGGCTACCTTGAAGAGTATCGCTGATCCTAAGAACATGTTCACCACAGACACCAGGAACAAGACAGACAAGCCAGACATCAGAGTACCTGAGAAGACAACGAACATGTCAAAGAGGACAAATCACACATTGTTTCAACATTTTTGGGGGGTTATATCTTGACTAAATTAACACAAATTCTGTGAAATTTGTGAATGACTTGTGCTTCTCAATGAGCAAAAGGGTTTATTCAAGTAAGTTAAGATATTATGACCAGAACAGATAAATAACTATGCTACTGAATAGCGTATTACATCTTTGTACCTCCTAGGAAGAGGAAGCTCCTGCGCTTGGCATACAGGGCACTGAGAGTGAAGCAGACAAAGATGATTGAGGTTCCAAGGAAGGCTGTCACAATGATGCTAGAGAGAGACCAGATAGATAGACACACAATTTAAGGACAGTCTTCTTGACTTAATTGAATAACAAATATTCCTAAGAAATTATTTCCAACAATATTTAATAGCACATAGGCTTAAATGTTCTACCTTGGGTTAATGATGATGACAAAGTCCATTGCTGGTCCAAGACCAACACCTGGTGAGAAAGAAAAAGTCAATTTGACTGCAGGGAAGACAAAGTTTATGAATTGCCTGGCTGTGCCATGGGACAGTGGATGCGCATTGATCATTTAAAATGGAACTGTTAACAGGCATTACCTGGGGATTGTGGTGAATAACTAACTCCCTGCTATCAACCAATCAGCATCCAGGATTCAAACAACCTGTTTTATAATGAGTTTTTTTTTTCTACAATGACTGACAAATGAACAGTCAATAAGAGCCAAAATTGGCTGTCTAAAGCCCTGAGTTTACCTGTGAAGAAAGCAAACCCTGCAAGGATAGCCAGTCTCTTCTTCTCGGTCTCTGGGCTGTGTGGTGTCATGGACAACCAAACCACCATGCCCAGGGAACCCAGAAGTGTCAGCAAACCACCCTAGAAGGAATAGGATAAAGCCAGTAGTATTTTTAGTAGTTATAGCTTCACCATTGCCTAAAATCTATCTGAACGTTACTGTATTTACTAGGGGTGAAACGGTTCACAAAACTCACGGTTCGGTACGATATGGTACAGTGGTGTCACGGTTCGATACGGTTTTGATACATCGCCCCCAAAAATGCCTGAGAAATATGTAATTTGTATTTAGATTTTCCATTTATTATAATAGTAAACAGGGTAGCTTGAATTCCCAGGAGCATATGGAAACAAAGGGACAACAAAAAACAGCAGTGCTTGCCTTTAACATGAAATAAAATAGTCATTTAAAATAGAACTTCAACAAGAGTGCATAGTCCAGCAGCATATATCAAAATTAAGTCACATAGCTGTGCCTTGACCAAAATAGGACCACTTGAGAGATTACTTAAGAGAAAAAAAAACATTTTTATCAGATTTTCAAGTTTATCTTTAAGATTAGTCTATCCACATTATCTGCAGTGAGCACAGATCGACTTACTGTGAAAATGTCAGCCACTGTGGAGAATACACTCTCGCTAGGGACAGAGGTCCAGGCACAGCCAGGTAGCGCCTTGCTAACATGGCAACATGAGGGTATATTAACTCTTTGGTCTTCCACCATGTAAGTGGATCAGCATCCAGGGGAATACAGTCCACTTCCCTGTATGAGGTCATCTCCTCCTCTATGACCTTGACCTTTGACTTGGTTCCCTGTTCCTGGGTCGTGAACAACTCCCCAAAAAGCTCAGCCACGGCAGACTTCTTTTCTGGAGGAGAACCCCTGTCGTCTGACATCTCTGGAGAGGGGTTGGCTCCTGTGGTATCTGTGGCTTAGCCCTGCAGAATTAAATTAGATGAAAATTACTATCTCTGAAGTGGCTTTAAAAATATGATTTGTTGTTCGAAATATATATATCAGACACTATGACAATTACAATTATTACTTTATAATTAATTGATATATCACTAATTAATAAAATAATAAATGTCACATTAACAAAATAAATACAATACCTGTTGTATATTGGTCACAATCTCTGCTGTGAGTTCATTGTAGACTCTCAGACGAGCAGCAGCATCCAGATGCAGCAGGGACTTGAACTAGGGGTCCAAAGCGGTGCTCTTGTGTAAGAAGTCTTGGACACCAGGGTCAGCATATCTAGGCTCCAGGTTAACTCTGATAGCAGTCTTGACATCCCTTACTGCGGGTTCATCTTCATCAGATGCCACCATTGATTTCAGGATCATTGTTTTCATAGACTGGAAACTGATGGAATGCTCTCAGTGCATATAAGTGTTGTGACTGTTTTGAGAGGTTTGCACACTTTGATAACTTCCTCTGCTAGTCTTAGGTAATTTTCAGACAAAGTCACACTATCTTTGACATTCTTCCTCACAGCTTGATCAGTCAGTGTAGAATACACTGTGACTTTCTGCTCAAGGTATCTCTCAACCATGTCATGGCTTGAATTCCATCAAGTAGTGACATCTTGGATTAGTTTGTAGTTTGGCAGCTCCGGCATCTCCTGTTTTGTCTTGAAAACAGGAGGTGACATTGCTTTTTGAGATGCTAGATTAATAACGTGAGGAAAGCATCCCATCTGTGGCCCCAATCCAGCTAGTGCAACTGCATTTACAATATTTCTAGCCTTGTCAGTGGTCACAGGAATCGTTACATTATCCCTCTCCAACTTCAACTTCAATAACTAATGAGCTGAGCTGCAGACAACTACAACAACTTTATTACTATGTAGATATTTTTGCCACGTTCATTTATACGGCATTGGTTTATGCAATAATATATTTTTTACAATGTTATATATTTTCCTAGCTATAATATATGATTCATGTATTGTTCGGTTCGCAGTGCGTACCGAACCGTGCACCCTGTACCGAACGGTTCAATACGAATACACATACCGTTTCACCTCTAGTATTTACCAATGTGTGTCTATTATCGGGTAGTGTGCTTACTGTTTACCTGAAAGAGCCGTGAGACAACATGGACGTAGGAGCCTGCTGCAGCCACGAACATGCAAACTGCCAAACTGGAGTAGACATTCTTCAGGTGTAACTGGGTAGATTGGGAACTGGGAAAAACATTGTGTTAACCATGTCATGTTAGTCATTTAGCTAGCTACCATAAGTATGGACAGATAGAACAAAGTGTCAGATGTTTCACCAGATGTATAAATCTGAAGCATCCAGTTGGAATTACCATTTCCCACCAAATATGGTGAGGAGAGGAAGCCCAGTCAGTGTCTGGCAGTTTGAGAGTATGGAGCGAGATGGAACTGGGCCGGCATTCAGCTGATTTTCTCAAAGTAAAGCCAGATCTCAATATAGTTATTTTGCCAAAACTAAAAAGTGCCCCAAGTTTTGTAGACGTGACCCTTTGTCAAAGTTTCAAAAAAATGTGCGTTCTTTAGGAGTGTATGGGCGAATTGAGTTATTACACACGCACTTCACAGAATGATTTTTTGCTAAAGGAAATATGAAAATACACGCTAGAACGCGCCATCGCTAGCTCGTGCTTGGCTCTGCCCAGCTCCTTACTTGTTCTATCCACTATGTTTCATTTATTCCCATTGAAAACGACAGATTCATTTATTGGTATGGCTCTGCATTATACAGAGCATTATTATCTGCATTAGAAATTTGACAGAAGAGTTCTGCTTACATTTGGGAGAACTTGAGGAGAACATCCAATTTGATGCTGCGGTCAAACACGTTCATATTGAGACAGGTTTCTGAGATCTTGGCAGATCTAAAAACAAGGAAATTACAAAGATTAATTTTAACGTAACCAACGATTATTGACTGTCCGTTAGTTAACTAGCTGCACTAGCTAACTAACGTTACTTAGCCAGAATTGTAACTCAAAGAGTTACGTTAGTTAAAACAGCATAAAACGTTAACAAAGAAAATAGTAATACATACCATAAACGTACTTGGCACAGTAGTTAGCCAGCTAGCTTTATTCCTTGTCTTTTATTTCCTTCCACAACAACTTTCTATCTGTCCTTGTTTACTAACTGTACGTGTCATTCGATCGAGCGTCGCAACGTAGTGACATCATCACATTGCAAAAAATCTGGAAATCTCATTGACATTTATTCTATTGTCGGAGCCATCCGGAATCCTTGGGACGTCCATACCCGCATCGAAGTTGACATTTAAAATGGTTAAAGTTAGGGTTTAGGGTATGGACGTCCTAAGGATGCCAGATAGCCCAAATGATGAAAATATTACAGGATCATTGTAATGGACGAATACAAAACAACTGACTATTCCACAAAAACACACACCGACAAGGAAATATAATCAAACTTTTATTTGGCAACGTTTGAATTTAAAAACACAGGATCATTGTAATGGACGAATACAAAACAATTGACTATTCCACAAAAATACACACCGACAAGGAAATATAATCAAACTTTTATTTGGCAACGTTTGACCAGTTTGGCTCCAAAATACATGTATTTCTTTAAAAATAGTCCAATATTATTGAAAGTAGCAACATTGTATCTCAAACTCGGTCCTGGGGACCCCAAGGGGTGCACGTTTTGGTTTTTACCCTAGCACTAAAAACAATGTTTTGGCCTAATATGTGTTACTGATTTAAAACGTACATTTTGTACACTTTATTTTGTTTGATTATAACAATATCAACAAGGACAACTTAATCTACACAATATCAACAACTAGATAGCTTTGGCTATTCATTAGGATTGGACATTTCTTTAGTGGTCAACATGTAGCTACACAATAAAAACGGATATTTAACATTATAAAAACAAACTTGATTGTACCTATATAAAATAATCCAGATTTTGCTAGTTATTTGTCATTGATCTACACCCTGAACTTGGTTATTGCTTTTTGGATAAGCCAATGTCGTTGGTATAACCTATGATGATATGAGGAGGCATTGGAAGGTTAAGAGTTATGTTTGAAAGGCACTCTTGGGAGGAAAATAATCTGTGGTGTTTGATTAACTTGTTTACACAATCCAAAAACTCCAGGCACAAATTATAATTTGGCAGATGTTTTGAATATTGTTGTTTCTATACCCCATCTTGTAGTGGGCAAAAAATACACAAACGAATGCACAAAATGTATAAGAAAAAAGGACATATCATTTCAGAATTAAGAGTACCACAACTACATATCCTTTTTTTAATACAGTATTTGACCACATTCAGCATGGCATTAGGGTGCATATATCTGCACAGGCAGTGCATGATGTCTCTGACTGAATTTGAAAGGTACAGTTGTCACTTTTTAGCAGTCTTACTTATAAAACAACAAGTGCAATTTTGTCATTTAGTATTCCAAGAAAAACAGAAAAACATGTTAGACTAGACCAAATATTCTAAGAGCGACAATATAATACACTTTTGCTGAGTAGCCATGCATCCAGTATGTCTGCATTCAAGTGACCATAAAGGAATTAATCTTAAAAAAATGTGGTCCCAAATGATCAACTCAAGAAGCTTTTTAAAGCTTTATAACGTCACTGTATGCATGCTATTAATGGTATTCAGAAAAATACATTGATATAATGTATATAAAGTCTCCAAAACTTTACGAAGACATTATTTATTCTAATATATTCAGTACTTAAATGGAGTGGCATTTTGCTTTGTTGGCCATTTTACAGTAAATAATACAAATATTTACATACGTATCACTTAAACATTTAGTACGTGACCATATACTAACTGGTCATATATCTAGGAACATGTAAGGTTACATTCTGTTGGCATTCTGGATTTGACTGTGTGAACCGTATAACAAGTAGCACTGTAGTTCATCATGAATACAGAAGAGGATTGCATAGCGAGATTGGAAGATTCTTTTTTTTTTTTTTACAAAATACTAATAAAAACAGTTTGAGCTGCTTGCTTTTTGTGTTTGTTTAGGAAAAAGGCACAAAGATACAAGTGTCCTGAGTCAGATCAGGCCATGCAGGCTTCTGGTTTGGAAAAAATAACCACTTTATTCATATTCATTTGGAATGACTGTAGTACTCTACAGTATTTTGGCAGTTCTCGCTCAGAACCATCAGACAGTGGTTGACAGACAGAGAGATGCTCAGAGTCAGAGAAAAGGCATTAGAATGTCATGAAGTGCTCATCAGCAGGGTCCCTCCATCATGGTGCTCGTAGCTCCCCCAGTCTGGTGTAGACATCCTCTGCCTGACTCAGGTCCTCAAACACAGGCAGCAGGTGGAGCAGCTCAGCATCCTCCACATCATCAAACCAGGACACCACAGGAACCTGAGGGAGCATCAGAGAAACCATTCACTCACTTACTAATGCTTTCTTTGCAGTATTGATAACTGTATATTCTTGTCATATATAACTACCAAATCCAAAAGTTAAGTGGAATATCAGGTTAGAATAGAATCAGAATGCAGTAGAATCAGAACTAGTCACTTTGAATCCTGAAAGAGGTCACATTTGAGTTGACAGAAGTTGAATGAAACTCAAACTCACAGCATTCTCTGGGTGGAAGATGTAGGAGGCAGGAGAGTTGTCTAGGATGAGGGTCTTATGGAGCTCTCGGCCCAGCAGGCTGAGATCTTTGACGTAGCATCCCTGGTGGAACACACAGGACTCCCGGAACAACCGTGCCCGGAATACCCCGCACTGATCCAACAGGTCAGTCACTGGATCTGCATACTGGGGGCAGGCAAAGAAGAGGGGGAAAAGGAGGAAGACCAGGATCAGGGAAGGGAGGAAATGGCAAGAGGAAGAAGGAAAGGGAGTTTGGTCAGGACTAACAAAGTGTCATCAAGGCAGCAAAGCTACTAATAATGTAACTATGGGTTACATTATGGAATGTATGCTAGCTCATAATATGCAAATGTACAATGCAGTCTTTGGTACTACAAAGGTCACCTAGTGCATGGGGAAAAGGCTATGGAGGATTGTGAAAGAGAAAAAAGTATTAAGACTTTCTAAACTAAAATACAATAGGTTTTTTCATGAAGAACAACAAATAAATAGGGCAAATGTCAAGACAAGATAAGGTTTTGTTAGGTCTTTTCAGCTTACCTTGGCAAGACTGGCAGTGAACAGAATACACTCAAACAGCTCTCCCATTCGTTGTAGAAACTCATCCACATATGGCCTCTTTAGCACGTATACCTGAAAACAAACACCTGGCATGAAGCTTTGGTAGCTCTTTTCCCTGTATAGTAACAGACATTTCTGCTTGTTACAAAGTATTTTAGCAATTGCTTTATAATTGAACAGTAATAAAGTATCTGGAAGAAAATATTTGGAAGGTAACTTTAACTCTTCTTCCTCTGCTGTGTCAATTTTGTTCCCATCTCAGTTGCTGGTGGCCGGTTCCTGAAACAAGTAATCAAGAATAGGCCGTACAGGTGTTAACCAGCCTATCCTGGATTACTTGAACCAGGCAGAGGCCCATGGAGAAGAATCTCAAACACCACAACAGTTCTCATGTTGACCTGAAGTGCAAGTTTTGCATGTAGTTTTGCCTGTACAGCAGACTCCAGTACATTTCAATATATAGAGTTTAAATATTACCTCTGGTGCATTGCATTGGTGAGCAAAATCTTCTGAAAGGTGAACTGACTAAGCTGAATTGAACTGTTTACTTCCTTTCCCATTCAACTTTTGTCCAGTAGAGGGCTCATACAGCACCCATAACAAACATCTGTCCTGAGACACATCTTATTTTAACCTCGGCAAACACTGACCATAACACACACACACACACACACACACACACAATACCAACCCACCCACCCACCTCTACAAGCACACAGATAACATATTCAGATGAAGATTTTACCTGGTGTGTGGTCCCCTCAATCTCCACAGGCACTATGAAATCTGCATTACTGATAGGCTGAGGAGAGAAGGAACACCGTGGAAGACTGTTGTTATGATGCTCCTGGGCTTTACAGTTATACTGTATGTAATTACATAGGATCAAATCGCTAAATTAGATGCTAAACTATAAATCACATAAATCAAACAATTCACTTTTTTTTAATGCAATTAAAAATTGTAATTAATTTCATGAAATGTCCTCTTTTACCTTTGCATTGGATACAAACACCCCTTACAAAACCACATGTAACAGTGAGTGGGTGGAAAAGCGGTAGCTACCTTGAATGAGCTATGCACCAGTGTCTCATCCAGGTCTATGACCACACATATCTTCCCCTGGTCCTGGGGTGTCATCTCAGGCAGCAGGCTGGGCCCTGATGACAGCTGTGGTGGAGGAGAAAACAGGGGACATACAGGGTCACTATAGCTGGCACAATCTATAGCCAGTACTACAGAGTACAGTACAGGACTGTCCAGAGAACACCACATCTTACCCTCTTTACTAGGCTTTTCTTATGCTTAATAAACACAGTGCCTCACTCTACAAGCACAGGGAATAACTGCAGTTGAAATTAAATCAAATGTTATGTCACATGCGCGGAGTGCAACAGGTGTAGACTTTAATGTGAAATGCTTACTTACAAGCCCTTTACCAACAATGCAGAGTTAAAAAGTAAGAAAAATGTGCTAAATTAAAAAAGGAAATACTAACACAATAAATTAACAACCGGTACCATGTTAATCTGCAGGGTTACGAGGTAGTTGAGGTAATATGTACATGTAGGTAGGGGTAAAAGAGCTCTAACAGTGTAATAATATTGTAATAATAGAATATCAGATTAAATTCAGAGACCCAAACAATACCCATGCTTCACAACAGCTACAGCTTCCTCATTGCTCCAGTGCTGCCTGGAGGACACTAGGCAATGTGAACAAAAAAAACGGCAATTGTACTGTTTGTCCCTCTTGAGATGCTGAAGCCATTTCTTCAATATAGTCCGAATTAAGATAACTCCAGATATATGTAATTCATTTTTACATTTTTTTGCCGAGGAGGTCTTAGTCACGCAATTTTACATCTAACTAAGATGTTTGGTGCAGTATATCTCAAGGGGAAATATTTGCATGAAAACCGAGTCGTTTCTCGTTGAATGACAGCAAAACAATTAATTGAAGAATTCCTACTGTTGACCAATTCCCGACGAAGGGGTGTATACTTTGGCTACTGAGCTTCGGCTTGCGTCAGGAAAACTTTGTGTGTGCACGAACAGCCGAAAAACCCTTGCCGACAACCAAAACATCACAAAATGTTGTTTTAATATATGCAGGAACTGTTTGGGATGGGAAGCATGCGGACGCCTTTACACGGCGCTAGCGCCCCTACACTGACAGCCTCACTAGTGGCTTGTGGGCAACACACACCTTGTCATTCTTCTGTACACTTCGGTTATGACGCACCAGGTACAAAATACTGTACATATCTAATGTCTCCAACATGAACTGACATGCACATCACATTATCCACTCTTTGTAGGCCCACTGCACCACTGTTTAGCCTTAGTGGATTGCAAGGCACTCAGCTGTCTTATCATCATAGGAGATCAATATGAACAGACCTAAACTACTCTCTATCCACCAACAGTCATGGTTATAGTGTTCAACAAGTTCACAACAGGTGCAGCAGCCATTTTATATTGCATCATGCTGTTATAACATCAACGGGCAATAATCCCACAAATTCTCACAGGGTATTGCTCAAGATAGGAAAGCAATCACTTGTGTAGTTATTGTCTGCTTATATAAAATATATTATTTTCCTGTAATAACCATGGCAGAGTTGTTAAACTCTTGATGAGGAAGTTGACAGTTGTAAAATAAAAAGAAAGCTGAGCTAAGCCTGACAGTTGTTTGGGTTTAAAAATATGTAGCTAAACTGTACACACAATATTCATGTCCTATAAAAAAGTCTAAGACTGGCCAAATTACAATGTGTGAAACTTTGTGGTTAAAACTATTCATTTGTAATCTGCTTTAGCGGTCCAAACAAGCTTTGCAAACATAACAAAATGCAAAAGGACACTTTTTAGGCTACATAATAGTCCCACACTTGGTTGAAATACAGTAAACTACAGCCCATACACTCTATATGGATAATTACAACAACAATGCTGCCGAGATGTTGAGAATAATATATTCTGTTACCTTGACAACATCCCCATTGTCCTGTGGCTCCAGCAAGGCATCTTGTGAAGGTGATGGTGGATTTCGGGCATCCTGTGCTCCTCTGAGGCAACAGAAGAGTGCTTTGAAGATGTTACAGCTCCTAGGCTTCTTCAGAGAAGATCTGCTCACCTCGCCTGTCACAAGACCAAAAAGAAGAATGCTGTAGATCTACGACACAAAAAGCTTTTGATCAAAACTCTTCAGTGATATATGGATTTGTCCCAAATGAAAATGCTATTCACCAACACATTATGGTGATTCCACCTGCAATGAAAGTTCTTTTAATCCAGGTACAGATGTAGGATTTTTATTTGATCCCCCTGTTGCAGGAGAACTTTAAAACTTGGAGAATATTTGAGGTTTAAAAAGGCTTTTGAAGTTTGTAATTTCCACTTTGACATTTCAGACTTGATTTTCCTGTAGAAAAATGTATCAACCCTTCCATAAATGTCCATGAATTTCATCCACATTTCTTTTTGTTGCAGGATTATTTTCCTGCTGTAGCAAACTGGCTCAAGTTAAGACCCTACATCTGTAGATGTTAGGGAAATGTATGATGTGAATTTCTCAAGATTTTCCCATGAAGTAGTAAGGAGGATTTCCTCCATTTTGAGAAACATAGTTACTGCACACATGTAGAATGAACTCTGTGCTCCCTTCACGAAAGGCTTCCCTCTACACTACAGAGATGCCAGCCAGCCTGCACACGCACGCACGGACACAAGCACAGTTGGACACACACACACAAATAAAAATCTGCCTTTAATGAGGTTGCTGCTGCTGCTGGAAGAGGTTGGTACATGTTATATAATCATTGAGAGTGCGGGAAAACCCACACTCTTCACCAGGCAGTGACTGAGTCTCAAATGGCACCCTAATCCCCACAGGGTCCTTGTCAAAAGTAGTGCACTATATAGGGAGTAGTGTGTCATTTAGGATACCGTCAGTAACTTCTGCTGTATAAAAAAAAGACAGACAGAAAACATTCCAACCATTTCACTGACTCTCCTGGAACAAGATCTCTGGTTGGAGTGGAGCGAGCTGAAGCCAGTCACACCTCAATGCTCCAAGCCCCTTTGATCAGTCAATGTAAAAATGTGTCATAGTTCACAAAGGTTACACCAGAGGAGGCAAATAGCATCTATTCTTTGGTTGGATATGCATAGCACCACTGGTAATAGTATGAGAGTTCATATAAAAATCTAATGTATGGATGGCTCTGATATACAGAACACAGATGGCTGTACTGACTAAAGCTATCGAAGGGATTAATAAAAAACGGATTCAAAAAGAAAAAGTGTGATTCACACATCTGAACACTGTCATGACTCTCCTGTGAGGATCCAAAGATCCGGTTACAGTGGATCAGCTCTACAGAGCAGAGGTTACAGTGGATCAGCTCTACAGAGCAGAGGGGGGGATTGATGTGGGGTTTTTATGACACCTCACCTCGATCGTAAATTGTAATGCAGCAGACCAACTGCTTTCTGGTCTCTAGTTTGGGAGAATGGAATGTCTTTGTGTTACAGAAGAGTGGCCACCCAAAACTTCAACATCAAACAATGAACACTGGGACAATATAATTCAACGTCCGAATGATGGGAATGATGAGAGATGGAATAGGGAAAATTAATGTCTATTTTGTGATGTCATTAAAATGGATAGAAAAACGTTATAACAGAAACATTGTATCTTGAAGAGCTTGTACACTGTGTATATCAGGTTAACATCTAAACGTTGTAAAAAATGATGATTAAATATGAGAATACTTTTGTGAAGAAAGCAATGTGATTTTAGCATTCTAAAATGAGAATTGTTTTTCCATGCAAAATTATGCTGTCAGTAGCCACGCCCAAGTGAGCTCAGAGTTTGTGTCAGTGTGATGGAGCCGCCTTTCCGACCAGAGTGCTTAAAAGGACTCGCTAACGAAATTTACATCAGACCAGCGTGACAGACAGCGTGAGCTGAACGTTTCGAAATGGTTGAAACCTATGAAAACTAGACTAGAGAACGTGAGGTTGCGGTCCACACGTTGAAAGGGTTAGAAACTTTGGAAACCAGACCAAAACGTGCCGGGTCGCTGCTGGCGTGTAAAGTGGTCGAGAGCTGAACCCTTAATAATCAACTAGGGACCAAGCAGATGGACGGTGTAAACCGGGCCTCACGAATGGTTAAAACTACAAGACAAGACAGCGTGGAGCGTTGGCTACACATTACGAAATGGTTAGAAGCTCTGAAACCCTCAATGCGAGTGAAGAAGGTAAAGACTAGACCAGAACATTCACAGTCTGCAGCTGTACATGTAAAATTGGTTGTAGGACATTTAACTCTCAACACGAGGGGGAAGGACAGATCCCTCTGACCACCGTAGGTACGTCTGAAGTATCTATCCTAACAAACACTCCAAGACCAAAGAAGCATAAGGAGATTGTTACCTCTGGTGGACAAACAGAGACTTACACCGAACCACACCCCATAGACGGACTGAGTGGTTTCAACAGAGACGACAAAGACATCTACGCGTAAATATATACATTGCTTATCCGAATGCGCGGTCGTTCATGTGCAAAGTATTCATATTTCTGTGAGTGTAGCTTCCAAATGTATGTACGATATGTTCACTCTCTTTCCCCACCCCCTTTCCATTGTGTAACAAGCAGTCATACCATGTCAGTCCACTAGGGACTTTTATCTCATGTAAGTGTGTATGGTATTCTGTGTTATTATTTAGTTAGTTACTAACTAACTTACATCTAGACGTTCCGCTAGCGGAACGCCTCACCAATATCCAATGGTATAGCGTGGCGCGAATTACAAATACCTCAAAAATGCAAAAATGTCAATTTTTCAAACATATGACTATTTTACATCATTTTAAAAGACAAGACTCTCCTTTATCTAACCACATTGTCTGATTTCAAAAAGGCTTTACAACGAAAGCAAAACATTAGATTATGTCAGGAGAGTACCCAGCCAGAAATAATCACACACCCATTTTTCAAGCTAGCATATATGTCACAAAAACCAAAACCACAGCTAAATGTAGCACTAACCTTTGATGATCTTCATCAGATGACACTCCTAGGACATTATGTTATACAATACATGCATGTTTTGTTCAATCAAGTTCATATTTATATCAAAAACAAGCTTTTTACATTAGCATGTTTTGTTCAGAACTAGCATACCCACCGAAAACTTCCGGTGAATTTACTAAATTACTCATGATAAACGTTCACAAAAAACATAACAATTATTTAAAGAATTATAGATACAGAACTCCTTTATGCAATCGCGGTGTCCGATTTTAAAATAGCTTTTCGGTGAAAGCACATTTTGCAATATTCTGAGTAGATAGCCCGGCCATCACGGCTAGCTATTTTGACACCCACCAAGTTTGGCACTCACCAAACTCAGATTTACTATAAGAAAAAGTGGATTACCTTTGCTGTTCTTCGTCAGAATGCACTCCCAGGACTTCTACTTCAACACCCAATGTTGTTTTGGTTCCAAATAATCCATAGTTATATCCAAATAGCTGCGTTTTGTTCTTGCGTTCAAGACACTATCCGAAGGGTGACGCGCCGGCGCATCTCGTGACAAAAAAATTCAAAATATTCCATTACCGTACTTCGAAGCATGTCAAACGCTGTTTAAAATCAATTTTTACGCGATTTTTCTCATAAAATAGCGATAATATTCCAACCGGGAGACGTTGTATCCGTTCAAACACTGAAATAAGAAAATGGAGTCTTCACATGCACGCGCAGGCCAGTGTCAATGTTCTCAGAAGGAGCACTCTCCAAAACCCTTGCTGTTTTTCGCCCAGAGACTGCAGAGTTATCATTCCACGTTCTGGCGCCTTCTGAGAGCCTAAGAAAATGTCACGTTACAGCAGAGATCCTGTATTTTCGATAAAGAGGCTACAGAAGGCCAAGAAATGGTCAGACAGGGCACTTCCCATATAGAATCTTCTCAGGTTTTGGCCTGCCATATGAGTTCTGTTATTCTCACAGACACCATTCAAACAGTTTTAGAAACTTTAGGGTGTTTTCTATCCAAATCTACTAATTATATGCATATTCTAGTTTCTGGGCAGGAGTAATAACCAGATTAAATCAGGTACATTTTTTATCCGGCCGTGAAAATACTGCCCCCTATCCATAACAGGTTAATAAATAAAATGATTAAATCAATTTGTGTAGTACTGAATATTCAAAGGGATAGGGTTCTTGCGGATCCAGGGATATTGCGACATTCAGAATGAGACTGATGAGGTAATAGAATAGTAACTCGTTAAATAACTTTTCCTGTGGTGCCCCAAATTCCTAATGAGTTAATTGTTACATGATTAATTTAATAGAATATCAATTAAACAGTTTGATAAAATAAATAACAGTCCTCAGATTAATGATAGTCACATCACGACAACACTCAACATGCTTGTCATATTTTGTTAAGTAGTGTTTGTTATGGGACTCTCTCCTGATTCTTAACCTCAAGCTTTGATACTAACTTTTAATTTCCCACCTTCTATCATTCTCTTCCTTTCATCTTTGGGGGGCGTCTGCAGCAATTGGAATGATGATACACTACAAAAGTATGTGGACACCTGTTCGTCGAACATCTCATTCCAAAATCATGGGCATCAAATATGGAGTGGGTCCCCCTTTGCTGCTATAACAGCCTCCACTCTTCTGGGAAGGCTTTCAACTAGATGTAGGAACATTGCTGAGGGGACTTGCTTTCATTCAGCCACAAGAGCATTAGTGAGGTCAGGCACTGATGTTGGGCGATTAGGCCTGGCTCGCAGTCGGCGTTCCAATTCATCCCAAAGTTGTTCGATGGGGTTGAGGTCAGGGCCTGGCCTGTGCAGGCCAGTCAAGATCTCCCACACCGATCACGACAAACTATTTCTGTATGGACCTTGGTTTGTGTACGGGGGCATTGTCATGCTGAAACAGGATAGGGCATTCCCCAAACCGATGCCACAAAGTTGGAAGCACAGAATCGTCTAGAATGTCATTGTATGCTGTAGGGTTAAGATTTCCCTTCACTGGAATTAAGGGGCCTAGCACGAACCATGAAAAACAGCCCCAGACCTTTATTCCTCCACCATCAAACATTACAGTTGGCACTATGCATTTGGGCAGGTAGCCTTCTCCTGGCATCCGTCAAACCCAGATTTGTCCGTCGGACTGCCAGATGGTGAAGCATGATTCATCCCTCCATAGAACACATTTCCACTGCTCCAGAGTCCAATGTCGGCAAGCTTTACACCATTACAACTGACGCTAGGCATTGCGCATGGTGATCTTAGGCTTGTGTGCTGCTGCTCGGCCATGGAAACCCATTTCATGAAGCTCCCGACGAACAGTTCTTGTGCTGACGTTTGCTTCCAGAGGCAGTTTAGAACTCGGTAGCAAGTGTTGCAAACAAGGACAGTTGATTTTTACGCACGACACGCCTAAGCACTCTGTAATCCCGTTCTGTGAGCTTGTGTGGCCTACCACTTCACGGCTGAGCCATTGTGGCTCCTAGACATTTCCACTTCACAATAACAAAACTTACAGTTGACTGGGGCAGCTCTAGCAGGGCAGAAATTTGATGAACTGACTTGTCGGAAAGGTGGCATCCTATGACGGTGCCATGTTGAAAGTCACTGAGCTCTTCAGTAAGGCCATTCTACTGCCAATGTTTGTCTATGGAGATTGCATGGCGGTGTGCTTGATTTTATACACCTGTCAGCAACGGTGTGGCTGAAATTGCCAAATACTTTTATACATATAGTGTACATAACCAAGGAATTGAGGAAGAGTGTATGGGAACTCAAGATAAATAATTTTTAATATATTATGTAACTTAAAGCACTTGTGGTAACACTATTTGAAGGGTACCTACATAAGGACTTCACAAAGGCACTTACAGATGGGCCACTGTAAACGGAAATTGAACCGGGAGAAAATCTGCCTACAGTGTGTAGAGACCAGCGGTCCTGGTTGTTGTCAGCTCAAATGTTGTCATTAAAACAATGGTTGACAAGATGAGCTCTGCTCATTGGTCAACCATGTGCATCGGCCGCTCAAGAATTCAGCTAATTTCATCTTTTGGTGCCTCGAGCAGGGCCAGCGGCGCCGCTCATGGGAGCGAGCACCAGGAACAACACTTCTTGCAAAACTGCTTGTGTTTTGCCGCCCGCCACGCCCTACTCCCATTGAAGTCTATGATGGCCCGTCTGTAAGCATCTTAACATATTCATAAAGAAGCTCTTTAGCATTTCAGTAATGTCATTGTCAACAACCACAAGTTCAAATCTGCAGTATTCATGTTAGAGATGGCACAAGTACTTGAACGGACGTCAAAGCTTGATCTTTAACCAGAGATCAATTTTCTTCAAATAATATAAAACTATTTGGTGGACTGTGCTTTGTGGCTGCCCAAACAGGCAAGTAAAATTGTCCCGAAAAATGTTGACATTTTGTCTTGAAGCCAACGTTAATTTGCTTTGACTCTGGTGTTCCAATTGCACGTCAGCATTTGCGGGGCACAACAAAAAAAGAAACTAACCCAAGCATCACACAGTTCTTCTCCCTAAATTCCCTTTCCCCTCCTTGTCTCAGTCCCTCGATTGCCTTCCGACCGCTCCCTACATACATGCGTGCTGAGTGTGCACACAAGCTCCTATAGAAATAACTGTCTATAAAATTGTATCTAACTGATGGGATACACAAGCTATATTCCTTGCCAAATGATGACAGTTTTATCACAAATTCAAAATGGACTGCTTGATTGATGTAGGAAAATATGCATTCCAACAATGAGCTGCAGATTAGGAATAATTGTGTCCCATCTAGTTTCCACTTAGGCTACTTTGCGAACTGCTAGTGCCATTTAGAATTAGTTAGTCTAGGCTATAACCCCCCTAAACATAGACAGGTTCCACACAGAAAATATGCAAAAACATTAGTTTGATAAAGACAAAGAGCATATTTTCACCAGAATCATTAAGCATTCATTACCATGCAGTGTTCAATGTGGAATTGATAAGCCATTTAGAAAATTACAAAGAAGCGGCAGAATAAACTAAATTGAACATCTGTCGAAAAGAAGACAGATTTTGATTTCTAACTGGCCAAATTGATCCCCGTTTCAAATGATCACGACTTGAGAATAACTTTCCCAGACTCGAGATGCGCATCACTTGCACTGGCAACTTTTTTCATATGGAAAAATATTTGGATACATTTTATTCTGTTATATAACATGTTTTTTTACAATAAAATGTGTCTTTTTAAAAAGATTGTGTTCCACAATATAATATAACCAGTTGATAGTATGGTTTCAATAAATTAATCTTCAATGGCACTTGCTTTTTTATTGACTGAATATGGCAATTTAGCAATTAGGATTTGTTATCTGTAACTGTTATGATAAATGAAGCATTGTTGCACACTGTTGGCATAGACTTATAGATACATGTGCACATATGTTTTTTCCATTGGAGTACTCGGGAAAAAAATAATAATGTGAGTACTTGAACAGTCAAAAAAAGTAAAATGCCCATCCCTAATTCATGTGGTTGTTGGCATATGCATCTATGAAATGCGCATGTATTGTTTATGAAAGCATTATGAATGTGTTATGAAGTCTCCCTTATGTAGGTACCCTTCAAATAAAGTGTTACCAAAATCGTTTAGGGCTGACATGTATAGGCATATTACCCAGCAGCTTACTTGTAAAAATGATTGTTGTTGTGGATTTCCTTTATAAAACACAAACATAACATGCTAGTGCCAAAAAGCCATTTTAAAGTGTAGGATAGCCTATTCCTGAATATATCCAAAACAAATATGATAAATGAGAAAAAAAACTATCTATAGTAATCAAATAATCTATTACATTTGTATCTGTTGAGCAAACATAGGATAACCCTGCTGCTCCTATCACACATAATCTGGTATTGTAAAACAACTATAACCATACAGCAGTACCCTACCCTCCAATTCAAACCGGACTGCCTGAAGCATGAAAACAAAGATTCTTTGAAACCGCGCTTTACAATGGGCGGCGGAGGGCGTGTGCTGAGGGGTGTGCTTGTGCATTCCACTGTCAATATCGACCGCGGCACCTGGCATTTCTACGGTTATGTTTCTCATCCGCAACCGTTGTCGGTTTAATTTCTAACAGCAAATTGTATATCATACACCTGACAATCTTTGTATTGTATAGGCCTGTGATGTGGTATTTTTGTAATAACATTAGGACAGCGTGCCACACTGGCGCGCATTGATCTGCCTTGATGTGTCTCCAGCCTGAGCCTGCGAACAAAAACAAGACATGGCTGTGCTGTGTGTATGCCTGCTTAGAGACATATGTGGCAAAGTAATATATGGAACGGCGACATACAACAGCTGGAGATATATATCCTAAATGAAAAACACAGGGTAGGCTAAATTTGGGGTGGTTTGGTTGAACATTTTACATGCAAAATTATTCGTCTGTCAATTAATGAAATTATAATTATTGGCTAATAATAATAATAATAATAATTTGGTATTGGATATTGTAGCCTTGTTTTGATCGATAGAAATACTGTAGCATCAACATCTGAATCATTTGATTGGTCTTGAAAGTCCAATCATGTAAAATGGGAAATAAATATTGATTTGAATTGTTTACAGTAGGCAACAAACAGTGACTGAATATTATTGGCAACCTTGAATTTGTGATGACAAAAGACATGTAATGCGATACAGTTTTTCAAATAGCCTTTACTCTTACATTGTCAAAAATGTGTTTGTACCAGAGGGGTTTTCCCCTTCCAATTATGCAGGTGTTCCATAATACCTTTGAAAACCAATCCATGTTCAGCATCAATTGTTCAGCATCATGTTCAGCATCAATGTGGCGGCTTGAATCATCATGAAATAATATTGATATTCAACGTAGTCTATTTATATGCAAAATTAATCCAATGTGTACATATCCGACAGTTAAGAAAAACAGTGAGCTCTAGAATGTCGCGCGCAATATCCGCGACGTTGGAACTGTCAAATGGACGCGCTGGGAACATGTTCGCATCAACGTTAGAGTGCTTGTATTTGATTACTTAACGAAGCTCCTCCAAATCAAACTAACCTTTACCGTTCTAGTTAAACCCATGTTTAAATCAGAACAAACAATAAAACCCGGAGCGTATCATATTCTTACCTGTTTTCGGTGACAATTGAATGTCTTCTTTTTGCACTTGAGTGATGATAGAACTTTCCATCTGACAAGCACAGAGCCCTCAAAATCCAATCCGTTCCCCAAACAGAGATAAGCAGCCTTCATTAGGTTATATTGACAAGTTACAAAATGATTGCCCTGATAACTGTCATCCGTGGCTTTGTTGGATATGGAAGACGCTACAATTCATCACCAACAATGCTTCTTTATTTCTTGCTTCTTCTGGGAGGGGCAGGGCGCTTGGATATGTTTTCGTCTTTGCGTTTTCCTCGGCTGCGCGTCTCGGTTTACTTTATCGCTAGTATATTTCGGAACCGAACGGCCCCTTCCTGTCTCTGCGAAGACCTCACTTTTCGCTCCAACAACATGGAGAATACAGGCGAAAGAAGAAAAACAACCGAGGAAATGGGGCAAGGGGCGGTTTCAAGTTCCCCTTACTACAGATAAACAACACCGTCAAATTGATATTACCGAGAGGAGGAAAAGAAAACAGATTACATCGGCGGACATATTTCTCAAAAAGAGAATTGGTTATGAATATAATTCGATTTTAAATGTGAGATGTATTTATTTTTTCGGTGCTTTGTTTTTCTTCGAATGGAACACCAAGGGCGCCTTGAAACCGCTGGTCGTTTCGGATTGGATCTTTGGAAAGTGGGAGTTGCAAAGGCATTCCTCTCCATTCTGCACACTCCACACCAAAATATGTTCCAGCGCTGGTTTTGTTCTGACTGAGTGTGCATTTATGATTGTAATAATTGTATTAGTAAATTAAGCAATTTTTTTCTTCAATCATTATAATAATAATGTTTTTATTGATATTGTCATTAATAATATTATACATCTTTAGTTAATTGAGACACAGGACTTCAGTAATTGCAGTAATGACTAAGAAAAAAACAGCACTTCGAACTTAAGCATTCAAGTTTATCCACCTATATGATTGTTTCCTTACAATTAAATATACATTTTTTGCTAAATATAATGTTTATGTCCATCATAACTAATGGTAATCTGTTTAGTTGATTTGTTGTAATTTTCCAGCACTCCAACATGACAACACTTCATCATATACAGATGAAGGAAGAGGTAGCTAGCTAAGTATTTTTTGTAAAATGCAGTGCTGCACACATCACATACAGTGCATTCAAAATGTGTTCAGACCCCTTCACTTTTTCCACATTTACACCTGGATCTTGCAGCAAGCTAGCAGCAATCCGAGTGACTATTGGCTAACATCGGTCCCGGAGCTAACATCAATTATTCCGGAGCTAGCCAGCTGAAGAGTTCCATCAGCCACTCCTGGGCTACAATCACCTATCCGGACCCGTTTTACTGCCGATGCGGAGCCCCATTGGGCCTTCATGACTGGACTACCGACGTTATCTGCCCGAGGGAGTTATCCAACTGGCCCCTCCGTCGTGACATAACCTGAACGCCCATCTGCGGCCAGCTAATCGTTAGCTGTCTTATCGGCTGCTATCTGAATAGATCTATCGGCCAATTTTGTTGGGGCACTATAACTATTTTTGCCAATTGGATTGGTCCCCTCTACCACACGGAACCCCACTAATCTATCGACGGAAACGCACGAGGTGGCTAAAAACAGACCATCTTCCGCCAGCTTGCTACCCATGGCCCGGCTAGCTGTCTGAATCGACGTGACCGCAACCGACCTCACTACTCACTGGACCCTTTTGATCACTTGGCTAAGCATGCCTCTCCTTAATGTCAATATGCCTTGTCCATTGCTGTTCTGGTTAGTGTTTATTGGCTTATTTCACTGTAGAGCCTCTAGCCTTGCTCATTATACCTTATCCAACCTCTCAGTTCCACCACCCACACATGCGATGACATCACCTGTTTTCAATGATGTTTCTAGAGACAATATCTCTCTCATAATCACTAAATGCCTGGGTTTACCTCCTCTGTACTCACATCCCACCATACCTTTGTCTGTACATTATACCTTGAAGCTATTTTATCGCCCCCAGAAACCTGCTCCTTTTTCTCTCTATTCTGGACGTCACAGACGACCAATTCTTATAGCTTTTAGCCGTACCCTCATACTTATTCTTCTCTGCTCCTCTGGGGATGTAGAGGTGAATCCAGGCCCTGCAGTGCCTGGCTCCACTCCTACTCCCCAGGCGCTCTCTTTTGATGACTTCTGTAACCGTAATAACCTTGGTTTCATGCATGTTAACATTAGAAGCCTCCTCCCTAAGTTTGTTTTATTCACTGCTTTAGCACACTCTGCCAACCCGGATGTCCTAGCTGTGTCTGAATCTTGGCTTAGGAAGTCCACCAAAAACTGTGAAATCTTCATCCCTAACTACAACGTTTTCAGACAAGATAGAACGACCAAAGGGGGCGGTGTTGCAATCTACTGCAGAGATAGCCTGCAGAGTTCTGTCCTGCTATCCAGGTCTGTACCCAAACAATTTGAACTTCTACTTTTAAAAATCCACCTCTCCAAAAACAAGTCTCTCACCGTTGCCGCCTGCTATAGACCCCCCTCGGCCCCTAGCTGTGCTCTGGACACCATATGTGAACTGATTGCCCCCCATCTATCTTCAGAGCTCGTGCTACTAGGTGACCTAAACTGGGACATGCTTAACACCCCAGCCATTCTACAATCCAAGCTTGATGCCCTCAATCTCACACAAATTATTAATGAACCCACCAGGTACAACCCCAAAGCCGCAAACACTGGCACCCTCATAGATATCATCCTAACCAACGTGCCCTCTAAATACACCTCTGCTGTTTTCAACCAAGATCTCAGCGATCACTGCCTCATTGCCTGCACCCGTAATGGGTCAGCGGTCAAACGACCTCCACTCATCACTGTCAAACGCTCCCTGAAACATTTCAACGAGCAAGCCTTTCTAATCGACCTGGCCCTGGTATCCTGGAAGGATATTGACCTCATCCCGTCAGTAGAGGATGCCTGGTTATTTAAAAAAAAATGCCTTCCTCTCCATCTTAAATAAGCATGCCCCTTTCAAGAAATTTAGAACCAGGAACAGATATAGCCCTTGGTTCTCCCCAGACCTGACTGCCCTTAACCAACACAAAAATATCCTATGGCGTTCTGCATTAGCATCGAACTGCCCCCGCGATATGCAACTTTTTAGGGAAGTTAGAAACCAATACACACAGGAAGTTAGAAACGCCAAGGCTAGCTTTTTCAAACAGAAATTTGCTTCGTGCAACTCCAACTCTAAAAAGTTCTGGGACATTGTAAAGTCCATGGAGAATAAGAACACCTCCTCCCAACTGCCCACTGCACTGAGGATAGGAAACTCTGTCACCACCGATAAGCCCACTATAATTGAGAATTTCAATAAGCATTTTTCTACGGCTGGCCATGCTTTCCACCTAACTACCCCTACTGCATTCAACAGCACTGCACCCCCCACAGCTACTCGCCCAAGCCTCCCCCATTTCTCCTTCTCCCAAATCCATTCAGCTGATGTTCTGAAAGAGCTGCAAAATCTGGACCCCTACAAATCAGCTGGGCTTGACAATCTGGACCCTTTCTTTCTAAAATTATCTGCCGAAATTATTGCAACCCCTATTACTAGCCTGTTCAACCTCTCTTTCGTGTCGTCTGAGATTCCCATAGATTGGAAAGCAGCTGCTGTCATCCCCCTCTTCAAAGGAGGTGACACTCTTGACCCAAATTGCTACAGACCTATATCCATCCTACCCTGCCTTTCTAAGGTCTTCGAAAGCCAAGTCAACAAACAGATTACCGACTATTTCGAATCCCACCGCACCCTCTCCGCTATGCAATCTGGTTTCAGAGCTGGTCATGGGTGCACCTCAGCCACGCTCAAGGTCCTAAACGACATCGTAACCGCCATCGATAAGAAACAATACTGTGCTGCCGTATTCATTGACCTGGCCAAAGCTTTTGACTCTGTTAATCACCACATCCTCATCGGCAGACTCAGTAGCCTTGGTTTCTCAAACGATTGCGTCGCCTGGTTCACCAACTACTTCTCTGACAGAGTTCAGTGTGTCAAATCGGAGGGCCTACTGTCTGGACCTCTGGCAGTCTCTATGGGGGTACCACAGGGTTCAATTCTTGGGCCAACTCTTTTCTCTGTATACATAAATGATGTCGCTCTTGCTGCTGGTGAATCTCTGATCCACCTCTACGCAGACGACACCATTCTGTATACTTCTGGCCCTTCTTTGGACACTGTGTTAACAACCCTCCAGACGAGCTTCAATGCCATTCAACTCTCCTTCCGTGGTCTCCAACTGCTCCTAAACACAAGTAAAACTAAATGCATGCTCTTCAACCGATCGCTGCCTGCACCTGCCCGCCCGTCCAGCATAACTTCTCTGGACGGTTCTAACTTAGAATTTGTGGACAACTACAAATACCTAGGTGTCTGGTTAGACTGTAAACTCTCCTTCCAGACCCACATCAATCATCTCAAATCCAAAGTGAAATCTAGAATTGGCTTCCTATTTCGCAACAAAGCATCCTTCACTCATGCTGCCAAACATACCCTCGTAAAACTGACCATCCTACCAATCCTCGACTTCGGCGATGTAATTTACAAAATAGCCTCCAATACCCTACTCAACAAGCTGGATGCAGTCTATCACAGTGCCATCCGTTTTGTCACCAAAGCCCCATATACTACCCACCACTGCGACCTGTACGCTCTCGTTGGCTGGCCTTCGCTTCATAATCGTCGCCAAACACATTGGCTCCAGGTCATCTACAAGACCCTGCTAGGTAAAGTCCCCCCTTATCTCCGCTCACTGGTCACCATAGCAGCACCCACCTGTAGCACGCGCTCCAGCAGGTATATCTCTCTGGTCACCCCTAAAGCCAACTCCTCCTTTGGTCGTCTCTCCTTCCAGTTCTCTGCTGCCAATGACTGGAACGAACTACAAAAATCTCTGAAACTGGAAACACTTATCTCCCTCACTAGCTTTAAGCACCAGCTGTCAGAGCAGCTCACAGATCACTGCACCTGTACATAGCCCATCTATAATTTAGCCCAAACAACTACCTCTTCCCCTACTGTATTTATTTATTTTATTTATTTTTCTCCTTTGCACCATATCATTTATATTTAACTTTGAACTTTCTTCAAACTACAAATCTACCATTCCAGTGTTTTACTTGCTATACTTTATTTACTTTGCCACCATGGCATTTTTTTGCCTTTACCTCCCTTATCTCACATCATTTGCTCACATTGTATATAGTCTTATTTTTTTCTACTGCATCATTGATTGTATGTTGTTTAACTCCATGTGTAACTCTGTGTTGTTGTATGTTGTCGAACTGCTTTGCTTTATCTTGGCCAGGTCGCAATTGTAAATGAGAACTTGTTCTCAACTTGCCTACCTGGTTAAATAAAGGTGAAATAAAAAAATAAAAAAACGGCCTCCACTCATCACTGTCAAACACTCCCTGAAACACTTCAGCGAGCAGGCCTTTCTAATCGACCTGGCCTGTGTATCCTGGAAGGATATTAAACTCAGGATGCCTGGTTATTTTTTTTAAATGCCTTCCTCACCATCTTAAATAAGCATGCCCCATTCAAGAAATTTAGAACCAGGAACAGATATAGCCCTTGGTTCTCTCCAGACCTGACTGCCCTTAACCAACACAAAAACATCCTGTGGCGTTCTGCATTAGCATCGTACAGCCCCCGTGATATGCAACTTTTCAGGGAAGTTAGAAACCAATCTACACAGGCAGTTAGAAAAGCCAAGGCTAGCTTTTTCAAGCAGAAATTTACTTCCTGCAACACAAACTCAAAAAAGTTATGGGACACTGTAAAGTCCTTGGAGAATAAGAGCACCTCCTCCCAGCTGCCCACTGCACTGAGGATAGGAAACTCTGTCACCACTGACAAATCCACTATTATTGAGAATTTCGATAAGCATTTTTTAACAGCTGGCCATGCTTTCCACCTGGCTACCTCTACCCCGGTCAACAGCCCTCCACCCCCCACAGCAACTCGCCCAAGCCTTCCCCATTTTTCCTTCTCCCAAATCCACTCAGCTGATGTTCTGAAAGAGCTGCAAAATCTGGACCCCTACAAATCAGCCAGGCTAGACAATCTGGACCCTTTCTTTCTAAAATTATCTGCAGAAATTGTTGCAACCCCTATTACTAGCCTGTTCAACCTCTCTTTCGTGTCATCTGAGATTCCCAAAGATTGGAAAGCAGCTGCGGTCATCCCCCTCTTCGAAGGGGGGGACACTCTTGACCCAAACTGCTACATACCTATATCTATCCTGCCCTGCCTTTCTAAAGTCTTCGAATGCCAAGTCAACAAACAGATTACCGACCATTTCGAATCCCACCGCACCTTCTCCGCTATGCAATCTGCTTACAGAACTGGTCATGGGTGCACCTCAGCCACGCTCAAGGTCCTAAATGATATCTTAACCGCCATCGATAAGAAACAATACTGTGCAGCCGTATTCATTGACCTGGCCAAGGCTTTCGACTCTGTCAATCACCACATCCTCATCGACAGACTCAATAGCCTTGGTCTCTCAAATGATTGCCTCGCCTGGTTCATCAACTACTTCTCTGATAGAGTTCAGTGTGTCAAATCGGAGGGCCTGTTGTCCGGGCCTCTGGCAGTCTCTATGGGGGTGCCACAGGGTTCAATTCATGGGCCGACTCTTTTCTCTGTATGAATCTGAATCTCTGATCCACCTCTATGCAGACGACACCATTCTGAATACTTTTGGCCCTTCTTTGGACACTGTGTTAACTGCCCTCCAGACGAGCTTCAATGCCATACAACTCTCCTTCCGTTGCCTCCAACAGCTCTTAAATACAAGTAAAACTAAATGCATGCTCTTCAACCGATCGCTGCCTTCACCTGCCCGCCCGTCCAGCATCACTACTCTAGATGGTTCTGACTTAGAATATGTGGATAACTACAAATACCTAGGTTTCTTGTTAGACTGTAAAATCTCCTTCCAGACTCACATCAAACATCTCCAATCCAAAGTTAAATCTAGAATTGGCTTCCTATTTCGCAACAAAGCATCTTTCACTCATGCTGCCAAACATACCCTCGTAAAACTGACCATCCTACCGATCCTCGACTTCGGCGATGTCATTTACAAAATATCCTCCAATACTCTGCTCAATAAATTGGATGCAGTCTATCACAGTGCCATCCTTTTTGTCACCAAACCCCATATACTACCCACCACTGCGACCTGTATGCTCTCGTTGGCTGGCCCTCGCTTCATACTCGTCGCCAAACCCACTGGCTCCAGGTCATCTACAAGATCCTGCTAGGTATAGTTCCCCCTTATCTCAGCTCGCTGGTCACCATAGCAGCACCCACCTGTAGCACGCGCTCCAGCAGGTATATCTCTCTGGTCACCCCCAAAGCCAATTCCTCCTTGGCCTCCTCTCCTTCCAGTTCTCTGCTGCCAATGACTGGAACAAACTACAAAAATCTCTAAAACTGGAAACACTTATCTCCCTCACTAGCTTTAAGCACCAGCTGTCAGAGCAGCTCACAGATTACTGCGCCTGTACATAGCCCATCTATAATTTAGCCCAAACAACTACCTCTTCTCCTACTGTATTTATTTATTTATTTATTTATTTATTTTGCTCCTTTGCACCCCATTATTTATATTTCTACTTTGCACTTTCTTCCACTGCAAATCTACCATTCCAGTGTTTTACTTGCTATATTGTATTTATTTGCCACCATGGCCTTTTTTTGCCTTTACCTCCCTTATCTCACCTCATTTGCACACTTTGTATTTAGACTTATTTTTCTACTATATTATTGACTGTATGTTTGTTTTACTCCATGTGTAACTCTGTGTTGTTGTATGTGTCAAACTGCTTTGCTTTATCTTGGCCAGGTCGCAATTGTAAATGGTAACTTGTTCTCAACTTGCCTACCTGGTTAAATAAAGGTGAAATAAAGAAATAAAGAAAATATTTAAAAAATTGTTACTTTACAACCTTATTCTAAAATGAATAAAATGTTTGTTTTCCTCACCAATCTATACACAATACCCCATTATGACAAAGCAAAAACTGAAATATCACATTTACATAAGTATTCAGACCCTTTACTCTGTGCTTTGTTGAAGCTCCTTTGGCAGCGATTACAGCCTCATGTCTTCTTGGGTATGACGCTACAAGCTTGGCACACATGTATTTGGGGAGTTTCTCCCATTCTTCTCTGCAGATCCTCTCATGCTCTGTCAGGTTGGATGTGGAGCATCGCTGCACAGCTATTTTCAGGTCTCTCCAGAGATGTTCGATCGGGTTCAAGTCTGGGCTCTGGCAGAGCAACTCAACGACATTCAGAGACTACGACATTCAGAGACTTGTCCCGAAGCCACTCCTACCTTGTCTTGGCTGTGTGCTTAGGGTTGTTGTCCTGTTTGAAGGTGAACCTTCGCCCCAGTCTGAGGTCCTGAGTGCTCTGGAGCATGTTTTCATCAAGGATCTCTATGTACTTTGCTTTGTTCATCTTTCCCTCGATCTTGAGTAGTCTCCCAGTCCCTGCCGCTGAAAAAAATCCCTGCAGCATAATGCTTCACCGTAGAGATGGTATTGGCCAGGCAATGAATGGTGCTTGGTATCCTCCAGATGTGACGCTTGGCATTCAGGCCATCTTGTTTTCATCGGACCAGAAAATCTTGTTTCTCATGGTCTGAGAGTCCTTTAGGTGGCAAACTCCAAGTGGGCTGTCATGTGCCATTTACTGAGGAGTGGCTTCCGTCTGGCCACTCTACCATAACGGCCTGATTGGTGGAGTGCTGCAGAGATGGTTGTCCTTCTGGAAGGTTCTCCCATCTCCACAGAGGATCTCTGGAGCTCTGTCAGATTGAGCATCGAGTTCTTGGTCACCTCCCTGACCAAGGCCCTTCTCCCCCGATTGCTCAGTTTGGCTGGGCGGCCAGCTCTAGGAAGAGTCTTGGTGGTACCAAACTTCTTAAATTTAAGAATGATGGAAGCCACTGTGTACTTGGGGACCTTCAATGCTGCAGACATTTGTTGGTAACCTTCCCCAGATCTGTGCCTCGACACAATCTTGTTTCAAAGCTCTATGGACAATTCCTTTGACTTCATGGCTTGGTTTTTGCTCTGACATGCACTGTCAACTGTGGGACCTTATTTAGACAGGTGTGTGCCTTTCCAAATCATGTCCAATCAATTGAATTTACCACAGGTGGACTCCAATCAAGTTGTAGAAACATCTCAAGGATGATCAATGGAAACAGGATGCACCTGAGCTCATAGCAAAGTGTGAATATTTATGTAAATAAAGTATTGATGTTTTTTATTTTTAATACATTTGCAAAAAACACAAACTTTTTTCACTTTGTCATAATGGGGTATTGTGTATAGATTGCTGAGGGAAAAAATAATTACATCCATTTTAAAATAAGGCTGTAACGTAACAAAATGTGGAAAAAGGGAATGGTCTGAATACTTTCCAAATGCACTGTACCTCCTGAGATGCAGTTTCTATTTTTGATTGTTGTCTAAAAATACATTTCACCAGCTCCACAGAACACACTGAAATGGATGAACAAATGTGTTTCTTATAATTTTTAAATGCTTTTGATGCTGAAATAATGTGTAACAATAACACCTTCAACAGCAACAGAGGTTGAATTTCAGAACACACCTGTAGTGCAGTAAGAACTGAGCGCTCTGACTGACTCTGTGTGATGTGAGGCAGGTGTATACTGTGACTGGAAATAAATGGAAATAAGATAACACATTGATGAAATGCTTATGGACATGCACATAGAGAGAGGGACATACATCAGGGAATTCTGCATTTCTTTTGGTTGGGAATTTGGGAATTCTGCATCTCTTTTGGTTGGGAATTTTGGAATTTTGCATCTCTTTTGGTTGAGGATTTGGAAATTCTGCATCTCTTTTGGGTGCGGCATGTTTTGGAAGCCAACCTGTGTATTCTAACAGGAGCACTGAGCAGAGGACGCAAAAGACAGAAGATGTTGTTTCTTTATGACTAACCCAACTAACACTGGAGCAGAGAGAGAGAAACTTTGGGGCCCTACTGCCAGAATCATGGATCCGGATCAAAATGCCAACCACAAAACTAAAGCATAAACAAGAATGGCACAGCTGTTTGCATTACTGCTTTCAGACTGTTTTTACACAGCAACACAGATGCATTGTAAATGTATGTCAAATTAGCATCAACTGGATGACCTGGAAAATGTCATGAGGCTCAAAGTAAAAAATGAGGCCACTGATGATACGAATTAAACTTGAAATTGTTTCTCTGTGCTTGTTTTCTGGTGGTGCTTCTGGTCTGTCTGTCTTTAAAGTGTCTCTCTCCTGGTCATGTTGTCTTTGCATTCCTCCGAGCTATAAGAGCTGAGAGAGAGAAAGGGACTGAGAAAGAGAGAGAGACAGAGAGGGAGTGAGTGAGAAAGAGAGAGAGACAGAGAGAGACATAGAAAGGGACTGAGAAAGAGAGAGACTCAGAGAGAGGGACTGAGAAAGAGAGACAGAGAGAGGGGCTGAGAAAGAGAGAGACAGAGAGAGGGACTGAGAGAGAACTAGAAAGATGGAGAAAGAGAGAGAAGGGCAGCTGATGCTGAGGCCCTGTTTTGACTATGAATTGCAAAGTGACACACAAGGGCGCAACAGGTATAAGTTACTGTTCGGTGTCCAGTAATGGAAGAGCTCAGGTTCAAACACTCAGATTACATGCTGTGGTTTCCATTTTTAGCAGCAGTAGTGTATCTATCAATTTGGCATCTTCATTTCAAAAGATGAAATCCAATTGTTAACTAGTGAAAGAGAGTAGTGTTCTACCTGTGGGAAACAAACTACACAACTTGGTGAGACCTGACAAAAACTCACCAAACAAACATTAGAAGTGGAGTAGGGAGAGAGGATTAAGGACAATGAAAAAAAAGGGAAGAGTAATTCAAATCATCATGCGACATTGCTTTAAATCATGTGTTTTTATTATTAATATTAAGTCAAATTATGTAGATTACAAATTAACCATTATGGTGTCACACTTATACTGAAACTAATGTACAAGTAGCCTACATGATGTTGCAAAACAGCACAGCAGCAATTGATTTTCCAAATAATCACTGAAAGATAATTGAGTTGAACATTTTATGTTATAAAATTGTGTTATAAACATGATGAGAAGTTTCAAGCAAAGCTTTTTTTAAATAAATAATTAGACAAAGTCATTTCAAATGTCCTATCTTATTCTTTAGTTCCAATCTTAGTTATCTGAAAAAAACAAGGTCAGAGAATCCGGATCCATCAATCTTTGTACAAAACAATACAAATGTGCAGATAATTATCTATTCACCATCAAACTTCATCTTATTAAATTCTGTTAAAATTTTTTTAAATATAACAAAACAATAACACAATATTAATTTGAGAATACACTGTTTAAATTAAACATTAACCTAAAAATGTAATTAACCATATTACATTCAGTTGAAGTCGGAAGTTTACATACACTTAAGTTGGAGTCATTAAAACACGTTTTTCAACCACCACAAATTTCTTGTTGACAAACTATAGTTTTGGCAAATCGGTTAGGACATCTACTTTGTGCATGACACAAGTCATTTTTCCAACAATTGTTTACAGACAGATTGTTTCACTTATAATTCACAGTATCACAATTCCAGTGAGTCAGAAGTTTACATACACTAAGTTGACTGTGCCTTTAAACTGCTTGGAGAATTCCAGAAAATGATGTTATGGCTTTAGAAGCTTCTGATAGGCTAACTGACATCATTTGAGTCAATTGGAGGTGTACCTGTGGATGTATTTCAAGGCCTACCCTCAAACTCAGTGCTTCTTTGCTTGACATCATGGGAAAATCAAAAGAAATCAGCCAAGACCTCAGAAAAAAATTTGTAGACCTCCACAAGTCTGGTTCATCCTTGGGAGCAATTTCCAAATGCCTGAAGGCACCACGTTCATCTGTACAAACAATAGTATGCAAGTATAAACACCGTGGGACCACGCAGCCGTTTTACCGCTCAGGAAGGAGACGCATTGTCTCCTAGAGATGAACGTACTTTGGTGTGAAAGGTGCAAATCAATCCCAGAACAACAGCAAAGGACCTTGTGAAGATGCTGGAGGAAACAGGTACAAAAGTATCTATATCCACAGTAAAACGAGTCCTATATCAACATAACCTGAAAGGCCGCTCAGCAAGGAAGAAGCCACTGCTTCAAAACCGCCATAAAAAAGCCAGACTACGGTTTGCAACTGCACATGGGGACAAAGATTGTACTTTTTGGAGAAATGTGCTCTGGTTTGATGAAACAAAAATAGAACTGTTTGGCCATAATAACCATCGTTATGTTTGGAGGAGAAAGGGGGAGGCTTGCAAGCCGAAGAACACCATCCCAACCGTGAAGCACAGGGGTGGCAGCATCATGTTGTGGGGGTGCTTTGCTGCAGGAGGGACTGGTGCAATTCACAAAATAGATGGCATCATGAGGCAGGAAAATTATGTGGATATATTGAAGCAACATCTCAAGACATCATTCAGGAAGTTAAAGCTTGGTCGCAAATGTGTCTTCCAAATGGACAATGACCCCAAGCATACTTCCAAAATTGTGGCAAAATGGCTTAAGGACAACAAAGTCAAGGTATTGGACTGGCCATCACCAAGCCCTGACCTCAATCCTATGGAAAATTTGTGGGCAGAACTGAAAAAGCGTGTGCTAGCAAGGAGGCATACAAACCTGACTCAGTTACACCAGATCTGTCAGGAGGAATGGTCCAAAATTCACCCAACTTATTGTGGGAAGCTTGTGGAAGGCTACCCGACACGTTTGACCCAAGTTAAACAATTTAAAGGCAAACTTCTGACCCAGCGGGAATGTGATGATAGAAATAAAAGCTGAAATAAATCATACTCTCTACTATTATTCTGACATTTTACATTCTTAAAATAAAGTGGTGATCCTAACTGACCTAAGACAGAGAATTGTTACTAGGATTAAATGTCAGAAATTGTGAAAAACTGAGTTTAAATGTATTTGGCTAAGGTGTATGTAAACTTCTGACTTCAACTGTATCTCCAATCAGACTAAATCTAGCATACATGTTCAATGTCTGCCCCCTCCATTCCTGGCTGTGGCGACTGTGGAGATCACATCTGAGCTTTATGTAGGACTTGGACTTTAGGTCTAGGATCATGTGATTTGCTGGAAGCTCACCTCCCCTCCCCTCCCTCCTCCCTCCCCTGCCCCTTAGTGGCCTCTGCTGGGCTATGTTTCCAGGAAAGGGGCCTGCTGGACAGGCTGTGAGAGAGGCCTATGCAGGGAAAGATTGGCTCATACAGAAAAACAAAAACTCCCTCCTCCTTACATAAGGCTGCTGCCTCAATGACAGGAAAATGTTCCCAGCCACCACAATGCAAAGAAAACCTGTTTGGCGCTCTATTTCACAGTCCCAGCACGGCACTTGAGGACTGAAATATGCTAAACTCTTATAACAATAGTCTTCTACAGGAAATGTAATGGCATAATTGTGCATACCAGCATAAGAATTCCAATCAACAACATTAGCTATACATGGTAGCAATTGCACCCAGAAGCAATCAAGACTTATATTTGAGGTGAAATAAGATGAACATGGTGGATCTACAAATAAAAAATAAAGTGATGCACTTTCACAATATGTCAAAACTCATGGCATTGAATGTTTGTTGTTCAGACTACAGTACTGGTAGTCTGGTACTTTTAAACATTACAATGAGTTGTAGTCAACAGTGCCTCCCTCTGGCAGAGTGGAGGAATGCTAGGCTTCTGTCAAGCCCCTGCGTTATGAAACCTGTGCTGTGAGGCTATGCAGTGAGCCTTGAAGGTGATATTTGGAAAGGGAGATATCTTGTCACTTGTACAACTGAATGCATTCAACTGATATATGTCTTCTGCATTTAACGCAACACCTCTGAATTAGAGAGGTGCGGGGAGCTGCCTTAATCGACAACCACGTCATCGGTGCCCGGGGAACAGTAGGTTAACTGCCTTGCTCAGGGGCAGAACAACAGATTGTCAGCTCTGGGATTCGTTCCAGCAACCTTTCGGTTACTGGCCCAACGCTCCTACCCACCAGGCTACCTGAAGGTGCTCCTGTACAGACTGTACGATACAAAAATGTAATCAAGGTTTTTCATTTGATATTTTTAAAGATTATACAGACAAGACAAACAAACAGGTAGAGGGCAAACACTGATCTCCTAGCACATCAAATCCAAACTCAAATAGATGGCCCTATTGTTTATGTGATGGTCAATGACATCTAATGGAAAAATGATTTCAGGAGTTGAGGAATGCTAGGCTTCTGTCAAGCACCTACATTATGAAACCATTTACCATTTTTCTATGGTAGAACTCATTGACCACCACATACAAAAAAATAGGAGAATCTATTTGAGTTAACCATTTCAAGATGTAATTCAGTCACTAAGTGAATAAATAATATATTGACATGTACATTAACATTTCACAATCATTTTCTAGATTCATCACAAAGCAAGTCCTATTACCATTAATATGTCAGTTAACTTAAAAATATCCCAAGGATCCACGCATAGCCAAACACACACACACACACACACACACACACACACACACACACACACACACACACACACACACACACACACACACACACACACACACACACACACACACACACACAAACACACACACACACACACACGTGGTGTCGTTCCTGACCCTGCCGGTGACATCCAGACAGGACACCCCTAATGCTATCAGACTAAACGACACCTAGAAAGATGGAGAGAGGGACGGAGAGACAGAGGGGAGAAAGGGGTGTGAGAGATTCAGTACAATGTATAATCATTCTACTGCCAGGAGGGCATTCCTACACCAGGAGGGCATTCCTACACCAGGAGGGCATTCCTACACCAGGAGGGCATTCCTACACCAGGAGGGCATTCCTACACCAGGAGGGCATTCCTACACATATAACTGTCCTCATGCAAAGTTTGTCAAATGGTTAATAACTGACTCAGTGGTTGAAGATTAAAGTGGTCCTCTATATTACCATTTTAGTTTGGTATGCTTCGCACGACATAGAAATCAAAGAGTGAAAAACCTTTAAAAATGACCACACAAAGCTATCAGTAATAAATAAAACAGCCTAAACTAAAATAAATACTTACCAGGTAACCTACAAATCCCAAATATCCTATGCAAAGAAAAGCAGCCAGCATGTATAGCCACACGCTGTCCAAAACGGTCACATAGATGACCACAAAGTACATGTTGATGCAACACACCAGCAGGACCACAACTCCTCCCCCAATCTTCCAAAATCTGAAAAAATGGCGACAGCAACAGAAATCATCAGTATCAAACAAATTGTACGTTAAATCTTCTCATATTATCATATGATGTTCTTTAAAATATACCATTTAATGTAGCTAAAATTTTATAGTTTTCAGCATATTCACAGTATACTTACAATCCATTGGCAAATTCAGTCATGAGGGATGACAAACTGGTGAAAGTGAGGATGGGAATCAAAGTAAATGTCAGCTGAGTGACAGAAACAAAAGGCATCAACCAACTACTCTGTTGGAATGGCAGCTGAGTGAGAGAAACAGAAAGCATTAACCAACTACTCTGTTGGAATGGCAGCTGAGTGAGAGAAACAGAAAGCATTAACCAACTACTCTGTTGGAATGGCAGCTGAGTGAGAGAAACAGAAAGCATTAACCAACTACTCTGTTGGAATGGCAGCTGAGTGAGAGAAACAGAAAGCATTAACCAACTACTCTGTTGGAATGGCAGCTGAGTGAGAGAAACAGAAAGCATTAACCAGCTACTCTGTTGGAATGGCAGCTGAGTGAGAGAAACAGAAAGCAGCCATGAGAAATGGTTCTACTTACCAATCATCAACCAACTACTCTGTTGGAATGCAACAGCTTGCCTGGGGTTAGGGTTAGGGTTGAGCCGGGGTGTGGAGCTGAAGCTAGAGCTAGGTTTGTGGTTGAGACAGGGGTTAGGGTTGGACCGGGTTGTGGACATGAAGCTAGGGTTAGGGTTAGGGTAAAGGCTAGGGTTGAACCAGGTTGTGGAGATAAAACTAGGGTTAGGGTTATGGTTAGGGTTGAGGCTAGGGTTAGGATTGAGCTGGGGTGTGGTCTAGGGTGACCACGCTTAAAATACCCAAAATGCGGGACAATATGATGATTTTGCAAGACAATCGCGGGATATTGTAGCCTACACGGGCTCTCGAGTGGCGCAGAGGCCTAAGGCACTGCATCTCAGTGCTAGTAGGCGTCACTACAGACTCCCTTGTCAAATCCAGGCTGTATCACAACCGGCTGTAATTGGGAGTTCCATAGGGTGGCGCACATCGTCCAGGTTTGGCCGCTGTGGGCCGTCATTGTAAATAAGATTATTTTCTTAACTGACTTGGCTAATTAAATAAAGGTTACATTTAAAAATGTAAAACATGAACAAAAATAGTCAGCACCAATGTTCCTGAGCGCAAACTTCAAAGTTGAGAAAATTCTGTAAACACTGAGGATGAACCCACTTTAAAGTACAGTTTTAACCATGGCCAAGTGGGCTACTGTGGCTATTTGATCATAATGTAGGTGTCCCATAAAAAATTATGGAGAAAATGCATCCCATAACATTTTAACATGGAAATAGCTGTTACATTAGCAGCCAATGTGTGGTGTTCAATGTTGGCCTACAGTCGTGGCCAGAATGTTTGAGAATGACACAAATATTATTTTCCACAAAGTTTGCTGTTTCAGTGTCTTTAGATATTTTTGTCAGATGTTACTATGGAATACTGAAGTATAATTAGAAGCATTTCATAAGTGTTTTATTGACAATTACATGAAGTTGATGCAAAGAGTCAATATTTGCAGTGTTGACCCTTCTTTTTCAAGACATCTGCAATCCGCCCTGGCATGCTGTCAATTAACTTCTGGGCCACATCCTGACTGATGGCAGCCCATTCTTGCATAATCAATGCTTGGAGTTTGTCAGAATTTGTGGGTTTTTGTTTGTCCACCCGCCTCTTGAGGATTGACCACAAGTTCTCAATGGGATTAAGGTCTGGGGAGTTTCCTGGCCATGGACCCAGAATATCGATGTTTTGTTCCCCAAGCCACTTAGTTATCACTTTTGCCTTATGGCAAGGTGCTCCATCATGCTGGAAAAGGTATTGCTCGTCACCAAACTGTTCCTGGATGGTTGGGAGAAGTTGCTCTCGGAGGATGTGTTGGTACCATTCTTTATTCATGGCCGTGTTCTTTGGCAAATAGTGAGTGAGCCTACTCCCTTGGCTGAGAAGCAACCCCACACATGAATGGTCTCAGGATGCTTTACTGTTGGCATGACACAGGACTGATGATAGCGCTCACCTTGTCTTCTCTGGACAAGCTTTTTTCCGGATGCCCCAAACAATCGGAAAGTGGATTCATCAGAGAAAATGACTTTACCCCAGTCCTCAGCAGTCCAATCCCTGTACCTTTTGCAGAATATCAGTCTGTCCCTGATGTTTTTCCTGGAGAGAAGTGGGTTCTTTGCTGCCCTTCTTGACACCAGGCCATCCTCCAAAAGTCTTCGCCTCACTGTACGTGCAGATGCACTCACACCTACCTGCTGCCATTCCTGAGCAAGCTCTGTACTGGTGGTGCCCCGATCCCACAGCTGAATCAACTTTAGGAGATGGTCCTGGCGCTTGCTGGACTTTCTTGGGCGCCCTGAAGCCTTCTTCACAACAATTGAACCGCTCTCCTTAAAGTTATTAATGATCCGATAAACGGTTGATTTAGGTGCAATCTTACTGGCAGCAATATCCTTGCCTGTGAAGCCCTTTTTGTTCAAAGCAATGATGACTGCACGTATTTCCTTGCAGGTAACCATGATTGACAGAGGAAGAACAATGATTCCAAGCACCACCCTCCTTTTGAAGCTTCCAGTCTGTTATTCAAACTCAATCAGCATGACAGAGTGATCTCCAGCCTTGTCCTCGTCAACACTCACACCTGTGTTAACGAGAGAATTACTGACATGATGTCAACTGGTCCTTTTGTGGCAGGGCTGAAATGCAGTGGAAATAATTTTTGGGGATTCAGTTCATTTGTATGGCAAAGAGGGACTTTGCAATTAATTGCAATTCATCTGATCACTCTTCATAACATTCTGGAGTATATGCAAATTGCCATCATACAAACTGAGGCAGCAGACTTTGTGAAATTAATATTTGTGTCATTCTCAAAACTTTTGGCCACGACTGTACATTCCATGAGACTTTTGAAAAAAACATACAGGGCTTGACATTAACTTGTTTATCCTACAGACAAGGATGTGACTGAAAATGTTTTTGTGTTGTGTAATGCAAGAAATCACTTTACAAAATAAAATGCATTATTATTTCCATATCATTATTACATAGAATGCGACAAATGATGCTACCCTCTTCCTATTGGCTACTTAGCTTATTCAAGTCTGTCTCAAAATACACCACTGCCCCTTTAAGACAAAAAAAGCTCTCTCTACTTGACTCACTTTTCAAAGATGTCTAGAAATGTACGTACACGTTTTGTGCTCTTGTAGGAAGTAATCACTCCCCTATTACTGACTACAAATGATCTATAACTGGGCTAATAACTCACTAACTAGCAAAGGATATGAAGAAAATGTGGACGTGGCTACATGCAGCTCTCGCTTTGATCTCAAAACAAGCACATCTACTCAGGACCACAGCTGTAAACATAGTCCAGTTCAAAGTAAATGGCAAAGCTCTATATATGGCAATGGTCTATTTGCATATAGGCCTAGTGCAGCTCTGATTGGTTTTGCTGCACAGGTCTATGTAGAGTATGGGCGCAATAGAATCCTACTCAGATACGTTCTGCCTACAGTAAAATCTCTTGCATATTTCATTTTGGTATGAAAGTGGCCAGTATTAGTTGATTCGATCACAACTGTCACAGTAAAGGAAAACATTGATAGTGTTAATGAACAGGGAAAACTCAGCAGTCAAGGAGGAGCTGCGTGGCATAGAGGCAACATTGCTCAGAACCCCCCCCCCCCCACACACACACACGATAAAATGTAAATTATGTCATCATTTCTCAAAGTTTGTACTGACAGATGTAGCCTATTGAATATCATTATAAAATGTATCCTTCAATAGCAATGTCTGCCTATGCCCATACATATCGTCTCAAGAAAATGTTCGATTTTTAACACCCTCAAACACCAAGTTAGGCATATCTAATTTCAAAATAGGCCATCACTGTAAATTGTCACAATTATTCACATTTACCGGTGAAGCGTCCAAACTGCATCTGCATGCCAATCATTTGATCTCAATCAGTTTCATGGGAATACGCATTTAGCTCTTCTTGAATTACTGTTTTGTGAGCAAATTAGAGCAGATGGTGTTAACTAACTGTAGTCTTCCTGTATTTTGTTTCAATCAAAGCACATTCTGCGTAGTGGCGCGCGCTTCTGCATTTTTGCTACATGAGATTTTTTTTTTACTATTCAGCTAACCATCCTAAAGTGTCAAAAGAAATGAGGTGGTGTTTCTTGTGTAACAGTAACGTTATACTATGCTATTATTCTTGGATATGTTATGTAGAACACTAATGAATCATTATGTGATCTTCCAAGACATTGATTCAGCTTTGATCTAACTTCACTAAAAGAGCACCATTGTGAGAAGTGGCTGAGCTCTGGTGTGAGAAGTGGCTGAGCTCCGGTGTGAGAAGTGGCGGAGCTCTGGTGTGAGAAGTGGCTGAGCTCTGGTGTGAGAAGTGGCTGAGCTCTGGTGTGAGAAGTGGCTGAGCTCTGGTGTGAGAAGTGGCTGAGCTCCAGTGTGAGAAGTGGCTGAGCTCCGGTGTGAGAAGTGGCTGAGCTCCGGTGTGAGAAGTGGTGGAACTCCAGTGTGCTCCAGCAGCACCTACACCTCTGATCCTGCACTTAGTCTACTCTTTTGCCTTGCGCAAAATTTGTTGATGCAGAAACGAGAGGCCACATGTGTGGCTGTTTTATGAAAATCTGGGAAGATTTGGCAAAGGAAACATTTCTGGTTGGTCTCAGAGAATGTTAAACAGCAGGAAGGGTACGGGATACTTTTAAAAGGGAATTGAGTGTAGCAGCAGCCAATATGTTGAATGAGCAACTAATGAGCATGGAGACTGGAGAGCCTCACAAATTTGACTAAATCACCCATCTTTCAGTCTAATCCTACTATTTACTTACTTTTCTAGCTCCTCGTCAGAAGCATGTTTTTTTAGTAGTTATGCATAACTGTCCTCTCCAAGTTAAGCTGGAATTTATCCCGAAAGGATTTGAGAAACGTGATTGGTTGACGATAGGTCTATGACATTGGCCGCCTATAACTCGTCTTGCGCTGCGAAGAATGTCAGATCTCAACAACGATTGGAGAAGTGTTTAACATCACCAGTACCACATCCTTATGATATATATCCTTTCATAAAGCCAAACATGACTGCAAGAGACTGGTTGGAATGTCTGACTGAAATACGGGACAAATCAACCTTTTTTGCTAAATTAGTGGTGTTTGAATTTGTTGATCAAATGCGGG
Organism: Salmo trutta; assembly: GCF_901001165.1. NCBI lineage: Eukaryota > Metazoa > Chordata > Actinopteri > Salmoniformes > Salmonidae > Salmo > Salmo trutta. Next base: position 14,202,417 of record NC_042984.1, on the reverse strand, counting down.
ATATGAGTGTTTGGTTGCAGGACACAAGAAAAAGGGACAAAATGCAGGACTTCCCCACACAATCCGGGACATGTGGTCACCCTAGTGTGGGCATGAAGCTAGGGTTAGGATTAGGGTTAGGGTTGAAGGTTAGGGTTGAGGATAGAGTAAGAGTTGAGCTGGAGTGTGGACATGAAACTAGATAAAGGGGATCTGCTGTCAGACCTGACTCATCTGGTTAAAGATGTTTATTTATTTTTACACAAAAACCAGCATGCTCTGCAACACGTTGAGGAAGTCGTTCATGGGTGACGTCCTTGAAGATGGCTACCAGAAGAGTGGGTGTGATGGCGATGGAGCGGGTCAGCAACACCCGAGAGAAACAGGACAAGTGTAGGTTCAGAAAGCTCTGTAGGGACGAGACTGGGTTCAAGATCTGTAACTCTGATTTTCATTTAGCTACTGTAAGGTTTTACATGATGTTAGTGGTGAGAGCTGAGCCACTGTCATTTTATCTTCTTACCATCACAAACGCACCACAGCCTGATACCTGGTATAATTTAGTCATCGACAGACAGATAAAGCAATTAACAGATCAATACATCTAATTGATCCAGGGTTTGACTTGTAAATAGGGCAGAGATATAGGTGAGTCTAAGAGGATCTCATCTCTCAATTCAATTGACCTTGAATTAATAAATTAATGAGTTCTTGCACAAACCTCCATGACAAACTGTCCTGAGTAGGTCCCGGTCATGGTTGAACCCTGACCTGCTTCCAGGATTCCCACGGCCCAGACGTAGAGTGCTGCAGGGCCGAAAAAACAGACCAGAACCACTCCCTGTAATGATAGGGCTAACATTCACTGTCGGGTCAGGAAAACACCTAGCTTGGTCCCAAAACTGTGTGTGCTGTCCTGTCAACTCTTGCCTCAATCCCAGGCTTTCTGCATGTTCGTTCTCAACAGCCAAGTGATTAACGAGACTTGGGAGTATGGTAATGCATGACTATGCCAACTCCAATGGCCATTGTCATGCTAAACATGTTAAAGCACTAACAGATCTGGGCCCAGGCTAGAACACACCTAGCCTACACCCATTGTCTTACATCAGATCGTGTCACTCCTACGCGACGCTCATCCCTCAAACGATCAGTGCAGGTGGAATCAACACACACTCTGACTTAAGACAATGTGCCTACACCAGGAAAAACCTGAATGTTGGCAATCAGCCTGAGGGTGAAAGGGCAGCCTTAACCCTTTGTAGATGTTCACCTGCAGTGTCTAATTGTTCAACAGGAACAGATCTAGATGAGGACTGTGTGTTGCATTACAGACGTCATGCTGAAATAAAGAACCACAAGACATGTTAGTAACAACAACAACAACAACGTCTAGAGGCAACACATCATTGAAATAAAATAAACTCAGCAAAAAAAGAAACTTCCTCTCACTGTCAACTGTGTTTATTTTCAGCAAACTTAACATGTGTAAATATTTGTATTAAAGTAAGATTCAACAACTGAGACATAAACTGAACAAGTTCCACAGACATGTGACTAACAGAAATTAAATAATGTGTCCCTGAACAAAGGGGGCACTACAATTTGTCCCTGAACAAACAGAGGTGTAACGGCTGTCTGTGGAAGTAGACCAAGGTGCAGCAGAGGATGTGTTCATCATTAGAATTTTAATTTAAAAAACAAGAGAACACTACAAAAATGAACAAAAAGGACAGCAAACAGTCCTGTTAGGAAAATACTCAAAACAGAAACAATTACCCACAAAACCCAAAGGAAAAACATGCTCCTTATGTGTGACTCCCAATCAGCAACAATGAACTTCAGCTGTGCCTGATTGGGAGCCACACACACACACACACACACGGCCCAAAACAAAGAAATACAAAAACATAGAAAAAGGAACATAGAACACCCACCCAATGTAACACCCTGGCCTAACCAAAATAAAGAACAAAAACCCCCCTCTATGGCCAGGGCGTTACAAGAGGGCACTACAATGTTTATCCATGTCACGCCCTGGCCTGAGAGAGACGGTTTGTTTCTCTATGTGGTTAGGTCAGGGTGTGGGGTGGGCATTCTATGGTGTCTATTTCTTTGTGTTGAGCCGAGTATGGTTCCTAATCAGAGGCAGTTGTCTATCGTTGTCTCTGATTAGGAATCATACTTAGGCAGTCTTTCCCCCCACATGTAGTTGTGGGATCTTATTTTTGTACTGCTTGTTAAGCCGACAAGACGTGACGGTCGTTATCATTGTTTCTTATTTTGTGTTTAGTGTTCTGATTTAAAATAAATACAAGGATGAACACTTACCACGCTGCACCTTGGTCTACTCCTTTTGACGATCGTGACAATCCACTCAGAGAGCACATATAAACTCAGCAAAAAAAGAAACATCCCTTTTCAGGACCCTGTCTTTCAAAAATAAATCATAAAAATCCAAATAACTTCACAAATCTTCATTGTAAAGGGTTTAAACACTGTTTCCCATGCTTGTTCAATTAACCATAAACAATTAATGAACATGCACCTGTGGAACGATTGTTAAGACACAACTAACTTACAGACGGTAGGCAATTAAAGTCACAGTTATGAAAACTTAGGACACTAAAGAGGCCTATCTACTGACTCTGAAAAACACCAAAAGAAAGATGCCCAGGGTCCCTGCTCACCTGTGTGAACGTGCCTTGGGCACGCTGCAAGGAGGCATGAGGACTGCAGATGTGGCCAGGGCAATAAATTGCAATGTCCGTACTGTGAGACGCCTACGACAGCGCTGCTGGGAGACAGGACGGACAGGTGACCATCCTCGCAGTGGCAGACCACGTGTAACAATACCTGCACAGGATCGGTACATCCAAACATCACACCTGCGGGACAGGCACAGGATGGCAACAACAACTGCCCGAGTTATACCAGGAATGCACAATCCCTCAATCAGTGCTCAGACTGTCCACAATAGGCTGAGAGAGGCTGGACTGAGGGCTTGTAGGCCTGTTGTAAGGCAGGTCCTCACCAGACATCACCGGTAACAACGTTGCCTATGGGCACTAACCCACCGTCACTGGACCAGACAGGACTGGCAAAAAGGGCTCTTCACTGACGAGTCACGGTTTTGTCTCACCAAGGGTGATGGTCGGATTCGAGTTTATCGTCGAAGGAATGAGCGTTACACCGAGGCCTGTACTCTGGAACGGGATTGATTTGGAGGTGGAGGGTCAGTCATGGTCTGGGGCAGTGTGTCACAGCATCATCGGACTGAGCATGTTGTCATTGTAGGCAATCTCAACGCTGTGCGTTACAGGGGAGACATCCTCTTCTCTCATGTGGTACCCTTCCTGCAGGCTCATCCTGACATGACCCTCCAGCATGACAATGCCACCAGCCATACTGCTCATTCTGTGCGTGATTTCCTGCAGACAGGAATGTCAGTGTTCTACCATGGCCAGCGAAGACCCCGGATCTCAATCCCATTGAGCACGTCTGGGGCCTGTTGGATCGGAGGGTGAGGGCTAGGGCCATTCCCCCCAGAAATGTCCGGGAACTTGCAGGTGCCTTGGTGGAAGAACTGGCAAATCTGGTGCAGTCCATGAGGAGGAGATGCACTGCAGTACTTAATGCAGCTGGTGGCCACACCAGACTGTTACTTTTGATTTTAACCCCCCTTTGTTCAGGGACACATTATTCAATTTCTATTAGTCACATGTCTGTGGAACTTGTTCAGTTTATGTCTCAGTTATTGAATCTTGTATGTGCATACAAATACTTACACATGTTAAGTTTGCTGAAAATAAACGCAGTTGACAGTGAGAGGACATTTATTTTTCTGCTGAGTTTATAATCACTGCTACAAGGCAGGCAGGTTACATTGTAATGTACATAAGATTGGTAATTATTGTCCTTGTGCTTGTCTCCACCCCCCTCCAAGTGTTGCCCATCTACCCCATTATCCCCTGTGTATTTATACCTGTGTTTTCGGTCTGTCTGTTGCCAGTTCGTCTTGTTTGTTCAAGCCTACCAGCGTTTTGTCTCAGCTCCTGTTTTTCCCTAGTCTCTCTTTTTCTCGTCCTCCTGTCCTGACCCTGTACCCTCCCGCCTGACCATTGCCTGTCTCTGACCCTGAGCATGTCGTCCTGTACCTTTGTTCCACCTCTGGATTACAAACATCTGCCTGTCTCTGAGCCTGCCTGCCGTCCTGTGCCTTTGCTCCACATCTGGATTATCAACCCCTGCCTGCCTTGACCTGTCATTTGCCTGGTGCTGTGGTTACAATAAACATTGTTACTTCACACAGTCTGCACTTGGGTCTTACCTTGATTCCTGATAGTACAAAATGGCCATGACTGACCCAGCAGACTTGGACCAGCTCTACAATGCCATCTCCTCCCAAGGAGCCCTCATTTGTAGACACAAGGAGATGCTTCGTGGTCTGATGGAACGGTTCCAGGATGTGGCCGAACGTCACGACCTAGCATTAGATGCTTTGTGGGAGCAATTCCTTGGCTTGCATACTAGGCAGCCTACCATGACGGTAATCTCCCAGCCCCTCAGTAACCCGGCTGGTAGCAGCGCCGTCACCCCGGTTCCCCAGGAACCCCGCTTACTTCCCCCGGAGTGCTACGATGGAGATTCCAGAACCTGCCAGGCCTTTCGCTCCCAATGCTCCCTCGTTTTTGAGCTGCAGCCTTCTTCGCTCCCCTTGGACCGCTCGAAGATAGCGTACATTATTACGCTGAAGTCTGGTAGGGCACTCGCCTTGGCCACGATGGTGTGGGAGCAACAATCCGCCGTCTGCCTCAGTCTGGAGGTATTTGTGGTGGAGGTGAGAAGTTTGAGGCTCCGGGGTCCGAGAGAGAGGCTGCCAAGAAGTTACTCCAGCTTCGGCAGGGCTTCCTCAATGTGGCAGACTATGCGGTGGAGCTGGCAGCGGAGGGTACCTGGAACCCAGAAGCGCTGTTCGACACGTTCCTGCACGGATTATCAGCGGGGGTAAAGGACGAGCTTGCAGCCCGGGAACTACAGATGGATCTCAACTCACTCATCCCCTTAACCTTCCGGATCGATGGATGGTTACGGGAACGTAGGAGGGAGAAGAGGTCTGATCACGGTCCCAATCGCTCACTCAAGGATCCCACCTTGCATCTGATAAACACCTGAATTCCCCGAGAGGATTCGAGCTCCGACTCCGAAGACCGCCGAGTTGCCACTTCCTGATGCAGCTCGGCAGGGCTAGGCTGCCTCTAGCCAAATGCGTATGCGGACTGAACACCCAGAGTTGTCTGTATTGCGGTACTGTCAGTCATTATGTGTCTACCTGTCCCTTCAAGAGACCCAGCTCATTCATTGGAGTGAGTGCTCTGGTGGGTCTTAAAGATAATTATTCTTCTCCCCTTACTCGCCCACCTCTCCATGCCACCCTGCTGTGGGGCGACCATTCCAAGTCTCTCCAGGTACTCATCGACTCGGGGGCCGATGTGAGTCTCATGGACGTTACCCTGGCGTCCGAGCTGGGCATCCCTACTCAACCCCTCTCCATTCCCATGGGTGTTAGAGCGGTGGATGGTGGCTCCATAGGCCGGGTCACCCACCAGACCACCCCCGTAAACCTACGAGTGTCAGGGAACCACAGCGAGACGATCCAATTCCTGCTGGTTGAGTCTCCACAGGTTCCCATGGTATTGGGATTCTCTTGGCTCCAGCGACACAATCCCTCCATTGACTGGGCTACTGGTGCCCACATGGGCTGAAGCCTGTCCTGCCACTCTCATTGCCTGAAGTCAGCTCTTCCTGCCCCAGGACATCTTCCTGGGGGCTTGGAAATTGCCCCGGGAGGGGATTAGTAAGGTCCGGGCCACTTCTCTTCCGCAGCACCGACCGGTATCCAAGAAAGTCAAGCCTGAGGCGCTGGCACACTGCTATAGTGCCGCGGCTACTACCCCAGAAGCCGAGACCTTTTCCACCTGCTCCAAGATCACTAGCCCCTCTGCTGTTCATCCTCTGTTGCCCCGTAGCCTCCGTATTTTTCCTTCCTTTTCTGTGTCTAGAGTTAAAACCATGTCTAACTGCCCCTTGTCTCCTGTTTCCACGCCCACCCCTCTCCCTCATCTCATCAACGGCCGACCGACGTACATGGTGAGACGCCTCCTGAAGGTTTGACCTCTGGGCAGGGGATTCCAGTACCTGGTTGACTGGGAGGGTTATGGCCCGGAGGAGAGGTGTTGGGTCTCCACTAGGGACATCCTGAACCCAGGCTTCATCTATGAGTCTCAGCGCCGGCACCCCGCTCAACCAGGTATGCGCCCAGGTAGGACACCAGGTGGCGTCCCTGGGGGAGGGGGGGGGATACTGTCACACCCTGATCTGTTTCATCTGTCCTTGTGCTTGTCGCCACCCCTCTCCAGGTGTTGCCCATCTTCCCCATTATCCCCTGTGTATTTATACCTGTGTTTTCTGTCTATTGCCAGTTCATCTTGTCTGTTCATGCCTACCAGCATTTTGTGGGCAGTCTCTCTTTTTCTCATCCTCCTGTTTTTTTTACCTGTCCTGACCCTGTACCCACCCGCCTGACCACTGCCTGTCTCTGAGCCTGCCTGCCGTCCTGTACCTTTGCTCCATCTCTAGATTACCGACCTCTGCCTGACCTGACCCTGCCTGCCGTCCTGTACCTTGGCCTCTGTTCTGGATTGTCGACCCCAGCCTGCCTTGACCTGTCGTTTGCCTGCCCCTGTGGTTACAATAAACATTGTTACTTCATACAGTCTGCACTTGGGTCTTACCTTGATTCCTGATAACTGGTTTGGTTTCTGAGATGTGTTTGTCATGCAAACCCTGACTTCTGTGTTGTCTTTTGGACTACCGCTGAAACAACCAGCCAACATAACTGAACCTGCTCCTACCATAGTACACTTTAATGTTCTATTTCTAGTGCTCCATTACCTTCTCCATGCGTTGGCCCCTGGCCTGTGGGAAGACTGGGAGATAGAGAGGAGATGTGGATGTTCTCAGGCTGGGGGTTTTTCTCTGCAAACACAAAGTGTTATAATTTAGGGTAGGTTGTGGTGTGGTAGGCTACACAAAAGATACGATAGCTTACTGTATACACAAATCTAATCCAACCCATGTAAAGAGAACTGGGACTTTCCACAAACTGTACATTACAGGGTCTTGCTGAAAAAGGCCACACACAAGCAATTGGACTGACTGAGTCAAATAATAAGCATACACATTTTAGCTGTCAAACATTCCTTGAATTATGGTGCCAGTTTATACATATTGCCCTCAAACATGGTGACAATGGAAATATGTTTTATACTTCATGCACTGAATACGGAAATAGCATGATAATGCATTGAACACAACCTGTACAGTACACATGTTTTAATTGTCAATGTAACAAATCAAATGGTGTCGCTACAGAGGTCTGATTGGTAGTGTCACCCTCGCAGGTGTGAGTGCATTTTCCTCTAAAGCACTCAATACTACAGCCCTACTGGCACATTACCTGTCAGAAAAGAGAACATGTTTTAACTGAAGCACTTCATCCTCGTCTACAAAGCGAAAGGCTACCCGTCCATTTATAAGTCCTCATTGACGATCAGGTATTCAGGAAAATAGTGTGCCTTACTGTATTGAAATAGCCAACTTCGTGAATTTACACCTCGTTAATTCAAATCAAAGTTGCACCTTGTTGCAACTTATCTAGTCCACTCGTATCTGAGCCATTGAGGGTGAGAGATGGGGCCAGTAAGGGTGCGTTTACAAAGGCATGCACATTTTGATCTTTTTTCCACTAATTGGTCTTTTGACCAGTCACATCACATCTTTTTACATCAGCTCTTTTTCAGAGCTGATCTGATTGGTCATAATATCAATTAGTGAAAAAAGATCAAAAGAGAGAGGTCAAAGTCACATTTGGTAATGTTTGATATGAATGTGCAGTATTTATATCACGTGGCCGGCCTACCTGGCTGGCTTTGTCCGAGCCTTAGGACTAAGTCATGTCTAGTATGATTACAGCTTTTGTCAAATTTAAAGTCAAAAGTTTATTTATTAACCCTAAGTCTTTTCCTAACCTACACCTAATTCTCCTAACTTGCTACGTTCATTCTCCTAACCTGCTGCTTAAGTTATCCTAAACCTGCTACGAAAAGTCAATTTTGACAAAAGCTGTATCCCTTCTAGACCAAACCCTTAGGATGAGAGCTGTTGAGGTAGACAACAATGAATGTATGGCATTGGGGTGCCATCTATCAGAATGATTAGGCCATACACCTGAATTAGACTACATTATGAAGAAAGAATTAGGTGGTTAGGTCTCTAGGTGGCGACAAATAGCTAAAACATAACGTCCTTTCCACAGTATGCAAAGATCATACTACAGTTTATTACATTGTAATAATGGGCCTAAGACAGATATTCTAACGTAATAATAGGCCTATGACAGAACTTCAATGTAATAATGGGCTTTTGACAGACCTTTTAATATAATAATGGGCCTTTGTCAGAACTTCTAATGTGATAATGGGCTTTTGACAGAACTTCTAATGTATTAATGGGCCTATGACAGAACTTCTAATGTCCATAAATTACCTACCTACACTACCGTTCAAAGGTTTGGGGTCACTTCGAAATGTCCTTGTTTTTGAAAGAAAAGCATTTTTTTCGTTGATTAAAATAACATCAAATTGATCAGAAATACAGTGTAGACATTGTTAATTTTGTAAATTAATTTTGGAGCTGGAAACGGCAGATTTTTTTATGGAATATCTACATAGGTGTACAGAGGCCCATTATCAGCAACCATCACTCCTGTGTTCCAATGGCATGTTGTCTTAGCTAATCCAAGTTTATCATTTTAAAGGTTATTTGATCATTTGAAAACCCTTTTGTAATTATGTTAGCACAGCTGAAAACTGTTGTTCTGATTAAAGAAGCAATAAAACTGGCCTTCTTTAGACTAGTTGAGTATCTGGAGCATCAGCATTTGTGGGTTCGATTACAGGCTCAAAATGGCCAGAAACAAAGTACTTTCTTCTGAAACTCGTCAGTCTATTCTTGTTCTGAGAAAGGAAGGTTATTCCATGCGAGAAATTGCCAAGAAACTGAAGCTCTTTTACAACGCTGTGTACTACTCCCTTCACAGAACAGCGCAAACTGGATCTAACCAGAATAGAAAGAGGAGTGTGAGGCCTCGGTGCACAACTGAGCAAGAGGACAAGTACATTAGAGTGTCTAGTTTAGAAACAGATGCCTCACAAGTCCTCAACTGGCACCTTCATTAAATAGTACCCGCAAAACACCAGTCTCAACGTCAACAGTGAAGAGGTGACTCCGGGATGCTGGCCTTCTTGGCAGAGTTCCTCTGTCCAGTGTCTGTGTTCTTTTGCCCATCTTAATCTTTTCTTTTTATTGGCCAGTCTGAGATAGCATCCCGGAATCGCCTCTTCACTGTTGACAATGAGATTGGTGTTTTGCGGGTACTATTTAATGAAGCTGCCAGATGAGAACTTGTGATGCATGTTTCTCAAACTAGACAGTCTAATGTACTTGTCCTCTTGCTCAGTTGTACACCGGGGCCTCCCTCCCCTCTTTTTTTTCTGGTTAGATCCAGTTTGCGCTGTTCTGTGAAAGGAGTAGTACACAGCGTTGTACGAGATCTTCAGTTTCTTGGCAATTTCTTGCATGGAATAGCCTTCCTTTCTCAGAACAAGAATAGACTGACGAGTTTGGAACACAGGAGTGATGGTTGCTGATAATGGGCCTCTGTACGCCTATGTAGATATTCCATAAAAGAATAGACAACGTGCCATTGGAACACAGGAGTGATGGTTGCTGATAATGGGCCTCTGTACGCCTATGTAGATATTCCATAAAAAAAATCTGCCATTTCCAACTACAATAGTCATTTACAACATTAACAATGTCTACACTGTATATCTGATCCATTTCATGTTATTTTAACTTCTTAGGGCTAGGCCCCTTTTTTCTCCACTTCCTGTCTGAATGATGTGCCCAAAGTAAACTGCCTGTAGCTCAGGCCCTGAAGCCAGGATATGCATGTAATTGGTACCATTGGAAAGAAAACACTTTGAAGTTTGTTGAAATGTTAAAATAATGTAGGATAATATAACACAATAGATATGGTAGGAGAAAATCCAAAGAGAAACCAACTGGACATTTGAGAGACCATCCTTTTAGAAATGCAAGAGTAAGGTCATATTGAAAATTTGCTCCCTGGATGCAATTCCTATGGCTTCCACAGGGTGTCAGCAGTCTATGTTCAAGGTTTCAGGCTTCAAAAACAAACAAGAAATATCAGTTTTAGTAGTGGGACACAGTCTTGTTTGGCACGCCATAAAGAAATTACTCACCTGCTAAAATCAGTTTCCTATTGAACATACTTCTTTCTGAAATAAATATAGTTTGATTACATTTTAGGGTATCTGAGGAGTAAATAGAAATGTATTTTGACTTGTTGAAACAAAGTTTAGGGGTAGATTTTCGGATTCCTTTCTCTGCATGTTGAACAAGTGGATTAATCAAATCGATGGCGCCAACTAAACTGACTTTTTGTGATATAAAGAAGGATTTTATCTAACAAAACGACACTACATGTTATAGCTGGGACCATTTGGATGACAAATCAGAGGAAGATTTTCAAAAAGTAAGTGAATATTTAATCGTTATTTGTGAATGTATGAAACCTGTGCCCGTGGAAAAATATTTGGATGTGGGGTGCCGTCCTCAAACAATCGCATGGCATGTTTTTGCTGTAATAGCTACTGTAAATCGGACAGTGCTGAATTTAAACTTTCAGCCGATATAAGACACTTATATGTAAATACATTTTTAAAATCCATAATATTTCTGATTATTTATTTGAATTGCGCGCCCTCCAGTTTCACCGGAGGTTGTCAGCTACAACAGTCATTTACAACATTAACAATGTCTACACTGTATTTCTGATCCATGTCATGTTATTTTAATGGACAAAATTTTTTTTCTTTTCTTTCAAAAACAAAGACATTTCTAAGTGACCCCAAACTTTTGAACGGTAGTGTCACAGTCGTCGGTGAAGGAGGACCAAAACGCAGCAGGTACATGCAGGCTCATCTTGACGTTTATTTATATTCAAAATGAACATACAAAAATAACAAAACCACGAACGGTCGAACAACAAAACAGTCTGACTAGGCACAAGGCTAAGCACAGAACAATCTACCACCAAATACAAGACAAACACACCCAACTAATATAGGACTTCCAATCAAAGGCAACACCAAACAGCTGCCTTCAATTGGAAGTCCAACCCCAATTAACTCAACATAGAACCACACACACACTAGACTAAACATAGAAATACATGAAAACCAAACAGTGCCCAAAAACCGCGGAATACTTATTCAAGCACCCTTTTAACAAACCCACCACCCTGAACCACATAAAACAAATACCCTCTGCCACGTCCTGACCAAACTACAATACTAATTAACCCTTATACTGGCCAGGACGTGACAGTACCCCCCCCCTTAAAGGTGCAAACCCCGGAAGCACCTTAAACAAAAAAACAACAACCCCAAACAACAAAACAAATTTCCCCTCTACTAAAAGGGAGGGAAGGGAGGGTGGCTGCCGTCAACGACGGCACTGTGCTACACCCCCCCCTCCCCAACCCACCTATATCAGGAGGCGGCTCCGGTTCTGGCCGTTCCGGGCAGTCGGGCCAGTCTGGCAGCTCGGGGCAGTCCGGCAGCTCGGGGCAGTCTGGCCGCTCCGGCAGCTCGGCGCAGTCTGGCCGCTCCGGCAGCTCGGCGCAGTCGGGCAGCTCCGACGACTGTTGACTGGCGGGCAGCTCCGACGACTGTTGACTGGCGGGCAGCTCCGACGACTGTTGACTGGCGGGCAGCTCTGACGACTGTTGACTGACGGGCAGCTCCGACGACTGTTGACCGGCGGGCAGCTCCGACGACTGTTGACCGGCGGGCAGCTCCGACGACTGTTGACTGGCGGGCTGCTCTGCCCCGTCAAACAGCCCTTGTGCCCCCCCCTAAAAAATTATTGGGGGTGCCTCTCGGTCTCCCTAAACTCCTCCATCGCCCTGGAAACGCTCCTCCTGAGCTCTGCCCACGTCCATCCTTCCTCCTCGTTCCTCTGCTGCTTGGTCCTGGTGAGGTGGGAGATTCTGTCACGGTTGTCGTTGGTAGAAATGGACCAAAAAGCAGCAGGTACGTGCAGGCTCATCTTGACGTTTATTTATATTCAAAATGAACATACAAAAATAACAAAACCACGAACGATCGAACAACAAAACAGTCTGACTAGGCACAAGGCTAAGCACAGAACAATCTCCCACCAAATACAAGACAAACACACCCAACTAATATAGGACTTTCAATCAAAGGCAACACCAAACAGCTGCCTTCAATTGGAAGTCCAACCCCAATTAACTCAACATAGAACCACACACACTAGACTAAACATAGAAATACATGAAAACCAAACAGTGCCCAAAAACCCCGGAATACTTATTCAAACACCCTTTTAACAAACCCACCACCCTGAACCACATAAAACAAATACCCTCTGCCACGTCCTGACCAAACTACAATACTAATTAACCCTTATGCTGGCCAGGACGTGACAGGTAGTGTATATGTAATTGTATTTACCCCATGAAGCAAGATACAACTTGCAAGAGGGCAGTTTTAATAAGAAGAAGAATGAGCCACTCATTTGTAACTGTATAAGTAGATATAAAGAAAAACAATGACACAGGAGTGAGATACTGAATAGCAAGAGATTTCATAGATCTCCATCTTTAATCCAAATCTGAATCATCAGCACACAGCAGCGAGTCAGTCATCTTTGTTTTAGCTGAAATAACACACTGCTATTTGACACATTCAAAAAACAGTTTGGTGCAATGAAACCAGATGAATAAAAAGCTTTTCTGAAAAGCACCATTCTGAATGAGCAAATTTGTAGAAGTGCTTAAATGTTATGTGAGGATGATGCTGCATAAAAAAAGTGTATACCCATGCAAAATTCACCGTGAAATGTACAGATATCTTTATTGCAGAGAAGATAGGACTAGGAGTCATTTTAATGTTAATAAATGTATTATCTTCATTTTGTAGTTTATCCATTGATCCCTGTATTTATTGTTTGCAGTAATAACTGCTGTTTTCATATGATGTCTTAGATATGATGTATTTGTTGTTCTCTGGTCTGTAGCCTAATCATCATTAGCTACAGCAATATTTCAGAACTGCAAAACTCGTAAATTATTCAGAGTTGTTTGATAATGTTTGGTGTGGCATAAGGAGTTTCAGGTATCTCTTTAAATCATACTGCCACAAAAAAAAAAGAAATGAGTAAAATAGAAATCATACCAAAAAAATGACGGAGAAAATACATTAAAGATAAAATAATCTTTGTGCATCCTGAAATCGGACCGAAAAATATCTGTTGTCACCTTGGATTACATTGTTATAAAGCCTTGCATGTTTTATGTAGTTCATAATATCAGTTCTTCAATTATTACAAATGTGCATCTCTAAACAAACTCCCGGAAAGATCCTCATAGTTCAGCATGTTCTGTCTGTTGTTGTTTCAGGGCGAACCACTGCTCCAGTAGGATGAACCCACTTGGGAGGAATCATGATGAGCCTAGCAGGGCAATGGTCGTTACAATATCACAGTAGCTTGACTGCAGTGCCAGACATGGTCTTGTCTGTACATGTCCTTCCCTGGGCTGGGTATCGAAATCCAGTTCCTCAATGGTGTTGATAGAATCACTTGAAAGAACTGGCCAGATTAAAAAAGAAAACACGATACCCAGCTTTAGTCTTTTCTTCCAGCCCTTCCACGTTTAGTCTCATACCGTTGTCACCCTCATCACCACCTCCCGGTTGGCCGTGGAGCCAAAGCGTGGGTTGTGGGGCCGTAGCTGGCTGAGGATGTGCAGGATTGTGTAGCCACAGTGGTGGTCCAGAATAGTCCTGAACCTCCGGTTCCGTCTCCCACTGCCGCCACTACCCAGGCCATGGGAGTTACTCCGTGAGCCCCGACCCCCACCCTTACTACTACTCAGCGGGTCCCCCAAGTCATTGGCTTTTATATAGTTCAATACTTTCCACTGCTGATTGACAGCCTGCCAGCGTTTGAATATTCGGTACACTGATGAGCCCTCATGGATTATAAGGCCTGGGAAGAGAGAGAGGTTTTTTTTACAGATATGGGAAAAGGCAAGATATCCAATGATTTTAAAGGCTTTTGCATAAAATACTTCCAGCAACTAATACGTAAGAATCAGCCAAATACTATAGCACTAGTATATATAACTGGCATTTGGCATAACCACACAGTGCAGATACAAAGCTAGTACCATCTGTTTTCAGGTTGGCAATGCACCATTTCACACAAAACAAATCTATCTACAAAGATTTACGTGTGTGTGCGTGTGTGTGCGTGTGTGTGCATGCATGCCTGCCTGCCTGCCTGCCTGTGTGCATGTGTGTGCATGCCTGCCTGCCTGCCTGCATGCCTGCCTGCCTGTCTGCGTGCATGTTTGTGCATGCCTACATGCCTGCCTGCGAGCATGTGTGTGTGTTCATGGGCCTGTGTATGAGAATTTGTGTGACTGTGCCAACGGTCCAGTTTCACATGATTCATCCCCCTCACCAATGCACACGATGTCCATGAAGCCGTACATGCCGTAGCAGATCTGGAAGAGCAGGTCCTGGCGCTGCCACTTGGCCGAGGGGCTGAGGGACGACCAGATGAGCCAGGAGATGCTGGCGATGAGGAACAGGGAGCCCAGGATGATGGCAGCGATCTGGACCTTCTCGATCACCGTCAGGGAGATGGCCTGCCACTGAACAGAACAGCCACGAGGGCCAAGACAGGGACAGTAAGAAAGGGACAATATGGTGAAGTCCAGTCCTCACAACTTCATCATTGTGAGTGCCCAAGATTTGTTCTAGCAAAGTGAGTAACTGTAATGCCTAGATTGGTGCACCTGAGCAGAGCACTGCATACTCCTGATTGCGGTATTGTGCATTGTTTAAAATCGATGCATTAGCAGAAAACTGTGAGATAAGATCTGTGGCTACTATAAAAATATTCATTCATTTGAGATGAGAGTAGACCTAGCGCACAATGAAAATACAACTGGAGTGGATGAGACAGACCTCTAGCCCCTACCCCCTAGACACTTGTGTAGATCTGAAAGGATAGGTGTGAGTAATATGGCGAATATCATGCAGTTGGCAAGGTGTAGCTACTACCGTATTGTACCGCATGAAGTACCTAGGAGCTAGGGTCTGATTCTGATCAGAGCACAAGTCCCAGAGAATGAGGGGTTGGACAGACTGAGGAGAGGTACCTGCAATGGGTTCTTGGTGCTGATGGCCAGAACATGGTACTTGAAGTAGCACAGCTCACAGCTCCAGGAGCCTCTCTCGCTTATCCAGCGGATGAGGCAGGGCTGGTGGGTGCAGCGCACAGAGCCCTTACAGCGACACGGGCTCAGCAGCTCTCCCTGCAGGAGACAGAGGGATAGAAACAGAATTACTAGAACAGATATTCCTATTCAAGTCAATGTTCTGACGTGGCATAACATACCATAAGTTATTTCGGAATTGAAAATATTTAAAAAAAAAAAACAATATTGGATTATGGATAGCCCTCAATGTCTCTCCGAAGCTGCTGGTTTGGTGCATGTTTGTCTGGCACACTCAGGAAGAGGACGATGGCTGGGTCCACACAGGTTGTGGGACCTTAACTCATCACAATCCTCCCACTTAATGTAGACATTGAAACTGTTGGAAAGCAACTATGAATGACATATTCATTATTAAATAAAGTATCTTCCTCCTCTTCCACGATTTCCACCTTAGTAAATGTTGGCTAACTTTCTTCTTAAAGTAAGTGCTGAAAACGTCAGTACTGTAGCTAAATGCCGAGGTTGGTTCGTTTGTCACGCCCTGACCTGAGAGAGACGTTTTGTTTCTCAATTTTGGTGAGGTCAGGGTGTGATTTGGGTGGGCATTCGAGATTTGTAGTTCTTTGTTGTATTCTATGTTTTCTATTTCTATGTTAGGTTCTAGTTTTGTATTTCTATGTTGGAGTTTGTTTGGGATGATCTCCAATTAGAGGCAGCTGGTCCTCGTTGTCTCTAATTGGAGATCATACTTAAGTAAGGATTTTTTCCACCTGAGTTTGTGGGAGATTGTTTTTGAGTAGTGTATATTTCACCTCTGCGTCACGGTTTGTTGTTTATTGTTAGTTCAGTTTATTGTTTATGTATTGCATAGTTTCACAGTGTTAATAAAATGTGGAACGACACACACGCTGCACTTTGGTCCGCTTCTCCTTACGACAGCCGTGACAGAATCTCCCACCACCAAAGGACCAAGCAGCGTGGTATGGGCCAGTGGACTATTGAGGAGATAAGGAGGAGTATATCCAGGGCTTTGGAGGATTTAGGGGCAGGAGAAAAGCGCCTCCCATGAGAACAGGTGGAGGCAGCGAGAGCACGGCAACAAGGGAAGCACGAGAGGCAGCCCCCCAATTATTTTTTGGAGACCTGAGTCAACTCCTCGTGCTTACTGTGAGGTGCGTGTCACCAGTCTGGCACCACCTGTGCCAGCCCCACGCATCAGGTCTCTAGTGTGCCTGCCCAGTCCAGTGTGTCCTGTTCCTGCTCCTCGCACTCGCTCTGAGGTGCGTGTTACCAGTCTGGTGCCACCTGTGCCAGCCCCACGCATCAGGCCTCCAGTGTGTCTTCCCAGTCCAGAGCTTCCGGCGACAGTTCCCAGTCCAGAGCTTCCGGCGACGTCCCCCAGTCCGGAGCCTCCAGCGACGTCCCCCAGTCCGGAGCCTCCAGCGACGTTCCCCAGTCCGGTGAGACCTGTTCCGGCTCCACGTAAGAAGCCTCCAGTGATGATCCATGGTCCGAAGCCTCCAGTGATGATCCATGGCCCGGAGCCTGTAGGGATGATCCATGGCCCGGAGCCTGTAGGGATGATCCATGGCACAAAGCCTCCAGTGGTGATCCATGGCACGGAGCCTGCAGTGATGATCCATGGCATGGAGCCTGCAGCGACGGTCCCCAGTCCGGAACCTCCTGAGACGGTCCCCAGTCCGGAACCTCCTGAGACGGTCCCCAGTCCGACCCTCCGGCGACGGTCCCCAGACCGGACCCTCCGGCGACGGTCCCCAGTCCGGACCCTCCGGCGGCGGCCCGCAGCCCAGAGCCTCTGGCAATGATCTACGGCCCAGTTCATCCAGCAACGATCCATGGTTCAGAGCTTCCGGCGATGATCCACGGTCTGGTTCCTCCGGCGATACAAAAGCAGAGGGATCAGCGGGCGGAGCGGGGGCTACGCCCCGAACCAGAGCCGCCACTATAGGTAGATGCCCACCCGGACCCTCTCCTATAGGATCAGGATTGCGGCCGGGAGTCCGCACCTTTGGGGGGGGGGGGGGGGGTACTATCACGCCCTGACCTAAGAGAGACGTTTTGTTTCTCTATTTTGGTTAGGTCAGGGTGTGATTTGGGTGGGCATTCAAGATTTGTAGTTCTTTGTTGTATTCTATGTTTTCTATTTCTGTTAGGTTCTAGTTTTGTATTTCTATGTTGGGGTTTGTTTGGGATGATCTCCAATTAGAAGCAGCTGGTTCTCGTTGTCTCTAATTGGAGATCATATTTAAGTAGGGTTTTTTTCCACCTGGGTTTGTGGGAGATTGTTTTTGAGTAGTGTATGTTTCAACTCTGCATCACGGTTTGTTGTTTATTGTTAGTTCAGTTTATTGTTTATGTATTGCATAGTTTCAGTGTTAATAAAATGTGGAATGACACACGCTGAACTTTGGACCACTTCTCCTTACGACAGCCGTGACATCGTTACTCCTCATCAATGCTAAAATGATTAATGTCTAGGAATCATGAGTGCTAAAATGATTGATGTCTAGGAATCCTTAGTGCTAAAATTATGCATGTCTAGGAATCATTAGTGCTGAAATTATAAATGTCTAGGAATCATTAGTGCTAAAATTATTAGAGGTAAAATGATTAATGTCTAGGAATCATTTGTGCTAAAATGATTCATATCTAGGAATCATTAGTGCACAAATGATTCATGTCTAGGAATCGTTAGTGCTAAAATTATGAATGTCTAGGAATCATTAGTGCTAAAATTATGAATGTCTAGGAATCATTAGAGGTCAAATGATTCATGTCTAAGAATCATTAGTGCTAAAATGATTCATGTCTTGGAATCGTTAGTGCTCAAATGATTCATGTCTAGGAATCATTATTGATAAATGATTAATGTCTAGGAATCATTAGTGCTAAAATGATTCATATCTAGGAATGATTACTAGATCAATGCATGCACCCATCCTGATCGTGGCCTGTTGGCCAGAACAAGCCTATTAGGACCCAGCAACATTGGCAGGGGTGCACAGAGATATGAAGTGCAGGCAGGTGAATGGGAGGTGAGCCATTCAAACCCTACTGTTCACATAGAACATGTCTCAAATTGGCGGTCTATTCCCTTTATAGTGCACAACTTTTGACAATGACACATAGGACTCAAAAGTATTGCACTAGGAAGGGAATAGGTTGCCGTTTGGGATGCAGAGACAGACTCTCAGTGAACTCAATCAATACAGGCCCTACTGCAGCACCTACGGCAAACATTGCCCTTTCAACAGACTGACTCTTGAGGAATAGGGAGAATGTTGAGCATTGTAGAAATATTTAAACAGTTATGTATGTGCCTATTTACACACATCTAAAAGGGCTGAAGGTAAAGGCCCAGTGCAGCCAAAATTATTTTTTCCTTGTTTTTCCTGTTTTATATTATATTGTACAACAGCTGACAAAACTAACGCTGTAAAAGTGTGAACAAATTTGATCAGTTTTGTTTCATGATAGTTGAAAATACAATCTACACAGGACCTTGTAATCAGCAGGTTTACAGGACCAATAACAAAAAGAGTTCAAACCTAGCCAATAACAGCTAGTTTTCAGTTTCACCCTCCATACTCAAGACCACTCAGTCCTAGCGAATTTTTAGCTTGAGAAATATTTTTGAGTTGCTAAAATGTTTTGCTCATTTTAATGGAAATCTATTACAGTAAGATAGTTCATTGTTACCCAGAAATGATTTGATATTGATATCAAATGCCTGGATTGGGCCTTAAAAGAGTAGCCTAGTCACTCCTCTGAATGCAGTTTCCTATTAATTGCTAGCAGCATCTACAGCAAACATCCCATCTGGTGAGATGGGAAGGAAGTCAGGCTGCACCCCGAAGCTTCTCCCACTTTGCACACTCCCCATCATGGATTTATCATGGATTTATCATGGCTTTATCATGGATTTATCATGGATTTATCATGGCTTTATCATGGATTTATCATGGATTTATCATGGCTTTATCATGGATTTATCATGGCTTTATCATGGATTTATCATGGCTTTATCATGGATTTATCATGGATTTATCATGGCTTTATCATGGATTTATCATGAATTTATCATGGATTAATCATGGATTTAAAATCATTACAATAGTGCAATATTAGAAACTACCCTCACTAATTAAGTTGGTTGTCTTGCATTTTTACATTTTAGTCATATAGCAGACACTCTTATCCAGAGCGACGTAAGTGCATAAATGTTAATTTGTACTGGTCCCCCGTGGGAATCAAACCCACAACCCTGGCATTTCAAATGGCATGCTCTACCAACTAAGCCACACTGGACCCACAACTTACACAACAAACTTCATTTGTTTTTATTACTTTACACATTTATTTTGGGATCCACCCCTGTAAACGTCATTTGCCTGAGGATGTGTGAATGCTTACTAGTTTATTTAGATCCCCATTAGCTTTTGCAGAGGCAGCAGCTATTCTTCTTGGACAAGGCGTGGAAAATGTCTAATTTCATACGAGCACATTTTTGTCCACTTTCCCTCTCCTCAACACCTCTCCTCGATTACCTTTGACATATTTCAAAAGGAGACGAGAGAGGACGGTAGGAGTTTATCATATCCAATTGAGAAAAGGCCATAGTCCCTGATGACTCATGAAAAGTATATTTAATAGTGAAATATTAGAAACTACACTCACTGCAGAAATAATTAGATCCCAAATCCTTTTCTTTATTTCCAATCACAAATGGAGCACAGTGGCTCATTTAACCCATGTTAATTCCTCCCTAAGTAACCAGGAACCCTGTTTCTTGACAGGGGGACTACAATTAGACAAAACAATATTTTCCAGTTTTTAAATGCCCAATGCAGTCAAAAATGTGATTTTCCTGTGTGATGTATATATGTCCACACTAGGAGGTTGGAATAATACTGTAAAATTGTGAAAATGATGATAATGTCCTTTTAGTGTAAGAGCTGTTTGAAAAGACCGCCTGAAATTTCAGTACATGTGGAATGGTATCAATTACATCAAACACATGGTTTCTATGTGTTTGATGCCATTCCATTTGCACCGTTCCAGCCATTATTATGTGCCATCCTCTCCTCAGTAGCCCCCACTGTCCCAGACAGTCCTAGCTACATTTTTGACAATTTTAATGGAAAAAAAATCACAGTAAGGTATTACCCAGAAATAATTTGATATTGAGATAAAAACAGCTGTATTGTACCTTTAACATTGATTTCCCCGTCTCGCTTGTTAAAAACGTGTTATTATAAGATACTTTCATTGACTAACCACATACCAATTTGAGTGGGGGAGAGGAGCTACTTGCCCGTCAGTCATAAACTTTATATTAACTGAGCTGAAATGGTAAAGACGTTATAACTCGGCTGACATTATAAAGACGTTATAATAACTTGGCTGACATTATAAAGACGTTATAATAACTTGGCTGACATTATAAAGATGTTATAATAACTGGGCTGACATTTTAAAGACGTTATAATAACTGGGCTGACATTATAAAGACGTTATAATAACTTGGCTGACATTATAAAGATGTTATAATAACAGGGCTGACATTATAAAGAAGTTATAATAACAGGGCTGACATTATAAAGACGTTATAATAACAGGGCTGACATTGTAAAGAAGTTATAATAACTGGGCTGACATTATAAAGATGTTATAATAACTGGGCTGACATTATAAAGACGTTATAATAACTGGGCTGACATTATAAAGACGTTATAATAACTGGGCTGATATAATAAAGATGTTATAATAACTGGGCTGACATTATAAAGATGTTATAATAACTTGGCTGACATAAAGACGTTATAATAACTGGGCTGACATTATAAAGACGTTATAATAACTTGGCTGACATTATAAAGATGTTATAATAACTGGGCTGACATTATAAAGATGTTATAATAACTGGGCTGACATTATAAAGACATTATAATAACTGGGCTGACATTATAAAGACATTATAATAACTGGGCTGACATTATAAAGAAGTTATAATAACTGGGCTGACATTATAAAGACATTATAATAACTGGGCTGACATGTTAAAGAAGTTATAATAACTGGGCTGACATTATAAAGACATTATAATAACTGGGCTGACATGTTAAAGAAGTTATAATAACAGGGCTGACATTATAAAGACATTATAATAACTGGGCTGACATTATAAAGACGTTATAATAACTGGGCTGAACTTATAAAGACATAAGAACTGGGCTGACATTATAAAGACGTTATAATAACTTGGCTGACATTATAAAGATGTTATAATAACAGGGCTGACATTATAAAGACGTTATAATAACAGGGCTGACATTATAAAGATGTTATAATAACAGGGCTGACATTATAAAGAAGTTATAATAACTGGGCTGACATTTTAAAGACGTTATAATAACTGGGCTGACATAATAAAGAAGTTATAATAACTGGGCTGACATTATAAAGATGTTATAATAACTGGGCTGACATTATAAAGATGTTATAATAACTGGGCTGACATTATAAAGACGTTATAATAACTGGGCTGACATTATAAAGACGTTATAATAACTTGGCTGACATAATAAAGATGTTATAATAACTGGGCTGACATTGTAAAGAAGTTATAATAACTGGGCTGACATTATAAAGAAGTTATAATAACTGGGCTGACATTATAAAGACATTATAATAACTGGGCTGACATTATAAAGACGTTATAATAACTGGGCTGACATTATAAAGAAGTTATAATAACTGGGCTGACATTATAAAGACATTATAATAACTGGGCTGACATTATAAAGACATTATAATAACTGGGCTGACATTGTAAAGAAGTTATAATAACTGGGCTGACATTATAAAGAAGTTATAATAACTGGGCTGACATTATAAAGACATTATAATAACTGGGCTGACATAATAAAGATGTTATAATAACTGGGCTGAACTTATAAAGACGTTATAATAACTGGGCTGAACTTGTAAAGACATTATAATAACTGGGCTGAACTTATAAAGACATTATAAGAACTGGGCTGACATTATAAAGACGTTATAGAGAAGGTCAGCAGAATATGAGGAACTGAAGAAAACTTAAACAAACATTTGCTGTACAGTAAAATGTCAAGCCAGGTAAAAGTAATCCAGTATGTCGAACCACCCACCCATCCATCCATCCACCCGCCCACCCACCCACACACCCAACCCATCCATCCAGGCACCGATCCAGTCTGAAGCAAATGCTGCCAGGCATTGCCCAGAGCCTTACATTTGGCTTGTATTCAAAATATAAGGCTCTGACACAGCCAATACTGAAGCTAGCTGTGTACACCAGTGAGTCAAGTGGAATGGTTGGTGATGGTGCACACATAAAAAATTGAATTACTAGAACGGGCATAGCCCCTCAGACCACAGAACTAGATTATATTTCTATGCCTCATACCCCTTCACCCATCACCCATATTGACTTGAATGGGAATTTCTATGTGAGAATGCTATTCATTGACTATAGCTCAGCGTTCAACACCATAGTGCCCTCAAAGTTCATTACTAAGCTAAGGACCCTGGGACTAAACACCTCCCTTTGCAACTGGATCCTGGACTTCCTGACGGGCTGCCCCCAGGTGGTAAAGGTAGGTAACAACACCTCCGCCACGCTGATCCTCAAGACGGAAGCCCCTCAGGGGTCAGTGCTAAGCCCCCTCCTTCCCTCCCTGTTCACTCATGACTGCACAGCCAGGCACAACTCCAACACCATCATTAAGTTTGCCAATGACACAACAGTGGTAGGCCTGATCACCGACAACGACGAGACAGCCTATAGGGAGGAGGTCAGAGACCTGGCCAAGTGGTGCCAGGACAACAACCTCTCCCTCAACGTGATCAAGACAAAGGAGATGATTGTGGACTACAGGAAAAGAAGGACCAAGCATGCTCCCATTCTCATTGGCGGGGCTGTAGTGGAGCAGGTTGAGAGCTTCAAGTTCCTTGGTGTCCACATCACCAACAAACTAACATGGTCCAAACACACCAAGAGAGTCGTGAAGAGGCACGACAAAACCTATTCCCCCTCAGGAGACTGAAAAGATTTGGCACGGGTCCTCAGATCCTCAAGGTTCTACAGCTGCACGATCGAGAGCATCCTGACTGGTTGCATCACTGCCTGGTAAGGCAACTGCTTGGCCTCCGACCGCAAGGCACTACAGAGGGTAGTGCGTACGGCCCAGTATATCACTGGGGCCAAGCTTCCTGCTATCCAGGACCTCTATACCAGGCGGTTTCAGAGGAAGGCCCTAAAAAATTGTCAAAGACTCCAGCCACCCAATCATAGACTGTTCTCTCTGCTACCATACAGCAAGCGGTACCGGAGCGCCATGTCTAGTTCTAAACAGCTTCTAACCCCAAGCCATAAGACTCCTGAACACCTAATCAAACGGCTACCCAGACTATCTGATAGGGACATGACTCTGTCCCCTGTTGTGATGCACTTAAATAATGAAATAACAATTAAATGACAAAGTGTCTGGGTCTAAGATAATAGGTCATCACTGTAAAAAAATGATCTAGTTGTTTCAACTAATTATTATTAAGTAACTGGTTCCACAGCCTTTTTTTTGTTTACTCAACTTTTCGGTTACCTGAACAACAACAAAAAATAGTTCTAATATATTCAGTTAACTTAAAATTAGGTGTTTGCTCAACTTGTCTCATTCACCTAGAAATTATTATTTGGGCATCTTACCTAAAAAACGCAGTGGAACACACAGTGCTTACACACAGTGCTTTTAACATACTTCTTCCTAATATGGAGTTTGCTCTCAGAAAAGCCTCAATTCGTCTGGACATGGACTTTCCAGTGATCCTCCAAGTAATCATTAAATCTATGTGGTGGAAAGCGGTTCTGAAAGAGAGGTTCATATCATGTCAATCTAAAGAATGATGCTACTTTTAAATCACTTTGAAATGTTTTCTGAATATGTTTGTTTGCCTGTGCTTCACAGTCTATTCACTGAAGGCCCGATCGACTAGCCTGAGAACCAGACAATGTCATACAACTGGCCAGAGCCAGGTAACAGATAAATGTGTCTTAAAGATGTTTTTTCTCAATATCAAATCATTTTTGGGTAACAATATAGTACTTACTGTGATTGTTTTCAATTAAAATGGTCAAGAAGAAACAAAAATAGCTTCTTAGCAAAGAGCAATTTCTCAAGCAAGAATTTTGCTATGGGGCTCTCTGGGAGGGGTCTGAGTGGGGAGGGAAAAACAGAAAATGTGCTGTTATTGGCAGAGAGGTTTGGAACTCTCTTTCTTATTGGTCCATTAAGTAATTAATTGACTGGTGATGTCAACAGGCAGGCCCAAATTTCATCCCACCAAAACAGACTGAAATTCCAAGCGGTCTTTTCAAACAGCTCTTACACTAAAAGAGCATGATCATAAGTGTGGAAATAAACTGAGTGTATAAAACATTAGGAACATCTTCCTAATATTGAATTGCACCCCCACCCCGGTCCCACCAGGGTATGGACTCTACAAGGTGTTGAAAGCGTTCCACAGGGATGCTGGCCCATGTTGACTCAAATGCTTCCCATGTCATAAACTTCGTCGTCTGAAGAGGAGAAATCATCGGACCAATATGCAGCGGTTAGAATGCTCATCTTCTTTTTATTAGAAGGGAAAAAATACTCATACAAAACAAACGACAGTTCTGTAAGGTGCTCAGACTATACAAGGAAACAACCACCCACAAACACAAGTGAAAATTAACCCACTTAAATATGGCCTCCAATTAGAGGCAACGACAACCAACTTCCTCTAATTGGAGGTCGTTCCAAAACCCCAACATAGAAATAGAAAAACTAGATAAACACATAGAAATAGAACAACATAGAACAAAACCCAAAAACCCGAAACACTCAAAACAAACACCCCCTGCCACGCCCTGACCAAACTACAATAACAAATAACCCATTTTACTGGTCAGGACGTGACAGTACCCCCCCCCCCCCAAAGGTGCAGACCCTGGATGCACCGAAACACAAAAACCCCACAAAAATAACCCCAAACTTAAAGGGAAGGGAGGGTGGCCACCGTCACCGACGGCTCCCGTGCTACACCCCCCTCCCTCCCTAATCCTCCAACTACGGAGGTGGCTCAGGCTTCGGCCTTAGTCCCCCTTCTAACCTGCCTACCCCCGTTGAAGGCTCATGGCTGTAGACCACTGCTGAAGGCTTTGGGCTAAGGTGCGTCGCTGGAGACCTCGGGCTGAGGTGCATCTCTGGAGACCTCGGGCTGAGGAGCGCCTCTGGAGACTCAGGGCTGAGGAACGTCTCTGGAGACTCAGGGCTGAGGAACGTCTCTGGAGGCGCAGGGCTGTGGGCCGTCTCTGGAGGCTCAGGGCTGTGGGCCGTCTCTTGAGGCTCAGGGCTGTGGGCCGTCTCTGGAGGCTCAGGGCTGTGGGCCGTCTCTGGAGGCTCAGGGCTGTGTGCCGTCTCTGGAGGCTCAGGGCTGTGGGCCGTCTTTGGAGGCTCAAGATTGTGGGCCATCTCTGCAGGTTCCGGACTGTGGGCCGTTTCTGTCGGTTCCGGACTGTGGGACATCGCCGGAAGCTCTGGACGGGGAACTGTCGCCGGAAGCGCTGGACGGGGAACTGTCGCCGGAAGCTCTAGACGGGGACTGCGCACTGAAGGCCTGATGCGTGGGGCTGGCTTTGGAGGCGCCCGACTATTAACACGCACCTCAGGGCTAGTGCGAGGAGCAGCAACAGGACGTACTGGACTGGGCAGGCGCACTAAAGACCTGATGTGTGGGGCTGGCTTTGGAGGCGCCAGACTATTAACACGCACCTCAGGGCTAGTGCGAGGAGCAGCAACAGGACGTACTGGACTGGGCAGGCGCACTAAAGACCTGATGTGTGGGGCTGGCTTTGGAGGCGCCAGACTATGGACAAGCACCTCAGGGCTAGTGCGAGGAGCAGGAACAGGACGTACTGGACTGGGCAGGCGCACTAAAGGCCTGATGCGTGGGGCTGGTTTAGGAGGCGCCAGCCTGGTAACACGCACCTCAGGGCCAGTGCGAGGAGCAGGAACAGGACGTACTGGACTGGGCAGGCGCACTAGAGGCCTGATGCGTGGGGCTGGTTTTGAAGGCGTCAGCCTAGTAACACGCACCTCAAGGCTAGTGCGAGGAGCAGGAACAGGATACACTGGGCCATGAACCCTCACCGGCGGTCTGATGCTTGCTACTTGCATCACCGGTCCTGGCTCGAGGCTGGCTCTAACATGACCCCTGTGAGGAGCTTTCACCAAGCGCACCGGACTGTAGCTGCGCACTTGCGATACCGTGCGTATCTCCGCATAACATGGTGCTTGCTTGATCCGTCGCTCCTCATAATAAGCACGGGGAGTTGGCTCAGGGCTAACCCTTGGCCCAGCCAAACTACCCGTGTGCCCCCCCACCTGTTTTTGGGGGGTTGCCTTTCAGGCTTCCTTGCCAGCTGTGTTCCCTCATACCTTCGTCGTTGGTCCTTTTCTCCTGCTGCCTCCGCTCTTCTGAGTGCCTCCACCTGTTCCCATGGGAGGCGATCCCTTCCGGCCAGGATCTAGCGGTTAGAATGCTCATCTTCTTTTTATTAGAAGGGAAAAAATACTCATACAAAACAAACGACAGTTCTGTAAGGTGCTCAGACTATACAAGGAAACAACCACCCACAAACACAAGTGAAAATTAACCCACTTAAATATGGCCTCCAATTAGAGGCAACGACAACCAGCTGCCTCTAATTGGAGGTCGGTCCAAAACCCCAACATAGAAATAGAAAAACTAGATAAACCCATAGAAATAGAACAACATAGAACAAAACCCCAAAACCCGAAACACACAAAACAAACACCCCCTGCCACGCCCTGACCAAACTACAATAACAAATAACCCCTTTTACTGGTCAGGACGTGACATCCCACAGTTGTGTCAAATTGGCTGGATGACCTTTGGGTGGTGGACATTCTTGATGCACGCGGGAAACTGTTTAGCATGAAAAACCAAGCAACGTTGCAGATCTTGACACAAACCGGTGTGCTTGGCACCTACTACAGTACATTCTGTTCAAAGGCACTTAAATATTTTTTCTTGCCCATTCTTCCTCAGAATGGCACACAATCCATGTCTCAATTGTCTCAAGACTTAAAATAATTATTTAACCTGTGTACCCCCCTTCATCTACACTGATTGAAGTGGATTTAACAAGTGCCATCAATAAGGTATCATGGCTTTCACCTGGATTCACCTGGTCAGTCTATGTCATGTAAAGAGCAGGTGTTCTTACTGTTTTGTACCCTCAGTGTATTTATAAATCACTGGGCGTTTAAGGTTCAATTACAGGTGTAAAAAAACGCCTGTTCTTTTCTATAATTTCTCATTTCTGCAACACCCCATTGAGTTTACAAATGCTATGAATTAGCACCTACTGTATATTGTATTAACACTATGACAAACATCAAATCTTATAAAGTGATTAAGTGGTGATTTCCATCTGTGCTCCAGTGGCACGTACACCATATATAATTATCTCAAGACCATGATTATCTAGCTCAGCCAGGCTGTACTGGTTCTGCACATCTGTTGTGTCAAGTTTTGGCTGAGGACCAAAGATTCGTTCATTGTTCTGCATGCCTATACTTCCTTGGCTTATAGGCCCACAAACAAGCCTGCGTGCCAGTCTTTTTATGCTCTTCTGCCATTCGTTACAAGTTCATTGCCAGGCCAGTTATTATTCACGTTTACACGTGGACCGTGACATCAGTCCTGCGATAATCCACAATGTTGTATAGAGTACTACACTACAAATAATAGTTGTCAGTATTTTCTCAACCAAATCAATTTGTCAACACAGAACACACCAACTCGTAAGTGGTCAAAATATGGCCAGGGCATATAGGTTTAACTATAGGCCTATAGGTGCACTAACATTCAGCACCATGGACAGCACAGGGCTATTGCCCATGGTCCAATTGAGCAGCGTTGTGTTGTGGCGCGAAAAGCAGGAAAACGTGAAGGCGTATGTATCTATCTCGGACAGTACCTGTTCTGGGCCCTGGAAGCAGATACGACAGCGCAGGCTGCTTGCGGTGCTGGTGAGCGACACGGTGTCCATGCCCACTTGCAGTTTGGGGTCCTTCTCCTCAAAGCCCAGGCTCCGAGGTCGAGGTTCCGTCCCGTAATACTCCTCCTCGTCATCCCGAGAGGAGCAGTCCACAAAGGGAGGCCAGCCGCAGCCGCCCATCCCTAGACCCCGCATGCTGGACCGTCTATCTGCGTCGGATCTGTCGGGCTGTCTCGAATCGTCTCGCATAAAAACCAGCACTTTCAGTTCGTTGAAAAACATTCGGATCCGATATTTAAACATTTTTGGTTACATGAATTCTTCAGAAGGGAATGAAACCTATTTGACAATAATGTGGTCTCAATCAAATACAAAATATGCCGTTGATTTAGAAATGATATTATTAATATTATTGTTGTTATTGGTATTGTTATTATTATTATTGATATTATTATTTTTAGCCAATTATTGTACTACATAGGCTATGGCTAATTTTCACCAATACATCTTCTGAATAACATTACCGATGAGCTTAACAAACTTGTAGGTTAGGCCTACCCTACTGTAAATGTGCTGTCAAATGGTACGAAATAAAGCTCCACGTCTTGGTTGTTGTCTCTCTGGTGGCATGTGTGTCTAAAACAATGCGGATGGGAGATTTTTCTCTTGAGAAGCTCGAGACACTCTCAATATTCATTACCGAACAACTCTGCGAATGCAGTCTAGTTAGACGTTTCCTCCACCCCTACCACCACACATGCGTGACAGGCCTATAACGTACAATGTCAGAGTCCATTGCTTGCACTATCGATCTAAATTCTACACATCGTCAAATGCATTGCACTGGGGTTTGCAGCAAAAATCCATGTTTTGCTACCCAAAGCAGAAGACAGCCAGAGTATGACTAGCGGAAGAGAGAGCAACGTAGAGCCATAATAAAATGTAGAACGAGGTGACGTAGAGCCATAATAGAATGTAGAACGAGGTGTGAAAAACAACAACATTCCATTTCCAGCCACACAGTCATATCTGAGACTGTTGTCAAGAATCATAATCCAAAAGGGTGCCGACAGACGATGTAATGGAAGTTAGGTGAAGACGTGTGATTATATCGTCTTTTTATTGTTCTTAAGTAGCATCCCAGCGGTCAGATCATGATTATGTTTTTATATTCTATTCCTCGGTAATGTTTCGGATTGATCCATCAAGAATGATCCACCCCATTGCACCCGACGTCCACACAGAGTGGATCCAATTTACAATCCAGTGAATTTGCATGTTAAGTAGCTGTAAATACAGCCACCCAAAACAGCGATACATCTCATCTTCATTCGATACCCATCAGCATTTCTCTTCTGTGTCTTTTATCTTTGCGTTGAAAATATGGTGCACCGAAATTTCTGAATAACAGACCAGAATTCAAAACAACAGTTGCTGCAATCTTTTAATTACAGACGCATAGATAGAGATGTCTACACATCCGAGAGGGCAATTACAGCAGTAATGCCGTTGATATGGTGGGCTAGCCTCTCAGATGGTGACGAGGATGATAGCCTACTGCTCGATTTCGCTGCCTGATTTCTCCTCGAAATGGTCGACTTTGATAGTGAATCAACGCAGCACCTATACTTCCGGAATTAATTCTAGCCTTCCAGAATGAAAAACTATATGACACTGCTATAATTTTCCCATTTTCTTCTCTACAGTTATTAGTCTTTTTCCTCTGTATGATGTGGATGCACCCTCTCTGTATCCCTGTAGTTAGGGATGGGGAGGGCAGATTCCGTTCGGCTGTTGTAGTGACAGGAGACGCTGTCGCTGTCCAAGGTGCTGATCTCGCCTAGTGACGTACACAGTCACAGTGCCACATGGACTACTACACACCCGGGAAATATACTGCTCAAAAAAATAAAGGGAACACTTAAACAACACATCCTAGATCTGAATGAAAGAAATAATCTTATTAAATACTTTTTTCTTTACATAGTTGAATGTGCTGACAACAAAATCACACAAAAATAATCAATGGAAATCCAATTTATCAACCCATGGAGGTCTGGATTTGGAGTCACACTCAAAATTAAAGTGGAAAACCACACTACAGGCTGATCCAACTTTGATGTAATGTCCTTAAAACAAGTCAAAAAGAGGCTCAGTAGTGTGTGTGGCCTCCATGTGCCTGTATGACCTCCCTACAACGCCTGGGCATGCTCCTGATGAGGTGGTGGATGGTTTCCTGAGGGATCTCCTCCCAGACCTGGACTAAAGCATCCACCAACTCCTGGACAGTCTGTGGTGCAACGTGGCGTTGGTGGATGGAGCGAGACATGATGTCCCAGATGTGCTCAATTGGATTCAGGTCTGGGGAACGGGCGGGCCAGTCTGTAGCATCAATGCCTTCCTCTTGCAGGAACTGCTGACACACTCCAGCCACATGAGGTCTAGCATTGTCTTGCATTAGGAGGAACCCAGGGCCAACCGCACCAGCATATGGTCTCACAAGGGGTCTGAGGATCTCATCTCGGTACCTAATGGCAGTCAGGCTACCTCTGGTGAGCACATGGAGGGCTGTGCGGCCCCCCAAAGAAATGCCACCCCACACCATGACTGACCCACCGCCAAACCGGTCATGCTGGAGGATGTTGCAGGCAGCAGAACGTTCTCCACGGCGTCTCCAGACTCTGTCACGTCTGTCACGTGCTCAGTGTGAACCTGCTTTCATCTGTGAAGAGCACAGGGCGCCAGTGGCGATTTTGCCAATCTTGGTGTTCTCTGGCAAATGCCAAATGTCCTGCACGGTGTTGGGCTGTAAGCACAACCCCCACCTGTGGACGTCGGGCCCTCATACCACCCTCATGGAGTCTGTTTCTGACCGTTTGAGCAGACACATTCACATTTGTGGCCTGCTGGAGGTCATTTTGCAGGGCTCTGGCAGTGCTTCTCCTGCTCTTCCTTGCACAAAGGTGGAGGTAGCGGTCCTGCTGCTGGGTTGTTGCCCTCCTACGGCCTCCTCCACGTCTCCTGATGTACTGGCCTGTCTCCTGGTAGCGCCTCCATGCTCTGGACACTACGCTGACAGACACAGCAAACCTTCTTGCCACAGCTCGCATTGATGTGCCATCCTGGATGAGCTGCACTACCTGAGCCACTTGTGTGGGTTGTAGACTCCGTCTCATGTTACCACTAGAGTGAAAGCACCGGCAGCATTCAAAAGTGACCAAAACATCAGCCAGGAAGCATAGGAACTGAGAAGTGGTCTGTGGTCCCCACCTGCAGAACCACTCCTTTATTGGGGGTGTCTTGCTAATTGCCTATAATTTCCAACTGTTGTCTATTCCATTTGCACAACAGCATGTGAAATTTATTGTCAATCAGTGTTGCTTCCTAAGTGGACAGTTTGATTTCACAGAAGTGTGATTGACTTGGAGTTACATTGTGTTGTTTAAGTGTTCCCTTTATTTTTTTGAGCAGTATATAAAGGATGATGCCTGTCTGAGCGTTTCTTTCTTTCTTTCTTTCTTTCTTTCTTTCTTTCTTTCTTTCTTTCTTTCTTTCTTTCTTTCTTTCTTTCTTTCTTTCTTTCTTTCTTTCTTTCTTTCTTTCTTTCTTTCTTTCTTTCTTTCTTCTCTGTAATATTACTGCACTGTCGGAAACTAGAAGCACAAGCATTTCGCTACACTCGCATTAACATCTGCTAACCATGTGTATGTGACAAATACAATTTGATTTGATTTGATTTGAGATTCATAGTGTCATGGTGAAGGAAAAACTACTGAGAAAGCCCCCCCCCCCCCCCCCCCCCCCCCCCCCCCCCCCCCCCCCCCCCCCCCCACACCCCCCCCCCCCCCCACACACACACAACCCTCAATTATTGGTGGTTGTTTGACCACTGGCCGGCCCCCACATTCAACATTCTGAACCCATAGCAATGCCCTGCCGCCCTGCACAGAATTGATCGGAATGGATTTTTCACACATACTCTTCGCACTTGTACATTTTTCGACATGGAGCTTGGCTTGAGATGCAGTGCCATGGGTAGGCTACTATGTGAAGTCTCCATAAATGGCGGAGGAAGCTGATACTGTATTGGAACTGTGTTAGGTATTTATGATATGTGGATGTCTATTTTACATACCATGATTACCATAATTCTCATTGCCTCTCACAGATCATATTAGCTCTGGTCCAGGTAGTTCCTCCATGCTCACTAATGCCCTGGACCAGAGCTAAGATCATATTTGCTTTCCGTATTCCTACACAAAAACCCCTTACAGTAATTTGAGGTAGTTTCAGTGACTCACAAATATCCTGCCCCACCCCGACTCTCATCACCTGCCCCCATATGACTTAATGTACCATTCCTACCAATGACTCTATGGGATGTGATTCATACTGTAATATAATGATGGGATCACAAGATATCCTTCCTCTCTCCCATACTGCCAAGCATAGCAGGCCTGTCTTTAATGAGCCCTGTAACAATCACCCACCACCATCGTCATGGAGGAAGAATGATCACTACAGGATATCGTCTCCCATACTGCCAGTACCAGGCATAGCAGGGCAGAGCCCTCTTTAGGACGGAGGAATTATGATCACTACAGGATATCATCTCCCATACTGCCAGTACCAGGCATAGCAGGGCAGAGCCCTCTTTAGGACGGAGGAATTATGATCACTACAGGATATCATCTCCCATACTGCCAGTACCAGGCATAGCAGGGCAGAGCCCTCTTTAGGACGGAGGAATTATGATCACTACAGGATATCATCTCCCATACTGCCAGTACCAGGCATAGCAGGGCAGAGCCCTCTTTAGGACGAAGGAATTATGATCACTACAGGATATCATCTCCCATACTGCCAGTACCAGGCATAGCAGGGCAGAGCCCTCTTTAGGACGGAGGAATTATGATCACTACAGGATATCATCTCCCATACTGCCAGTACCAGGCATAGCAGGGCAGAGCCCTCTTTAGGACGGAGGAATTATGATCACTACAGGATATCATCTCCCATACTGCCAGTACCAGGCATAGCAGGGCAGAGCCCTCTTTAGGACGGAGGAATTATGATCACTACAGGATATCATCTCCCATACTGCCAGTACCAGGCATAGCAGGGCAGAGCCCTCTTTAGGACGAAGGAATTATGATCACTACAGGATATCATCTCCCATACTGCCAGTACCAGGCATAGCAGGGCAGAGCCCTCTTTAGGACGGAGGAATTATGATCACTACAGGATATCATCTCCCATACTGCCAGTACCAGGCATAGCAGGGCAGAGCCCTCTTTAGGACGGAGGAATTATGATCACTACAGGATATCATCTCCCATACTGCCAGTACCAGGCATAGCAGGGCAGAGCCCTCTTTAGGACGAAGGAATTATGATCACTACAGGATATCATCTCCCATACTGCCAGTACCAGGCATAGCAGGGCAGAGCCCTCTTTAGGACGGAGGAATTATGATCACTACAGGATATCATCTCCCATACTGCCAGTACCAGGCATAGCAGGGTTTAGGAGCATCCTGTCTCTTACATTAACACAGTGCTAGGCTGGATGATTATTTCAAGCTATCCTCTCTCTCATAGTGCCAGATGTAGCAAAGCAGCCCTATTCTCTTTATGAGCACTAACAACATCCACCCACCCACCAACGTACCCAGTTGGTCTGTTACATTATTGATAGGCTTGTTGAGCTGTTTGTCTCCTGCTACTGAACCGATGACAATGATTTCCTCTCCTGTTGGTCCTGGCTGCATCGTGACTGAGAGGAGTCTACATCTAAATCCAGACACATCGTTGTTTTCTCTTGTCTCATGGTCGCATGGTTTCATCTATTGAAATAGTGTGAATAACATTCTTATCATTCTATTTCTATGGTTTTAACATCATCATTCTTCCTTCTGTTATGTGAAGTGCTCAGTATAATAGAGAAATATCAGTTACTTTTATGTGGGTATTGATGCCCTGTTGCAATATATATTATAATAATTGGCAATTAAACAGCCATGTAATCAGATCTATAATATAATCCATAATTTTAACATAGGATGCATATGATATTCCTTACTTCAAGCTTTGCAAAGGCATTGTACAGCATACAACACAGCCACATAAAATGGTTGACTACAGCATATTCAGTAATTTCCACATAATGCAAAATGTGTTTTATCTCTCGTCTTCCTTTGTGTGCTGCCTTGCAGAGCTCTATGCTATATCTGTATGGGCCCAGATGGTCGTCCCTGTTGGTGTGAATCTCCACAGCTCCTCCACTCCTCCAAGTTAATACTCCCGGCATATGGACATTCATCACAGGGTAGGGACAGGGCTGCTTCCCAAATGGCACCCTATTCACTATATAGTGCACTCTATGGGCTGGCCCTATGAACCCTGGTCAACAGTAGGGCACTAAATAGGGAATAGAGTGCCATTTGTAGCATGGACTGGCAGAGGGCCCGCAGGAGAGCACGCTGACAGGATGGGGATGATGGGGACCAGCTAGGTGTCCGAACCCCCCCCCCCCCCCCCCCCCCCACACACACACACACACACACACACACACACACACACACACACACACACACACACACACACACACACACACACACACACACACAGCAAGGTGTCTAAACCACACTGCCGTACGCACACAGGAACTTAGAGGACCCAAAGCCCTTACTAGGCACATTTCACTTACAATGTTCCTACTACGCCCCAGGGGATAGCCCCGGCCTGCATGCAGGTAGACCACCCAGCCAAGTTGTATACATAGCCTATTAAAACAATTCCATGTGATTTGGTTACACTTAAAACAACCCATCTAAGGGTAGATGTTGAAAATTAGCATGAGCTATGGTGCAACTAATCACAAGATTGTTCAATAAGTCAATATCATTCCCCTATCCAGATAGCCATAAAATCAATGTATAACTATGGTGGTGGCAATCTGTCAGGCAGGGATAGAATATGGAATTAGGGAAACTCAAGTTATGTTCCCATTGTTAATAAACTTGTTCATGCTTACTCAACAGGATTTGCCATTCATTTGAATTGGTAAAGTAATGCATGCAACTACATGGTCTCTTGTGTATTATTACCCAGAGTCTTCTGTCATGGGAACCAACAAGAGGATCAATATACTTACATTATAGGCTTGAACACATGCAGCCCAATTCTGATATTTTCCCCACTAATTGGTATTTAGACCAGTCACATCTGATCTTTTCACATCAGATATTTTTCAAAGCTAATCTGATTGATCAAAATAAAAATGATTGAAAAAAAAGATCAGAATTGGGCTGCCTGTTTAAATGCAGGCTTATACTCAGAGATTCATATTTCCAGACACAGGTTAACCCTAGTCCTGCATTCAAAAGCACTTTCAATGGAGATTCTCCATTGAGTATGGCTTTTAGTCTAGGACAAGGCTTAATCTGTGTCGGGAAACTGTCCCATACCCTTGTGTCTGAGAAAATGTCCTCAATATTTGTTCCAGTCCCGATGCTTTTTAACCTGACATCACACTTACAGTATGTGGTATTTATATTCAATAGACAAAGTAGGACTAATTAAAACCTGTTTGGGATAGGGGGCAGTATTTTCACGGCCGGATGAAAAACGTACCCGATTTAATCTGGTTACTACTCCTGCCCAGAAACTAGCATAAGTATATAATTAGTAGATTTGGATAGAAAACACTCTAAAGTTTCTGAAACTGTTTGAATGGTGTCTGTGAGTATAACAGAACTCATATGGCAGGCCAAAACCTGAGAAGATTCCATACAGGAAGTGCCCTGTCTGACAATTTGTTGTCCTTCTGTTGCATCTCTATCAAAAATACAGCATCTGTGCTGTAATGTGACATTTTCTAAGGCTTCCATTGGCTCTCAGAAGGCGCCAGAAAGTGGAATGGGGTGTCTGCTGTCTCTGGGCGAAGAACAGCAGGAGAATTTGTGAGTGGTCAGCCTGGGGACAGTGACACTGGAGATGCGCGGTCACGAGACTACTCAATTTTTTTCTTTCAGCCTTTGAATGAATACAACGTCGCCCGGTTGGAATATTATCGCTATTTTACGAGAAAAATAGCATAAAAATTGATTTTAAACAGGCTTCGAAGTATGAAGTACGGTAATGGAATATTTAGATTTTTTTTTGTCACAAAATGCGCTTGCGCGTCACCCTTCGGATAGTGACCTGAACGCACGAACAAAACGGAGCTATTTGAATATAACGATGGATTATTTGGAACCAAAACAGCATTTGTTGTTGAAGTAGAAGTCCTGGGAGTGCATTCTGACGAAGAACAGCAAAGGTAATCCAATTTTTCTAATAGTAATTCTGAGTTTAGGTTGTACCAAACTTGGTGGGTGTCAAAATAGCTAGCCGTGATGGTCGGGCTATGTACTCAGAATATTGCAAAATGTGCTTTCACCGAAAAGCTATTTTAAAATCTGACACCGCCATTGCATAAAGGAGTTCTGTATCTATAATTCTTTAAATAATTGTTATGTATTTTGTGAACGTTTATCATGAGTAATTTACTAAATTCACCGGAAGTTTTCGGTGGGTATGCTAGTTCTGAACGTCACATGCTAATGTAAAAAGCTGATTTTTGATATAAATATGAAGTTGATTGAACAAAACATGCATGTATTGTATAACATCATGTCCTAGGAGTGTCATCTGATGAAGATCAAAGGTTAGTGCTACATTTAGCTGTGGTTTTGGTTTTGTGACATTTATGCTTGCTTTGAAAATGGCTGTGTGATTATTTTTGGCAGGGTACTCTCCTGACATAATCTAATGTTTTGCTTTCGCTGTAAAGCCTTTTTGAAATCGGACAATGTGGTTAGATTAACGAGAGTCTTGTCTTTAAAATGGTGTAAAATAGTCATATGTTTGAGAAATTGAAGTTATAGCATTTTTGAGGTATTTGTATTTCGCGCCACGCTCTACCATTGGATATTGGTGAGGCGTTCCGCTAGCGGAACGTCTGTCCTTAAGACACAGGGTTTCACAACTGGCGGCCTGCAGGAGTTTCTTTTCTCGAAAAAGACTGTAAAATCCCCAGGAATTTAGCTAAAAATGTGTTTAATTTAGGAAATCTGTTCCCAAGTATTCCCACGAATAAAGAGAAATATGTGAAAGTGTCTCATTGTAATCAACGAACAGAATTATTATTTTCAAATACAATCTCTTTTTGGGCTAAGTTGTGGTCAATTTGCAGTGTACAGATGATTATAATTAGGCCTATATTCTGGCCCCCCGTCCATCCGCTCTGACAGAAATAGGCTTGCGGCTGAATATAGTTGCCGAACCCTGCTTTATCATATTGTATTAAAATTGTCAGAGACTCCAGTCACCCAAGTTATGGACTGTTTTCTCTGCTACCACACGGAAAGCGGTACAGGTGTTGTGCCGAAAAGCTCCCCCTGCCAGAATTTCTGATCACGTTAGGCTGCGTTTCATTATATTTTTTTATGGCTGTTTGATCGCGGGGAGGCACTAATAATGTCTGCAGTTTTTAGTTTGGCTATTTGTTACAAGTGTATTAATCCATAAATAAATCTCTTTGTCAAAATTCGGCATCTCTCCCGTGTCTTATTCGACTAGTAGTCGTTTTGAAATGTTTATTGCTTGCCTACATTTTACTCCCTCCTCTATGTTTAATATAACACACATATATTTATTATTCATTTTGGTTGCCTATCCTGATGTGAAGTTTGTTCTATAGAAAGTATTTGACTTTGATGTGTGCCACAGAAAGTATTTGACTCTAGCCACAAAGTTAAGGAAATTAGAAGAGGGGCTAGGATTTCGGCAAGGTAATTTTCTTGCCTGACAAAATTTCCCCTCCCCCCTTCTTTCTTAGCACTGCAAGGCCTGGCACACTTCATAATAATTTTTGGTAGCTTGTGTTGACCAGTAGTGTGTGCCACAGAAAGCTACATTTGAGTATAACGAAACATAAACATTTATTTTAGAAATATTTTGTAATGTTTAAGAAAATAATGATAATACACAAATATTATCACATAACATCACAGAAAGTTACGTTTGTTAACAAACATTAAATAGGAAATACAAATTGAAATCTTTGCACAGTAAGATAAAAATTACAATAAATCAAATATAAATTATCAAAATAAAGTCGCACACTCCATATATAAACTCCCAGCAATTTAATGGGTATTCACCAACGTTTCGGCATCACTGTGCCTTCCTCAGGGTAATGTCATGAATACTTGAAGCACCTGAACAGGTGATGAGATAGATTACTCCCTTGGCCTTACATGATGATACCCCCAACAGGGATTTTTCGACCTGTATGTGGGTGTCTGAAGAAAGACATTTTTTTTTAGCTATTGCACTGTGCGCATGAGCCACATTTGTAGTTCCCATTTGGGAAAGGTGTCAAGAGTGTCTGAGTGGGCTCAGGGGGCATGTCAGATCTCACCAAGCTATCTCCTATATTGCGACCACGCTTATAGACCACCAGTGGGGGTTCCTTGAAGAGGTGTGCAATTTTTTGGTCTGATTGCAGAATATGCCAGTGCTTTTTCAGGATTGCTTTCATTTTCTCCGAACCCTTGGTGTACTTAGTGCAAAAGTCGGTTGCGTTGTTTTTATTCTTTGGTTGAGTTTTTAGTAATTCCTCTCTTGGTTTTTGAGATATTTTCATAATTTCAGCATCATGAGTTTTGTCCTTGTAGCCTCTTATTTTGAATGTATCTGTCTTTTTTTTAGAATTGCTGTCAAAATCTGTCTGGTGGCCACAGATTGGTTTAACCCTGCATAACTGGCTATATGGTAGACCATTCTGGAGGGGAAGGGGATGCATACTATCCGCAGATAGCAAGGTATTGCGATCTGTGGGCTTTGTGTATAAGTCTGTGTGTAATGCATCATTCTCTTTGATAATCCATAAATCCAGGTAGTTTATTTTTCTCTCATCAGTCTGCGTGGTGAATTTGAGTTATTCAGAGCTCTCGTTTAGTAGAGTTTGGAATTCATTTAGTTCCTGCTGACTTCCTTCCCAGAGCACAAAGACATCATCTATGTATCTCTTCCATAGGAGTATTTTAGAACGTAAGGGGTGTGTTTGTGTTGTATGAAGGTGTGCTTCTTCAAATTGTCCCACATACAGGTTTGCATAGTTAGGGGAAAAGAGGGATGGCTACACCCCAAATTTGAAGGAAAAAGTCTGACTCAAAGACAAAGTAGTTATTGGATAGTACCAGTTCATTAAGTTGTAAGATGCAATCATTGGACGGAGCAAGGGTAGAGTCTCTCTGCTGAAGGAAGTGTTGCAGCACCTGCAAGCCTGCAATGTGTAGGATGTTAGTCTCCACATCAAAAGTGGCCAGCAGGGTGCCCTCTGCTATCCTTTCTAAACCCTCTATCAATGAGATCATGTGACTAGTGTCTTTGACATAAGATGGGAGATTCTTAACCATCGGTTTAATGTGGTAATCCACAAATGTAGAAATGTTGGATGTCACAGAGTCGATTGCTGCTACTATGGGTCTACCTGGAGGAGGAGATACCTGGAGGAGGAGATACCTGGAGGAGGAGATACCTGGAGGAGGAGATACCTGGAGGAGGAGATACCTGGAGGAGGAGACACTTGTTTGTGTAATTTAGCGACTGTATAGAAAGTTGGTATCTTGGGAAATTTCACACATAGAAATTCAACCTCTTTTTTGGTGATTTGTCCTGATTCCAAACAGCTTTCCACTGTGGATGAGAGATTATGCTGGAATTTTAATTAATGTAATCATTTTGACACACCCCTCACTATTGTCATTGGTTGCACAAATTGCACTTCGTCTACATAACCTGGTTCAAGTATTCATGACATTACCATGAGGAAGGCACAGTGATGCCGAAACGTTGGTGAATACCCATTCAATTGCTGGGAGTTTATATGTGGAGTGTGCGACTTTCTTTATATGATAGTTTATAGTTTATTCGCGGTTAGTCAGCACCTCCACACAAACACATTTTTCTGGGTGTGCGCCAGCTCATGTTTTTTAATAAATCAAATATAAAAAGACAATAAATAACATAAACAAATTGGAAAGCTGCAACAGCTCAACTGAACATTTAGTCCACATTTTATGGAAAGTTTTCCAGGTGATACCGTCGCCTGGAACTCATGCCTAACCTAGTCCTGACAGGCAGCGCAGACATTATCCTCCAATGATGGGATGGTTTTTATACAGGACTGGTGGAACCATCGTGGGCAGCGGTCACAACCAATATTAAATTCATGATGAAAAATGTTAATATATTTAAAACATTAAATACATTTTCTTGAATTAAAATTATTTAATTATCAGACAAAGCAGATAATACTACCTCTAGAAATATTACTGCTTATACAAATTCGTACTCGTAAAAATGTGCCTTTAGAAGTGAACAAGCAATTACGCAGTTAGTGTCTTCCTCATTATTGTCCACCTCCACACAGAAGTGGCACAGTTGGCTCAGGTCATCTAGCAAAACATAATGTCAAGTAGTCTATACATCTTTACATGTATTTTTCTGAGCAAACAGGGAACAGGGGAATAGTATAGGTTTCTTGTAACAAATTGATTTAAATACATGTGTTTTAGTGGCCATCTAGTCAGAAGTTGGATCAAAGATAACCTTGAAAGATCCATATACATTTTTTTTTAATCTACAATTATATTAAATTAGAAATTGAACATACCAGTGTTTTGGAGGAGAGTGACTGCTATTTCTTCTCTCATGATGTTAACATCTTCGTCCGTATTTGAAAAGACAATCGACTCCTCCTTCAGAACACATTCAGCTAACTGGGATAAAATGTGATGGGCATTTCATCTTTCCCCAACAAAATGATGTTACACTTAAGATTATAATCACAAGTATACAATGACACAGCTATAATGTAATTTGACAGTTCTGTTCTGCCTTTTAGTCAGTATACATTCAGTAGGTTAATTGTACATTACTTATACTCTCATACTTACTTTCAAGGCAAAGACCCCACAAGAAGTAACATCTTGTTGACATGGGTGAGGAAGGGTACCACACGCCCATCTGGAGATACTACACCCCTTCTCTCTCAGGAAGGATCTGAACATATATGCTAATAAAAGTATTGATTACAATATAGAGATTAATAACAGTATAGCTTTATTGATTCCATTGTAACATTTTTTATTAAAAGCAGTTTTTACATTGTCACCCCATGGCATCTTTTTATCTTTCTGGCATTTTCCCCCATTGGGTTGAGGAACAGAGCCCTCTTCTGGGATGGCAGCATAACCTTTCAAGTTTAGACAGACAGACAGACAGACAGACACACATATTACACACACATAAATACACACATATGGAATACACACATTTTACACACATGTATGTGTTCACATGTATATTCTGTATTATGTATATATTTCTTAGTTCTTAGTACTGCCTTAGCGGTTCTTACCGTCACAGTCCAGTGGTTGTGTTCATTGATGATGCCAATAATCTACTTGTTCATCATTGGATCAATCTGAAATTTAAAAGAGCAAAGTAACATTTGCTTGAGTTCAAAATCTGTCAAATATAACATATAATATATAATATTATGATATTATGAGAATAATCCAACCAAGTTTTGATTTCTTGCTCCCCCACATGCCAGTCATTTTAAAGGTGTCAGTGTAGAGAGCTTGCTCGGTTGCCTGCCTGTTAAAATTCCGCACCAGATGGAACATGTAGGCATTGATGGTCTGACAGAAAAAAATGAAAGACAATGAAAAAACATGGAAAACATGGAAAAACAACAATTTAGGTTTTCCTTATAAATACACAGATTAATCACACACATACAGTGTTTACATATCCTGTATGTGCAACACAGTCTTACCTCACTTTCCAGCTCCATATTTGGATCAGTTCTGTGGAGATCCTGATAAAAGATTATATGTGGGCCGATTCTAGACAACAGCACATATACATCTTTTCCTCCCAAGCCTCTGCAACACCTGGAAAAATGTACCTCTAGTGTACTGAGATATATAAATGGATCAACCTGACAAGATTACATACATACATTTGTTTATATCAGTAGCTGGTGTGGTGGTTGTGGAGGTGGAGTCTGCTGGTGTGGTGGCTGTGGAGGCTGCACCTGCTGGTGTGGTAGTTGTGGAGTCCGCTGGTGTGGTGGCTGTGGAGGCTGCACCTGCTGGTGTGGTGGCTGTGGAGGTGGAGGCCGCTGGTGTGGTGGCTGTGGAGGCTGCAGCTGCTGGTGTGGTGGTTGTGGAGGCTGCACCCGCTGGTGTGGTGGTTGTGGAGGCTGCACCTGCTGGTGTGGGGGTTGTGGAAGCTGCTGATTTTATTTTATGAGGGATCTGACGAGTCTCCTCGATATGAGGCCTCAGGTGATCCACGCTTATTTTAGGGTTATCTTCCAAGTTCGCGCATTTCCCTTCGAGACCTCGAATCGTATATGGGCCGAGATAGTTGGGATCTAGTTTACCCTCTTTCCTCTGCACTCATGTTGACTGAATTTTATTTTTCACCCAGAGTACACATTTTTGATTTATTATTGTTATTATTATTTTATTATTACTGCTGTTTATTTTTTATTTTTTTATTTCACCTTTATTTAACCAGGTAGGCTAGTTGAGAACAAGTTCTCATTTACAACTGCGACCTGGCCAAGATAAAGCAAAGGAGTTTGACACATACAGCAACACAGAGTTACACATGGAATAAACAAACATACAGTCAATAATACAGTAGAAAAGTCTATATACAATGTGTGCAAATGAGGTAGGAAAAGGGAAGTTAGGCAATAAATAGGACATGGTGGCGAAGTAATTACAATATAGCAATTAAACACTGGAATGGTAGATGTGCAGAATATGAATGTGAAAGTAGAGATTCTGGGGTGCAAAGGAGCAAGAAAAATAAATAAATAGAGTAGGGGAGGAGGTAGTTGGATGGGCTATTTACAGATGGGCTATGTACAGGTGCAGTGATCTGTGAGCCTCTCTGACAACTGGTGCTTAAAGCTAGTGAGGGAGATATGCGTCTCCAGCTTCAGTGATTTTTGCAGTTCGTTTCAGTCAATGGCAGCGAAGAACTGGAAGGAAAGGCGGCCAAAGGAAGAATTGGCTTTGGGGGTGACCAGTGAGATATACCTGCTGGAGCGTGTGCTACGGGTGGGTGCTGCTGTGGTGACCAGTGAGCTGAGATAAGGCGGGGCTTTACCTAGCAGAGACTTGTAGATGACATGGAGCCAGTGGGTTTGGCGATGAGTATGAAGC
The DNA here is from genome assembly GCF_901001165.1 of Salmo trutta. Taxonomy (NCBI): domain Eukaryota; kingdom Metazoa; phylum Chordata; class Actinopteri; order Salmoniformes; family Salmonidae; genus Salmo; species Salmo trutta. The sequence goes on along the minus strand of NC_042984.1, from coordinate 14,158,545 downwards.
GAGGGCCAGCCAACGAGAACGTACAGGTCGCAGTGGTGGGTAGTATATGGGGATTTGATGATAAAACGGATGCCACTGTGATAGACTGCATCCAATTTGTTGAGTAGAGTGTTGAAGGCTATTTTGTAAATGACATTGCCGAAGTTGAGGATCGGTAGGATGGTCAGTTTTATGAGGGTATGTTTGGCAGCAACCAGTGAAAGAGGATTTGTTGTGAAATAGGAAGCCGATTCGAGATTTAATTTTGGATTGGAGATGCTTAATGTGAGTCTGGAAGGAGAGTTTACAGTCTAACCAGACACCTAGGTATTTGTAGTTGTCCACATATTCTAAGTCAGAACCATCCAGAGTAGTGATGCTGGACGGGCGGGCAGGTGCAGGCAGCGATCGGTTGAAGAGCATGCATTTAGTTTTACTTGTATTTAAGAGCAGTTGGAGGCCACGGAAGGAGAGTTGTATGGCATTGAAGCTCCTCTGGAGGTTAGTTAACATAGTGTCCAAAGAAGAGCCAGATGTATACAGAATGGTGTCGTCTGCGTAGAGGTGGATCAGAGACTCACCAGCAGCAAGAGCGACATCATTGATGTATACAGCGAAGACAGTCGGCCTGAGAATTGAACCGTGTTGCACCCCCATAGTGACTGCCAGAGGTCCGGACAACAGGTCCTCCAATTTGACACACTGAACTCTATCAGAGAAGTAATTGGTGAACCAGGCGAGGCAATCATTTGAGAAACCAAGGCTGTTGAGTCTGCCAATAAGAATGTGGTGATTGACAGTGTCGAAAGCCTTGGCCAGGTCAATGAATACGGCTGCACAGTATTGTCTCTTATCGATGGAGGTTATGATATCGTTTAGGAACTTGAGCGTCGCTGAGGTGCACCCATGACCAGCTCTGAAACCAGATTGTATAGCGGAGAAGGTACGGTGGGATTTGAAATGGTCAATGATCTGTTTGTTAACTTGGCTTTCGAAGACCTTAGAGAGGCAGGGCAGGATTGATATAGGTCTGTAGCAGTTTGGGTCTAGAGTGTCTCCCCCTTTGAAGAGGAGGATGACTGCGGCAGCTTTCCAATCTTTGGGAATCTCAGACGATACGAAAGAAAGGTTGAACAGGCTAGTAATAGGGGTTGCAACAATTTCGGCAGATAATTTTAGAAAGAGAGGGTCCAGATTGTCTAGCCTAGGCTGATTTGTAGGGGTCCAGATTTTACAGCTCTTTCAGAACATCAGCTATCTGGATTTGGGTGAAAGAGAAATGGGGGAGGCTTGGACGAGTTGCTGTGGGGGGTGCAGGGCTGTTGATCGGGGTAGGGGTAGCCAGATGGAAAGCATGGCCAGCCGTAGAAAAACGTTTATTGAAATTCTCAATTATAGTGGATTTATTGGTGGTGACAGTGTTTCCTATCCTCAGTGCAGTGGGCAGCTGGGAGGAGGTGCTCTTATTCTCCATGGACTTTACAGTGTCCCAGTTTGTGCTACAGGATGCAAATTTCTACTTGAAAAAGCTAGCCTTAGCTTTCCTAACTGCCTGTGTATATTGGTTCCTAACTTCCCTGAAAAGTTGCATATCACGGGGGCTATTCGATGCTAATGCAGAACGCCACAGGATGTTTTTGTGCTGGTCAAGGGCAGTCAGGTCTGGATAGAACCAAGGGCTATATCTGTTCCTGGTTCAAAATGTTTTGAATGGGGCATGCTTATTTAAGATGGTGAGGAAGGCACTTTTAAAGAATAACCAGTCATCCTCTACTGACGGGATGAGGTCAATATCCTTCCTGGATACCCGGGCCAGGTCAATTCGAAAGGCCTGCTCGCTGAAGTGTTTTAGGGAGTGTTTGACAGTGATGAGGGGTGGTCGTTTGACCATAGACTCATTATGGATGCAGGCAATGAGGCAGTGATCGCTGAGATCTTGGTTGAAAACAGCAGAGGTGTATTTGGAGGGCAGGTTGGTTAGGATGATATCTATGAGGGTGCCCATGTTTACAGATTTTGGGTTGTACCTGGTGGGTTCATTGATAATTTGTGTGAGATTGAGGGCATGTACCTACATTCTTAAAAACTAAAACAGAAAAAGTAAAAACAAGTGTAGGAAAAGGCATAAGAGGGAAAAGCAGATGGGATGGGGGATTGAGGGATGGGTAGAGAGAAGAGTGGAGGGCTCTGAAAACTATTATTGCTGAAATAACCACTTCCTTTTGTGACTTAGAGTCTAATACTTCATGATAGGTCACCAAAAATGATCCTGAAGTGTGCCAGGCCTTGCAGACCGAAATAGAAGAGGGGGGGGGGGGGGGGGGGGGGGGGGAATAACCTTGCCGAAATCCTACCCCCTTCTAATTTCCTTCATTTTGTGGCTAGAGTCAAATACTTTCTGTGGCACACATCAGAGTCAAATACTTTCTATAGAACAAACTGGCAACCAAAATGAATAATTAACGTATGTGTGTTATATTAAACATAGAGGAGGGAGTAAAATGTAGGCAAGCAATAAACATTTCAGAACGACTACTAGTCGAATAAGACATGGGAGAGATGCCGAATTTTGTCAAAGAGATTTAATTCTAGACTAATACACTTGTAACAAATAGCCAAACTAAAAACTGCAGACATTATTAGTGCCTCCCCGCGATCAAACAGCCATAAAAAATATAATGAAACGCAGCCTAACGTGATCAGAAATCTCAACTAGCAAGCAAGTCGCAGCAATGAAGAATTGAGTGTGTGCATATTCACGCGAAGGGGGAGAATTCTGGCAGGGAGGAGCTTTTCGGCACAACATTGGAGCACCAAGTCTAGGACCAAAAGGCTCCTGAACAGCTTCTACCCCCAAACCTTAACACTGCTGAAAAATTAAAAAATCGCCACCGGACAATTTACATTGACCCCCCTCCCTTTTTGTACACTGCTGCTACTCGCTGTTAATTATCTGTGCATAGTCACTTTACCCCCACCTACATGTACAAGTGACCTCAACACTGACTCGGTACCGGTGCCCCCTTTATATAGCCTCGTTATTGTTATTGTTATTCTGTTACTTTTTATTCTTTTTATTTTAGTCTACTTGGTAAATATTTTCTTAACTCTTCTTGAACTGCGCTGTTGGTTAAGGGTTTGTAAGTAAGCATTTCACGGTAAAGTCTACACTTGTTGTATTCTGTGCATGTGACAAATAAAATTTGATTTGATTGATTTGATTTGATTGCTGTGTGAATGTGAGTTAGTCAGATGATCTCCCAGGGATGTATTGCTATCAAGTCTATTCTATACTGAACAAAAATATAAATGCAACATGCAACAATTTCAACAATTTTACTGAGTTACAGTTCAAATAAGGAAATCAATCAATTTAAATAAATTCATTAGGCCCTAATCTATGGATTTCACTTGACTGGGCAGGGGTGCAGCCATGGGTGGGCCTGGGAGGGCATAGACCCTCCCACTTGGGAGCCAGGCCCACCCACTGAGGAGCCAGGAGCAGCCAATCAGAATTAGTTTTTCCCCACAAAAGGTATTTATTACAGGCAGAAATACTCCTCAGTTTCATTAGATGTCCGGGTGGCTGGTTCCAGACGATCCCTGTAGGTGAAGAAGCCAGATGTGGAGGTCCTGGGCTGGCGTGGTTACACATGGTCTGTGGTTGTTAGGCCGGTTGGATGTACTGCCAACTTCACTAAAACGACATTGGTAGGGAAATTAACATTCAATTCTCTGGTAACAGCTCTGGTGGATGTTCATGTAGTTAGCATGCTTATTGCACTCTCCCTCAAAACTTGAAACATCTGTGGCATTGTGTTGTGTGACAAAACTGCATATTATAGACTGAGATTTTATTGTCCCCAGCACAAGGTTCACCTGTGCAATGATCATGTTGTTTAATTAGCTTCTTGTGTGTGGGCAAGTAACCTAAAGGTTGCTGAATCAAATCCCGGAGCTGACAAGGTAAAAATCTGTCGTTCTGCCCCTGAACTAGAAGCACAAACATTTCGCTACACTCGCATTAACATCTGCTAACCATGTGTATGTGACCAATACAATTTGATTTGATTTGAGCAAGGCAGTTAACCCATTGTTCCCCGGGCGCCGAAGACGTGGATGTCGATTATGGCAGCCCCCCCCGCACCTCTCTGATTCAGAGGGTTTGGGTTAAATGTGGAAGACACATTTCAGTTGAATGCATTCATTTGTACAACTGACTAGGTATCCCCCTTTCCCTTTCCCTGTCAGGTGGATGTATTATCTTGGCAAAGGAGAAATGCTCAAATTTGTGGACAGAATTTGAGAGAAATAAGCTTTTTGTGTGTATGGAACATTTCTGGGATCTTTTAGTTCATCTCATGAAACATGGGACCAACACTTTACATGTTGCGTTTATATTTTTGTTCAGTATAGTTCCTCTCGGCTCCTTTTAGGCAAGTGAATATGTATGTTATGCAGCTGAATTGGTATAAGTGCTGTGCTGCCACCATGTGATACATAGATAGAGCTGCACATTGTAAAAACAAGCTAATTCTTAGCTGGCCAGGGATAAAATATGTTTATTACACAATAATGACTAAAATGTGAATTGAGATAATTTCCTTCACAGAAGTGAGTCTCAGATGAGTCAACGTAAAACATTTTTCTCATCTTGTGATTTTATTTGGAAATGTAAGTCTCATAAACTCCAGATAGGGTACAATTGGGATGACAAGTGCACAGAGGGTTTACAGTACAGTACATGGTCTATAAGGTACATAGTTAATATAATGCATACACACACACACACACACGCACGCACGCACGCACGCACGCACGCACACACACACACACACACAGTACCAGTCAAGTTTGGACACACCTACTCATTCCAGGGTTTTTCTTTATTTTTACTATTTTCTACATTGTAGAATAATAGTGAAGACATCAAAATTATAAAATAACATATATGGAATCATGTATTAACCAAAAAAGTGTTAAACAAATAAAAATATATTTTATATTTGAGATTCTTCAAAGTATCCACCCTTTGCCTTGACGACAGCATTCTCTCAACCAGCTTCATGAGGTAGTCACTGGAATGCATTTCAATTAACAGGTGTGCCTTGTTAAAAGTTAATTTGTGGAATTTGTTTCCTTCTTAATGTGTTTGAGCCAATCAGTTGTGATGTGACAAGGTAGGGGTGGTATATTTGGTAAAATACCAAGTCCATATTATGGCAAGAACAGTTCAAATAAGCAAAGAGAAACGACAGTCTATCAATCCTTTAAGACATGAAGGTCAGTCAATCCAGAAAATTTCAAGAACTTTAAAAGTTTCTTCAAGTGCAGTCGCAAAAACCATCAAGCGCTATGATGAAACTGGCTCTCATGAGGACCGCCACAGGAAAGGAAGACCCAGAGTTATCTCTGCTGCAGAGGATAGTTCATTAGAGTTAACTGCACCTCAGATTGCAGCTGGTGGAAACATGTATTTGTCTTTTCAGCTGTTTGACCAGTAGGTGAATAAACTTGGTTTGAGTTTTGACTATTTGTCCGTTAGTTTTTCACTCTGCTTGTCAGAACCCAACAACTGTCCCCAAAAATGTAATTGGCTACTCCACTCCAAGAAATCCCGACCCTATGACTTCTTTTGCAATGTACAATGCTTGTCAGCATTGCATATCCTAGACCAAACAATTGCAGTGACCCACCCATCCCTATAGTAGTATCCCTGGTAGCCCCCTGGTGTATTAGAGGAAATGGGAGTAACCATTTGGGTGAAAATGTTTGTAACTGTACTATGTTGGTTAATGGTAGCAATAACTGCTCTCTTGTAATACATGATTCTGTTACAGACGCACCAGGAAATGTGAGTTATACCATTTCTATCTACAATAAGTCTATATCACTGAAAGGAGCCCCAAATGGTACCTATTGGTTGTGTGGCCGATTTGCTTATTATAGTTTACCACCTAATTGGGGAGGGGCGTGTACTGTTGGGTTTGTGGTGTCCCGGCCATGAGAGTTCTTGGAAACACTGAAACATAATTTAGTGTTCTGTTCAGGGACTATCATCAGCCGATCCCTCGTTTTAATAAGCGATCCCTTGAAGATGTCACTCAGGTGCAGACCTTCATCCCCCAAATTTGCTGGTGTTTTGCTGACCCAATATGGAGTTGCATGTGCCTTAGATCAAATTTGAGATTTGGCTATTAAAGTTGAGAAAATGGGAAATGCTACTAGAGACGCCTTGGTTGCTCTGAATGAGGAAGTGAATGCACTCCGCAAGATAGCCCTGCAAAACATGGAGGTACTTGACTGCTTGTTCAATCAATCAAATGTATTTATAAAGCCTTTTTTACATCAGCAGATGTCATTAAGTGCTATACAGAAACCCAGCCTAAATACCAAACAGCAAGCAATGCAGATGTAGAAGCACAGTGGCTAGGAAAAAGGCAGGAACCTGGGAAGAAACCTAGAGAGGATCCAGGCTCTGAGGGATGGCCAGTCATCTTCTGGCTGTGCCAGGTGGGGATTATAAGAGTACATGGCCATTAAGGCCAGGTTGTTCTTCAAGATGTTCATAGATGACCAGCAGGGTCAAATTATAATCACAGTGGTTGTAGAGGGTGCAATAGTTCAGTACCTCAGGAATAAATGTCAGTTGGCTTTTCATAGCCGAGCATTCAGAGGTCGATACAGCAGGTGTGAGAGAGAGAGAGAGAGAGAGAGAGTCAAAAACAGCAGGTCTGGGAAAAGGTAGCATGTCCGGTGAACAGGTCAGGGTTCCATAGCTGCAGGCAGAACCGTTGAAACTAGGGCAGCAGTACGGCCAGGTGGACTGGGGACAGCCAGGAGACATCAGGCCAGGTAGTCCTGAGGCACAAGGCATGATGCTAGGGCTCAGGTCCTCCGGGAGGGAGAGAGAGGGAGAGAGAGAGAGAATTAGAGGGTGCATACTTAAATTCACGCAGGACACCAGACAAGACAGAAGAAATACACCAGATATAACAGACTGACCCTAGCCCCCTATTGCAGCATAGGTACTGGAGACTGAGACAGGGGTGGGCCGGGGGACACTGTGGCCCCGCCTGCCGATACCCCCGGACAGGGCCAACCAGGCGGGATATAACCCCACCCACTTTGCCAAAGCATAGCCGCCACACCACTAGAGGGATATCAACAGACCACCAGCTTACTACCCTGAGACAAGACTGAGTATAGCCCACAAAGATCTCCCCCACCGCACAATCACGAGGGGGTGCAAAACCCTATTCATCCACCTTAACTGGTTCAAGTTATACAAGCACAGACAATTTAATTTATGTTAGTCTTAATGGTTGACCCAGATCAATTGAGGCCAGATGAGATGACACTCCTCCACACATCTTTGTAAGACGTAGAACAAGCAGTGATGTTTTAGCAATGAGGTTTTAACTAAATAAAAAACCTCAGTGTATTATTGGCACTTAAATTTGAAAAATAAACATTTTTAAATGAGTTTGACACAGTTGAACAAAAGCATGATGGCAAATGAGAAGAAAACCAAAAACAACAAATGCACATAAGAAACAAAAGGCTTGAGGTTGAAAGGGAAAATCAAAACAAATACAGAATGTTTGCACTATAGCTTCCACTAAATTAGGTGCAACTTCTGATTTTCCGATACAACGTATGTTACGGGCGTCGTATAGAGGAGACCAAGGCGCAGCGTGTAGAGTGCTCATTGTTATATATTTTAATGAAAGAATGAACACTAGACAAAATAACAAAATGACAGCCAACAGTTCCGTCAGGTTAACAAACTAAACAGAAAGCAACTACCCACGAAAACAAAGGGAAAAACAGGCTGCCTAAGTATGGCTTCCAATCAGAGACAACGAATGACAGCTGCCTCTGATTGGAAACCATACCTGGCCAAAACATAGAACACAAAACATAGAATGCCCACCCACCTAACACACCCTGACCTAACTAAACACACCTCTCCTAGGTCAGAGCGTGACAACGTAAAATTATTGGTAATAGATAATGTTCCAGTTAAAGGCATCGTTTAACATTTTATTGATCATTTACATGAATTAGAAATACCAAAATATCTTACTACCACTTTCTTACCTTACCATAAACCAATAAAAAAAATTGTTTTAAATGTGAACTATCGCTATTGTTTACGTTTTCAACTTCCTAGAGTCATACTCACCTGCTGCCCTAGGGTCATGGCCAAGCATGAGCATGACACTCCAAATTGGACGAGGAATACCAGGAAAGGTATGAGTATGTACTACAAGGGCACGGTTAAGGACACAACAAACTGGTAATTTATCAACAGTTACCTATAAACTAGGCTATATTGAGAGAGAGTTTTCTACATTCTACATTGGAGATTCTACATTAGAGTTTGTACATTCTACATTGGATTTTCTACATTCTACATGGGCATTCCTACATTCTACATGGGCGTTCCTACATTCTATATGGGCGTTCCTACATTCTACATGGGCATATCTACATTCTACATGGGAGTTTCTACATTCGAAATTTGAGTTTCTAAATTGAATATTGGAGTTTCTAAACTCTACATTTTGTTGTTTCTACATTGTACTTCATTGGAGTTTCTACATTGGAGTTTAAACATTCTACATTGGGAGATACTTTAACCCAGAGACATGTATTTAGAAATGAATACATATCTAAATAAATACATCTAAATATATGTCTCTGCTCCAAATTGTTGCCCAAAACAATGAAGTCAGAGATACTGTCATTAAAGCCCAACAATTGAGTCAAGCTGAGCCATGTTAGGAGACTCCCCAATAGGACATAAAAAGGATACGAAGAAGAGCATGACTTGGTGGTGGCGGATGGCTCCAATGAGTTCCACGAAATTTATGAGAAGCAGGAAGAAGCCCACAGCTATGACCACGCACATGATTCCCAACTCCTTACCCCATGCTGCCACGCCTATCAGTAGCAGTCCTACCAGCTGAGGATATATCCAAACAAGCAAACACACACATTATCTAGAGGCTGAGCTGGCAGCTTGGTAACAATGCGCTACACTTGACTGCAGACCTTGTTGGGAGCTGTATGCATGTCAGTGATGATTCAGAGGTCAGGAGAGATAACAGTGAGCTAGTGTTATTGCTAACTAGTAGATGGGAATGTTAGCTTACTAGCTAGCTAAATCAAAACACTGCTAAGTCAGCAAGTTACCTAGTTAGCTAACTAATATATGTACAATATATACATACAGTACAGTAGCTAGATGTTGTTAGCTTGCAGATGTAAGTATTATTCACAAGCAGCAGTAAAGCTAGCTAGCTAACAAGGATGATAACGTTAACTCCTCGACTAACCTGTACCCCTGCACATTGACTCGGTACCGGTACCCCCTGTATATAGCCTCAATAGTGTTATTTCATTGTGTTTTTTATTAAATTTTTGACTTTAATTTATTTAGTAAGTATTTTCTTAACTCTAGTTTCTTAAAACTGCATTGTTGGTTAAGGGCTTGCAAGTAAGCATTTCATGGTAAGGTCTACACTGTTGTATTTGGCGCATATGACAAATAACATTTGATTTGATCTAGCTAGCTAAGTCTTTTACACAATGCACAGCTATCTAACGTACGTCAGGAGTTACCCATATGTCCAGTTAGTTTGATGTCATAAAGTAGCTACTTAAACAAAACTTTGTCCGGACCACCCAGGGTATTTGAACTGATTGCAGAGGCTGACCCAAAACAACGCTGCCGGAGAAGAAGACGGAGCGGTCTTCTGGTCAGACTTCGGAGGCGCGCACACCACCCACCGCTTCCGAGTATATTACTCACTAATGTTCAGTCTCTAGATAACAAGGCCGACGAAAACAGGGCAAGAGTTGCTTTCCAGAGAGACATCAAGGATTGTAACATACTCTGTTTCACAGAAACATGGCTCTCTCGGGATATGCTGTCGGAGTCGATACAGCCACCTGGATTCTTTGTGTGTCGTGCCGACAGGAATAAACACCTCTCCAGGAAGAAGAATGGCGGGGGTGTATGTTTCATGATTAACGACTCATGGTGTAATTGTAACAACACACAGGAACTCAAGTCCTTTTGTTCACCTGACCTAGAATTCCTCACAATCAAATGCCGACTGTATTATCTCCCAAGAGAATTCTCTTCGGTTATTGTCACAGCTGTGTATACCCCCCTCAAGCCGATAGCACGACGGCCCTCAAGGAACTTCACTGGACTTTATGCAAACTGTAAACCATATATCCTGAGGCTGCATTTATTGTAGCTGGGGATTTGAACAAAGCAAATTTGAGAACACGTCTACCTAAATTCTATCAGCATATCGACTGTAGCACTCGTGCTGGAAAAACACTGGATCACTGCTACTCTAATGTCCACGATGCATACAAGGCCATACCCCGCCCTCCTTTTGTCAAATCTGACCACGACTCCATTTTGCTCCTCTCTTCCATACATGAAGGGAACATTTTGGCATTTGCTGTATGATTGATGAGAAACTCCATATTGCAAATGTACGGTCCCTTACTAGACGTCCGCGAATGTTTGTAAAATTCGCCGATGGCAGTGGACCGTGCACCGGGGCCAGGTCTTCCGGGAAGTCATCGAATGAAGTCTCTCGGACATTCCGTTTCCGTTTTATAAATTTTTTAAATTGTCATTTTTCCACTGTCCCAGAAAAAAACACCAAAGAGCGAATGTAATCATATTGCAAATGTACAAAACATCACCAATCATGACGTGGCCTTTTCTCCTTAACGGAAAAGACTTCGAAGACGAAACTTGATGAGCATAGGTTTGGCATAATGGGCAGTTGGCCCCGAACAAGATGGAGTCGAGGCCTCAACGCTTTTTGAGTTAAGGCCATTTTTCTGGGATTAAAGGTCAAAAACAAAAATAGAGCACTAATTTGACCACTTTACGTCAAAGTATATGAACCTACAGTGTCAGAAAAAAAAGAACCAGACATTTATCTATCGTAATTTAAGAGAAATCGTACAATGAAAAATTGGTGATGTTAAAAGAAAAAGTTTTTTCCCCAAAAAAGTTACTGATCCAGTTGCAGCGTGTTCAGATGAATCTGTTAAGGTGGGTTTTGGAGCTCTGCGAGATTTCTGTGATTTTCTGTGATTTTCTGAAATAACACACACTCATTCAACCCTCTGTAAATAAGTCAGTTATTAACATAAAGACTTAAAACTCAATATTCTATAAGAGCCAAACCCAAGGAGGATATGTGTTCACTTTCAGCTTCCTGCGTCAACCAAAAGTGCCTTAAAATGGTGTCATATGTGCTGTTTCGAAGGGTTAAAAAGGTCAGATATTTTCAAAACTTCATATGTGTGATTAGGCAACCCTCATGAACTGTAAATCAGTCATTTCTCCCAACAGATGTCAAAGAAAAAACTCTCTCACACACACACACATAAAGGATGGAGTGACACAGTGCGGGGCTTAAAGACACACAGAGCCTGCAATGGCATTACCATAATCTCTAGGCTGTGCCGAGTTCAACGAGATGCCCCGCTTGACCGTAGCTGGCTCAGTCTGAGCGCAGCGACCATTAAAAAAGTAGGCCCATAATGAAGCCTGGCCCTAAATTGCAGGTGCTTTTGGGTGACAGCGGGAGAACCGTTAGGGTTAGAAGCACAATTCAACCGCAGGAACATTCCTGAGGTCCTCCCGATCTGTACAAGCATCACGTTGACCATGTGGCATTAACCCTTAACAGTGAAAAGAAGGTGTTTACATCAAACAGTTTGCAATGACATCTCCCCATAGGAATACATTGCCTGCTCCCCTAAATTCAACCTGAAGCCTATGTGGGTTATGAATGTCTTATGAACCTGTCTTCGATGACAATCCATCAGGCCACTATGAGGTCTACCTGTGTTGATTCTAATCTTCCTGGAGCAACCGGAAGTGGTTAAATTCACCAAAGCAATGGAGAGGAACCACTAGCACTGCCCGGCCATCTCGAGTTCATCGGGCCAGTCAATTATGCATTTCTGCAGTATTTTTGAGCATGTCAAATTCGTGATGGTAAATGCCCATTGAAACATATTGCAAATGGACAGTACATTTGCAATATGATTCAACAGTGAAAAAACATCACCAAATGGACATGATGAAATCAACACAACAAGTGATGGAGTGGAACCACAGTCACTGCCCGGCCATCCCGAGTTCATTGGGCCAGTCAATTATGCATTTCTGCAGTATTTTTGAGCATGTCAAATTCGTGATGGTAAATGCCCATTGAAACATATTGCAAATGGACAGCCGTGCACCTGGTGATTGGAATGGGTTATCAGAAGCACATTTTTAAAAAGGTTTTAATGCCTTTAGGGGGGAGCAAGGGGTCTACGGTTGGGTAGGGAGCACCCCCCACCCGTGCCCATCCAATAGGGTGCGCCCCTGGTCCTTTTGGATGTTTTTTTAAAAAATTGTTAAGAAACAACAGAGTCCCACTTCTCCCTCATCATACATGACAAATAGACCATCTAGGTTGATTCATGACTTAACATAGGGCTATATATCATTTGGGCAGTAGAAATGCCATTTGGACATGGTTCCCTGACTTTTGGGTTTGGAAACCGACTTCCTATGATCGTACATGGCAAATGGACAAACATCCTGATTTGGCACATTCAATAAAAAAGTTACTTTTGACTTCGACTTTTGACTTCCTATGAAATCATATTGCAAATGGACAAAACATATGCCTTATGGACAAGCAAAAAAAATATGATGTCAATAAAATATGACAAAAGCATGTTCATACAGTTCTTATACATGTGTAATTGACCAAAAAAATCCAAAGAATTTCAAAAAACGGTCCAGAAAGCACTTTTTTAGGGGGGTGATACGTTTTCTAAAAAAAAAACATATTTTCAAAATGTTACTTTTGGGTCTTGACTTGTGTTACATTTGCAATCAGACAAGTCGCGGTGGAGCGCGCTCGACATCTATTGGATTTTTGCTGTGTGACACTTGGCATTTGCCATATGACATTTGCAATATGTTTTGAATGAAACGGTGTCCAAATGAGTGGTATTGTACATCGTGTATATGTTTCGTACGGTGCCAATTTGTTCCCATTCATTTTTGTCCATTTCATGAGGGTCTTCCCTTACTATAGGCAGAAACTCAAACAGGAAGTACCCATGTTAAGGACTATTCAATCGGAGTCCACGCTTCAAGATTGTTTTGATCACACGGACTGGGATATGTTCCAGGTAACCTCAGGGAATAATATTGACGTATACGCTGATTCGGTGAGTGAGTTTATAAGGAAGTGCATAGGAGATGTTGTATCCACTGTGACTATTAAAACCTACCCTAACCAGAAACCGTGGATAGATGGCGGCATTAGCGAAATACTGAAAGCGCGAACCACCGCATTTAACCATGGAAAGGTGACTGGGAATATGGCGTAATACAAGCAGTGTAGTTATTCCCTCCGCAAGGCAATCAAACAAGCAAAATGTCAGTATAGAAACAAAGTCGAGTCGCAATTCAACGGCTCAGACACGAGACGTATGTGGCAGGGTCTACAGACAATCACGGACTACAAAAGAAAAACCAGCCATGTCATGGACACCGACGTCTTGCTTCCAGACAAACTAAACACCTTCTTTGCCCGCTTTGAGTATAATACAGTGCCACCGATGTGGCCCGTTACCAAGGACTGTGGGCTCTCCTTCTCCGTGGCCGACGTGAGTAAGACATTTAAACGTGTTAACCTTCTCAAGGCTGCCGGCCCAGACGGCATCCCTAGCCGCGCCCTCAGAGCATGCGCAGACCAGCTGGCTGGTGTGTTTACGGACATATTCAATCTCTCTCTATCCCAGTGTGCTGTCCCCACATGCTTCAAGATGGCCACCATTGTTCCTGTACCCAAGAATGCAAAAGTAACTGAACTAAATGTCTATCACACCGTAGCACTCACTTCCGTCATCATGAAGTGCTTTGAGAGACTAGTCAAGGACCATATCACCTCCACCCTACCTGACACCCTAGACCCACTCAAATTTGCTTACCGCCCCAATAGGTTCACAGACGACGCAATCGCAATCACACTGCACACTGCCCTAACCGATCTGGACAAGAGGAATACCTATGTGAGAATGCTGTTCTTCGATTACAGCTCAGCATTTAACACCATAGTACCCTCCAAACTCGTCATCAAGCTCGAGACCCTGGGTCTCGACCCCGCCCTGTGCAACTGGGTCCTGGACTTCCTGATGGGCCGCCCCCAGGTGGTGAGGGTAGGTAACAACATCTCCACCCCGCTGATCCTCAACACTGGGGCCCCACAAGGGTGCGTTCTCAGCCCTCTCCTGTACTCCCTGTTCACTCACGACTGCGTGGCCATGCACGCCTCCAACTCAATCATCAAGTTTGCAGACGACACTTCAGTAGTAGGCTTGATTACCAACAACGATAAGACGCCTACAGGGAGGAGGTGAGGGCCCTCGGAGTGTGGTGTCAGGAAAATAACCTCACACTCAATGTCAACAAAAGAAAGGAGATGATCGTGGACTTCAGGAAACAGCAGAGGGAGCACCCCCCTATCCACATCGACGGGACAGTAGTGGAGAGGGTAGAAAGTTTTAAGTTCCTCGGCGTACACATCACGGACAAACTGAAATGGTCCAACCACACAGACAGTGTGGTGAAGAAGGCGCAGCAGTGCCTCTTCAACCTCATGAGGCTGAAGAAATTTGGCTTGTCACCAAAAACACTCACAAACTTTTACAGATGCACAATCAAGAGCATCCTGTCGGGCTGTATCACCGCCTGGTACGGCAACTGCTCTGCCCATAACCGTAAGGCTCTCCAGAGGGTAGTGAGGTCTGCACAACGCATCACAGGGGGCAAACTACCTGCCCTCCAGGACACGTACACCACCCAATGTCACAGGAAGGCCAAAAAGATCATCAAGGACAACAACCATCTGAGCCACTGCCTGTTCACCCCGTTATCATCCAAAAGGCGAGGTCAGTACAGGTGCATCAAAGCAGGGACCGAGAGACTGAAAAACAGCTTCTATCTCAAGGTCATCAGACTGTTAAACAGACATCACTAACATTGAGTGGCTGCTGCCAACATACTGATTCAACTCCAGCCACTGGAAAAATTTATGTGATAAATGTATCACTAGCCACTTTAAACAATGCCACTTCATATAATGTTTACATACCCTACATTACTCATCTCATATGTATATACTGTACTCTATACCATCTACTGCATCTTGCCATCTTGATGTAATGTATCACTAGCCACTTTAAATAATGCCACTTTATATAATGTTTACATACCCTACATTACTCATCTCATATGTATATACTGTACTCTATACCATCCACTGCATCTTACCTATGCCGTTCTATACCATCTCTCATTCATATATTTTTATGTACATATTCTTATTCATTCTTTTAGTTGTTGTGAAATTGTTAGGTTAGATTACTCGTTGGATATTACTGCATTGTCGGAACTAGAAGCACAAGCATTTCGCTACACTCGCATTAACATCTGCTAACCATGTGTATTTGACAAATCAAATCAAATGTATTTATATAGCCCTTCGTACATCAGCTGAAATCTCAAAGTGCTGTACAGAAACCCAGCCTAAAACCCCAAACAGCAAGCAATGCATGTGAAAGAAGCACGGTGGCTAGGATAAACTCCCTAGGAAAAACTCCGTAGAAAGGCCAAAAACCTAGGAAGAAACCTAGAGAGGAACCAGGCTATGAGGGGTGGCCAGTCCTCTTCTGGCTGTGCCGGGTGGATATTATAACAGAACATGGTCAAGATGTTAAAATGTTCATAAATGACCAGCATGGTCAAATAATAATAATCATAGTAGTTGTCGAGGGTGCAACAAGCACGTCCGGTGAACAGGTCAGGGTTCCGTAGCCGCAGGCAGAACAGTTGAAACTTGTGCAGCAGCATGGCCAGGTGGACTGGGGACAGCAAGGAGTCATCATGCCAGGTAGTCCTGAGGCATGGTCCTAGGGCTCAGGTCCTCCGAGAGAAAGAAAGAAAGAGAGAAAGAGAGAATTAGAGAGAGCATATTTAAATTCACACAGGACACCGGATAAGACAAGAGAAATACTCCAGATGTAACAGACTGACCCTAGCCCCCCAACACATAAACTACTGCAGCATAAATACTGGAGGCTGAGACAGGAGGGATCAGAAGACACTGTGGCCCCATCCGATGATACCCCCGGACAGGGCCAAACAGGCAGGATATAACCCCACCCACTTTGCCAAAGCACAGCCCCCACACCACTAGAGGGATGTCTACAACCACCAACTTACCGTCCTAAGACAAGGCCGAGTATAGCCCACAAAGATCTCCGCCATGGCACAACCCAAGGGGGGGCGCCAACCCAGACAGGAAGACCACGTCAGTGACTCAACCCACTCAAGTGACGCACCCCTCCCATGGACGGCATGGAAGAACACCAGTAAGCCAGTGACTCAGCCCCTGTAATAGGGTTAGAGGCAGAGAATCCCAGTGGAAAGAGGGGATCCGGCAAGGCAGAGACAGGAAGGGCGGTTCGTTGCTCCAGCCTTTCCGTTCACCTTCACACCCCTGGGCCAGACTATACTTAATCATAGGACCTACTGAAGAGATAAGTCTTCAGTAAAGACTTAAAGGTTGAGACTGAGTCTGTGTCTCTCACATGGGTAGGCAGACCATTCCATAAAAATTGAGCTCTATAGGAGAAAGCCCTACCTCCAGCCGTTTGTTTAGAAATTCTAGGGACAATTAGGAGGCCTGCGTCTTGTGACCATAGCGTACGTGTAGGTATGTACGGCAGGACCAAATCGGAAAGATAGGTAGGAGCAAGCCCATGTAATGCTTTGTAGGTTAGCAGTAAAACCTTGAAATCAGCCCTTGCCTTAACAGGAAGCCAGTGTAGGGAGGCTAGCACTGGAGTAATATGATCACATTTTTTGGTTCTAGTCAGGATTCTAGCAGCCGTATTTAGCACTAACTGAAGTTTATTTAGTGCTTTATCCGGGTAGCCGGAAAGTAGAGAATTGCAGTAGTCCAGCCTAGAAGTAACAAAAGCATGGATACATTTTTCTGCGTCATTTTTGGACAGAAAGTTTCTGATTTTTGCAATGTTACGTAGATGGAAAAAAGCTGTCCTTGAAACAGTCTTGATATGTTCTTCAAAAGAGAGATCAGGGTCCATGTCACGGTTGTCGTTGGTTAAGGAGGACCAAAATGCAGCAGGTATGTGCAGGCTCATCTTGACGTTTATTTAACTTCCAAAATGAATACCAAAATAACAAAACAAGAAAATGAACGAACAACCAACAGTCTAGAAAGGCACAAGGCTAAACACAGAACAATCTCCCACAAATGACTAACACAAACACACCCCAATATCTGGGACTCTCAATCAAAGGCAAAGAGAAAACACCTGCCTTCAATTGAGAGTCCCAACCCCAATTAATCAACCATAGAAACACAAACATAGACCATAAACCAAAAACCCGGAAATACTAAATCAAACACCCTTTTAACAAACACACCACCCTGAACCACATAAAACAAATACCCTCTGCCACGTCCTGACCAAACTACAATACTAATTAACCCTTTTACTGGCCAGGACGTGACAGTCCAGAGTAACGCCGAGGTCCTTCACAGTTTTATTTGAGACGACTGTACAACCATCCAGATTAATTGTCAGATTCAACAGAAGATCTCTTTGTTTCTTGGGACCTAGAACAAGCATCTCTGTTTTGTCCGAGTTTAAAAGTAGAAAGTTTGCAGCCATCCACTTCCTTATGTCTGAAACACAGGCTTCTAGCGAGGGCAATTTTGGGGCTTCACCATGTTTCATTGAAATGTACAGCTGTGTGTCGTCCGCATAGCAGTGAAATTTAACATTATGTTTTCGAATGACATCCCCAAGAGGTAAAATATATAGTGAAAACAATAGTGGTCCTAAAACGGAACCTTGAGGAACACCGAAATTTACAATTGATTTGTCAGAGGACAAACCATTCACAGAGACAAACTGATATCTTTCCGACAGATAAGATCTAAACCAGGCCAGAACTTGTCTATGTAGACCAATTTGGGTTTCCAATCTCTCCAAAAGAATGTGGTGATCGATGGTATCAAAGGCGGCACTAAGATCTAGGAGCACGAGGACAGATGCAGAGCCTCGGTCTGACGTCATTAAAAGGTCATTTACCACAAGTGCAGTCTCGGTGCTATGATGGGGTCTAAAACCAGACTGAAGCGTTTCGTATACATTGTTTGTCTTCAGGAAGGCAGTGAGTTGCTGTGCAACAGCTTTTTCTAGAATTTTTGAGAGGAATGGAAGATTCGATATAGGCCGATAGTTTTTTATAATTTCTGGGTCAAGATTCGGCTTTTTCAAGAGAGGCTTTATTACTGCCACTTTTAGTGAGCTTGGTACACATCCGGTGGATAGAGAGCCGTTTATTATGTTCAACATAGGAGGGCCAAGCACAGGAAGCAGCTCTTTCAGTAGTTTAGTTGGAATAGGGTCCAGTATGCAGCTTGAGGGTTTAGAGGCCATGATTATTTTCATCATTGTGTCAAGAGATATAGTACTAAAACACTTTAGTATCTCCCTTGATCCTAGGTCCTAGCAGAGTTGTGCAGACTCAGGACAATGGAGCTTTGGAGGAATACCCAGATTTAAAGAGGACGTCCGTAATTTGCTTTCTAATGATCATGATCTTTTCCTCAAAGAAGTTCATCAATTTATTACTGCTGAAGTGAAAGCCATCCTCCATTTGCGAATGCTGCTTTTTAGTTAGCTTTGCGACAGTATCAAAAAGAAATTTCGGATTGTTCTTATTTTCCTCAATTAAGTTGGAAAAATAGGATGATCGAGCAGCAGTGAGGGCTCTTCGATACTGCACGGTACTGTCTTTCCAAGCTAGTCGGAAGACTTCCAGTTTGGTGTGGCGCCATTTCCGTTCAAATTTTCTGGAAGCTTGCTTCAGAGCTCGTGTATTTTCTGTATACCAGGGAGCTAGTTTCTTATGACAGATGTTTTTAATTTTTAGGGGTGCAACTGCATCTAGGGTATTGCGCAAGGTTAAATTGAGTTCCTCGGTAGGCAGAGGGAGTCTGGAAGGGCATCAAGGAATCTTTGGGTTGTCTGAGAATTTATAGCACGACTTTTAATGCTCCTTGGTTGGGGTCTGAGCAGATTATTTGTTGCAATTGTAAACGCAATAAAATGGTGGTCCGATAATCCAGGATTATGAGGAAAAACATTAAGATCCACAACATTTATTCCATGGGACAGAACTAGGTCCAGAGTATGACTGTGGCAGTGAGTAGGTCCAGAGACATGTTGGACAAAACCCACTGAGTCGATGATGGCTCCGAAAGCCTTTTGGAGTGGGTCTGTGGACTTTTCCATGTGAATGTTAAAGTCACCAAAAATTAGAATATTATCTGCTATGACTACAAGATCCGATAGGAATTCAGGGAACTCGGTGAGGAACACTGCATATGGCCCAGGAGGCCTGTAAACAGTAGCTATAAAAAGTGAGTGAGTAGGCTGCATAGATTTCATGACTAGAAGCTCAAAAGACGAAAACGTCATTGTTTTTTTTTGTAAATTTAAATTTGCTATCGTAAATGTTAGCAACACCTCCGCCTTTGCCGGATGCACGGGGGGTATGGTCACTAGTGTAACCAGGGGGCGAGGCCTCTTTTAACATTTAACATTTAACAAGTAAATTCATCAGGCTTAAGCCATGTTTCAGTCAGGCCAATCACATCAAGATTATGATCAGTGATTAGTTCATTGACTATAACTGCCTTGGAAGTGAGGGATCTAACATTAAGTAACCCAATTTTGAGATGTGAAGTATCACAATCTCTTTCAATAATGTCAGGAATGGAGGAGGTCTTTATACTAGTGAGATTACTAAAGCGAACACCGCCATTTTTTATTTTGCCCAACCTAGATCGAGGCACAGACACGGTCTCAATGGGGAAAGCTGAGCTGACTACGCTGACTGTGCTAGTGGCAGACTCCACTAAGCTGGCAGGCTGGCTAACAGCCTGCTGCCTGGCCTGCACCCTATTTCATTGTGGAGCTAGAGGAGTTAGAGCCCTGTCTATGTTCGTAGATAAGATGAGAGTACCCCTATAGCTAGGATGGAGTCCGTCACTCCTCAACAGGCCAGGCTTGGTCCTTGGTCCCAGAAAGAGGGCCAATTATCTACAAATTCTATCTTTTGGGAGGGGCAGAACACAGTTTTCAACCAGCGATTGAGTTGTGAGACTCTGCTGTAGAGCTCATCACTCCCCCTAACTGGGAGGGGGCCAGAGACAATTAATCGATGCCGACACATCTTTCTAGCTGATTTACACGCTGAAGCTATGTTGCGCTTGGTGACCTCTGACTGTTTCATCCTAACATCGTTGGTGCCGACGTGGATAACAATATCTCTATACTCTCTACACTCGCCAGTTTTAGCTTTAGCCAGCACCGTCTTTAGATTAGCCTTAACGTCGGTAGCCCTGCCCCCTGGTAAACAGTGTATGATCGCTGGATGATTAGTTTTAAGTCTAATACTGCGGGTAATGGAGTCGCCAATGACTAGAGTTTTCAATTTGTCAGAGCTAATGGTGGGAGCCTTTGGCGTCTCAGACCCCACAGCGGGAGGAGTAGAGACCAGAGAAGTCTCGGCCTCCGACTCCGACTCGCTTAATGGGGAGAACCGGTTGAAAGTTTCTGTCGGCTGAATAAGCGACACTGGTTGAGCATTCCTACAGCGTTTCCCTCCAGAAGCCATGAGAAAGTTGTCCGGCTGCGGGGACCGTGCGAGGGGGTTTATACTAACGTTACTATCTGTACTTGCTGGTGGCACAGACGCTGTTTCATCCTTTCCTACACTGAAATTACCCTTGCCTAACGATTGCGTCTGAAGCTGGGCTTGCAGCACAGCTATCCTTGCCGTAAGGCGATCGTTCTCCTGTATATTATAAGTACAACGACTGCAATTAGAAGGCATCATGTTAATGTTACTTAGCTTCGGCTGTTTGAAGTCCTGAAAAAACCATGTCCAGATAAAACCTCCGGGGTAAGAAAGTTGAATGAAAAAAGTTGAGTGATGGAAAAAGTAAAAACCGTCAGGTAGCAAAGTAAGATCGGCAACAAAAACGCACGGCAGCGTAAACAAGTCTGCAAGTTGTGACCGGAAACAGGAAAACACCTGTGAGTCGTGACTTCCTACAAAATCCTCTCTCTGTAATCAAATTTGATTTGATTTGATTAGGAACCTCCCTCCTACACACTGCTGCTACATGCCCATACGCTTGACACCTGTAACAACATAATGTATTCGGCACAAAAGCTTGTACAGGATAACTTATATATCTTAACATCCCTTTGTCGGTCAAAGACTCAACATCAAACCTCAAAAGAACAGAAAATGACTCTTCTGTTTCACCACTCACGCCACCCTGTCTGCGTCGCACCAAACGATGAGCATAACAAACACCAGGAATCTTCCCCTTCAGTTGGTCAACTTTACATTTACCGCTACCCTAGTAATCACTCCTTTCAATGGCGCCCTTTTCTTGAGAACAAAACAATTCACATCTCTTTCCCCCATTTGTTTAACGCAGAACACCTGCTCCCTCTGACCAGCAGAAACACAAACAAGAGATATATATTCCACAGCACCCAGCTGTGTTTTCACCCACCCTGAAACCAGAAATGTATTAGCCAAAAGGCAAGGGTCCACTTTTTCCAAAAACATCATTCCTACTGTCACAGACTCATCTTTATCCTGACCCTCGGTGCAAGCCTTGTGTTCCGAGAACTTCAACACACCTACCACCTCCGATATTTTGCCCTCATTCACTTCCATTTCTCCTCCTGCCTTCAGCTCCCCTTGCTCACACTTTATACAATTTTTCTTTAACAAACCATTTCCCTTTTCCCCGCTATTTTTAACAGACTCAAGCTCACCGTCTTCCTCCTTTTCTCTCTTAAACCTACTCTGCCTCTCTTCTTCCTTCCATTCCTCCTTATTCTCCTTATGATAATACTGCACTTCTGCTGACGTACATCTTGTTCTTGCCTTCTCAAGGGACACCATTTAACCAGCTGTCACAATCTCCGTACAATCAGCACAAATCCCTCGGGATGTAGCGCTCAACAGTGCATCTGTCACGAGAATTTTTATCCCAATTGTTGAACTCAACTATCACTCATGCTTTAAATATTTCCCAGAGGTTGTAATGCCCTGGTTAATAAAGAATTGTTCAAAGACTCAGTCTGCATTAGATCAATCCTTTATTCAGAGAACATTCTGAAGTAAAAAATGCATACACAGTCATTTTATAACTCTCACACCCACCTACGCACACACACACACACACACACACACACACACACACACACACACACACACACACACACACACACACACACGCACACACACACACACACACACACACACACACACACACACACAGTTTTATCACTTTTCTACCAGCCTTGGCAGTTTCTCGCCGATCCTCTCCTCCCTAGATTAGAGAGGCCTTGGAAGGGCCCTCTTTCCTGTTATCAGAATCAGAATCAGAAACTTTCTGTCCAAAAATGACACAGAAAAATTAATCCATGCCTTTGTTACTTCTAGGTTGGACTACTGCAATGCTCTACTTTCCGGTTACCCGGATAAAGCACTAAATAAACTTCCGTTAGTGCTAAATACGGCTGCTAGAATCCTGACTAGAACCAAAAAATGTGATCATATTACTCCAGTGCTAGCCTCCCTACACTGGCTTCCTGTTAAGGCAAGGGCTGATTTCAAGGTTTTACTGCTAACCTACAAAGCATTTCATGGGCTTGCTCCTACCTATCTTTCTGATTTGGTCCTGCCGTACATACCTACACGTACGCTACGGTCACAAGACGCGGGCCTCCTAATTGTTCCTAGAATTTCTAAGCAAACAGCTGGAGGCAGGGCTTTCTCCTATAGAGCTCCATTTTTATGGAATAGTCTGCCTACCCATGTGAGAGACGCAGACTCAGTCTCAACCTTTAAGTCTTTACTGAAGACACATCTCTTCAGTAGGTCCTATGATTAAGTGTAGTCTGGCCCAGGGGTGTGAAGGTGAACGGAAAGGCTGGAGCAACGAACCGCCCTTGCTGTCTCTGCCTGGCCGGTTTCCCCTCTTTCCACTGGGATTCTCTGCCTCTACCCCTATTACCAGGCTTACTGGTGTTCTTCCATGCCGTCCCTGGGAGGGGTGCGTCACTTGAGTGGGTTGAGTCACTGACGTGGTCTTCCTGTCTGGGTTGGCGCCCCCCCTTGGGCTGTGCCGTGGCGGAGATCTTTGTGGGCTATACTCGGCCTTGTCCCGGGATGGTATGTTGGTGGTTGGAGATATCCCTCCAGTGGTGTGGAGGCTGTGCTTTGGCAAAGTGGGTGGGGTTATATCCTACCTGTTTGGCCCTGTCCGGGGGTTTCAGCGGTTGGGGCCACAGTGTCTCCTGACCCCTCCTGTCTCAGCCTCCAGTATTTATGCTGCAGTAGTTTATGTGTCGGGGGGCTAGGGTCAGTCTGTCACATCTGGAGTATTTCTCTTGTCTTTTCCGGTGTCCTGTGTGAATTTAAATATGCTCTCTCTAATTCTCTCTTTCTTTCTCTCTCTTGGAGGACCTGAGCCCTAGGACCATGCCTCAGGACTACCTGGCTTGATGACTCCTTGCTGTCCCCAGTTCACCTGGCCGTGCTGCTGCTCCAGTTCCAACTGTTCTGCCTGCAGCTATGGAACCCTGACCTGTTCACCGGACGTGCTACCTGTCCCAGACCTGCTGTCCCAGACCTGCTGGAACCCTGACCTATTCACCGGACGTGCTACCTGTCCCAGACCTGCTGTTTTCAACTCTCTAGAGACAGCAGGAGCGGTAGAGATACTCTGAATGATCGGCTATGAAAAAGCCAACTGACACTTACTCTTGTGTTACTGACTTGTTGCACCCTCGACAACTACTATGATTATTATTGTTTGACCATGCTGGTCATTTATGAACATTTGAACATCTAGGCCATGTGCTGTTATAATCTCCACCCGGCACAGCCAGAAGAGGACTGGCCACCCCTCATAGCCTGGTTCCTCTCTAGGTTTCTTCCTAGGTTTTGGCCTTTCTAGGGAGTTTTTCCTAGCCACCGTGCTTCTACACCTGCATTGCTTGCTGTTTGGGGTTTTAGGCTGGGTTTCTGTACAGCACTTTGAGATATCAGCTGATGTAAGAAGGGCTATATAAATAGATTTGATTTGATTTGATCAGTTTTCAGAGTCATAACCAGGTCATGTGCAGTTCAGTTGTCCTCTGTTTTCTCAACCATCCACTTCTCACCCTTAACTTGTCTCACACACATTATTGGATTATAGTCTTATAATTCTAATACATCTCACATAGTCTTATAATTCTAATACATTTCACATAGTCTTATACGTTTCAGGGTGGAATTCATTAGTCATTACTTTAAACATATAAATTCCTTTATCAGCATCCCACTTACAAACACTTTCGATTAATCTTCTTCATCTATGGTATTATGGTGGTCTGCAAGCAAGCGTTAGAGGTGCATGCCGCCACCTACTGTACGGGTGGTGAACTGTATAAAAAAATATATATAAACATGGGTGTTCGAGCCCTGAATGATGATTGGCTGACATCTGTGGTACATCAGACCGTATACCATGGGTATGACAAAATATTTATTTTTACTTCTCTAATTACGTTGGTAACCAGTTTAAAATAGCAATAAGGCACCCCAGGTTGTGATATATGGCCAATACACCACGGCTAAGGGCTGCATCCAGGCACTCCGCGTTGAGTCGTGCATAAGAACAGCCCTTAGGAGTGGAATATTGGCTTTATACCACACCCCCTCGTGCCTTATTGCTTAAATATACAGTGCATTCGGAAAGTATTCAGACCCCTTCCCTTTTTCCACATTTTGTTACAATACAGCCTTATTCTAAAATGGATTGAATTCATTGTTTTCCTCATCAATCTACACACAATACCCCATAATGACAAAGCAAAAACAGGTTTTTATTCAATTTTGCAAATGTATTAAAAATAAAAGACAGAAATACCTTATTTACATATAATATATCAAGATCCCTTGATGGCCAAGAAGCATTCACTGGTGCAGTCTCAATTACCATTGCGTCTTATACGCCACTCTCAAAAGCTCTTACAGGGTATCTAAGCCTAGCTTTACATGAGAAGGGAGAGACTCATCAAAAAACAATATGGATGAAGTGGGTTTCCTTACTCCATCCACCATACAGGTCAGTCGACGTGTACCAATCACTTCATCTATACTGAACAAAAAATATAAACGCTTCTGCAGGCAGCATGCCAATTGCACGTTCCCACAAAACTCGAGACATCTGTGGCATTGCGTTGTGTGACAAAACTGCACATTTTAGAGTGGCCTTTAATTGTCCCCTAGCACAAGGTGCACCTGTGTGATGATCATGCTGCTTAATCAGCTTCTTGATATGCCACACCTGTCAGGTGGAGGGATTATCTTGACAAAGGATAAATGCTCACCAAAAGGGATGAAAACAAATTTTGTGCCGAAATAAACTTTTGTGTATATAGAAACTTTCTGGTATCTTTATTTCAGCTCATGAAAGACGGGACCAGCACTTTATATTTTTGTTACCGAGGTAAAGACAGTTTCAAGTTGGATATTCGACGGATATTCGCGCTTTCAAACCTCAATAGCTTTACAACCACTTGAGCCACAGACTCCAAATAAGTGTCATGTTGTTGGAAGAATTTCGCATAACATTGCACAGGTCTTATTTTCAGAATTTGGACATTAATTCACTTTCCAAAGCTAATAAACATGTGGAAATGTGAGCAGCATTTTGTATTCCAAGTTGAATTAGTACAAAGTACAAACTTTTTTTACATTTGAATTTCAATAGCTCCTTGGTCATGTGAACTACTGACTTCAAACAAGGTACAGAATGTACACTGACTACCCTTCTATATTGCACACTCTTGTTTGTGTACTGTAAAATCATGCGGTGTAATGTACATTTTTCATAGTTTTACATTTCAATAGCTCTTTGGTCATGTCAATTACACACCTAAGAAGCGTGCAGTGGATATACACCCATATTGCATAACCTCTAGTCATGTATCTTCTATATTGTTGTACATTAATATTAGTTTGACAATTAGGGGGTTCAGTCCAGTGTTGTGTTTACCCTTTTCTTTAATATTTATCTATAATAATTGGTAGTTCTAAGTACTTATTTTCCCTGTTTTTTATTTTTCCACACTATTTAACAATAGGAGAGAGACAAATAATATCTCCTTTCATCGTTAATATCAACCATAAGGTAAAACCATAAAGGAAAATGTACGCGAGTCATGTACGAGAGTCATGTTATTAATTGTCCAAAGCAGGGATGGAGAGTGAGCTAGTGAGGTAGGCTGCAGTGGGTTTGCTGGTCAATACATATGCTAAACATGTAACCACAGTAAGTTTGGCCAGTAAATCAATGAATAAACATTTAATATTGACAAATTAAACAGAAATTGTAGACCTTTAATCTTTTCCAACATGTCAACAGACACTTTACTTCAAATAAGTATATAACATTTCACAGTGTTAACTTTCTCTTTATCCCTGGTTGACGTAAATTTCAGATTCTCTTCAACCTTATCACAGAGTGAATAAATGTAGAGCGTTTGTAGACTTTAAGAAAGAAATATTAAGTGACAGTTTCATCAGTACGTGCTTAAAAGAAAGTCATATCACAAAGATCACAGATGACAGTGCCCACCAAATCTATGACAATAGAGAATTAATTGTAAGCACCAAAGTGTGTTAAAGTGTGTTTGTCAAAATAATATCTGAAAATGTCAGTTGTTGAACATAATACTTCTATTTGCAATAGCAATTTATGATATATGCAGTGGAGGAATATTCCATGTACCAACACTACATGTAGGACGGACATAAGACATTCCCACATACAGTAGACACATACATAGAGGCATTTTTCAGCTGTGATTTTACCACACAGAATCCAAATTGGATATGACAATGGGGCCAGCACAGGATGTAATACACCCTTACAACAATCTACTTTTCGATCTTCTTGACTTATTTCATGTTATCAAGCTCACTCTGACTGAGAAATCCCTGCCTATTACTGTGATTAAAAAGAGCATATGAAACATTGTTTTTCATGAGACCTACCTGTGCGTCTTCCTTTAAGCACCTCTGTTCGAACACCTCTCCTGTCCTTGATCCATACCACATACAGCCATTTGTGGATCTTTTCAGTGTCCATGTAAAAGATATATTT
Organism: Salmo trutta; assembly: GCF_901001165.1. NCBI lineage: Eukaryota > Metazoa > Chordata > Actinopteri > Salmoniformes > Salmonidae > Salmo > Salmo trutta. The sequence goes on along the minus strand of NC_042984.1, from coordinate 14,131,156 downwards.
TTTTAACACCCATGTAAAATGAAGGCCTGCAAAGCTTACAGATTTAAGTCTAATAGCATGAGATGAAAGTAGACGAACATCAGAGTGTGCGATGTGAAGGCAAATTCAGTGGACATTCTGAACCTTGTTTGAAGTAGGTAGGTCACATGACCAAGGAGCGATTGAAAATTTTAATTTTGAAAATTTCCTGTAAAATCATGTGAGATGAAAACGGACAAACTAAAGGGTGTGCAATATAGAAGGGTAGTCAGTGTACATTCTGCACATTGTTTGAAGTCATTAGGTCACATGACCAAAGAGCTATTGAAATTTTACATTTTGAAAAATTCATGTAAAATCTTGTGAGATAAAAATAGACAAACTAAAGGGTGTGCAATATGTAGGCCCACTGAGTTGACATTCTGAACCTTGTTTGAAGTCATTAGGTCACATGACCAATGAGCTATTGAAATTCAAAAATGTAAATAAATAATTTAAAATAGTGCGAGATGTAAATCAACAAAAACGTGTGTGCAATGTGTGTCTATGCCATCGGGTTAGCTACAACCAGTTTTGAAAATTTTAGGAGTAATGGTCAAGAGCTATTGGAATTTGAAACATTTGATTTGTCACTATGGTGACGGTTCCTAACTGCTGTTGGTGGCCATAAGGAAAATTACAGGCGAATATCCGTCCTGAAACTGTCTTTACCTCGGTATTTTTGATTTTACGAGACAAGTCAGTTAAGAACAAATTCTTATTTTCAATGACGGCCCAGGAACAGTGGGTTAACTGCCTTGTTCAGGGGCAGAAAGACAGATTTTTACCTTGTCAGCTCGGGGATTTGATCTAACCACTAGGCTACCTGGAAGTATACTTCCTCAGGTATATCATCTGCAACCCCAGAAATAACCCCCTTGACAGGCGCCCTGCCTCGGAAATCTATACACAAAACCTTCCATTCAAACATATTTTTGAGGCGCAAAGCACGCTTCTTCTGTTCTGCAGAAACACAAAAAAATCGGAATAAGACCAGATCGTGTGACTCTCACCGACGCCACCTCACCCAACGCATTCATGATACTCTTTATGACTTCGAACCGATCCCCCAGGTAACATTGATCCAAAACCCTCACTCGTCTATAAATTATTCTATCTAGTTATTTCTTAGTTTCCATCACAACTTTATTTATTTTGTTTCCTTTCTTTTTCACGACTACTCTCATTTTCACCCGACCCACCATCAGTTTCGAACAGAACATCAGCTTCTGCCATCTTCCCTCTTTTCTCAAACAAGGCAGCATGTAATGAATTACTTTTGCATGTGAAAACACAGAATCCTACTTATTACTACACATGCTTAATTACGTCACTTTTGTTGTATAGAACGGGGCACCTGGCTCTTGCCCAAGAGGCAGCCCGGTTCCAAATTGAATGCAATCAGCTTTCAGCTGGTGTGAAACACGCCTACACAGGCGCCCGGGCTAGATTAATCGAACCCCCTAACTTGTCCAAACAGTTGCAACTAAAACAAGAGTTTCTATTGGACAAATTCAGATAGGTCCCTCCCAGTTTCGTTGTATTTGCTTCCGTTTAAGATCCCCCTGCACACAAGTGAAAAGAGGGAGGTGTCATGACGTTTTCACAAGACATAAAATCATCAAGTTTATTATCTCTGTGTTTAGAGTATTTAAAAGAGAAAATGTGCAAAATGTTCCAAATGTCATCATTTTTTAATAGAATATAATTCAATGTAGTAGGTTGGCTACTTTGACAAGCCTTGACAAGGATTAAGCAACATGGTTCAGAGAAATAGGGGTGAGAGAGAGATAGATTTTCCCTTTCGTACAACGCTGTACATACGCTGTACATAGCCATAATATAACATTTGAAATGTCTCTGTTCTGTTGAAACTTTTTTCAGTGTAATGTTTACTGTTCATTTCTAATTGTTTATTTCACTTTTGCTTATTATCTATTTAACTTGCTTTGGCAATGTAAATATGCTTCACATGACAATAAAGCCCTTTGAATTAAATTGAATTGAGAGAGGAGGCTGATGATTATTATGTAAAAAAATATTTTTTATTTTTATTTCACCTTTATTTAACCAGGTAGGCAAGTTGAGAACAAGTTCTCATTTACAATTGCGACCTGGCCAAGATAAAGCAAGCAGTTTGCCACATACAACAACACAGAGTTACACATGGAGTAAAACAAACATAAAGTCAATAATATAGTAGAAAAATAAGTCTATATACAAAGTGAGCAAATGAGGTGAGATAAGGGAGGTAAAGGCAATTAAGGCCATGGTGGCGAAGTAAATACAATATAGCAAGTAAATCACTGGAATGGTAGATTTGCAGTGGAAGAAAGTGCAAAGTAGAAATAGAAATAATGGGGTGCAAAGGAGCAAAATAAATAAATAAATACAGTAGGGGAAGTGGTAGTTGTTTGGGCTAAATTATAGATGGGCTATGTACAGGCGCAGTAATCTGTGAGCTGCTCTGACAGCTGGTGCTTAAAGCCAGTGAGGGAGATAAGTGTTTCCAGTTTTAGAGATTTTTGCAGTTCGTTCCAGTCATTGGCAGCAGAGAACTGGAAGGAGAGGCGGCCGAAGGAGGAATTGGCTTTGGGGGTGACCAGAGAGATATACCTGCTGGAGCGCGTGCTACAGGTGGGTGCTGCTGTGGTGACCAGCGAGCTGAGATAAGGGGGAACTTTACCTAGCAGGGTCTTGTAGATGACCTGGAGCCAGTGGGTTTGGCGACGAGTATGAAGCGAGGGCCAGCCAACGAGAGCATACAGGTCGCAGTGGTGGGTAGTATATTGGGCTTTGGTGACAAAACGGATGGCACTGTGATAGATTGCATCCAATTTATTGAGTAGGGTGTTGGAGGCTATTTTGTAAATGACATCGCCGAAGTCGAGGATCGGTAGGATGGTCAGTTTTACGAGGGTATGTTTGGCAGCATGAGTGAAAGATGCTTTGTTGCAAAATAGGAAGCCAATTCTAGATTTAACTTTGGATTGGAGATGTTTGATGTGAGTCTGGAAGGAGAGTTTACAGTCTAACCAGACACCTAGGTATTTGTAGTTGTCCACATATTCTAAGTCAGAACCATCCAGAGTAGTGATGCTGGACGGGCGGGCAGGTGCAGGCAGCGATCGGTTGAAGACCATGCATTTAGTTTTACTTGCATTTATTAGCAGTTGGAGGCCCAAGAATTGAACCCTGTGGCACCCCCGTAGAGACTGCCAGAGGCCCGGACAACAGGCCCTCCGATTTGACACACTGAACTCTATCAGAGAAGTAGTTGGTGAACCAGGCAAGGCAATCATTTGAGAAACCAAGGCTGTTGAGTCTGCCGATGAGGATGTGGTGATTGACAGAGTCGAAAGCCTTGGCCAGGTCAATGAATACGGCTGCACAGTATTGTTTCTTAGCGATGGCGGTTAAGATATCGTTTAGGACCTTGAGCGTGGCTGAGGTGCACCCATGACCAGCTCTGAAACCAGATTGCATAGCGGAGAAGGTGCGGTGGGATTCAAAATGGTCAGTAATCTGTTTGATGACTTGGCTTTCAAAGACTTTAGAGAGGCAGGGTAGGATAGATATAGGTCTGTTGTAACGGCTGTCTTCAGAGATGGACCAAGGCGCAGCGGGATTGTGGACACTCATGTTTATTAAATCAACAAAACAAGTAAAGTATCCACTGGAAAACCAAAAACAGTACTCACGACAGCAAACAGTTTTGCAGGCTCACAAAGCAAGTGCAAAAACAACCACCCACAACCCCAAAGAAAAACACACACACCTATATAGGACTTCCAATCAAAGGCAACTATACACACCTGACTTCAATTGGAAGTCCCAATCATCCACACAAACATTCCCAACACAAACATGCCACGTCCTGACCCCAAAACTAAAACACTAGCTCTATCTGCTGGTCAGGACGTGACATCTGTAGCAGTTTGGGTCAAGAGTGTCCCCCCTTTGAAGAGGGGGATGACCGCAGCTGCTTTCCAATCTTTGGGAATCTCAGATGACACGAAAGAGAGGTTGAACAGGCTAGTAATAGGGGTTGCAACATTTTCTGCAGATAATTTTAGAAAGAAAGGGTCCAGATTGTCTAGCCTGGCTGATTTGTAGGCGTCCAGATTTTGCAGCTCTTTCAGAACATCAGCTGACTGGATTTGGGAGAAGGAGAAATGGGGAGGCTTGGGCGAGTTGCTGTGGGGGGTGCAGTGCTGTTGACCGGGGTAGGCGTAGAAAAATGCTTATTGAAATTCTCAATTATAGTGGATTTATCGGTGGTGACAGAGTTTCCTAGACTCAGTGCATTGGGTAGCTGGGAGGAGGTGCTCTTATTCTCCAAGGACTTTACAGTGTCCCCGAATTGAGTTTGTGTTGCAGGAAGCAAATTTCTGCTTGAAAAAGCTAGCCTTGGCTTTTCTAACTGCATGTGTATATTGGTTTCTAACTTCCCTGAAAGTTGCATATCACAGGGGCTGTTCGATGCTAATGCAGAACGCCACAGGCTGTTTTTGTGTTGGTTAAGGGCAGTCAGGTCTGGAGAGAACCAAGGGCTATATCTGTTCCTGGTTCTAAATTTCTTGAATGGGGCATGCTTATTTAAGCATTTAAAAATAACCAGGCATCCTCTACTGAAGGGATGAGGTCAATATCCTTCCAGGATACCCCGGCCAGGTCGATTAGAAAAGCCTGCTCGCTGAAGTGTTTTAGGGAGCTTTTGACAGTGATGCAGGCAATCAGGCAATGATCGCTGAGATCTTGGTTGAAAACAGCAGAGGTGTATTTAGAGGGCAAGTTGGTTAGGATGATATCTATGAGGGTGCCCGTGCTTACGGCTTTGGGGTGGTACCTGGTAGGTTCATTGATAATTTGTGTAAGATTGAGGGCATCAAGCTTAGATTGTAGGATGGCTGGGGTGTTAAGCATGTCCCAGTTTAGGTCACCTAGCAGCACGAGCTCTGAAGATAGATGGGGGGCAATCAGTTCATATATGGTGTCCAGAGCACAGCTGGGAGCAGAAGGTGGTCTATAGCAGGCGGCAACGGTGAGAGACTTGTTTTTAGAAAGGTGGATTTTTAAAAGTAGAAGTTCAAATTGTTTGGGTACAGACCTGGATAATAGGACAGAACTCTGCAGGCTATCTCCGCAGTAGATTGCAACACCACCCCCTTTGGCCGTTATATCTTGTCTGAAAATGTTGTAGTTAGGGATGGAGATTTCAGAGCTTTTGGTGGTCTTCCTAAACCAGGATTCAGACACGGCTTGGACATCCGGGTTGGAAGAGTGTGCTAAAGCATGAACCTGAACATGAACCTACTTTCCATCACTGTGATTGACATTATGAGCCATGACACCCCATTTCAGATCCAAGCCTCACCATCTAGGGACAGAGGCTCTCGTTATTTCAAATCAAATACATTTTTATTTGTCACATGCGCCGAATACAACAGGTATGAATGCTTGAAATGCTTACTTACAAGCCCTTAACCAACAATGCAGTCCTATTGTTCATACATGTAGCTCAGTAAACACCAACAGTTTACATACATATTATACATGAAATTGTATATTCATGTAAATTCTAAACATTGGTGAGAAAATAGAGTGATTTTTGAATCAGCCGTAGGGACCTTTACAATGTGTAGGCTAGCCCTGGTGCACAGAAGACTCTCCTTTAACAAAAAGCAAGCAACCACACAGTAAAAAATATCGTTTGAAATCAGGAAGTGATTTCAAAGCTGTCAGAGGAAATTGAAAAACGTTGCAATGAGAGCTCTGGTGTCCTGCGATCTAAACTATTGAGTGTAACTTTCTCTTGGAGTATATTTTTTTGCATTTTAACGGAATGAACAGTTGTGGAATGAAAAAGAGAGGACTTCAAATGGGCTGAAGCAACTGGATTATTTAACCAGTTTATTTCAATCTACATACTTCAAGATGAATAGCAGCAATAAATTGTCTCAGTCAAGTGCCATAAGAGCAGAGGTAAAACGGCATGAATCCGTTCAGAACACAATCAACAAACTGTTTAAGCAGTTTGACAGGGTAGGTGATCAGCAGCTCCGCTCTGGCCTTAAGGTTTACCTCCACAGTTTTCAAGGTAAGCTCTCCTCTCATTACAACATGGGCAAGCTGTGTTTCACTTCAAACTAGAATATTCAATTTTCAATTGCTGTGACCTATACCATGGTGTTACTGAACTGAACTTGTCATATAGCATTCACACGTGATTTATGCAGTTTTATGTTGTAAATGAGTTTATAGCTATGCTCCCTCTTGTTTTCGATTAGCCAATGTGAGGTATTTTTTAGCCCATTTACTATAGTACAGTTGCTTAGTGGTCCAGTTTGTTTGTACCTTGTGAGTGTATTAGAAAAAACAACTGACTTCAGATCATGATAAGATCAACCTCTTGTAGCTTCCTGTGTTTGACTGAGGTTGTGACTCTTTCTTCCACACATCCTCTCTATCAGTTCAGTGACAACACTTTTAACTAACCTGTCTCTGTGGTCATTGCCATGGCAGCAGGTTTGTTCAACCCAGAACTCTGGGCTTCTAGCCTACTTCCTGTCTGTCTGCCACTCTTCTTATTCTTCTGTTGCTCTCAAAGCCATTTCCTCTCAGACCAGGACAGTTTCTCAGCACCATAGTTTGCATGCGAATTGTGTCGCTTTTGTCACTTCCTTCATCCGGCCTCCCACAGTTGTTTAGTTATTTTCTTGACTTCACAGAGACTCAATGTATTACTCTCATCCTCATTCTCGTTGTTTGTCTCTGTTTAACAAGTGAATGAGATTAAATTGCATAAAGTAATTGGTTAACCATTGCTATGTGGATCATGAATGTATGATTTAATAAAGGAGAGCTAGTCACTCTTCCGTTTGACTGATGAGACAAAAGTCACTAGAATAGTTGAGAGCCACTGGTGCTTTACTACTCTGTGTCTGCGTCCCAAATGGGACCCTATTTTCTTCATACTGCACATTTTATTATTATTTAACTAGGCAAGTCAGTTAAGAACACATTCTTATTTACAATGATGGCCTACCCAGCCATACCCAGACAGACCTGGGACAATTGTGCACCGCACTATTGGACTCCCAATCACAACCAGATGTGATAGAGCCTGGAATCAAACCAAGAACTGTAGTGACACCTCTTGCACTGAGACGCATTGCCTTAGACTGCTGCGCCACTCTGGAGCCTTTGTTCCTTCTAGTATTTCTATTTCTTTCTATTGCCCTCCCACAACCACTCCCCCACCCATCCCCAACCAAAGGTGTCACCCCCTCAAAATGCTGCAAATATTTACACAAATAAGATAAGACCTGGAGGAAAAAATAAAGTGTGAAGGGCTATGGTCGAAAGTAGTGCAAATGTATAGGGAATAGTGTGCCATTTGGGACACAGAACTATGTGTTGACACGTTTTGAGTAGATGTGTATGATCTGCCAGACCTCTGCATGGCCTTAGAAATATATGCCTAATATACATTCAAACATTTATTTTACATACAGTGCCTTCAGAAAGTATTCACACACCTTGACTTTTTCCACATTTTGTTGTGTTACAGCCTGAATTAAAAATGTATTACATTGAGATGTTGTGTCTCTGGCCTACACACAATACCCCATAATGTTTATCGACATTTTTACAAAGTAAATAAAAAAACCTGAAATGTCTTGAGTCAATAAGTATTCAACTCCTTTGTTATGGCAAGCCTAAGTAAGTTCAGGATTTAAAATGTGCTTAAGAAGTCACATAATAAGCTGCATGGACTCACTCTGTGTGCAATAATAGTGTTTAACATGATTTAGAATGACAACTTCATCTCTGTACCTCACACATACAATTATCTGTAAGGTCCCTCAGTCGAGCAGTGAATTTCAAACACTGATTCAACCACAAAGACCAGGGAGGTTTTCCAATGCCTCGCAAAGAAGGGCACATATTGGTATATGGGTAAAAAAAAAGCAAACACTGAATATTCCTTTGAGGATGGTGAAGTTGTTTACACTGTGGATGGTGTATCAATACACCGAGTCACTACAAAGATACAGATGTCCTTCCTAGCTCAGTTGCCAAAGAGGAAGGAAATCGCTCAGGGATTTCACCATGAGGCCAATGGTGACTTTATAACAGTTACAGAGTTTAATGGTTGTGATAGGAGAAAACTGAGGATGGATCAGCAACATTGTAGTTACTCCACAATACAAATCTAAATGACAGAGTGAAAAAAAGGAAGCCTGTACAGAATAAAAATATTCCAAAACATGCCTCCTGTTTGCAATAAGGAACTAAAGTAAAACTGGAAGAAAATGTGGCAAAGAAATGAACTTCATGTCCTGAATACAGTTATGTTTGGAGCAAATCCAACACAACACAACACTGAGTACCACTCTTCATATTTTCAAGCTTGGAATTGGCTGCATCATGTTGTGGCTATGCTTGTCATCTGCAAGGACTAGGGAGATTTTTTGGACAAAAATAAACAGAATCGAGCTAAGAACAGGCAAAATCCTAGAGGAAATCCTGGTTCAGTCTGGTTTCCAACAGACACTGGGAGACAAATTCACCTTTCAGCAGAACAATAACCTAAAACACAAGGCCAAATATACACTGGAGTTGCTTACTAAGATGACATTGAATGTTTCTGAGTGGCTTAGATACAGTTTTGACTTAAATCGGCTTGAAAATCTATGAAAATACTTGAAAATGTCTGTCTAGCAATGGCAATGATCAACAACCAAGTTGACAGAGCTTGAAGAATTATTTAAAGAATAATGTGCAAATATTGTACAATCCAGGTGCGCAAAGCTCTTAGAGACTTACCCAGAAAAACTCATAGCTGTAAATGCTGCCAGTGGTGATTCTATCATGTATTGACTCAGGGGTGTGATGACTTCTGTAAATGAGATATTTCTGTATTTCATTTTCAATACATTTGCAAAAATGTCAAAAAACATGTTTTCACTTCGTCATTATGGGGAATTGTGTGTAGATGGGTGAGAACAAAGTATATTTAATCCGTTTTGAATTCAGACAGTAACACAACAAAATGTGAAACGAGTCTAACGATATGAATACTTTCTGAAGGCACTGTAATTCATAAGTTTGGCTATCAAAAGTTCAATGGCAGCCATGATCAAAGAATGCCCATCTCAGATGGATACCATTTGGGATGCTTACATAGTGTGGAGTACACTGGTGGAAAGAGGGGCGTTTCTGTTAGGAATTGAATGCTAGTCGAATGAATGGGGAGAAGAAGTGATGCTCCAGGGTGCAGAATGAAGCCATTTGAATTGAGATCTGTCACATACAGCAGCTCTGTTCACTTCAGCATGCCAAGAGGGTGGGAGATATCTGTAGAGAAAACTAATTAAAGAGGACCAGGGATGGTTCACAGCAAAGATGAAATAATATGAAAAATCACAGCCTGAACACTGCTCTCTGTCAGTGTCCATCTGACTCTCTCTCTCTCTCTCTCTCTCTCTCTCTCTCTCTCTCTCTCTTTCTTTCTTTCTCTGTGTGTGTGCGCGTGTGTGAGACAGGGAGAGAGAGCGAGAGAGAAAAAGAGAGAGGGGAGCGCACACATCTCTGATATTTCTTACCTTGTGCAACTGGATTCTTCCATCTCAAATCTGTGGGTGTCTATATCAGATTCATTAGATTAATCAAGAAACAGAACAGAAATATACATAAACCTCTTGCACGTGAGTAATTCAACACAAACAAAATAGGATTATATGGACACACGGCAGTTGTTCCTGTTTTAGATGTTCTGCAAGATGTTTACACATAAATTGAGCTGCTCTCCAAAAACAATATGTTGCATTAGTCGCATGAATTCACTTCCTCTGTGTTTGAGACTGTAGTCATGTTATTTCTAGGTTGCGTTTCCCCCCTGTAACTGAAACACTGTCAGAATCTTTTGTATTCCGTGTGGTCATGGCTCCCTCAGCGACAGTGAGAGGGTAGAGGGAGGGAGAGTAGGGGGGAGAAAGGTGGGTAGCCGGATGCTGTGTATTAGGATGTCAGCAGGGAGAGACTGAGATTTCTAGTGTATGTGAAGATTCTAAACATATACAACCCTCACAAAACTGTTCGTAGACAACAGGTTTTAACAAAGGAAACCCATAAAATGTGTGTAGAAAAAAGATGAAATGTGTCATAGAGATGTATTACGACATTAATGAGTCTATTATAGAACATTTTATTTAGATTTTTTCTTGTAATGAATTTAGCTTGAAATTATCTTTTTGATGTCGATTATGTTCTCACCTTCTCACACTGCTAATGAACACATCCTGTATGTGGTATAGATGCTACAGATCAGCACATTCACACAGGGATCGTCACTCACATACACACACGCAGACACACACACACACGCTGACACACACACACACACACACACACACACACACACACACACACACACACACACACACACACACACACACATATAGATCCTTTGGTGAAAGAGTATGAGAGGAGCAAGGACAATTGTTCACCCACTGGAGCTGGGAAGATCCTAGCACCTTAGTAACAAGCCAGATCAGCATCTTGAGTAAAGCCTGAGGGGGAAGCTGATGATAACCATAACACTGAGTGGCTGTGATGACAGATCTTCAGACAGCTGTGGTATAAAAAGAACAGACAAGGTAGAGGAGAATGTGAAGTCAGTCTCTATTTTTCTTCCTCTCCACTCGCCCTTGTTCTGTTCCACTGTCACTCTTCATTACTCTCTCTACACCTCCTTCCTCTTTCATTATTCTCTCGTCCCCTCTCTCTCTTTCTCTCTCTCTGATCTTTCTTCCTTTGGTGTGTCTTTCCTTCCTTCTTGCACCAGCTTGTTTCTGTGCTTTACCACCAGCCCTTTTTACTTTCGTTTCTTGAATCTTTATTTTTTTTAGAATCTTTGTTTTTTGTAATCTTTATTTTTTAGAATGTTTATGTTTTTTGTAATCTTTATTTTTTTTAAAATCTTTATCAAAGTACACATTTTACAATCATAATAGTTCATATACAGTGGGGGAAAAAAGTTTTTGATCCACTGCTGATTTTCTACATTTGCCCACTGACAAAGAAAGGATCAGTCTATAATTTTAATGGTAGGTTTATTTGAACAGTGAGAGACAGAATAACAACAAAAATATCCAGAAAAACGCATGTCAAAAATGTTATGAATTGATTTGCATTTTAATGAGGGAAATAAGTATTTGACCCCCTCTCAATCAGAAAGATTTCTGGCTCCCAGATGTCTTTTATACAGGTAACGAGCTGAGATTAGGAGCACACTCTTAAAGGGAGTGCTCCTAACCGCAGCTTGTTACCTGTAAAAAAGACACCTGTCCACAGAAGCAATCAATCAATGAGATTCCAAACTCTCCACCATGGCCAAGACTAAAGAGCTCTCCAAGGATGTCAGGGACAAGATTGTAGACCTACACAAGGCTGGAATGGGCTACAAGACCATCGCCAAGCAGCTTGGTGAGAAGGTGACAACATTTGGTGCGATTATTCGCAAATGGAAGAAACACAAAAGAACTGTCACTATTCCTCGGCCTGGGGCTCCATGCAAGATCTCACCTCGTGGAGTTGCAATGATCATGAGAACGGTGAGGAATCAGCCCAGAACTACACGGGAGGATCTTGACAATGATCTCAAGGCAGCTGGGGCCATAGTCACCAAGAAAACAATTGGTAACACACTACGCCGTGAAGGACTGAAATCCTGCAGCGTCCGCAAGGTCCCCCTGCTCAAGAATACATATACATGCCCGTCTGAAGTTTGCCAATGAACATCTGAATGACTCAGAGGATAACTGGTGAAAGTGTTGTGGTCAGATGAGACCAAAATGGAGCTCTTTGATATCAACTCAACTCGCCGTGTTTGGAAGAGGAGGAATGCTGCCTATGACCCCATGAACACCATCTCCACCGTCAAACATGGAGGTGGAAACATTATGCTTTGGGGGTGTTTTTCTGCTAAGGGGACAGGACAACTTCACCGCATCAAAGGGACGATGGACGGGGCCATGTACCGTCAAATCTTGGGTGAGAACCTCCTTCACTCAGCCAGGGCATTGAAAATGGGTCGTGGATGGGTATTCCAGTATGACAATGACCCAAAACACACGGCCAAGGCAACAAAGGAGTGGCTCAAGAAGAAGCACATTAAGGTCCTGGAGTGGCCTAGCCAGTCTCCAGACCTTAATCCCATAGAAAATCTGTGGCGGGAGCTGAAGGTTCGAGTTGCCAAACGTCAGCCTCGAAACCTTAATGACTTGGAGAAGATCTGCAAAGAGGAGTGGGACAAAATCCATCCTGAGATGTGTGCAAACCTGGTGGCCAACTACAAGAAACGTCTGACCTCTGTGATTGCCAACAAGGGTTTTGCCACCAAGTACTAAGTCATGTTTTGCAGAGGGGTCAAATACTTATTTCCCTCATTAAAATGCTAATCATTTTATAACATTTTTGACATGCTTTTTTCAGGATTTTTTTGTTGTTATTCTGTCTCTCACCGTTCAAATAAACCTACTATTAAAATTATAGACTGATTATTTCTTTGTAAGTGGGCAAACGTACAAAATCAGCAGGGGATCAAATACTTTTTTCCCCCACTGTAAATGCAATTCAGTTTTCACATCAATACTGTAACGTCTGCTTCCAACTCACACTCGCAAACACGTAGATCCCCTGAAAGCAGCTCATTTTCCAGCCCACTTTCCAGCTCACACTCTCAAACACATAGATCCCCTGAACGCAGCTCCCAATCACCTGAATTCTGATCACCTGTTCACACACCTGTATGTCATTACCACTTAGTTCAGTTCTTTGCACCCTGTCATTGTGAGGTATTGTTTGTTTTTGTACACATTCTAGTCAGAGCGCTGTTTATTTCCATATTAGTCCTCCTGTGTATCATAGGTTTTGGCTGTCCTCACTAACGGCGCCTTTTTGACTATTCCCTGCCTGTACTTTAGCCTATTGGATATCCTGTTATCTACCTATTACCCGATCTCCCGGACTACGTTACTAGCCTTTTCCCTGCCTGTACTGTTGCCCTTTTGGACCCTCTGTGTATGACCTTCTGCCTGCCCCTGGACCCAGCTACCTGCCTCCTCCTGTGGTCCTTAACTAATAAACACCTGCTGCGCCCTGCGCTTGAAACCAGGCCTCTGTCTCCTATTGTATTCATTACAAATACATGGGTTCATTATGACATAATATGGATTACAGATTTAATAGTCCTTTCCTCTACACCTCATCACCTCCCTCTTTACAACAAGGAGAGTGCGTGAGAGCAAGAGCGAGAGAGAGGGTGATGAGGGGGGGAGGAGCAATGAAGAGCTGGGACAGTGCGCAGTCTGCATGCTGAGAGGCAGAGAGGTAAAAAAAAAGAGAGAGAGAGAGGGGAAGAAGAGAAACAGGGTTTTCCTTCTCTGTTTGGTTTGGCACTCACCCAAGAAGGGGATCTAGAGGAGGGCTTGAGAAGATATTCTCTCCGTTTCCATACTCTCAGGTACCAGCTGTGCGACTGGGTTTTGGACTCATGTCGTACCTGTTGTCTGTATAGCAGAAAGATTCAGAGCCAGAGATGTTGTGTTCATTGCAGAGGCTTGGCTCAGCCACACAGACCGGTGGCTCTATGGACATGCACAATGCCTGACACGATTGAAGGACACAGGAACTGACGGAAAGAGCCGTGATGGTGGCCGGGCGCTGTGACTCGGTCATGCATCTCCAGATCTCTGCCTGCGATTGGATCCTAGTGGCTTTCTCTTCCTGATCCACATCAAACCTAATCACTGTGCCGTCTGTCTCTCGCTCAGACCTTTCTCTGAGTAGAGGCTGCTGTCAGAACACATGGCTGAAGAGGATAACCCATAGTCTGAACTGCACTCTGTGAGGATATTTTCTGATACCGTACAAAGGTTTTTTTTTCCAACATGGGAGTATTGAAATCCTTCAGATTTTCCTGACACTCTTGATCGACAGTTTCAGTGAAATGGGATTTTTTTCCTTCTGATTTGCGTTTTGCATAGAATATGGGACAGGAAGTTGACAGGAAGTAGAACACTATTGGAGATGTGGGAGCGGCAACACAACACAAATAGAATCAAGTTAATAATTGAAACCATATTATACAGCTGATTTTTATACTCACTTTTATCCAGATGTTTTTACTGTAGGATGTTTTAACACAACTGGAACGCTACTGAATGGATTTCAGTCTCTTTTGATATTTGTGGCAGAAGATGGTATTTTTGTACATTGCAACAAAATGAATGGAAGTTTAATTGAAACACTGACAATGCATGACTGGAATCCTACATCTAAAAGCAATGAAGAGGGAGAAGAGGGGAGTGAAGTAAAGGAATAAATACATCTTAGAGCAGGTATAGCAGTTCTGTTCTAATCCCTCGAGGAGATACTTCAGCTCTCTCTCTCTTCAGCTCTCTCTCTCTCTTCAGCTCTCTCTCTCTTCAGCTCTCTCTCTCTTCAGCTCTCTCTCTCTTCAGCTCTCTCTCTCTTCAGCTCTCTCTCTCTTCAGCTCTCTCTCTCTTCAGCTCCCTCTCTCTTCAGCTCCCTCTCTCTTCAGCTCTCTCTCTCTTCAGCTCCCTCTCTCTTCAGCTCTCTCTCTCTTCAGCTCTCTCTCTCTTCAGCTCCCTCTCTCTTCAGCTCCCTCTCTCTTCAGCTCCCTCTCTCTTCAGCTCTCTCTCTCTTCAGCTCTCTCTCTCTTCAGCTCTCTCTCTCTTCAGCTCTCTCTCTCTTCAGCTCCCTCTCTCTCTTCAGCTCCCTCTCTCTTCAGCTCTCTCTCTCTTCAGCTCTCTCTCTCTTCAGCTCCCTCTCTCTTCAGCTCCCTCTCTCTCTTCAGCTCCCTCTCTCTTCAGCTCCCTCTCTCTTCAGCTCTCTCTCTCTTCAGCTCTCTCTCTCTTCAGCTCCCTCTCTCTTCAGCTCCCTCTCTCTTCAGCTCTCTCTCTCAGCTCTCTCTCTTCAGCTCTCTCTCTCTTCAGCTCTCTCTCTCTTCAGCTCCCTCTCTCTTCAGCTCCCTCTCTCTTCAGCTCCCTCTCTCTTCAGCTCCCTCTCTCTTCAGCTCCCTCTCTCTTCAGCTCTCTCTCTCTTCAGCTCTCTCTCTCTCTTCAGCTCTCTCTCTCTTCAGCTCTCTCTCTCTTCAGCTCCCTCTCTCTTCAGCTCCCTCTCTCTTCAGCTCCCTCTCTCTTCAGCTCCCTCTCTCTTCAGCTCCCTCTCTCTTCAGCTCTCTCTCTCTTCAGCTCTCTCTCTCTCTTCAGCTCTCTCTCTCTTCAGCTCTCTCTCTCTTCAGCTCCCTCTCTCTTCAGCTCCCTCTCTCTTCAGCTCCCTCTCTCTCACTTGTTCTCTATCTAGGTTTGCTCCCACCTGCTGTCATATTCTTTTGAGGATTAGGATTTCAAAGCTTGTCAGTCATTCATCCATGTCAGTGTCAGCTCTTTCTGAATGTATCTGTCTATGGTGTGTCTACCGGAGCCTGATCACATGAGCCAAGCCGACACACTGCACCAGGGCACCACCTACCTCATCTCCCTCACCCTGGTTAAGGTAGAGGCTGTGGAAGCGCATGGAGGGGAGCAGGCCAGGTCAATCACCCAGGGGAGGAAGCCTGGGGATGGGTCAGAGAAGGGACAGACCCTGAGTACACAGGAGAACCAGGAAGATGTTTCTGTCCTGGAGGGTGGGAAAGGTAGTGAACTCAAACTAGAGGAGAGGAAATCACCCTTGAGAGACAAGGCACCTTGTGTGCCGATGTTCTTCCCAAAGAAAGTGGCAAGTTATAAGACGGTGACAATGTCATTATCTCCTCCACTGTTGACAATGTGAAGACGGAAATGTTACCGTGTGGAGAAGAATGCAGCAGGGGAGAAAGAGGACAACCAGACAACAACAGTCACCTCAAAAGTAATAACATGCAGCACAACTACACCACAGAGCTGGACACCCGTGGTGGTAGCAGTCGACCCCAACCACACCCCGACCAGGGGCAATATCCCTGTACGCACGCCTGGTCAGGGTCCGGAATCCCTGCTGAATACACACAGCCTGTTGGCCAGCCCGGTGACCAGCCGCCGGGAGCCAAGGGATGTCAAGGAGGCCAAGCGAAGCCCTACACCAGCCCAGACCCTGGACTTCAGAGACAGCAGAATCCCAACCTGTTCCCCTGGTCCCAGTCGGGCCTCCTGGGATGAGAATGGTGAGGGTCGAGGCCAGATCTCAGGGTCAGGGAGGTAGGGATGAAACTGAGGACAGAGCAGGGAAGAGAGAAAGAGGGACTGATGAAGCTGGTGCCAGAGCAGGGAAGAGAGAAAGAGTGACTGATGAAGCTGGGGCCAGAGCAGGGAAGAGAGAAAGAGTGGCTGATGAAGCTGGTGCCAGAGCAGGGAAGAGAGAAAGAGTGACTGATGAAGCTGGTGCCAGAGCAGGGAAGACAGAAAGAGTGACTGATGAAGCTGGTGCCAGAGCAGGGAAGACAGAAAGAGTGACTGATGAAGCTGGTGCCAGAGCAGGGAAGAGAGAAAGAGTGACTGATAGAGCTGCTACACAGTAGGGAAAAGGAGGAATGGATGCAAAGCGAGACGATCCCAGGATGGGGAGACTGAAGATAAATTCTGCTTCTCTACTTGCTCCTGTCACCCTGGTCCCCAAGCCCCCATGCAGAGGCAACAGCTGTACCCTGGATAACACTGACCCTTAAAGTCAGGCAGAGGACTTCTGTGTGGCCAGAGAGAACATCCAGATACAGCCTGGTCCCCACAATCAGCAGGGACAAAAGGGCTCTGCTCAAGATCGTAAGATGCTCAAGTTCAACAGTGGGATCTTCACCAGTCTCTGTCTCAGCTACCACTTCCTCTAACACAGCAATACATCCCCCTGTCAGCAATATACACAGACAGTCTAGTGAGGAGGAAGGTACAGTAGAACACACACACACACACACACACATGCACGGAAAGAAACACACACACATATGCACACACGCACGGAAACACACACACGTAAACACACACAACCTCACTTCTTATACCGCTCTGGGTTGAAATAGGTTACTTAATAAAGATAAAGAGCAACTGTCTGTTTGCAGTTTTTTCAGCCACCATGTAACAAAAAAGTCAAGAAGGAATCAAACGAGTATTCATTTAATTCTAGTCTAGTCTAGTATTTAATCCATATGTAGAGGAATTCATTTGAAATGGAGGGAAAAGAATGAAACCTTCTGAGAGCATCACATACATTTGATATAGAGCCCATTATAAAATGGATGTCGTGTCTGTGAGGATGAAATTTAAAGCCATGCGTAACTGTAAAAGGATGATACACGATAGTCCTTTTGATCTCTGAGTTGACAATAGAGCTATAATCTCTGAGTTGACAATAGAGCTATAATCTCTGAGTTGACAATAGAGCTATAATCTCTGAGATGACAATAGAGCTATAATCTCTGAGTTGACAATAGAGCTATAATCTCTGAGTTGACAATAGAGCTATAATCTCTGAGTTGACAATAGAGCTATAATCTCTGAGTTGACAATAGAGCTATAATCTCTGAGTTGACAATAGAGCTATAATCTCTGAGTTGACAATAGAGCTATAATCTCTGAGATGACAATAGAGCTATAATCTCTGAGTTGACAATAGAGCTATAATCTCTGAGATGACAATAGAGCTATAATCTCTGAGCTGACAATAGAGCTATAATCTCTGAGTTGACAATAGAGCTATAATCTCTGAGCTGACAATAGAGCTATAATCTCTGAGCTGACAATAGAGCTATAATCTCTGAGTTGACAATAGAGCTATAATCTCTGAGCTGACAATAGAGCTATAATCTCTGAGATGACAATAGAGCTATAATCTTGGACAGTTGTAATATAATTACCTTCTGAACGGAACGGGGGTGATTTGACGCAGCCTGAAGGGGTATTCTCTCCACAGCGTAGCTACACTGTGTTTGTCCCAAATGACACCCTTTTCCCTTTTTAGTGCACTACTTTTGACCAGGGCCCTTTGGGTGCACTATATAGGGAATAGGGTGCCATTGGGATATAGACACTGTGTTAACTCTCATAATGATCCTAATTGTTAAAGCCAGAGCTATATATTATGGATGTACTGTATACCGTGCTTCTACACCTGCATGGCTTGCTGTTTGGGGTTTTAGGCTGGGTTTCTGTACAGCACTTTGAGATATCAGCTGATGTAAGAAGGGCTATATAAATACATTTGATTTGATTTGATTTACTACATTGGTTAAAGCACAGGCTGTGCCACCTTGACTATCTGTGATTTTGTGTATTTGTTGGCTGCTGCTTGGGCTTATTTCTGTCTCCAAAACTGAAGGGGTTTGTGGGGACATTTGACAATCTGAAGTACAATTACAGCTAATATCCGTAATCCATATATTTGATGGTTCGCCTGCCCTGATTGACTATTCCTCCACAAATCTCTCTCTCTCTCGCTCTCGCTCTCGCTCTCGCTCTCGCTCTCGCTCTCGCTCTCTCTCTCTCTCTCTCTCGCTCTCGCTCTCGCTCTCGCTCTCTCTCTCGCTCTCGCTCTCTGTCTCTCTCGCTCTCGCTCTCTCTCTCTCTCTCTCTCTCGCTCTCTCTCTCTCTCTCTCTCTCTCTCTCTCTCTCTCTCTCTCTCTCTCTCTCTCTCTCTCGCTCTCGCGCTCTCTCTCTCTCTCTCTCTCTCTCTCTCGCTCTCACTCTCACTCTCTCTCTCTCTCTCTCTCTCTCGCTCTCGCTCTCGCTCTCGCTCTCTCTCTCTCTCTCTCTCTCTCGCTCGCTCTCTCTCTCTCTCTCTCTCTCTCTCTTCCCTGCATTTCACATCACCAACCATCAGTCTGACATTCTTAACTATATAAATAATAAATATGCCCTTTTTGGAGAAGTTAATTAAACTTCAAAAGCCCTTCATCTGCCTCTGGCACATACCATGTATTTCAAGAACAATAACATGGAAACATGAATAATGTCTGTGGAGGGTAGTGACAAGCTGTTTCACTGGTATTGGCTTGCAGCTTGTGTTAATTACTTGATTGCAATGCTTTTGTGTTTTCTCAATATGAGTATGGGCCTGGAGTGTATAGTATTCATGCTGGTACACATCGCATGTGTTCTGTGTCTAGTCATGTATGGTATGTGTTCTCTCTGGGCAAGAGCAGAATCAGCCTAGCAGGGTCTGGGGGAAAAGGTTTCCATCGCAACACAGGGGTGCTGTGTGTGTGAGTGAGTGAGTGAGTGAGTGAGTGAGTGAGTGAGTGAGTGAGAGAGAGAGAGAGAGAGAGAGAGAGAGAGAGAGAGAGAGAGAGAGAGAGAGAGAGAGAGACTTCTAATGTTCCCAGGAAGAATAGAAGGGTTCTTTGAATGTCAGTTACACTACAATAGTGTCTTCATACAGTGCAGGGAGAGAGTCTGGATATTTAGCTTTATACATAGTGATTTGTAGGCAGCTGTATAAGGATCATGCTGTCTGATTGCTTTGGCAACATGTCTCATGTGGTCTGGCGCGTAAAGAGCCCTTTGGCTTGAGTTGAATACGTCTCTCTCTATGTTACGGGAAGCTGCCTGTGAAAAACACAATTTTGTAATCTCTCTCTTTCTCTGGCCCTATTGTGTCTTCCCTCCTTGTGCATCTGTGTTGGCCTGCATCTTTGAGGAACTGACATCACTGAGTAGTAGACTGCTGGCTCTGGTCCTACCACAGCAACACAGAGTCACTCAACTGCCTGCAGACACAGAGCGTCAGAGGGTGTGGGGGTGTGAGCATCATATTGCATTGGGGGCATGTCTGGCCCAGCAGGGACAGTAACAGTGTTGGTGCTGTTCCATCCCTGACAGTAACAGTGTTGGTGCTGTTCCATCCCTGACAGTAACAGTGTTGGTGCTGTCCCATCCCTGACAGTAACAGTGTTGGTGCTGTTCCATCCCTAACAGTAACAGTGTTGGTGCTGTTCCATCCATGACAGTAACAGTGTTGGTGCTGTTCCATCCCTAACAGTAACAGTGTTGGTGCTGTTCCATCCCTGACAGTAACAGTGTTGGTGCTGTTCCATCCCTGACAGTAACAGTGTTGGTGCTGTTCCATCCCTGACAGTAACAGTGTTGGTGCTGTTCCATCCATGACAGTAACAGTGTTGGTGCTGTTCCATCCCTGACAGTAACAGTGTTGGTGCTGTTCCATCCCTGACAGTAACAGTGTTGGTGCTGTTCCATCCATGACAGTAACAGTGTTGGTGCTGTTCCATCCCTGACCGTGATGGTGTTGGTGCTGTTCCATCCCTGACCGTGATGGTGTTGGTGCTGTTCCATCCCTGACAGTAACAGTGTTGGTGCTGTTCCATCCCTGACCGTGATGGTGTTGGTGCTGTTCCATCCCTGACTGTGACAGTGTTGGTGCTGTTCCATCCCTGACTGTGACAGTGTTGGTGCTGTTCCATCCCTGACAGTAACAGTGTTGGTGCTGTTCCATCACTGACTGTGACAGTGTTGGTGCTGTTCCATCCCTGACAGTAACAGTGTTGGTGCTGTTCCATCCCTGACAGTAACAGTGTTGGTGCTGTTCCATCCCTGACAGTAACAGTGTTGGTGCTGTTCCATCCCTGACAGTAACAGTGTTGGTGCTGTTCCATCCCTGACAGTAACAGTGTTGGTGCTGTTCCATCCCTGACAGTAACAGTGTTGGTGCTGTTCCATCCCTGACAGTAACAGTGTTGGTGTTGTTCCATCCCTGACAGTAACAGTGTTGGTGTTGTTCCATCCCTGACTGTGATGGTGTGTGTGTTCCACTGGGAATGCACAGAGCATTCTAAAGCCTAGCAACACACAAAGCGAAAGGAGTCTGATTGTTGTTCCCGTTGAATTATCAAAATGATGATCTCTCCCTCTGTCCCTTTCTCCCAAACAGCTGCTTGTGCAAATAGTCAAGAGTGGACCCTGAGTCGATCCATCCCTGAGCTCCGTGTGGTAAGACAAAGCATCCTCATTGAAGATGAATTGAAAGAAAAGTTAGATAGAGCTTCACCTCTTTTCACACTCTATTTGAGAAAGCTACCATGAGTGAAGATGTTTGTGTGTGTGTGTGTGTGTGTGTGTGTGTGTGTGTGTGTGTGTGTGTGTGTGTGTGTGTGTGTGTGTGTGTGTGTACAGTAGTCTGTGTGTGTGTTTTCTAACTTCTTTAATCTGTGCAGGGGGTGCTGGGAAGTCTTCGGAGTGGCAGGTCAGCGCTGATTAACAGATACATAACAGGCAGTTACATTCCACTAGAGAAGATTGAAGGTAAACATGAAAAACACTTTTGTTGTCCTACCATTTTATCTTTCATAATGGCTCTCTGACACACAATAACTAACCTCTGCTCTGCTGTTCAATTGTCAGGGGGGAGGTATAAGAAGGAGGTGTTGGTAGATGGACAGAGTCATCTATTGCTAATCAGAGAGGAGGCAGGTACTCCTGATGCACAGGTGTGTGTAAATGTACTAGTGTATTTGCTGGAGTGTGTGTACAGTGCATTCGGAAAGTATTCCGACCCCTTGAGTTATTCCACATTTTGTTACATTACAGCCTTATTCTAAAATGGATTAAATTGTTTTTTCCCCTCACCAATCTACACACAATACCACATAATGACAAAGCAAAAACAGATTTTTAGACATTTTTTCAATTGTATAAAAAAAACTGAAATATCACATTTACATAAGTATTTAGACTCTTTACACAGTACTTTGTTGAAGCACCTTTGGCAGCGATTACAGCCATCGAGTCGTCTTGGGTATGACGCTACAAGCTTGTTACACCTGTATTTGGGGAGTTTCTCCCATTCCTCTCTGCAGATCCTCTCAAGCTCTGTCTGGTTGGATGGGGAGCGTCCAGAGATGTTCGATCGGGTTCAAGTCCTGGCTCTGGCTGGGCCACTCAAGGACATTCAGAGACTTGTCCCGAAGCCACTCCTGCATTGTCTTGGCTGTGTGTTTTGGGTTGTTGTCCTGTTGTCCTGTTGTCCAATTCTGAGGTCCTGCGCTCTGGAGCAGGTGCTCTGGAGCAAGTTTTCATCAAGCATCTCTCCGTACTTTGCTCCATTCATCTTTCCCTTGATCCTGACTAGTCTCCCAGTCCCCGCCACTGAAAAACATCCTGACAGCATGATGCTGCCACCACCATGCTTCACTGTAGGGATGGTGTCAGGTTTCCTCCAGACGTGATGCTTGGCATTCAGGCCAAAGAGTTCAATCTTGGTTTCATCAGACCAGAGAATCTTGTTTCTCATGGTCTGAGAGTCCTTTAGGTGCCTTTTGGCAAACTCCAAGCATGCTGTCATGCCTTTTACTGAGGAGTGGCTTCCGTCTGGCCACTCTAACATAATGGCCTGCTTTCCTGGTTAAATAAAGGTTAAATAAAAATAAAACAACTTGATTGGAGTCCACCTGTGGTAAATTCAATTTATTGGACATGTTTTGGAAAGGCGCACACCTGTCTTTATAAGGTCACATGTTTAACAGTGCATGTCAGATGCAAAAACCAAGCCATGAGGTCGAAGGAATTGTCCATAGAGCTCCAAGACAGGATTGTATCCAGGCACATATCTGGGGAAGGGTACAAAAAAATTCTGCAGCATTTTAGGTCCCGAAGAACACAGTGGCCTCCATAATTCTTAAATGGAAGAAGTTTAGAACCCCGGCCAAACTGAGCAATCGGGGGAGAAGGGCCTTGGTCAGAGAGGATCTGATCAACGTAAACAGGATGCCCCTGAGCTCAATTTCCAGTCTCATAGCAAAGGATCTGAATACTTGTGTAAATAAGGTATTTGTCACGTCCTGACCAGCAGAGGGAGTAATTGTATTAGTATTTGGTCAGGACGTGGCAGAAGGGTATTTGTTTTGTATGGTTCGGGGTGGTGGTTTGTTAAGTAAGGTATTTTATTTATGTATTCCGGGGGGGTTTGGGTTATGTTCTATGTTTGTATTTCTATGTTCTTTCTAGTTCTTTGTATTTCTATGTCTAGGTTTGGGTGTTGGACTCTCAATTGGAGGCAGGTGTTTTTAGTTGCCTCTGATTGAGAGTCCTATATATAGGTATGTGTTTTGTAGTTTGTGGGAGATTGTTCTGTGTATAGCCTTGCGCCTTACCAGCCTGGATATAGTCGTTGTGTTTCCTTTGTGTATGTGTTTATTTTGGTTCTCCTTCTTCACCAAATAAAAGAAGATGAGTGCACATATTCCTGCTGCGTTTTGGTCCACTTTATCCGACGACAACCGTTACAGTCTTTCTGTTTTGTATTTTTTATACATTTGCAAAAATGTCTGAAAGCTTGTTTTCACGTTGTCGTTATGGGGTATTGTGTGTAGATTGATGAAGACATTTTTTAAATGAATACATTTTAGAATAAGGCTGTAGGGGAAAGGGGTCTGAATACTTTCCGAATGCCCTGTATACCTTGTTGCATTGTTGTTGATGTGCAATGATGTGTTGAGTTAGATTGTAATTATTTCTAACTCATCAAAATCCTTATCCTGACCCATCTTGCACTCGTCTCCCTCTCGCTTCTCTTCCCTCTCCTACCAAATCTCTGTCTGTAGTTCAGCAACTGGGTAGATGCAGTGGTCCTTGTGTTCAGTCTGGAGAATGAGGCCAGCTTCCAGGATGTGTACCAGCTGTACAGCCAGCTCAACACACACCGCAGCAGTGCTGACATCCCAATTGTTGTGGTTGGGACTCAAGGTAAGGGACATGGAGGAATGAAAATGGATGGATATGTTCAGGGAAATGTAAGAGGGCAGATGGATAGCATCTGCAGAAGCATTAGTCTTATTTTATATAATTAGATGGAAGAAAGTGAGCATATACTGTACAAGCTACTGTAGCCTATATGACTTCATCTCAGTGTCTGAAGCCCCACGGTCTCCACTGTCCTCTTTCTATAGACAAAATCAGCAGTACCAACCCACGTGTGATTGAGGACATGCGTGCCCGGCAGCTATGTGTTGATGTGAGGCACTGTGTGTTCTATGAGACCTGTGCCACCTATGGGCTCAACGTAGACCGGGTTTTTCAGGAGGGTGAGTTAACTGAAATTGAGCATTGGTGTCAGAGCTGGGGACCCAAAGGTACAGACACATTACCATTGTTTTAACACAATAAATCATTCCGGTCGCACTATACACAAATGCTTCACAAATCATTTAAAAGCAATGTCATTCTACATAAAGGATTATATCACAAGTCTATGTTGTTTGACCAGAGATGCATGGCTGTACTTACTTACCTAACACATACAATTCACATCCTGAAGTAATGAGCGATGAGTGCCATCTCACTAGTGCAGTATTTCTCTCTCCTCTCAGCTGCCCAGAAAATAGTCACACAGAAGAAACAGTCTGCATTCCTGGCCTCCTGCAAGTCTCTTCCTAACTCCCCGAGTCACTCTGGGGGCTCCACATCGGGGTCAGCATCCTTCACTGGACAGGTAACATGCCTCACACTGTTCACATCTGTCTTTTTCTCAGGCTTATCTCTTCTGTGTTGTTGACAGAAAATCAATACTGTAGTGCAGTGGGACCCACAGTACCAGCTACAGTACTGAAGCTCCTCCTATAGGCCTTAACCTTGAGCTGTGGCTAGATACATTGTTGTCACCCACAATAAAATCAGGGAGGGGACTGTGGATCTGTCTCCTACATTAGTACAATATCTCAGACAGCACTGGCCTGATTTTGACAAAATTTGGGTGAATGATGCGTCTTGCCATAGAGAGCTGGCTTTTATACAATTACACTGATTGGCTAGATGGTTGTGCGATCACAACAGATTTAAAATGCAAACTTTTAAAGGTCACACCCCTCACCCAATTTGACCAAGTCATGAAATTCGGTACATAGGTCACTCTCCTCACAAGGACCAAATTTGCCTCAGGGACCCATAAGGTCCACAATGATGGATTTTCCACCATTTTGAATTTTGTGAAAAACACATAAAAGGCTACTCTTTTGGCACCGAATCACCGATCTGCACACATCTTGTTATGTGGCAGCTATGGACAAAGATGTCTCAACGCAATATTTTCCAGACTAGCACCTAAAACATCATGGCCAATATTAACCAATAAACATTCACGAGGGCGTATTCTGGCACAGAAATGCAAATCAGTCAAGGATATTCATATTGTAACAAAATTTGGTTCACATGTTGCAAACACTGTGAAGATTCAACATATGCAAGAACATTCATGTCGACCACACGATGGCGCTATAACAGGCACATGTCTATTTCTCTTGATCTGTTTGACTCTGAGAGGAAATTTGGCACACATGCTCAGGAATATGAGTCTAGCTAACTCACGTGATATCTCAGACACCACTGGTCCAATTCCGATTAAACTTGGGTGAATTATGCATCTTTCCATAGAGATCCGACATTTACAAAATTATACTGATTGGCCCAAGGCGGGAGTTTTTTGTTCATCTGGGGGGTTAAAAGAGGCCCTTGATGGATTCAAAGAATGGTTCAAAATGTTTGGGAACCACAGATGTAGGATTTATTCTAGTAGATACCAAATGTATTCAGGAGGAAGAGCATGTTGTCTTGTCCGTTTGTCTAGTTTTCTCTGTTTCATCTCATTTGTCCACACCCCATCCTCTCTCTGTATTCCTTGTGCCACTCTCCGTCTGCCCTCTTGTCCATCCCCCTGTCTGTCCCCCTGTCCTCCCCTCCCTCTCAGGCCAGTAATGGAGGACTGAATAGTGGCTACCCCTCCTCACTACCCTCCACCCCTGTGATCAGCCACAGAGAGCTGCGAGGCGGGGCAGGGGCGGTGGCTGCGGTAGAGGGGGGTGGCAGTATCACCTCCTCAGGGTCCATGAGAAACATCCCTCAACGGCGGACCTCTCTGTTCAAGGTCAGTTACTGTTCTCAGAATCTCTGGTGATCAAATTATTGGAATCTTTCATCAACGGAACAATGTTCCAAAGAGCCATATAGTTCGAACAAGCTGATTTCTAAACAGAGCTAAAAATAACTGTACAGTTTAACATACAGTAATAGTCACACAGTTTCGCATCTGTCCTGTACACTTGTGTCAGTCCATATTTATACCTGTCACTCTCATCTCTAACCCTATAATGTTGATACAACTTCTCTCAGAACCGTCGAGGCAGTGGCAGTGAAAAGAACGTTGACCCTAAAGGTGACGTGGGCAGCGGCCGGGCCATCGCTATCAAACAGGTCCGTGTGACACACACTGGATATTGTGTATAATGAATAGATTAGATCCAGTTCTTCAGTCATGGAAGGGAACTTAATGACATTAAACCCATTGTTTGTAACAGAGTATCCTATCAAAGCGGAGTGGGAGCTCACTGAACAAAGAGTGGAAGAAGAAATATGTCACTCTGTCCAACAACGGCTCACTGGTCTATCACCCCAGCCACAATGTAAGTCACACCACAATCAACCAGACCAACACCAGTAACATGATCTCGTCTTAGTTATAAGATAAGAAAAATATATACAATACCAGTCAAAAGTTTGGACACACCTACTCATTCGAGGGTTTTTCTTTATTTTTTACTATTTTCTACATTGTAGAATAACAGTGACGACATCAAAACTATGACATAACACATGGAATCATGTAGTAACCCAAAAAGTGTTAAACAAATAAAAATATATTTTAGATGTTAGTTTCTTCAAAGTAGCCACCCTTTGCCTTGATGGCAGCTTTGCACACTCTTGGCATTCTCTCAACCAGCTTCATGAGGTAGTCACCTGGAATGCATATCAATTAACAGGTGTGCCTTGTTAAAAGTTAATTTGTGGAATCTCTTTCCTTCTTAATGTGTTTGAGCCAATCAGTTGTGTTGTGACATGGTAGCGGTGGTATACAGAAGATAGCCCTATTTGGTAAAATACCATGGCAAGAACAGTTCAAATAAGCAAAGAGAAATGACAGTCCATCATTACCTTAAGACACGAAGGTCAGTCAATCCGGAACATTTCAAGAACTTTGAGAGTTTCTTCCAGTGCAGTCACAAAAAACGTCAAGCGCTATGATGAAACTGGCTCTCACAAGGACCGTCACAGGAAAGGAAGACCCAGAGTTACCTCTGCTGCAGAGGATAAGTTCATTAGAGTTACAAGCCTCAGATTGCAGCCCAAATAAATGCTTCACAGAGTTCAAGTAATAGACACATCTCAACATCGACTGTTCAGAGGAGACTGTGAATCAGGCCTTCATGGACGAATTGCTGGAAAGAAACCACTACTAAAGGACACCAATAACAAGAAGAAACTTGCTTGGGCCAAGAAACACGGGCAATGGACATTAGACCGGTGGAAATCTGTCCTTTGGTCTGATGAGTCCAAATTTGAGATTTTTGTGAGATGCAGAGTAGGTGAACGGATGATTTCCACATGTGTAGTCCCCACCCTGAAGCATGGAGGTGTGATGGTGTGGAGGTGCTTTGCTGGTGACACTGTGGGTGATTTATTTAGAATTCAAGGCACACTTAACCAGCATGTCTACCACAGCATTCTGCTGCGCTACGCCATCCCATCTGGTTTGCACTTAGTGGGACTATCATTTGTTTTTCAACAGGACAATGACCCAACACACCTCCAGGCTGTGTAAGGGCTATTTGACCAAGAAGGAGAGTGATGGAGTGCTGCGTCAGATGACCTGGCCTCCACAATCACTTGACCTCAACCCAATTGAGATGGTTTGGGATGAGTTGGACCGCAGAGTGAAGGAAAAGCTGCCAACAAGTGCTCAGCATATGTGGGAACTCCTTCAAGGCTGTTGGAAAATCATTCCAGGTGAAGCTGGTTGAGAAAATGCCAAACATGTGCAAGGCTGTCATCAAGGAAATGTGGCTACTTTGAAGAATCTTAAAATCTAAAATAGATTTTGATTTGTTTAACACTTTTTTTTGGTTACTACATGATTCCATATGTGTTATTTCTTAGTTTTGATGTCTTTACTATTATTCTACAATGTAGAAAATAAAGAAAAACCCTTGAATGGGTAGGTGTGTCCAAACTTTTGACTGGTACTGTATATATATATTTTTTTATGATGTTAAATTAGTTGAAATCTATTTTGATGTGAGAATTCACTGTGTTGAGAACTGTAATACACAGTAAAATTGCAATATTTCGAGAAAAAAAAAACATTTCATTTCTAGTCTACTGAAATTTAGCAAATCATCCTAGTTTAACAGGTATGATCTTGGTGGTTTCAGGACTATATACAGAATTCTCACGCTAAAGAGATCGACCTACTGCGTGTCACAGTCAAGGTTCCAGGGAAACGCCCACCGAGGGCAGTCCCCCCTTATGGGCCCTCCCCTGGCCTGAACGGTGTGGCCAAGGATGCTGCAACCACAGAGAGCGCCAGTGCCCCATTGTTGCCACCAAGCCTTGTGCCTGTTGAAGAACAGCCTGGTGCATTGTCTTCTCCCGGAGATAGAGGAGTAAAACGTTGTCCATCGACACTGTCCAGCAAGTCACATAGTGCTGGTATGTCAAATGTTATAATAAAAGGTTTCTAATATACAGTATGTCAATGTGGACTTTGGAGCATGATAGTACCAGAGCTGCAAGTTCCTCAACACATAATAGTGTTTTATTCATCTTTTTACCCCAGATGCTATTGAAGGAGCAACCAGTCCCCCTTTTGGAAAAGATGGTCAATCCTCTCCAATGATGGACAAAAGGAAGAAAACAAGGAAGAAGAGTATGAACCAGAAAGGCGACACAGCCATTGGACAGGCTGAAGGTGAGCTCTAGGCCTCCTACTGTACATCTCCACCAGATTATTCTGCACTCTTTATATACATCTCTTTTGCTGTTATTTTCCTTCTTCATCTAATGCTAATCTGGGCTAAGCTGTTGCCCTGCAGCCAAACACAAAATGTGGAAATTAAAAAGCTTGGTAGCTTGAGAAACATTAACAAGACAGGTACCAACAAGGAACAGTGAGGAGCTGACTGGCTCACTGAATCTACCTGTGTGTTATGCCTGTTTGTCTGTTTGTCTCTCTACCTAACAAGTGAATTACACATTTTGGATTGACCTGTGATTTGTAAGGTTTGTTGTTTGTTTTAGTTACTTTCTTTCTCTCAATCACCCTTTTTCAACTTTTTGCATCATGCACAATGTCTGCCTGCTCGGTGTCCTTTTTTTAAATGATCAGCGAACATCTCATGGCGATGAATTGAGTCTGTGTTTATGCTGGTTACATGTGCTTTTTGTGTATGTACTGTAAAGAAGTGTTAGGATTTGAACTTATTAAATGGGGCGGATTAATGGTATTACATTTTCCAAATTTCCCTTGCCAACGTGTCTTTGTAGATGAAGAAAATACTGGCTTCATCATCGTGTCCAGCACGGGGCAGACGTGGCACTTTGAGGCCCAGAGTCTGGAGGACAGAGATGCCTGGGTGACGGCCATAGAGAGCCAGATACTGGCCAGCCTGCAATCCTGTGAGAGCCTCAGGAACAAGGCAAGGAACTGACTGGGCAGCACCCTGGGATGTGTGGAAATATGTACTGTTTAAAAATAGTATTCAAAGTTGATTTCTTATAATAGACTATCGCAGACGACACCATTCTGTATACTTCTGGCCCTTCTTTGGACACTGTGTTAACTACCCTCCAGACAAGCTTCAATGCCATACAACTCTCCTTCCGTGGCCTCCAACTGCTCTTAAATACAAGTAAAACTAAATGCATGCTCTTCAACCGATCGCTGCCTGCACCTGCCCGCCTGTCCAGCATCACTACTCTGGACGGTTCTGACTTAGAATATGTGGACAACTACAAATACCTAGGTGTCTGGTTAGACTGTAAACTCTCCTTCCAGACTCACATCAAACATCTCCAATCCAAAGTTAAATCTAGAATTGGCTTCCTATTTCGCAACAAAGCATCCTTCACTCATGCTGCCAAACATACCCTCGTAAAACTGACCATCCTACCGATCCTCGACTTCGGCAATGTCAGTTACAAAATATCCTCCAATACCCTACTCAACAAACTGGATGCAGTCTATCACAGTGCCATCCGTTTTGTCACCAAAGCCCCATATACTACCCACCACTGCGACCTGTACGCTCTCGTTGGCTGGCCCTCGCTTCATACTCGTCGCCAAACCCACTGGCTCCAGGTCATCTACAAGACCCTGCTAGGTAAAGTCCTCCCTTATCTCCGCTCACTGGTCATCATAGCAGCACCCACCTGTAGCACGCGCTCCAGCAGGTATATCTCTCTGGTCACCCCCAAAGCCAATTCCTCCTTTGGCCGTCTCTCCTTCCAGTTCTCTGCTGCCAATGACTGGAACGAACTACAAAAATATCTGAAACTGGAAACACTTATCTCCCTCACTAGCTTTAAGCACCAGCTGTCAGAGCAGCTCACAGATCACTGCACCTATACATAGCCCATCTATAATTTAGCCCAAACAACTACCTCTTCCCCTACTGTATTTATTTATTTATTCATTTTGCTCCTTTGCACCCCATTTATTTGTATTTTGCACTTTCTTCTACTACAAATCTACCATTCCAGTGTTTTACTTGCTATATTAAATTTACTTTGCCACCATGGCCTTTTTGCCTTTACCTCCCTTATCTCACCAAATTTGCTCACATTGTATATAGACTTATTTTTCTGCTGTATTATTGACTGTATGTTTTTTTTACTCCATATGTAACTCTGTGTTGTTGTATGTTGTCGAACTGCTTTGCTTTATCTTGGCCAGGTCGCAATTGTAAATGAGAACTTGTTCTCAACTTGCCTACCTGGTTAAATAAAGGTGAAATAAAAATATATATATATATAAATAGTTGAAATAGTTTTGAATGTTTTATAGTATATAACATGTATATATGTTCCCTGTGGAACCCTGCTGGGGAGTGAAAATAATGCTGATTGGCTGTGTACTGACAGCGTTGCGGTCCAAATTGTTGATTCCTTAGAGATGTATTCAGTCACAATGCACATCCACTTCATACTTGTGAAATGTCAACTATGTGTTCTTTCATAGGCACGGAGGAGCAGCCAGAGTGAGGCGGTGGCCATACAGGCCATCCGCAATGCCAAGGGCAACAGCTTCTGCGTGGACTGTGAAGCACCAAGTGGGTTTCTAGACTTGACCTCCTCTCTCACTCTCTTTATATATCTCTAACTCTCTAGTTAAAATGTATTCTATTCAATGTCCATGCATATGCAAAGAGTTCATTATTATACTATCTACCAGATACAGCCATTAATTTTTTTCAGTAGTAATGAAAAAGTAGTCATTAGTGCAAAATGATTGATTACGTTAGAAGCAGCCTTTCTTTTACTCAATCCCTTACGCTCGATCTCAATCCCTCTGCTCTGGTTTGGATGTCCTCTCCAGACCCCACGTGGGCCAGCCTCAACCTGGGGGCGTTGATCTGCATCGAGTGTTCAGGGATCCACCGTAATCTGGGGACACACCTGTCCCGTGTCCGCTCTCTGGACCTGGATGACTGGCCCAGGGAGCTGACACAGGTTCTGACTGCCATCGGCAACCACTTGGCCAATAGCATCTGGGAATGCCACACCCAGGGCAGACACAAACCCACACCTAACGCCACACGGTGAGGGTCCTGGTTCAGTGTAATAGATAGGAAACATCTGGATGCTTTATTTATGGCCACCTGTCACCTCTGTCCAATGAACACCATTATGTGACTAGAATAAGATTTAAATAGTTGAATCCAAGAATGTGTTGCAGACAATCAAATCAAATCAAAGTTTATATGTCACTTGCGCTGAATACAACAGGTGTAGACCTTACAGTGAAATGCTTACTTACAGGCTCTAATGAATAGTGCAAAAAAGGTATTAGGTGAACAATAGGTGAGTAAAGAAATAAAAACAACAGTAAAAAGACTGAAAAATAAAAGTAGCGAGGCTACATACAGACACCGGTTAGTCAGGCTGATTGAGGTAGTATGTACATGTAGATATGGTTAAAGTGACTATGCATATATGATGAACAGAGGGTAGCAGTAGCGTAAGAGGAGTTGGCGGGTGGTGGGACACAATGCAGATATCCCGGTTAGCCAATGTGCGGGAGCACTGGTTGGTCGGGCCAATTGAGGTGGTATGTACATGAATGTATAGTTAAAGTGACTATGCATATTAGATAAACAGAGAGTAGCAGCAGCGTAAAAGAGGGGTGGGGGGGGGGCACACAATGCAAATAGTCCTGGTAGCCTTTTGATTACCTGTTCAGGAGTCTTATGGCTTGGGGGTAAAAACTGTTGAGAAGCCTTTTTGTCTTAGACTTGGCACTCCGGTACCGCTTGCCATGCGGTAGTAGAGAGAACAGTCCATGACTGGGGGTGGCTGGGGTCTTTGACCATTTTTAGGGCCTTCCTCTGACACAGCCTGGTGTAGAGGTCCAGGATGGCAGGCAGCTTAGCTCCAGTGATGTACTGGGGCGTACGCATTACCCTCTGTAGTGACTTGCGGTCGGAGGCCGAGCAATTGCCGGACCAGGCGGTGATGCAACCAGTCAGGATGCTCTCGATGTTGCAGCTGTAGAACCTTTTGAGGATCTCAGGACCCATGCCAAATCTTTTTAGTTTCCTGAGGGGGAATAGGCTTTGTCATGCCCTCTTCACTGCTGTCTTGGTGTGTTTGGACCATTCTAGTTTGTTGGTGATGTGGACACCAAGGAACATGAAGCTCTCAACCTGCTCCACTACAGCCCCGTCGATGAGAATGGGGGTGTGCTCGGTCCTCCTTTTCCTGTAGTCCACAATCATCTCCTTAGTCTTGGTTACGTTGAGGGATAGGTTGTTATTCTGGCACCACCCGGCCAGGTCTCTGAACTCTTCCCTATAGGCTGTTTCGTCGTTGTCGGTGATCAGGTCTACCACTGTTGTGTCATCTGCAAACTTAATGATGGTGTTGGAGTTGTGCCTGGCCACTCAGTCGTGGGTGAACAGAGAGTACAGGAGGGGACTGAGCACGCACCCCTGGGGGTCTCCTGTGTTGAGGATCAGCGTGGCAGATGTGTTGCTACCTACCCTTACCACCTGGGGTTGGCCCGTCAGGAAGTCCAGGATCCAGTTGCAGAGGGAGGTGTTTAGTCCCAGGATCCTTAGCTTAGTGATGAGCTTTGAGGGTACTATGGTGTTGAACGCTGAGCTGTAGTCAATGAATAGCATTCTCATATAGGTGTTCCTTTTGTCCAGGTGGGAAAGGGCAGTGGGGAGTGCAATAGAGATTGCATCATCTGTAAATCTGTTTGGGCGGTATGCAAATTGGAGTGGGTATAGGGTTTCTGGGATAATGTTGTTGATGTGAGCCATTACCAGCCTTTCAAAGAACTTCATGGCTACGGACCTGAGTGCTACGGGTCTGTGGCCATTTAGGCAGGTTGCCTTTGTGTTCTTTGGCACAGGGACTATGGTGGTCTGCTTGGAACATGTTAGTATTACAGACTCAATCAGGGACATGTTGAAAATGTCAGTGAAGACACCTGCCAGTTGGTCAGCACATGCCCGGAGCACACGTCCTGGAAGATACTGTATGTTGCCACAAAGATCTCTCTCTTGATCCATGAACAGTTGCCATGGTAACTCACCTGTATGTTTGTGTCTCTCTCACAGAGAGGAGAGGGAATCATGGATCCGTACAAAATACGAGCAGCGTGTGTTTGTGGCACCCCTGCCTGCTCCAATCCCCACAGGCCCAGGGGACACTGCGATGTCTGTGTGTCTGCTATCCGCGGTGACAGAGAGGGATTTGCCCAGGCTCCTACTGCTCCTGGCCCACAGCAACAAGGAGCAGATCAACACTGCCCTGGCCAACGGAGGAACACCCTCACAGCCACAGCCTCACACCGCCCTGCACGCTGCCTGTCAGCTGGGTGATGTGGTAATGACACAGCTGCTAGTCTGGGTAAGGCCCTGGTCTGGACAAATGATTTGTTGATGATGATCTTTCTCAAGCACTGGACACAATTTGTTAGCCTTTAGCCGAAGTCAAGTGGTGTCACATGAAAATAATTCATTAAATAATTCACCTATTCTCAATTATTATATTTTGGAGTAATTTTATACAGAATGTAAATTGTGAATTGTTCAATCTCTCCCTCCCTGCAGTATGGAAGTGATGTGAAGGCCATGGATCCTCAGGGCCGGACAGCCATGACCATGGCTAGAAAAACTGGGAGCAAAGAGTGTGCTGACATCCTCCTGCAACATGGTTGCCCTAACGAGGTCTCCCCCAATTGACCAACACTTGGTGTCTCCCGTAGACCTAGCACTGCCAGCCTCAGCAGTCTGGGTCATACCAATTCCAGGAAGAGGGTTTCGTATTTTTAACGGCCATGGTAGCACACAAAGGCTGGTGAAAAAAGCTTCTATGGATGTGGTTTTGAAAGTGAGGAAGGCAACAAGAATATAAAGAAAGTACTCCACAGAAAGAGAACATCAAGCAACTAAAAAAGCAATATTCATTCCATTTTTAAAGGCAAATATATTGGTGAAATTGTCAATGGTTGTCTGTTTACAAATACAAACAAATTAGAAAATATGTGGGTTAAATCTGTAATAAACTATATCTGTTTAGATTATACATTTGCCTGTTTTACAATATTGAGAAGTCATACTGACATATAATGATCGATTATAGTGATTTTGTAATATATGCTGTACTTTTATGTAATTCTGCCTGTTTGAACATCTAAGACTTGTTTGTAGACATGCAGGGTAACACTTACAATTCAACAAAATTGACTGCAATTGTTTTCTTTGATTTTCAGAGTACTTTTTCAATAGACCACAGGATTTTATCTGACTGTATACTTTCAACCATTTTCTGTTTGTTATTTGTTACAATGTATCTATTTGTCATCTATTTTTCTCACTGTTTCTATTTGAAACGTTTATGAACTGTAAGTACATTAAATAAAATATCTCCAAAAGTAAAAGTTTGTTTTTATGGCCCTCTGGCTCCTGTGTGCCACTGTCATCCAACCGCTGGGTGGCAATACTGCCAAATATTTGGCATTCAAGCAGCCTTCCAGGCATTATTTTTGTTTTACGTCATTGCTG
Source organism: Salmo trutta (assembly GCF_901001165.1). NCBI lineage: Eukaryota > Metazoa > Chordata > Actinopteri > Salmoniformes > Salmonidae > Salmo > Salmo trutta. Next base: position 14,096,010 of record NC_042984.1, on the reverse strand, counting down.
TGCGACTGATAACGACCGATAATAAAAAAGGAATCTAGCGAAAACGTTGACTAAATGGTCGAACATACTGCCTTCTATTGGTAAAGAATATAATATCAACATGATTTATGAAAGACTTTGTCTATCCTTGTAGAAAGGTGTTTAGAGGTTTGCATTTTGTAGAGTTTGGAATTGGATCATGGCAAACGTAGAAAACTGATGTGCAGCTAGCGTTAGCTGGCTGGCTAGCTAGATAGCCTAACAAATTAGCATTCAATGAAACTTGAAGCGTAACAATGTTTCCCACGTTTATTATGTATTCGAGCTCAAATAACTACCTGTTAGTTCAATAAGTATTATCTATTTGTTTTACAAGCATGGCACTCGACAAAGCTGCACTCTCCTTAATCTCACAATCAATCAATGGCGCTTGATACTGGATTATGTTATTGCGGACTGATTTAGGCTAGACAATGACGCTGTTGGCTTCCCCTTGTCTCTTCTCCTAGTTGGGATTTGAGTAACACCGCCAGGGAGGGATGAGGATTCGGCTGCAGGGCTCAGGCCACGCCGCTGGCCTCCTCGCCGAGCTCAACCACTGCCGTCTGTCCCGCCTCTTCTGTGATGTCATCCTCCAGGTGGGGAGCCGCGCCTTTGCAGCGCACCGCGCCGTGCTCGCGTGCGCCGGAACCCACTTCCGCAGCTTGTTCTCGGTCAGGGGGACCCAGATCGGAACCTCAGGAGCCGGAGCCACGACAACGTACACTCTGGATTTTGTGTCCCCGGCCAACTTTGAAAAGGTGCTGACTTTCATCTACACCGGAGAGATTTTCACAGACCTGATAGATGTAGGAGTGCTGTATGAGCTGGCAGAGAGGCTGGGGGTGAGAGAGCTGGTGAGGGCCTGTCACGCTACCTTCCCTGACCTGCAGCAACCGGGCTCTGGCTCTGCAGACTGTGTGGTGGATGGAGACCTGGACCCTGACATGGTTGCTGCTGCAGCTGCTGCTGCTGCTGGGTCATCCGTGTGCTCGTCCTCTGCAGCGTCTTGTTCCTCCCTGTCATCATCTGCTGGTCCCTCGGCTGCTCCTACTCCAGCGGCGGCTCCCTCACCTCTCCCTCAGGGCAGCAGGGTGTCCAGGCTGGGCCGGGGTGGTGGACACACAGCCCCTCTGTCCCTGTCCCTCAAAGCAGAGGACGTCCAGTCTCACCTGGGCTATGGACAGATGGCCGAAGACAAACGGCTACAGCTGACAGGAGATCAGCAGAGTTCAGTAGACATGTCCACTGTAGCTGTGGGGGCAACACCTGGACCTCTCCTGCAGCTGAAGACTGAGGAGGTGGTGGTGGGAGACGGGGTTGGTAACGGTGAGGAGGAACAGATGGTAGTTAGTGGGAGTAGGGCTGGTTCTGTACCTCCATGTGTGTCTGACTCCTGCTCCTACCCCGACTCGTCAGCCCAGCTGGGAGGGGACATCTGTGGGGTGAGGGAGGCCCCCTCGTCCTCCTCTGGAGACCCCCTGGACAGCCTGCAGATGGGAGTGGTGGAGGCTGGGGTGGGGGGGGTGAGCTCTGACCCCGCAAGGGTCATCTTTGGGGGGGGGGGGGATGATGAAGACGATGATGACGAGAACGAGGAAGAGAGAGAGCATCTGCAGGGAGATGAAGAAGGGACTGATGGAGGAGTGGACCAGTGGAGACAGTTGGCTGGAGAGATCATCGAGTTGAGCGATGGCGAGAACTACATGGAGGAGGAAGATGAGGAGGAGGATGAAGACGAGGACTTGGTGTGTGTGGAGAACGGAGCAGCGGTCAGCGCAGGGGGTGTGAACACTGGCCAGGTGTCGTCGGTGCAGGGTATAATGGCGTGTAAAGCCTGTGGAATGGCACTGTTGGCAGACTCCGCTTCCCTGAGGGCCCACGCAGAGACCCACCTCTCTGAGACAGGGGCCTGCAGGGTGTGTGGGGCATCTTTCCCCGGGGACCGTGGCGCCAGCATCACCCACGCCCTGTCCCATGTGGTGTTCTCTTGTGACATGTGTCATCTCCAGTTCAACAGCCAGGCCAAGTTGGTACGCCACCGGCGCCAAGCTGCAGCCAGGTACACCCTCCCCAGTCAGCTCCACAACGCTACCCAGGGGCACAACGGGGAGCTGCAGTGTGCTGTCTGTAACAAAGCCCTCACCAAGGACTTTCAGGTCAGTTTGGTTTGCTCCACTTTTCCTAAGTGATTGTGTTTTGGCTAATGGCGACGGTAAAATACACTGCTCAAAAAAATAAAGGGAACACTTAAACAACACATCCTAGATCTGAATGAAAGAAATAATCTTATTAAATACTTTTTTCTTACATAGTTGAATGTGCTGACAACAAAATCACACAAAAATAATCAATGGAAATTCAATTTATCAACCCATGGAGGTCTGGATTTGGAGTCACACTCAAAATTAATGTGGAAAACCACACTACAAAAAAGTCAAAATTAGGCTCAGTAGTGTGTGTGGCCTCCACGTGCCTGTATGACCTCCCTACAACGCCTGGGCATGCTCCTGATGAGGTGGCGGATGGTCTCCTGAGGGATCTCCTCCCAGACCTGGACTAAAGCATCCGCCAACTCCTGGACAGTCTGTGGTGCAATGTGGCGTTGGTGGATGGAGCGAGACATGATGTCCCAGATGTGCTCAATTGGATTCAGGTCTGGGGAACGGGCAGGCCAGTCCATAGCATCAATGCCTTCCTCTTGCAGGAACTGCTGACACACTCCAGCCACATGTGGTCTAGCATTGTCTTGCATTAGGAGGAACCCAGGGCCAACCGCACCAGCATATGGTCTCACAAGGGGTCTGAGGATCTCATCTCGGTACCAAATGGCAGTCAGGCTACCTCTGGCGAGCACATGGAGGGCTGTGCGGCCCCCCAAAGAAATGCCACCCCACACCATGACTGACCCACCGCCAAACCGGTCATGCTGGAGGATGTTGCAGGCAGCAGAACGTTCTCCACGGCATCTCCAGACTCTGTCACGTCTGTCACGTGCTCAGTGTGAACCTGCTTTCATCTGTGAAGAGCACAGGGCGCCAGTGGCGAATTTGCCAATCTTGGTGTTCTCTGGCAAATGCCAAACGTCCTGCACGGTGTTGGGCTGTAAGCACAACCCCCACCTGTGGACGTCGGGCCCTCATACCACCCTCATGGAGTCTGTTTCTGACCGTTTGAGCAGACGCATGCACATTTGTGGCCTGCTGGAGGTCATTTTGCAGGGCTCTGGCAGTGCTTCTCCTGCTCCTCCTTGCACAAAGGTCGGAGGTAGCGGTCCTGCTGCTGGGTTGTTGCCCTCGTACGGCCTCCTCCACGTCTCCTGATGTACTGGCCCGTCTCCTGGTAGCGCCTCCATGCTCTGGACACTATGCTGACAGACACAGCAAACCTTCTTGCCACAGCTCACATTGATGTGCCATCCTGGATGAGCTGCACTACCTGAGCCACTTGTGTGGGTTGTAGACTCCGTCTCATGCTACCACTAGAGTGAAAGCACCGCCAGCATTCAAAAGTGACCAAAACATCAGCCAGGAAGCATAGGAACTGAGAAGTATTCTGTGGTCCCCACCTGCAGAACCACTCCTTTATTGGGGGTGTCTTGCTAATTGCCTATAATTTCCAACTGTTGTCTATTCCATTTGCACAACAGCATGTGAAATTTATTGTCAATCAGTGTTGCTTCCTAAGTGGACAGTTTGATTTCACAGAAGTGTGATTGACTTGGAGTTACATTGTGTTGTTTAAGTGTTCCCTTTATTTTTTTGAGCAGTGTATATAGATTGACATAGCTCAATCAAATTCATTGAACTCGAGCACACCTATTGGCATTGAAGTGGCTAAGACATCTAAAGACATCTGTCTGTTATCCCTCGTTGTATTGTTGACATACTGTCTCTCTCCTTCCCCCAGGTCATCAGGGATCACCTGCTGAGTCACGTGTCTATCCAGTCACTGAGCTGTGGTGTGTGCCAGCTGCCCCAGCCCTCCCTGTGTGCCCTGCTGTGGCACGCCCTCACCCACCTCTCCCTGCCAGTCTACTCCTGCCCGCTCTGCGCCTGTGGCTTCCCAGATCGCCCTCTGCTGGACAGACACATGTTCCTGCATGCAGAGGAGGCTGCCACTGACAGAGAGGCCATGAGGGCTCATAAAGCAGCCGGACCAGAGGGAGAGGAGGAGCTGCGTTGCTTCTTATGTCCACAGATCTTCCGCTCCGCCTCAGCCTTCCAGTACCACCTGAGCTTTCACACCAACGAGGCCCAGGGCAGCCAGGGGTGGGCAGGGAAACGAAAGGCTGACCAGATAGAGTACCCTTCCTCCTGCTCCTCCTCCTCCCCTTTGGAGGCAGGCAGCCTGGGGAAGCTGGGCAACATGGACTTCGGCCTGGGCTCCTTCAGCCTCTCAGACAAGCTGCTCCAGGGGGCCGTGGCGGCTGGCTTTCCCACAGGCCTCCTGTCCAATGGAAACTCTATGGGTGGCACCATCCCCCGGGAGAAATGGTACCGCTGTCGCTTCTGTGGCAAACGCTTTGCCCACTCAGGCGAGTTCACCTACCACCTGCGCATCCACACTGGGGAGAAGCCGTACCAGTGCAAGGTGTGCCTGAGGTTCTTCCGAGGGCGCTCCACCATGATCTGCCACCTGAAGACCCACGCCGGGGCGCTCATGTACCGTTGCACCATTTGCGGCCTCTACTTTTCCACGCTCAAGCTGGTGTCTTCCCACATGGACGTCCACAAAGACCACCTGCCTCCAGACTTCAACATAGAGCAGACCTTCATGTACAATGACCACTCCAAAGAACCCCTCCCCGCCCTGGACACCTGATCAGCTACTCCTCTGGTGTCTGTCTTTTACTTCCTTTTCTTCCCCCCCGTCTCTTTGTCTGCCTGTCTCTCGCCCCTTCTCTCCCTCTCTTTTCCACTCGCTTTCAATACCTCTTTCTGGTTGTGGACCATATCTATAGCCGTGTAGAATGTATTTCACTTGTTTTATGTCTGTATTTCAGATGGTATTATGGATCGAAGAGACCTGTTTTGTAGCATAGTGTAGCAGGAAAGGTCATCTTTCTTGGAAGAAGCTTAGCCACTTGGTGGCAGTATATCTATTGTGGTCTATGGAAGGAAGGATGTGCTACTGTTTACTGACTGTTTTCAATGCAAGTCCATTGGCTTTTCCTAAATTGCAGTCAAACTTTGTCTTAAGTGTCTTATTACTCAGTTTTACTAAAAATGAATAACATTTTTCTATCACTGTAAGCATTTTGTCAGTTACACGTTCATCCATTTTTATATCAAACACGTGACAGACCATTCATGTGTCTGAGTGAAACAATATTTGCCACGCTGCACCAAGCATATGTACCCATTAACATGGGTTAAGTGTACCTAACCAGTCATACTTTGTAACTGAAGAATGGGAGGATGAATGAGGCCTTGCTGTATCTGTTCCCTAGGAAACCATTTAGGTACATCTTCCTCAAAGCATTTGTTATGTAGTGATAGACTATAATGCAGACATTATATAGTAGTTCATATGTGTTACTGATCAGATGGTATTAATGGTAGTTTCCAACCAGAGTGCCATTTAGTCACGCAAGAGGTTTAAAATTCACAGGAAGTCATGTCTGCCTTGTCTCAGCATTTCAAAGGCACTGCGTTATTAGTATTGTGTTTTGTAGACTTGTGGTCCTTCAAGTGCTCACTTTGGGTATGATGGCATTTAAAACAACTATTTGGTGTCTCACCTCATCAGTCGGATTAAACTATTTATTATATTTATTATTTTATGTACCTTTTTTTTTTAATGAGAACTATGAACGTTGGCCTTTATATCTCGTTTCTAGTTCTGGAAAGAATAAAGTAAATATAACAAATGTTGATCTCACTGTCTAGTTACTTTTCGACCTAACCCTAATGCTTCATTTTTTCTTCATTGTATTTGATCTGTTATGTTCGCTGCCACAGAATACTACATTCATCATTACATTTTAATGATGCATATATGCACAATTTGCGTGTTTATCTAGATCCTGCTTTAGGGATTGGTGACCTTTGAACCTGTAAAGCTGTTCTGTTCTTGGTATGCTGCTTCCTCCCATTGTGCTGTATGTGAAGTGAAACCTAAGCCTTTTCTCCCTCTTATTACCATGTCAACATCGTTAAACCAACATAAAATTCCTTCCGGACTTCCCAGTGAAAGCAAACTTAGGACAGTATTAAACAAAAAAATGAGGACTGATTTTGTACAATCAGACCTGTGTTGAAATAATACTTTATTACTTTCAAAGACATTTGGAAGTATTTAGATATTTATTTGAAAAGACAAGTAGTTGAATATTGGAATGTATTTGGAAATACTCTAACATGCATTTAATAACCCATGCATTTGAAAATAAGTACTTAAATACTTTAAAATAGTAGGCTATTTATAGGAAATGTAAACGCTTTCAATATAAGTAGTTGATTCGGGACAGATTTGAAAATACTCAAACAGAAAATAAGTATTTAAATAACTAATCAAATATATTTTTTTACCCAGGTCTGCATAAAATAAAAGTTAACATTTAAGAGATGTTTTCCAGATACACATTAAACCTAGTCCTGGACTGAAAAGCTAATTTAATGGAGAATATCCATTGAAAGTGCTATTTAGTCCAGGACTATGCTTAATCTCTGTCTGGGAAACCAGCCCATAAAAAATGTGAAGATGTTGCATTGTTACACACCAGATAAGATAGGTGCAGTGAAATGTGTTGTTTTAAAGGGTCAGTCATATTAGTAAGGTACCCATAGAAAATTAGGGTTAAGTGGCTTGCTCAAGGGCACGTTGACAGTTATTTTCACCTTGTTGGCTCAGGTATTCGAACCAGCAACCTTTTGGTTACTGGCTCAACACTGTAGGCTACCTGCCTCCTACGTGAGCTATTCATAGTCTTGCCTTTATTTTTCCCTATTGTAAATAATCAAAAGGGAAGTTGATTTTTATATTAACACAATCATTCTGTTTGAAATCCTTTTATTCAACATCATTCAGCTTTTAACACATTTACAAATTCAGCAGAAAAACAGGTACTGTGGAAATTAAGATTTGTTTATATGTTTGTGTAATCAAAATGTTTTACATTTAGCAGTTGCATTTCAATTTTACAAGTTGTTTATACTCAGTAGTTATAAGAATCAATCTTATCCATGTTACACAGAGGAAAATGTTTATTTGCGTGGAAGCTTCTCTTCACCCTGCGATGTAATGACTAATTCTGTCCTCCAGAAGTTCCTAGATATTGGTGCCACAAGTTCTTGTGGAAGTTCAAAGAAAAAAATCTGAAAGCATTTCCTTCCTTCCTCTGTTTACAACATTGATGTGCTGAATGAGAAAAAACGGGAGACAGATGAGAGGGACAGAGAGCCCATAATTTACATGACTATTTCTTAGTGACCAAGGCTGAATCCTGATTCTCCATAAATGTGTACTTGCACACTGCTGGTCATGTTTTCTTTTGTTTTATAATGTAAGAAACTCCCTTCAGCCAATGCTTACACCAATCAAATACTTTGAAATGAAAGTGTGCAAGTGTACACTTCGGGAGAAGGGTGGACAATCTGGACCCAAGAGAGTCAGACTAAGAAACCTTGTCTTGTGGCATGTCTTTTAGCCTGTGAAGGCAGCACACGCTTCAGTAACAGCTCTCAAGTGCTTTTTTCCCCCCTTTCCTCCATTGTCCTTCAGTGATGATAGCTAGTTAAATCTCAATGTGACACTGTGGTGCTTCCTTTTTCTACAACCCAGCAACATCAGAGTGACTGGTGCTCATGTTGCTAAGCTTGCGTTCCTTCTTCCTAGTGTCTGGTCCTCCTGCGTTGGGTGCAGTTTCTAGGGGATTCGACCCTCCTGGACCCTCCCTGGGTGCATAGTGGACCACAGCGTTGATCAGGTTGGAACGGAAGCTCTTGCTGAGGAAGTTGTAAAGGACAGGGTTGGCGATGCAGTGGAAAAGCGACAGGCCCTCAACCACACTGTAGGAGTTGTAGAGCACCTCCACTGTGTTGCAGCTGAACACGTGAGGGTCCAGATCATCCACCATCATCAGGAACAAGACGATGTGGTACGGCAGCCAGCAGAGGACAAACACCAGGGAGTACACATGCACCAGCCAGACATCCCGTTTTCCCTGCACGTCTGGAGCGGAGCGCACCGCTCGTGCTATCAAGATGTTACAGGTGATGATGATGGAGGCCGGGCCAAGGAACTGGAAGATGAGACAGAGGAAGGAGACGGAGACGAACCACTCAGTGTAGTTGTTCTCTGGCAGCATGTAGCAGCCCGGCTCGTCCCACTCCAGCAGGTCCATGTGGACGTTCTCCAGCAGAGCCAGGAACAGGGAGAGGAGCCAGAGACCACCGCAGAGTAGCCAGCGGCGACGTCTGGCCACGGGGAAGCAGGCGGGAGACGAGGGCCTGGACAGGGACAGGTAGCGCTCCAGGGTCATGAAGGCCAGGAAGAAGGAGCTGCTATAGAAGTTGATCACGTAGATGAGGTGGGTGACTTTACATAGGAAGCGGCCCCACAGCCACACCTTGTCCATGGTGACCTCCAGCATGTAGAAGGGCAACATCAGAACCACCATCAGGTCCGACAAGCTCACATTAATGACGCAGAACAAGACACCGTTGGCCGAGTGGCGCCGGCGCCAATTGACCCAGACCACAAGGGTGTTTTCAGCCAGCCCCACCATGAACAGCAGCAGGTAGAGCAGGAACAAAGCGATCCGCTGATAGTCCTTATCCAGGTTGAGGGTGCACTCGTAGACGAACCAGGGCGTGCCATTGAAGAAATTTAACGAGGAGTTGTGTATGTCAAATTCGTTCATTGTCTATTGAAAGCAGAGGAAATTGTTAGCCGTGTTAGGAGTTTAGAATTGGGATAATCAGATTAAAGTCAGACATAATGTAAACAGTGGAGGACATGCAGTAGTGAAACATGCATTTCTGGCTGGTTTTGAGCTGCAAAATGAAATGTGAGGAGCATTTCACACCAGAGAATTGTCATAAAGAATATATATATATATATATATATATATATTTTTTTTTTAATCTACCTGAGACAAAGTCAGACACTATGGCATGTGTATACTAGCTCATTTGAGATAATCATAATTTGCTGTTCTCCCCCCAGTTTTCCTCTTTACTTATCATAATAATATAGCCAAAAAATGCATGAATAAATGACTTTGTGGAGATCGTAATGAGATAATTAAATATGAATATTCACAAATTAAGTTTTTCATTTTTCACTCTTAGAGTCTATCAAGTCTAAACTCAAATCATTGAAAATTCTACTAGAGGTGAAGAACAGCAGGAAGCCATACTGTTGTGATACATACAGTACCTTGATGTGCTGTGGCGAGGAGAACCTGGTGATAGATGATGAGTGGTTAGGAAAGGTCCCTCAGGGCAGGGGGTTCTGGTGGTCTGCCTGCCTGGGGAGTTAGCTGAGGCTTGGAGGAGCGAGGAGGCTGGACTGGCTCTGGGGTCCTGGAGAATCTGTGCTTAGTTCAGGCTGACTGGACTGACAGACAAAGCCCTCTCCTCCCCCGTCCTGTCTTCTCAGTGCCAGAGTTGACAGGACATCCTAAGAAGGGGGGTGGGGGTTGGTAGTGTGGAGAAGAACAGGAAAGCCTTGATGGCTGTGGAGCTGCCAGGGGGGAAATACTGGCCCATTCCCGATTTAGTGGAGTACTTTTAATTGCCTTGTTTAAAACTAATGCACTCTATAGGTGCCATTTGAGAAGCTGTTATGGGGTCAGTGTGACTGGGTGGAACAGGGAAAGCAGCCTACCTAGAATCTCTACCTTTACCTCCATAACAGCTGCAAACTTAGCATTGTTGCTTAGTACATCACACATATTGTATGCTCCTCTATCAACCCTTTATGATATTTCCTTCACATATAAAGTAAGTGGTAAATACAGTGCATTTGGAAAGTATTCAGACCCCTTGCCTTTTTCCACATTTTGTTAAATCAAAAATGGATTAAATGTTTTTCTTATCAATCTACACACAATAGCCCATAATGATGAAGCGGAAACAGATTTGCAAATGTATTAAATATAAAAAACGAATACCTTATTCACATAAGTATTCAGACCACTTGCTATGAGACTCAAAATTGAGCTCAGGTGCATCCTGTTTCCATTGATCATCCTTGAGATGTTTCTACAACTTGATTGGAGTCCACCTGTGGTAACATGATTTGGAAAGGCACACAACTGTCTATATAACGTCCCACAGTTGACAGTGCATGTCAGAGCAAAAACCAAGCCATGAGGTCGAAGGAATTATCCAAAGAGCTCCGTGACAGGATTGTGTCGAGGCACAGATCTGGGGAATGGTACCAAAATAATTCTGCAGCATTGAAGGTTGCCAAGAACACAGTGGTCCCCATCATTCTTAAATGGAAGAAGTTTGGAACCACCAAGACCCTTCCTAGAGCCGACCGTAGACTAGTCAACAGAGGAAAGTACAGAGAGATACTTGATCCAGACGCTTATAAGAAATCCTGCTATGTCCTCAAACAAAACATCAAACAGGCAAAGCGTCAATACAGTACTAAGATTGAATCCTACTACACCGGCTCTGACGCTCGTCAACTATTACGGACTACAAAAAGAAACAAAGCCGCGAGCTGCCCAATGACGCAGACCTACCAAATAAGCTAAATGCCTTTTATGCTCACTTCAAGACAAGCAACACTGAAGCGTGCATGAGAGCAGAAGCAGTTCCAGACTGTGATCACGCTCTCCGTAGCCGAAGTGAGCAAGACCTTTAAACAGTTCACCATTCACAAGGCCGCAGGGCCAGACGGATTACCAAGACGTGTACTCACTTCCCTGACATTTTCAATCTCTCCCTTACCAAGTCTGTAATACCTACATGTTTCAAGCAGACGGGGGGAGGCAGGTAGCCTAGTGGTTAGGGCGTTGGACTAGTAACCGAAAGGTTGCAAGATTGAATCCCGAGCTGACAAGGTAAAAATCTGTCGTTCTGCCCCTGAACAAGGCAGTTAACCCACTGTTCCTAGGCTGTCATTGAAATTAAGAATTTGTTCTTAACTGACTTGCCTAGTTAAATAAAGGTAAAATAAAAATAGACCACCATAATCACTGTGACCAAGAAAGCGAAGGTAACCTGCCTAAATGACCACAGAACCGTAGCACTCACGCCGGTAGCCATGAAGTGCTTTGAAAGGCTGGTCATGGGTCACAACACAATCATCCCGGAAAACCTAGACCCGCTCCAATTCGCATACAGCCCTAACAGATCCGCAGATGACGCAATCTCAAATCCCACTCCACACTGCCCTTTCCCACCTGGACAAAAGGAACACCTATGTGAGAATGCTGATCCTTGACTACAGCTCAGTGTTCAACACAATAGTGGCCACAAAGCTCATCACTGAGCTAAGGACCCTGGGACTAAACACCTTCCTCTGCAACTGGATCCTGAACTTCCTGACGGCCGCACCCAGGTGGTAAGGGTAAGCAACAACACATCTGCCACGGTGATCCTCAACACGGGGGCCCCTCAGGGGTGTGTGCTTAGTCCTCTCCTGTACTCCCTGTTCACCCCACGACTGTGTGGCCAAGCACACCATCATTAAGTTTGCTGACGACAACAGTTGTAGGCCTGATCACTGACAATGAGACAGCCTATAGGGAGGAGATCAGAGACCTGGCAGTGTGGTGCCATGACAACAACCTCTCTCAACGTGAGCAAAACCAAAGGAGCTGATCATGGACTACAGGAAAGGGAGGGCCAAACAGGACCCCATTAACATCTACGGGTCTGTAGTAGAGCGTGTCAAGAGCTTCAAGTTCCTTGGTGTCCACATCACCAACAAACTATCATGGTCCAAACACACCAAGACAGTCGTGAAGAGGACACAACACCTTTTACCCCTCTGGAGACAAAAGACTTGTCATGGGTCCCCAGATTCTCAAAAAGTTCTACAGCTGCACCATCGAGACCATCCTGACCGGTTGCATCACCGCCTGGTATGGCAACTGCTCGGCATCCGACCGTAAGGCGCTACAGAGGGTAGTGCGTACTGCCCAGTACATCACTGGGGCCAAGCTTCCTACCATCCAGGACCTATATACTAGGCAGTTTCAGAGGAAGGCCCAAAACAATGTCAAAGACTCCAGTCACCCAACTTGATTTAATGAAAACCTGCTCCAGAGTGCTCAGGACTTCAGACTGGGGCGAAGGTTGACCTTCCAACAGGACAACAACCCCACACAGCCAAGGCAACGCAGGAGTGGCTTCGGGACAAGTCTCTGGATGTCCTTGAGTGGCCCAGCCAGAGCCCGATCAAACATCTCTGGAGAGACCTGAAAATAGTTGTGCAGCAACGCTCCCCATCCAACAGAGCTTGAGAGGATCTGCAGAGAAGGTGAAAAACTCCCCAAATACAGGTGCGTGTGCCAAGCTTGTAGCATCATACCCAAGAAGACTCAAGGCTGTAATCGCTGCCCAAGGTGCTTCAAAAAAGTTTATTTTACCTTTATTTAACTGGGAAAGTCAGTTAATAACAAATTCTTATTTTCAATGACAGCCTAGGAACAGTGGGTTAACTGCCTTGTTCAGGAGCAGAATGACAGATTTGTACCTTGTCAGCTCAGGGATTTGATCTTGCAACCTTTCGGTTACTAGTCCAACGCTCTAACTACTAGGCTACCTGCCGCCCCAAAGTGCTGAGTAAAGGGTCTGAATACCTATGTAAATGTGATATTTCAGTTAGTTTTTTTTTTTAACCTGTTTTTGCTTTGTCATTATGGGGTAGTGTGTGTAGATTGAGGAATTTTTTACTTTTTTTTTTAAATTTAAGAATAAGGCTGTAACATAACAAAATGCGAAAAAAGTTAAGGGGTCTGAATACTTTCTGAATTTCTCTGTCCAGTTATTCTGTGGCGAACAACAAAACCATAATTCTACCAATTGTCTTCTAAGATGAAACTTCAGTAAAAACACAGTTTAGTTGGTATGAGGAGGGCTGCGTGATAAACCAAAAAAACAGCCACTTGACATAAGACAATCCCAGGAAGCCCCTTTAGTCGTAGAGGAGTGATGGATGGCAGAGAGTAGGGGGACATTTGGAAGCCTGTGGTACATCAAACCTCACTGGAGTGAGAGCCCTTTTATCTGAACCCCCCTCCATCTCTCCCGGTCTGTGATGTCCGTCTCAGCACCCACTTTGAAATCACTACTTCAACTACAGTAGCTTGGCAGCCACTCTGCATTGCAAGTTGTAGGCAATTATTTTACTTACATGTCAATGGATTGTTACATCTACATTGAAGGGGTGTACTTCCCGAAAGCTCCATAGCATTAACATCATCCTTTGGCCGACCAATGAACTTCGTGCTATGAATTTAGGCGGGAATCACCCCTAGTCAGTTTTCCCATTGAAATAGTGAGTCAGATCATTAAGTCGTCAACACCTGTCAGGTTAGTAGACAAAGCAAAGGACATGATATCGGCATTGGGAAACCACTTGACATCATTGGCATAGCATTGCATAAACTTATTTGGTGCTTTTTTGCTGTAATATAACTTCAGTTCTCACCATCAGCTTTAACTTCTGTGTAATTTGTTTGTTTTCATTGATTTTATGGGACCCAGGGCTCCCTGTAAAGCACTGGCTATTGTCAATGAGTGGACTATCCTGGCTAAATAAATCAAACTAAATGAATGAGCAGTCAGCACTATTGTTCTGTTGAAGAGTTCAAGTGGCAACAGCCACCACAGCCTTCCAGGGGTCGGAGTGATAAGGAGCAGCACAGGGAAGACATTTGTGTTGGCTGAGGCTCATGGGACATGTTCTGAACGCAGTGTTTCAACTTCCACCTCTCTCCGGGTTGTCAGCATTTCTGTTAGATGAAGGCTGATATTTTTTTCTCTCCTGAGTCTGCCCATCCTGCTTACGTCCCTTTGTTAAGAGTTGTCAATTCCTCTCTTTTCCTAAAGCAACAGGAAGAGGTCTGTCAGCAGAAATATGGCTCCTGACCTCCTCCAGTCCGTGTGTTGGGCTCGGCCTGTTATCTGTGGCCAGCGTAAAACTCAAATAACCCTAGTGGTACCACTAACCAAACCAACACCCCTATCAACTGTAACGCTAACCAAACAAACCCCCCTATCAACTGTAACGCTAACCAAACTAACCCCCCTATCAACTGTAACGCTAACCAAACAAACCCCCCTATCAACTGTAACGCTAACCAAACTAACCCCCCTATCAACTGTAACGCTAACCAAACTAACCCCCCTATCAACTGTAACGCTAACCAAACAAACCCCCCTATCAACTGTAACGCTAACCAAACAAACCCCCCTATCAACTAACGCTAACCAAACAAACCCCCTATCAACTGTAACGCTAACCAAACAAACCCCCCTATCAACTGTAACGCTAACCAAACTAACCCCCTATGAACTGTAATGCTAACCAAACTAACACAAAAAAGCAATGCCTCGCTCCCCTACGTGACCTAGATATTGTATTGTAGGCTGTGTGCCGTTTTGGAATGTATGTACAGTAGTTCTGTCCTTGAGCTGTTCATGTATATTAATGTTCTGTATTATGTCATGTTCCATGTTTCACGTGGACCTCAGGAAGAGTAGCTGCTGCTTTCGCAACAGCTAATGGGGATCGTAATAAAATCCCAAACTCACAACCATATCAACTGTACCACTAACCACACTCCAAGAGAAATGTGTATGTGTGACTGCTGTAATGTAAAATCTATATAAAAAACATTTCAGAAAATCTTTGTAAAATATATTTTGATCCAAAAGCTGATTTGAGAAAATACAAGATGTGCAATCACAATGGTTACAAGGCTTCACTTCCTCATACTGTAACTATTCAGCCCGTCCATGTATTCAACTTCTATACTAGAAAACTCATATCTTTAAGGCAATCAAATTGCATAAAGCAGGTGAAATGTAGTGCTATATTCTATGAGTAACACATAATACCCAAGCTAGCTCTTCCGTGGAGTCTCTTCAAATGTCATAATAATAATAATAATAATAATAATAATAATAATAATAATAATAATAATAGTCGTCAAATCTGACCAAGCATAGACCATCATCTACCTCTACTCATCTTTTATTCTAGCTTGATCCATTGCTGTCATTGTCAATCAAACATGTTTGGCATGACAATGTGTGAGAGGCAGTTGGAATGATTATACTTATATTTCCCATAAAAATGATCTTGAGAAGTCCTTTAAAATTACTCTCAGTTTGAGGCACCAAAAGGTATTCAAAAGGACATTGTGAGTCCAACAACAGGGTCTGGTTCCAAGTCCACTCATGATAGCATATAATGCTACACATGATCCAAAGTGAGATGAGGGACGTTCATGACAAATCCCAGAAGACTTTCCCTTTGAGACAAATTGCTCTGATATTTACTCTAGGGTTCACTACAATGATATGTTCCTATGTCCAGTTATATTAGTATATTCAGTAGATCAGACCAATCCAGGGTTGTGTTCAGTAGCCTGTAAATAACCATGATTTCTTATTGGACAAGTTCAGGTAGTCATTGGTAGTACAGCACCTCCCAGTTTCCCGCCGTTTCCTTCTGTTTGGTGCCTAATGGACACGACCCAGGATTTCAACTGACTGGGTTAAAGGGGCAATCTGGGATTCAAACAAAGTGGTCGATGTATCAATCCCAGGTTGTCCCCCTTTAAGTCTAATCTATCCTTTTCAGTGTAACATCTCTATGAGGACACAAAGCAGCAGTATTAGCCTAAGTACCCTTTTGCTACAAAGTCAGTCAAGAGTGCTTATCAATATGGAATCACATTCATCTTATCAATCTAAAAATAAATATGTATCAGTCAGTAATACATTACAACAATGGAAACAGTCAAGTGTGAGATCAAAATAACATGATCTGTGTGTTTAGATTTTTTGGGTCAATGTTTCATGATATAAATGTACATCAGAAAAAAAACAAGGCAGAAAGTTCCAGAACAAAAGTAAAAGAGAGAAAGAACAATACAAACCATCCAATCTAAATGGGAAAAGGTTGGTTGTATCAGTGGTGGTTATAATGTCCTGCTATGCAAAGATGTTGGAGATGAAATCACGAAATCGCTTGGCGTACTGTTCTGGGTGGACAGTGGAGATTTCAGCACCAGCCTGAAGACAGAGGCATAGAGAAGGGTACACGTCAGACTGAGTAGCTCATATAATGGGAATGAAAAGCGTCAATGAAATGCTCATTTTCCAGATAAAAGTTAAACAAATAAGATAATGCCTTCAGGAAGTATTCATACCTCGACTAATTCCACATTTTGTTATTACAGACGGAATTCAAAATGGATTAAATGTTTTTAGAAATCTCACCCATCTACACACAATACCCCATAATGACAAAGTGAAAACATGTTTTTAGACATTGAAAATGAAATGGAAAACTATCACACACAAGTATTCACACCCCTCAATCAACACATGTTTGAATCACCTTTGGCAACAATTACAGGTGTGAGTTTATATGGGTAAGTCTCTTAGAGCTTTCCACATCTGGATTGTGCAACATTTGCCCATTATTCTTTTCAAATTTCTTTAAGCACTGTTAAATTTGTTGTTGATCAACAATTTTCAGGTCTTGCCATAGATTTTCAAGTAAATTTAAGTATAAACTAACTAGGCCACTCAGGAACATTCACCGTCTTCTTGGTAAGCAACTGCAATGAAGATTTGGCCTTGTGTTTTAGGTTATTGTCCTACTGAAAGGTGAATTCATCTCCCAGTGTCTGGTGGAAAGCAAAATGAACCAGGTTTTCCTCTAGGATTTTGCCTGTGCTTAGTGCAATTCCATTTCTTTCTTATCCTGCAAAACTCTCCAGTCCTTAACAATTACAAGCATACCCATAACATGATGCAGCCACCACTATGCTTGAAAATATGGAAAGTGGTACTCAGTAATGTGTTGTATTGGGTTTGACCCAAACATAACACTTTGTATTCAAACCTGGTCTCAGAGCATTTTGTATTATTCTGTACGTAAATCCAATACCTCCACTTTGTATGATATGTATGTTTCATATGGTATGTATTACATTTTTGGATGTCCATCACCTAGTTTGTATGATATTTTTCAAATTACAATCCATATTATACATTACAAATTTGCAAAATGTACAATATGTTACAGACTCTAGCTAGGTGGCTATGTTAGCTAGGTTAGGGGCTAAGGTTAAGTTTAGAAGTTAGGTTAAAGGGTTAGATTTAGCTAAAAGGTTTAAGGTTAGCTAACATGCTAAGTAGCTGCAAAGTAACTAAAAAGCAGCATGAAGTTGAAAAGTTACTAATTAGCTAAAATGCTAAAGTTGTCCATGATGAGATTAGACGTTCGCGTTATACGCCCACCCATCCCGACAAACCACCCTACTTTCGTTTTTGCCTTAAGTAACCATCCGTCTTATGTAACCATACCAAACATAACATATACCATTTTGATTGTCCCGGATTTATTTTTAATATGTTACGTCTAGTTTATGAGACCAGGCTGTATATTCAGGACAAAAAGTTAATCACTTTGCCACATTTTTTTCCAGTATTACTTTAGTGCCTTGTTGCAAACAGGTTTGGTGCATGGTTTGGAATATTTTTTATTCTGTACAGCCTTTTTTTTTCTCCAATCTGTCAATTAAGTTAGTATTGTGTAGTAAATACGCTGAACAAAAATATAAACATAAAGCGTTGGTCCCTTGTTTCATGAGCTGAAATAAAAGATCCCAGAAATGTTCCATAAGCACAAACATTTCACAAATTTGTTTACATCCCTGTTAGTGAGCATTTCAAAGACAAACCAACCACCTGACATGTGTGGCAAATCAAGAAGCTGATTAAACAGCATGATTATTACACAAGTGCACCTTGTGCTGGGGACAATAAAAGGCCCCTCTAAAATGTGCAGTTTTGTCACACAACACCACAGATGTCTCAAGTTTTGAGGGAGCGTGCAATTGGCATGCTGACTGCAGGAATGTCCACCAGAGCTGTTGTCAGAGAACGTTATGTTCATTTCTCTACCATAAGCTTCCTCCAACGTCATTTTAGATTTGGCAGTGCGTCCAACTGGCCTCACAACCGCAGACCACGTGTATGGTGTCGTGTGGGCGAGCGTTAGCTGATGTCAATGTGACCAGAGTGCCCCATGGTGGCGATCAGGTTATGGTATGGGCAGGCATAAGCTACAGACAACAAACACAACTGCATTTTATCGATAGCAATTTGAATGACCAGAGATAACGTGACGAGATCTTGGAGGCCAATTGTTGTGCCATTCATCCACCACCATCACCTCATGTTTCAGCATGATAATGCACGGCCCCATGTCGCAAGGATTTGTACACAATTCCTGGAAGCTGAAAGTGTCCCAGTTCTTCCATGGCCTGCATACTCACCAGACAAGTCACCCATTGAGCATGTTTGGGATGCTCTGGATTGACGTGTACGACAGCAGGTTACAGTTCCCGTCAATATCCAGCAACTTCGCACAGCCACTGAAGAGAAGTGGGACAACATTCCACAGGCTACAATCAACAACCTGATCAACGCTATGCGAAGGGGATGCGTCACGCAGCATGGGGCGAATGGTGGTCACAACAGATACGGACTGGTTTTCTGATCCACGGCCCTACCTTTTTTTAAGGTATGTGACCAACAGATGCATAGCTGTATTTCAAGTCACGTGAAATCCATAGATTAGGACCTAATGGACTTATTTCAATTGACTGATTTCCTTATATGAACGGTAACTCAGTTGGATGTTACGTTTATATTTTTGTTCAGTATACAATGTTATTGATCCATCCTCAGTTTTCTCCTATCACAGCCACTAAACTCTGTAACTGTTATAAAGTCGCCATTGCCCTCATGGTGAAATCCCTGAGCGGTTTCCTTCCTCTCCGGCAACAGAGATAGGAAGGATGACTATATATGTAGTGACTGGGACTATATATGTAGTGACTGGGAGTAATGATACACCATCCAAGGCTTTGGAAAACTTCTCTGGTCATTGTGGTTGAATTGGTGTTTGAAATTCACTGCTTGACAGAGGGAACTTACAGATAATTGTATGTGTGAGGTACAGAGACAAGGTAGCCATTCAAAAATCATGTTAAACACTATTATTGCACACAGAGTGAGCTTATTACGTGACTTGTTAAGCCACATTTTTGGGCCCTAACAAAGGGATTAAATACTTAGACTCAACTTTTTTAAATTAATTAGTCAAATGTTCAAAAACAATTATGCTAACATTATGGGGTATTGTGTGTAGGCCAGTGACCAACAATCTACATGTAATTCATGTTAAATTCAGGATGTAACAACAAAATGTGGAAACAGTCAAGGGGTGTAAAAACTTTCTGAAGGCACTGTATTCTAATGGGAGACCCTTAACCCTCTAATCTCAAAGACGTGATCAGCACAACATCGAAACCAGGGAAAACAAGAAATTGCATTGGGAACAGGTCACTTTCAATTATTGATTAATAGGGAATGATGTTAGAAAAAGCAATAAATGCACAGTATGCACCAGGCTGTATCACATCCGGCCGTGATGGGGAGTCCCATAGGGCGGCGCACAGTAGGCCCAGCGTCATCCGGGTTTGGTCGGTGCAGGCCGTCATTGTAAATAAGAATTTGTTCTTAACTGACTTGCCTAGCTAAATAAAGGTTAACATCACAGTATGCACTGAGTATCTCATCCCTTCGCCCTTTTCACTCACCCCATGCTTGACAGTTTTGGCTGCGTGAGCGGCTTTCTTCTTGGTGTCGTACTGTGTTAGAACGTCTATCAGACCCATGAAGTACACCTCCTTCTGAGGGGCTCCTGAGGGGGGAAAACAGACCAGATGCTGAATAAAGTCACTGCTTAAAAACCCAAATGACCCAACTTGCAGTGTAACTTCGAATCCAGGAATAGTCAATTCCATTTAAAAATCATTCAAGTCAGTAGGTAAATTGAGAATCCAATTGCTTAAAATTATTGACTTGATCCAAACCCTGTAATTTCCCAACATCCCTTGAACCTACCAGGGGCACTCCTTATGGCATACACATCCACATAGGGGTCAAACTCCCCGGGCCCCAGGGGCTTGCAGGAGGCCATGTAGCCAGCGATGCCCTCAGGAGACGTGCCGTAGGAGCACGCGTTAGGGACCTGCGTCAGGCCATTCTCAGTCTCCCCATCCTCCTCATTAGAGGGCTCCTCTCCCTCCTCCTCTTCCCGCTCAGCCCGCCCCAAGTCATGGATACCCAGGAGCAGGCTGTAGTCCATGATCTTTAGCTTGACAAGAAACTATAGAACAGGACACACACACCAGATGATTACTATGAATGGAGATGGTGGTATAATGGCAACAAACAGCTAGAATGTTTCTACTGCCACCTTGTGTTAGACTCAATAGAATAGGATGACAGTTTCTAGAACTTGAGAGGTCAACGTAGAAATAGACTGAATTCTAGTTCTAAATCTGTGGAGGTCACATTACCTCCACATCTCTGTTGAGTTTCTCCATGACCTTCTCCTTCTGCTCCTCGTTCACATACACCTTCTGCATGTTGTTTCTGAAGTCCATGTCCTTGTAGGTGGGCAGCTCTTTCACCTGAGGGACCGTTATGAAGCAAACGCATGAGAACTTTCCCAAGCATGTGAAGTGGCCCCTAAAACTAAACTCCGGACATCGAAGCCCATTCCACTGCATTTTGTTTCTTCAAGGATCATCAATTTGTAATATTATGCAATTGTTTCTAGTCGCCACCAGTAGATTGCCACAACCTCATGAGGGAAAAAAACAACTTACTATTCAAATCAAATCTTATTGGTCACATACACATGGTTAGCATATGTTATTGCGAGTTTAGCGAAACGTTTATGCTTCTAGATCTGACAGTGCAGCAGTATCTAACAATTCCACAACAAAACCTAATATCTAACAAATTCCACAACAAAACCTAATACACACAATCTAGTAAAGGAATAAGAATATATAAAATATGGATGAGCAGTGACAGAGCGACTAAGATGCAAGTGTAGGATACAGTATATACAATATACAACTTTCAATGCAGAATTACTTTCCCATTGTTCCTCAACTGCAGTGTATGATATACAATTTTATATCGCTGAGTCTTTACTTTTATCCAACGTAAAAAAAAAAAACTATTTCAAATTTTGCTACATAAGACGGAATCAAGGTGGTGGGTCACATGTACTGTGGGTTAACGTCACGATACCAGAATTTTGACTTCAATTTCAATAGCAGGTTTAGTATCACGATGCTCGATACCAAAATGATACCACGGCAAAAGAAGGTGTATTAGCCAGTCACAGAATGGCACTTGATCCAGACAAATCTTTTGAGATCAAACTCATTACATTTGACATTTTCAGAGACAGCCATGTATGCATTAATGCAGAATCCAAAAATCTGTCCTCAGGACCCCAAGGGGTGCACATTTTGTTTTTTGCTCTAGCACTACATAGCTAATTCAAATAATCATCAAGCTTTGATCATTGTAATCAGCTGTGTAGTCTCAGGGGGAAAACTAAACATGCACCCTGTGGCTTCCCGAGGACAGAGTTTGGGAAACACTGTATTAATGAATCAATTGCATCATACAATCAATTTGACTTCATTTTTACCAATCTAGCTACATAACATAATGGCATTCATTTATTTGAATGCTATATCTATTGATAAACCAGGTGTCCCATGTGGCTCAGTTGGTAGAGCATGGTGTTTGCAACGCCAGGGTTGTGGGTTCGATTCCCACGGGGGACCAGTACGGGGGGAAAAAAATGTATGAAATGTATGCATTCACTACTGTAAGTCGCTCTGGATAAGAGCGTCTGCTAAATGACTAAAATGTAAATGTATATCAAGATATAGGCCTATTCACAACACAGGTGAATGCATATTCAATAAGAGTGTATACATGCATTGACTTTTTGAGCTTGTTTTGGCTGATTTTATGGGGCTACAGAGGAATCAACAACATTTGCATAGAAGCAGCAATGCCTTCTTTTATAAATGTGTGCTCTATATCTATGAGCTAATGACATTCACACACACACAGTGAAAAGGACTGGAGAGATGTGACTGAGGCGAGGGACACAAAGTGAATTAATAAAGATTTTGGGAATAGCTAGGTTTCCATCCAATTGGCGACAGATTTATGCAAATATTAAAAAATCTGCATAACAACAATATGCACATTTTCCCACCAGAGATGTGTTTTGATCACATTTACTTTTTGCACTATTGGTTAGAGCCTGTAAGTAAGCATTTCACCTGTTGTATTCGGCGCACGTGACAAATAAACTTTGATTTGCAGATAAAAGGCTGCACGTAATGACATAAAAATACCTAAAAATTCCCATGTACCGAATAAATCAAAATCTTATTTGTCACATGTGCCAAATACAACAGGTATAGAAATGCTTACTTACAAGCCCTTAACCAACAATGCAGTTAAGAAAATACAAAAAATAAATAAAAGTAAGAATAACAAATAATTAAAGAGCAGCAGTAGATAACAATAGCGGGGCTATATACAGGGGGCACCGGTGTTGAGGTAATATGTACATGTAGGTAGAGTTATTAAAGTGACTATGCATAGATAATAACAGAGAGTAGCAACATCGTTCCCGCGGGAGGAGGTGGGCAATGCAAATAATCTGGGTAGCCCTTTGATTAGATGTTCAGGAGTCTTATGGCTTGGGGGTAGAAGCTATTTAGGAGCCTCTTGGACCTAGACTTGGCACTCCGGTACCGCTTGCGGTGCGGTAGCAGAGAGAACAGTTTATGACTAAGGCTGGAGTCTGACAATTTTTAGGGCCTTGCTCTGACACCGCCTGGTATAGAGGTCCTGGATGGCAGGAAGCTTGGCCCCGGTGATGTACTGGGCCGTACGCACTACCCTCTGTAGTGCCTTGCGGTCGGAGGCTGAGTAGTTGCCATACCAGGCAGTGATGCAACCCGTAAGGATGCTCTCGATGGTGCAGCTGTAAAACCTTTTGAGGATCTGAGGACCCATGACAAATCTTTTCAGTCTCCTGAGGGGGAATAGGTTTTAACGTGCCCTCTTCACGACTGTCTTGGTGTGCTTGGACCATGTTAGTTTGTTGGTGATGTGGACGCCAAGGAACTTGAAGCTCTCAACCTTCTCCACTACAGCCCCGTCGAAGAGAATGGGGGCGTGCTTCGTCCTCCTTTTCCTGAAGTCCACAATCTCCTTTGTCTTGATCACGATGAGGGAGAGGTTGTTGTCCTTGCACCACACGGTCAGGTCTCTGACCTCCTCCCTATAGGCTGTCTCATCGTTAAATGGGTTTCCATCGCATTTTCAACTCTACTGATGTTTCTCACAAAAAAAAACATGTATATAGCGAGATCATATTATGGACAAAATAGTAAGATTTGTATTTGTCAAATGGCAGCCAAGCATCGATTATCATGTCACCAAAATAAGACCCTTGATATTTATTGGAAAGGGGCATAAAGCTAATCACCTTGCACTTTCACCACCCTGTTTAGTTCATCATAATTTAGTTCATCTGTAGCCTAATAAACTGCATGCTTTCCCGACGAGTCGTAGAGGGAGGACCACAGACCGATGTTATCACGTGACTAAGTTTACTTCAATATGATGGTTATTATATCAACACCAACCCAAAAAGATCCCACCTTGTCTAGTGTATCTTGTTTTGTTGACATAAAAAGATTGGATGGAAACCTGGTTAATGATTATGTTTTTTTGGTGACAATCAGCACATTTTGCAGTATGGTACCACAAACAAAGTACTGTGGTAGTGAATTGATGTTAGCGTCATCTGTAATATAGCAAAGAAAGTTGGAAGCTACCGGTATGTTCTGTTCTTGCATTGTAAAGTGTTCTAGTCTGTAAAGGACATTGCTTTGCGAACAGTAATTAACAGTTGCAACATTTCTACATTATTCAACTGTTTGCTTCTGTACAGCATGAAAGGGGAGCTAACATGATGCATCCCAGACTCCCAGTGAGTTCAGCGGTTCCTCAATACAGGCTAGATCTAGCAATGGATAATTGGAGCAGGCACAGTGCTCTTGTGCCATAAGGTGATATTGTCTACAGACTTGATTCTTTCTCAATCAGAAGACGACTTGAAATGCGTATGAAAGAAGTACCGAAAGTAACAAATTCTAGTAGCAAACTGTTTTTTAAATGTTATAGGATATAAAAAGTTCTGAACTTTCGGTATACCGTGCAACACTACTGTGGGTGCCTAACAGAGCTAGTCCTTAAGGCAATTTTCACATGTATGGTTGGTTGGGTGAGATAGACATTCTTATTTGGCTTACCCGCTCTTTGTCACTTGCTTCACGAGACACCAGAGAGCCCTGAGTATCAATAAGATTACAGTTTAATAGGCAAGGTCAGGGATTATACGAGTGTAAATCATGAAGTAGCATAAGGAACAAGCATTACAGAACACTACAGGTGTACAAGCATTATACAACAGGTGACTAGAGTTGCAAAATTCCAGTAACTTTCCCAAAATGCCCAGGTTTTTAAGAAATAAATCCTCCATTCAGGACTTCTTGAAAACCCTGGGAACTTTCAGTAAGTTACCGGAATTTTGCAACCCTAGGTGTGTCTCTCTCTCATCTGGATGTTGTACTGTGTGTGGGTGTGTTTGTGTTTTTCGCTCAGTCTCACCTTAAGGTCGTACTTCCTGTGCACCACCAGCCTGTGGCTGAACATGTTCCTCATGACGATCAAGTAGGTCTCCTCATTCTCTACACCGACACGGTACATCCCCAGGAACTGGGGCAGCAGAGTGCTGCCGTGACACTTCACTATGTGCTGCAGCCAGGGAGAAGAGGGGGACAAATTAATGGCGAATAGACTGTGATTGTGTCTGAAATGACTCCAAGGGCCCTGGTAAAAAGTAGTGCATTATATAGAGCCATTTTTTTGTTTGTTTGTTGTTTACAAGCAAACGTCACGTTTGAGGGATGCACGCGCATCCCGCACCAAAAACCTCTGTAGCAGGATAGCTAACACTTAAGTCGGGACCTTGACAAATAATGAGTGATGACGACAAAAACACACAAGACTGACGGCTATAGCTCTGTTCAACAAGTATATTATTCTTCTGGCTTTACCCATCTCTATTTGTGCTATTTTACCTTGCCTGGCTGGCTTGCTACAGTAGGTAATCAATCCTCTGATGAAATCTGTGATGTATCTGATTACATGTTAACTTGAATGAGCTGCATTTGAAGTTGCACGTGATCGTATCCACTGCTGCGTAAACAGAGCTTTTTGATTCCAAACTGTGCTCACAACTTCTCATAAAGCGGCCAGGAAACGGTTCTGTGGAATAGGATGCCATCTGGAACACACCAGTACTATACATTCACATGTCTCCTTTCACCTCTGGTTGAATATGAAAATGAAACATTTTTCTACACTGGAATGAAATTGCTTGCTCTTACTTTTTCTCTTTATCTTGCCCTTTCTCTCTATCCAGGTTACAAATATGTCCCCACTTAGTCTGACACATTTTTGGTCAGACTAAGTGTCAAATTGAAACAGAGGTGGTCCCTGCAGATATCTCCTTACTATTAACCTTTCTGGCGCAGGCGTTCCGCTAGCGACTCACCTCGACAACATCCGGGGAAATTGCAGAATGCCAAATACAAAATACAGAAATAGTCATAATAAACATTCATAAAAAATACAGGTGTTATACATCAGCTTAAAGATTAACTTCTTGTTAATCCAGCCGCTTTGTCAGATTTCAAAAAGGCTTTACGGCGAAAGCATACCATGCGATTATCTGAGGA
The DNA here is from genome assembly GCF_901001165.1 of Salmo trutta. NCBI lineage: Eukaryota > Metazoa > Chordata > Actinopteri > Salmoniformes > Salmonidae > Salmo > Salmo trutta. The sequence goes on along the minus strand of NC_042984.1, from coordinate 14,070,065 downwards.
CAGCGCCCTGCTTACAAAAGCATACAAACATTTTACAACCAAGTAAAGAAATTACAAAAGTCAGAAATAGCGATAAAATTAATCACTTACCTTTGAAGATCTTCATATGGTTGCAGTCACAAGAGTCCCAGCTACACAATAAAATGTTCGTTTTGTTCGATAAAGTCCCTCTTTATATTCCAAAAACTCAGTTTTGTTGGCACGTTTTGTTCAGTAATCCACTGGCTCAAAGGCGGTCAAAACATGCAGATGAATACATCCTAATAATACCGGTAAAGTTGGTCGAAACATGTCAAACGATGTTAATAATTAATCCTCAGGTTGTCAATTGTCTAAATAATCTATAATATTTAAAACGGACAATAGCGTATTCAATGGAAAGGAAAAACAACAAAGGGTGCGCAATAAGTCACGCACGCAAACCAGCACTGCATGATTCTACAGTCCACTGACAGAAAGGTCTCATTCTTCTTCATTTTTCAGAAAACAAGCCTGAAACAATGTCTAAAGACTGTTGACATCTAGTGGAAGGCATAGGAACTGCAATCTGAGTCCTAACCCATTAGATACTCTATAGGCATTCAATTGAAAATACCCATATCAAAAAAAAATCTAACTTCCTGGATGGATTTTCCTCAGGTTTTCACCTGCCATATCAGTTCTGTTATACTCACATACATTATTTTAACAGTTTTGGAAACTTTAGAGAGTGTTTTCTATCCAAATCTACCAATTATATGCATATCCTAGCTTCTGACCCTAAGTAACAGGCAGTTTACTTTGGACACGCTTCTCATCCAGACGTCAAAATACTGCCCCCAAGCCATAAGAAGTTTTAAGCAAAGAAGGCAGGGGCTGTACTAGACATACAAAATTACAAGGCAGTGATGTTTAAACAACTAGTGACCCTTGAACTTACTACCTCAGGCCACTATTGTTTAAACATTTTAGACAAAGACAACACACAGAGTCCATGTAAAAATGAGATTCTGATGGACACAGTGAACATGGAGATTCTGACCAAACACAGAGCACATGGAGATTCTGACCGACACAGAGCACATGACCACATAGGAAAAACAAAGTATTGTTCAAACTTCAAACTGTTTGGACATTCTACAATTGATAGACTTCAGAAATGACTCAGCAGTTCTGGGAATAATGAAAAGAATATTTCCATTTTACGGCAGATAGCAAACAGTTGTGACAAGCCAGAAACACAGCAAAGCTAAGCCCAGACCAGCTGTTAGTTTGCCACTGGCTTCCAAGTACAATGAAACAGTGGCTGTAGATCTACATGAGCTGGGACCAAGTGTGTGGTACCTTCACATAATCCACCACTTCACACGCTTCAGCGCTGGAAGCATTGTGAATACAAAGAAACCCAGTCAAATCGTCAAGCACTTCATTCATTCCTGGATAAGTGTGCATGGCCCGCCCCAGAAATTGTACAGTGACAATGAAATGGCATTCACATCCGACCTCCGCATGAAGCTAACATGCTGACCAGACCGCACGCGTGCGCCATCGTGTGCACGTTGATTTTGTCCACCCACACCAGACGTGATCAGGACACACAGGTTGAAATATCAAAAACTCAGAACCAATTATATTAATTTTGGGACAGGTCGAAAAGCATTAAACATTTATAGCAATTTAGCTAGCTAGTTTGCTGTTGCTAGCTCATTTGTCCTGGGATATAAACATTGGGTTGTTATTTTACCTGAAATACACAAGGTCCACTTGGTCATCTCTCCTCCTTCCTTCAGGCTGCTTCTTATTATTATTTTGGACATTACATGGCGTTTGGCAAAAACTTTAGGTGCATTAGCGCAACTGACAGGAGTGTGGACCTAAGTTCATCTTTCAATCACCCACGTGGGTATATGCTCAGAAAAACCATTGAGGAGATGGCACGTGGGTATATGCTCCTAAAAACAAATGAGATGGGAGAGGCCGGACTTGCAGCGCGTTGAGTGTCACAAATAGAACATATTTCTATTTTAGCGCCTGGACACGCAGACGCTTGCGAGGGTGCAATGATTGAATAACATGTGTACATTTATTTTGCAACGCTCGCGCACGCGACGTGTCCGGTCACTGTGGAAACAAAACAAAAAAAAGTGTATGGCCTGGCAGATGCATCACTCTACTGGTACAACAAAGTCAAGACAACACTGCTGAGTACAGGTGGGAAAATGTCACAAGTGGATCCTGCAGTCTTCTATTGGCTTGATCAAGACTGCAATGTGACTGGAGTACTTGCCTGTCATGTTGAGGACTTCATCTGGGGGGCTCACAGTCCTTTGCTACAACTGTGATCCAACACATCAAAGCTGTTTTCCAGGTTGACCACAAAGGAGCAGCTGTCTGACTGACTAAATATGGAGCATCCGGTCTTGTGCTCCTAAAGGCACTCAGTAATGGAAAGTGGCAGCTTGAGAAATAAAAACTGTTACACAACCCATTTGTAATGGGGAACTTAAATAATACTTGGGACATTTCATTATTTTGTTGATGTTTTATTTGTCTTTAAAGAAAAGTGGGAGATTGGTAAGTTCATGTTTTAAGTATCCCTATATTTGTGTTATTACGGTGCTATCACTCTGTTATTAGTACGCCTGCGCCGTAGTCCCACTGGAGATGGACCTGGCTGGAGTGTGAAGGTGACTATGTACTGTGGAAATACGTTGTTAAACTGGAACCTAGTCATTGTTTCATTTTAAGTTAACGGCAAACCACCCAAAAAATAAATAAATAAATAAAGACCTGACTTCGCTGATAGCAAGTACATTATCCCTCAAAATAGTTATGACTGATATGTGGTTGTCTCACCCAACTATCTTAAGATGAGCGACTTACAAGTAGTGCATTCTGGATAAGAGCGTCTGCTGAATGACTAAAATGTAAATGTAAGGCTTTCAAATTAAAATGTAGCCAAAATGTTTTCCCTCTCATGAACACGAATTGATTAACGCCAAGTTCAATGAGACTTAAATTTGTGAAAAAGCATAATTGACTAACATTTCTCCATTCCAAAGATAGAAACTGTATTGAGGTGGGAAAAAAAGATTCTCTCCTCGCCTAGTGAACGGCTTGCTATGCAAAACACGAGGCATGGATGAACAGTCCTACATGATATACCCCCCTACTACTATAACCTAACACTAGTTCCACCAGAGTACACAGACCAGACCATATAATTCAGTTGAAGATGCTAATTTGCAATTCAAGGAAGCCCATGTTGCTTTAATGCTTTTGATGCAACCAATCAAATGTTTTTGTTTATCAAATGCACTGTTCATTTCACCCAGCAGTACTAGAGAGCATTGCAACACTTGACCATAATAAAAAAAGGGCAACTTTACCCTCCCTTGGGCTGTATTACAAATTGCACCCTATTCCCCATGTAGTGCGCAAATATTGACCAGGGCCCATAGGACTCTGGTCAACAGCAGTGCACTATAAAGGAGATATGCCATTTGGGATGAATCAATTGGGTTTTGAACTGAAGTTAATTGAGCTGTCCACAGACGGGGGTTATTACCTGATGGTATTCAGACAGGATGCCGTGCATGTCTGCCACGTCCTCAGTAGAGATCTGCTTGATGACCAGCGTGCGGTCATAGGAGGTCAGGAGGATCCCCTCCCACTGGGCATCCCCACCTCTTACAGGAGGGCTACGGGTCAAAGAGACCTACAGGGATGAGGGAAAAAAAAAAACTGGGTCGTATTCATTAGTTCACACCGTTTTTCGTGCTTCTAAATCTGCATTGCTTGCTCTTTGGGGTTTTACATTCAGTTTCTGTATAAGCACTTTGTGACAACTGCTGATGTAAAAAGGGCTTTATAAATACTCCTGATTGATTGGAAAAGTTCAGGAAGTCCCTCCCCATATCAGTCCATTTTCTTCTGTTTATGATGACAATCTTAATATTTAACTTATTGCTTTAGTAGTCATTTGGCTCTGGATGGATTACTAGTATCCATACATGCACATAGGGAGTGGATGAAGAGGAATACTCCTTTAGAATAATGCGCTGTGTCAAGATGTATCAAATATATTTATACACACAAAATTAGTATAACCAAACATTAGGAACACCTTTCTAATAGTTAGTTGCCCTCAGAACAGCCTCAATTCGTCGGGACATTGACTCTACAAGGTGTCGAAAACTTTAAACAGGGATGCTGGCCCATGTTGAATACAATGCTTTCCAAAGATGTGTCAAGTTGTTTCGATGTCCTTTGAGTGGTGGACCATTCTTGATACATGTGAAACTATTGAATGCGAAACTCAGCAGCGGTGCAGCTCGACACAAACCGGATGCGCCGGGCACATACTACCATACCCAGCTCCCTCTGAATGGCAAACATACACAATCCATGTCTCAATTGTCTCAAGGCTTTAAAATAGTTATTTAACTTGTCTCCACCCCTTCATCTACACTGATTGAAGTGGATTTAACAAGAGACATCAATAAGAGATCATAGCTTTCACCTGGTCAGTCTGTCATTTCACCTGGTCAGTCTGTCATGAAAAGAGAAGGTGTTCTTAATGTTTTGTATGCTCAGTGCCTTCAGAAACTTTTTCCAAATTTTGTTACGTTACAGCCTTATTCTAAAATGGATTACATAAAACAAAATCCTCAGCAATCTACACACAGAACACCATAACGACACATTTTTGCAAATGTAGAAAAAAAATCTAAACAGAAATACCTTATTTACAATGACACTCAAAATTGAGCTCAGGTGCATCCTGTTTCCATTGATCATCCTTGAGATGTTTCTACAACTTGATTGGAGTCCACCTGTGGTAAATTCAATTGATTGGATATGATTTGGAAAGGCACACCTGTCTATATAAGATCCCACAGTTGACAGTGCACGTCAGAGCAAAAACCAAGCCATGAGGTTGAAGGAATTGTCCTTAGAGCTCAGACAGAATTGTGTCGAGGCACAGATCTGGGGAAGGGTACCAAAAAACGCCTGCAACATTGAAGGCCCTCAAGAACACAGTGGCCTCCATCATTCTTAAATGGAAGAAGTTTGGAACCACCTAGAGCTGGCTGCCCAGCCAAACTGAGCAATTGGGGGACAAGGGCCTTGGTCAGGGAGGTGAACAAGAACCCAATGGTCACTCTGATAGAGCTCCAGAGTTCCTCTGTGGAGATGGGAGAAACTTCCAGGAGGACAACTATCTCTACAGCACTGCACCAATCAGGCCTTTAGGGTAGAGTGGCCAGATGAAAGCCACTCCTCAGTAAGGCACATGACAGCCCGGTTGGAGTTTGCCAAAAGGCGCCTAGACTCTCAAACCATGAGAAACAAGATTCTCTGGTCTGATGAAACTAAGATTCAACTCTTTGGCCTGAGACTAATCAGGATCGAGGCAAAGATGAATGGAGCAAAGTACAGGGAGATCCTTCACAAAAACCTACTCCAGAGCGCTCAGGACCTCAGATTGGGGCGAAGGTTCACCTTCCAACAGGACAACGAACCTAAGCACACAGCCAAGACAACGCAGGAGTGGCTTCGGGACAAGTCTCTGAATGTCCTTGAGTGGCCCAACCACAGCCCAGACTGGAACCCGATCGAATATCTCTGGAGACCTGAAAATAGCTGTGCAGCAAAGCTCCCTATCCAACCTGACAAAGAATGGGAGAAACTCCCCAAATACAGGTGTGCCAAGCTTGTAGCATCATACCCAAGAAGACTCGAGGCTGTAATCGCTGCCAAAGGTGATTCAACAAAGTACTGAGTAAAGGGTCTGAATACTTTTGTAAATGTGATCAGTTTTTGTATTTAATAAATTTGCAAACATTTCAAAAAATCTGTTTTTGCGTTGTCATTATGGGTTATTGTGTGTAGATTGATGAGGAATTAAAACAAAAAAATCAATTTCAGAATAAGGCTGTAACCTAACAAAATGTGGAAAAGGTCAAGGGGTCTGAATACTTTCTGAAGGCACTGTACATCAACACTCGTACCTGGTAGTTGAGATCCTCAATTCCGAAGCGCTCCCTAAGATTCCGGAACACCTGAGGACAGTATTCTTTAAACTTGAAATGTCCTGGTAGATTCTCTCTGCGAAAAAAAAAAAGGGGTGGAATTCACACATTTGCAGTGTTTACTAGCCTCTCCTTCTCTATCGCTCCCTCTCTCCCTCCATACTTCTGTCCAAGCCTCATTCGTTTTGGCATTTTAAACAGAGTAGTGACATAGACCTACTGGTAGATAGGCCAATTGTATTATGTATATTTAGAGTAAGTATTAACAAGAGTGAGCAAACATTACTTGTTGAAGAAGTGGTTGTTGACTTTGATCTTAGTGTTGGCTTTGAAGTCATCAGGCAATAGCATGACAGGAACAGGCACTTGGTTTAGGTCATTTATCTGCAGAAATAAGTACTCCCATTAGCTAGAAGACTTTCATCATGGTTAGTGCTATCAGGGACCCTTGGGACGTCCCTTCCCTAAACTCCTACCCACAAACCTAACCCTTACCTTAAAGTGTTACTGGCAGTGTTTTAGCAACATGAAATCTTATTAATATCAGTTCATATACACCTCTAGGAAGAATACGTCGCCTTAAATGTTTAACAAAAAACTTTTTCTTTTTACAAGCGAGCACTTCGTTATTTTCACACATTCATAGAATGTTTGGGAATGACGTAGAGTAAGGCATGTGAAAATTATACAGGGGAAAGCGGCCGTGCATTAGGACAATTAATAGACACTGCAGTTAATAAAACCTAATAAAAACATCTGTCTTGTCCAGGACCGGACTCTACACCATAGCCAATCAGAGATACCTCAGGCCTATATGCAAATAAGCCAATAGCCACACGGGGCTGCCATCCTTAACTCTGAACTAGTGATGGGAAGTTCAGCTTTTTTTACTGACAAAATCTTTGACTCGTTCAGTCAAAAGAACGAATCTACTAATTTCTTTCATTCGAGTCAGTAATTCCCAGAGCACGCAGGACCCCCTGCCGACGAACGATGAACTGAAAACTTAAAAGTCATGATTCTACAAGCCTCTGGTTCACATGTCATTCACCATAGGGGGCTTATTGGAACTATCATTTGTGACAGACTTGTAAACGTGCGCTTTAAAACAATGTACATTACATGACCAAAAATTCGTCGAACATCCAATTCCAAAATCATGGGCATTAATATGGAGTTGGTCCCTCCTTTGCTGCTATAACAGCATCCACTCTTCTGGGAAAGCTTTCAACTAGATGTTGGAACATTGCCGCGGGGACTTGCTTTCATTCAGCCACAAGAGCATTAGTGAGGTCGGGAACTGATGTTGGGCGATTAGGGCCAAAGGTGTTCGATGGGGTTGAGTTCAGGGCTCTGTACAGGCCAGTCAAGTTCTTTCTCTTCACTGGAACTAAGGGAACTAGCCCGACCCATAAAAAACAGCCCCAGAACATTATTCCTCCTCCAAACATTACAGTTGGCACTACGCATTGGGGCAGGTAGCGTTCTCCTGGCATCCGCCAAACCCAGATTCGTCCCTCGGACTGCCAGATGGTGAAGCGTGATTCATCACTCCAGAGAACACGTTTCCATTGCTCCAGAGTCCAATGGCGGCGAGCTTTACACCACTCCAGCCGTCACTTGGCATTGCGCATGGTGAATTTAGGCTTGTGTGCGGCTGCTTGGCCAGAGACCCATTTCATGAAGCTCCCGACAAACAGTTCTTGTGCCAACGTTGATTCCAGAGGCAGTTTGGAATTCGGTAGTGAGTGTTGCAACCGAGGACAAGCCATTTTTACGTGCCCCGCACTTCAGCACTCGGCGGTCCCGTTCTTTGAACTTGTGTGGCCTAACACTACGCGGCTGAGCTGTTGTTGCTCTTAGACATTTCCACTTCAAAATAAAAGCACTTACAGTTGACCGGGGCAGCTCTAGCAGGGCAGAAATTTGATGAACTGACTTATTGGAAAGGTGGCATCCTATGAAGATGCCACGTGAACGACTCTTGGCGGAATGCGTTGCTTGATTGCCGTGAGGGTGATAAGTAGCCTAACGACTCAAGCTAAATTATTTCGCTGCTCTGTTGTTCGCTACATACTTCATATTTCGGAGAAGAAACTAACCTCCGTGAGCGTAGCGTTTGGGGCTTTCCTGCATCTGGGCTTTCCTGCATCTGCAGGCGGCTCAGGAACTCCGCCACTCAGAAACATTCACTGTCTTCTTGGTAAGTAACCCCAGTGTAGATTTCAAATCAAATACATTTTTATTCGTCACATGCACCAAATTCAACAGGTGTAGATCATAGCGTGAAATGCTGACTTTCAACTCCTTTACCAACATAGCTGTTTAATAATAAGCGTTAAGAAAAATATTTACTAAATAAACTAAAGTAAAAAATATGAGCAACAAAAACGAGGCTATACTCACGGGGTACCGGTACCGTGTCAATGTGCGGGGATACAGGTTAGTCGAGGTAATATATACATGTAGGTAGGGGTAAAGTGACTATGGATAGATAATAGACAGCGAGTAGCAGCAGCATTAAGGGGGGCGGGGGGGGGGGCAATGCAAATAGTCCAGGTGGCCATTTGATTAGCTGGTTAGCAGTCTTATGGCTTGCGAGTAGAAGCTGTTACGAAGCCTTTTGGCAAGCGCTCTGGTATCGCTTGCTGTGCGGTAGCAGAGAGAACAGTTTATGACTTGTGTGACTGGAGTCGTTCACAATTTTTTGGGCCTTCTTCTGACACCGTCTAGTATATAGGTCCTGGATGTCAGGAAGCTTGGCCCCAGTGACGTACTGGGCCGTATTGGTATGTAACTTATGAAAGTTGTATTGTCCATTTTGTTTTGTATTTAAACGCCCCTTTAAACGTGTACATGACACTGCAACAAAATTTCTCCATGGGGCCAATAAAGTCAGTAAGTATGTAAGTATGCACTAGCCTCTGTAGCACCTTGCGGTCAGATGCCGAGCAGTTACCATGCCAGGCCGTGACGCAACCGGTGAGGATGCTCTTAATGGTGCAGCTTTAGAACCTTTTGAGGATCTGGGGACCCATGCCAAATATTTTCAGTCTCCTGAAGGGGAAAGGTGCTGTCATGCCCTCTTCACAACTGTCTTGGTGTGTTTGGACCATGATTGGTGATGTGGACACCAAGGAACTTGAAACTCTCAACCCGCTCCACTTCAGCCCCATTGATGTTAATGGGGTCCTGTTTGGCCCTCCTTTTCCTATAGTCCACAATCAGTTCCTTTGTCTTACTCGCACTGAGGGAGAGGTTGTTGTCCTGGCCTCTGACCTCCTCCCTATAGGCCGTCTCATTGTTGTCGGCGATCAGGCCTACCACTTGTATCGTCAGTCAACTTAATGATGGTGTTGGAGTCGTACTTGGCCACACAGTCGTGGATTACAGGAGTACAGGGGGGCCCCGTGTTGAGGATCAGCGTGGCAGATGTGTTGTTGCCTACCCTTACCACCTAGGGGCGGCCCGTCAGGAAGTCCAGGATCCAATTGCAGAGGGATGTGTTTAGTCCCAGGGTCCTTAGCTTAGTGATGAGATTTGTGGGCACTGTGGTGTTGAACGCTGAGCTGTAGTCAATGAACAGGATCCTCACATAGGTGTTTCTTTTGTCCAGGTGGGAAAGGGCAGTGTGGAGTGCGATTGAGATGGGTCATCTGTGGATCTGTTGGTGCAGTATGCGAATTGGAGTGGGTCTAGCGTTTTCAGCATGATGGTGTTGATGTGAGCCATTACCAGCCTTTCAAAGCACTACCGACGTGAGTGCTACGGGGCGGTAATCATTTAGACAGGTTACCTTCGCTTTCTTGGGCACAGGGACTATGGTGGTCTGTTTGAAACATGTAGGTATTACAGACTCGGTCAGGGAGAAGTTGAACATGTCAATGAAGATACTTGCCAGTTGGTCCGCGCATGCTTTGAGTACTCCGTCTGGCCCCGCAGCTTTGTGAATGTTGACCTGTTTAAAAGGTCTTGCTCACTGGCTAACTTTTATATTATGAGTAAAGCCCATAACACACAGTCCATGATGATGTGACACACACTTGACAGTCAACGGTCAATAATAGGTAGCCAGTAGCAAGTTGGCTAACGTTAACAACCTAACTAACGTTAGCTATCACATGTACCTGCGCATTCAGTAAAAATGTAGCTAACGTTTACGTGAGCTAAACGAACTGTACCGAGAACAAGCTAGATAGCACTAGAAGGCTAACTAACGTTAGCTAGGTAGGTTAGATAAGTTAGCTTGGTAACTAGCTAACGGAATGTCAAAATTATCTAAGTTAGTTAACGTTAGCTAGCTAATAGGCTAAGCTAACGTTATCAAAACTGACGGTGACAACATAACGTGTTATACTCACCGAATGGTTTACACCCCACATAAAAACGCTCAAGACTGGGTCACTGGCACGAAATACCTTCACCTTCTGCTGCACAAAATGTTTCTTTTTGGTTTTGGTTTTTGGGGCCAATATCCCCATTGGACTGGAAACAGCGTTACCGATAGAGGCCATCGCGAAGCTTGCCTGGCTTTGCCTTGCTTGGGAACTTTTTTTTTCGTCTCTGATTCTGATCTTCCGCAAACTCAAAGTTTTTTTTTCTTCTCCCGATTCCGATCTTTTGTAAACTGACTTCCTCGTCACCGTGTATTGCAAATCAAAGGTTAACCGTGCCGCGCGCAGAATTTCAACAACACCTCGAGCAGGTCCTTCTAAATTCAGGTTAGTAGTAGTAGCCTACATTTGTGCTTGTTCTAACACTCATTTTAGATTTCAAACTAGTCTGTCTACTTAATATATATTCCAGTCCAGCCATTCTCGAACAATTATGGGGAACTGACATGCAGTCCAACTGTTCAGGTGTGATAAACCAAAGATATGTTACAAATAATATAATGTGATTAGATGGGCCGATAAAATGGCCCTTTCATGAGTTCTTACTTACTATAACTATCCTTTCACAGTATTTATGCTATTACTGTAGCAATGCAGAGAATAAAAGCAGACTATGAAAGTAAGTCATGTATCTAATGTATTCCATTGAAGCCAAATTCCATTGAAGCCTAAATTTAACTTTTGATTAATTGATCATAGAGGAATTGCAGCCCTCATGCGCTCTCTCTCAAAGCAGTGCTTTGTGCAGAACTTTCTGCCAACCCATATAGGCCACAACCCAGTGGCGATTTTAGCATGTAAATCTTGGTGGGGCAAACCCCGAAAAAATGTGAGCGTTGCATGCCAGCAAACCACTACACAACACAACACTAAACAATACATTAATTGCACTATAACGGTGAAAAACAGTGCCCATAAACGGTTAGGGCCTAGATAAAGCTGTCCCAACAGCAGCTACACCTGGCTGTCAGTGGAGCCTTGTCTGGCAGCGAAACAGTTCATTCAGCCTCAATTCCTGCCTTTTAAAAAAGCATAGCTGATATGGCTGACTTGCTTAAACAAATGTGGTTTCTACTGACAATTGAGATGTACAAACTATGGCATAAGGGGACGACAAGCGGATAAGAGGCAATCTATAATTCCGATTAAGACGTTAATGAGCGAGCTAGGACGGACGTAGTCAATATAACTATTTGATCAGCACTTTTGAAATGTACAGCAACATAATTCAGAACATGGGCCGTTCTTACAGTGTTCTCCCTGTACACCAAGTCAGAACTGTAGGATAAATAAAGTGGGCATATAAGCAGACAATGAAAGCTCTTACAATATTCAATGATTACATTTCTGAAAACAGGTTATAGGCTACATGTGCACCACCAAGTCAGAACAGCTGGCAACATTAAGAGGGGAAAAAATATCAGATTATTAGGGCGAGGCACATGGGCTACTAACAGCTTACTACACAACATACACTTATTATTACTTTCTTAGCTACAGTATACATATCTCCCTGGTATATTACATAATTTATGCAGCAGCATACAATACATTATTGGACTCACCTTGTTGCACTGTGCTAACTTGGTGGTCCTTCGTGGGCAAATTTTGTCATCAAGCTTTGTCATCAAAGTCTGGCATTCTCTGGATTTATGGTGCTTTCAAGACAAATGGGAACTAAAGGTCTAATCATGAACAAGGTCGAATCATAATGACGTCAGTGATCTTCAGGTCGTGGCTCTAGAAAGAGGCCTGAGTTCCCGACTTACAATTCCGAGTTGGAAGACCGTTCAAAACATATTTTCCCAGTCAGAGCTCATTTTTTCCTGAGTTCCCAGTTGTCTTGAACTCACTGAAGACAGATTTCACAGTTCTGAGTTAACATTTGTTTTGAGCGGATTGACAGCATGGCCAATGTTGAATTTTATAATTTTAAGCTTGCAAAAGAGAACCTTAAACTGAGAATTGGGACCACACACCCACTCCACTGTATAGCAGGCTAGTGATTGCTTTGCTTTGCAATGCTTGCAGTTAGCCACTGATTCCTTCCAAACCACTCATTGTTGAATTTGCGATTTCCAACTTGTTGTGTAATGTTTATGTCCAATGGCCGATGAGCACCGATTCATTTTATCTATAATTTTTCTTCATTATTTGTCTTCATATGACAAGGATTAAAAAGGATTGCCAGTAGATTGTCTACTTGATTCATGATGATGACTGCTAGCTAAGATTTTGAAAGTATGATGTTGACATGATCAGTCCAATCAAAGCTACTGTAGATATAATGTGATTTGACGTCATTTTATCTGTGGCCAATGACTTTGAGCCTTCTTGGATGGGCACTTCTAATGTAACTCAATGGCAGCATCCGGGGGTCTTGAATGTTTGAGCTCTACCCTTAGATTTGGCAGTGATGTAGACTCCCCATGAGTGACAGAACACTGAGCCAATCACGCCGCAACTAGAGAACATTACCAACCCCTATGCTCCGTATTTTCCGCTGGCTGCCCCACCACCACAGAAAGCACTGAGCTAGGCTAAAACACCTTCATTTTGGAGCTGCCTTACTCAAGAATGCAAAAAAGAGACCATGTTGGTATGGAGGCTTTATTAAGTCACTGTCCCTAATGATGGGTCGCCACTGCCACCACCTATGGCTAAATTAGATTGAAGAGATTTTTGGGGGTTGAAATGATGTGGAAACAACGTTGATTCAACCACTATGTGCCCAGTGGAGACATGTGTGCATCCCAAATAACACCATTCCCTATTTAGTGCACTACTTTTGACCAGGGCAGAATATATAGTGCACTAGGGAATAGGGTGCCATTTGAGACGCAGACCCTCCTCTCGGTTAGCACTTCTGACATAACATCTCTCATATGCCTTGGCCACTAATAACTAGAGCATTGCACCAGCATTGCTCTTAAGTAAAATGACACGAAGGGGTGTAATAGGTATATTAGCCATATACCACAAACCCCCGAGGTGTCTTATTGCTATTATAAACTGATTACCAATGTAATTATAACAGTAAAAAGTATTTTTTTTGTCATACCCGTGGTATATACGATCTGATATACCACAACTTTCAACCAATCAGCATTCAGGGCTCGAACTACCCGGTTTATAATAGAGGATATACCACAAGCAATGTTAATGGCATAGCATTTTGATACGTCTTCCATCTGAGCACATTTTAAATTGTTGATTCTGTGCACAGAGAAAGTAGCTATAGGATGTTTCCTATATTCACTCTCCTACAAATAGCAAATGTAACCACCCTAGATACAGAAGCAGGACATGTGGTGTGATTTAACAAAGGACGCTGCTTACTTTCCTGCATCATCTTCTGCAAGACCTGCATTTCAAATGATTATGCATGGACAAATTGGATATTCTATGCTGTTTCCTTGGAAACAGGCATGTGTCCTTGTGTACTGTAAGTGCCAGAGCAAATGGTCCTTTGTATCCCCTAGACATGGTAGAAAAACTCCATCATACTGATGCCTATTCATTCTATTAATTCCTAACCTGTTGATTTATTTGTAACTTGATCTGGATGTACAGTAATTAGATCTTATTGGAGAGACAGTTATTAGATCTTAATTTCAACAGAAAACAAATACTTGAAATCAGGGCCATGATTTTAAATCAACTCTGACATAAGAGAACAAAGTGGCTAGCCAAGTAGCTACGCTGTGCTACATTTAGCTGCTACACATGTGTGGGGCATCAGACTGTGACTATGACTAAGCACCTTTGTAAAATGAATGCGATCCAATCCCAGTACAGCTACTGCACTGGTGGAGCTCACAAATAAAACACACCGTAATGCTCTTTGTTATATTAATATATGTATTTATTTATTGTTGTCCAGTTTGATATCATTAGATTTTATTTGAGGCCCCCTTACAGGCCCCCTGTGCATGGACCTAGCATCACAGCAAAGAGATTGGCACAACAAGATTGGTGAGAAATAGACATCATCTAATCACACAGTTTATCACAATTTAACGTTTTTTTTTGTGAGGACTTGGGAAAGATAAGTAACTGTAACATATTTAAACTTCATTTACGAATATGAGCATTGTAATAGGATGTGCCAAAAGCAAAACATTACCATGATACATTCCAATATTAAATGGTCAAAGTATAAATAAAATAGAAATCTTGAAGTAAAAAATCATAACAGTTGAATTGCTCAGATGTGTGTGGTGAATTTTGCTATGAGGGTGCTACTGCCGGCAAAGCACAATGTTGTCCCTAGCAATGAAATAAAATAACCTCTGTTTAAATTTTTTTTTTTTTTAAAACAGCTGACAATATAAAAATACATGGCATTGTAGTTCATTAAATAAACCAACAATTTATATATAAAATATTATATTGATGTATATAAAAATATGCTTAACAACTTCTTGAAAAGCGTAACAGCCATAAGCGTTTTTTGTCTGCCACTTCAGAACACACTGTCAACCACAAAAATCCCAAATATGTACAAACAATCAGCTTTCAGAGCAGTCGGAACGTCATTTCAACAACAATGGACTGTTTCACGTCACTATTTTTCTGACGCGATTATAGGATAAGTGTAAAATTCAAGCAGTACTACATATTCCAAAATAAATTAAATAGAAAAGGAATATTCTTATATTGTATTAATTAAATATCATAATGTCAGTGTATCTTTGGAGAGAGTATGGTGACGTAGACATGTTTTCAGACATTGTGCCACACCAACACCAGCGTAACAGTATTTCAGCCTACTGAGTCAATAACAAACACAGGCAGTGTCAGCTATCCTATAAAACAGAACATCTACAACGAACGGACGAAGCCAGGACAAGAGCCAGGGAATTCAGCTGAGATATCAGTTAGTTGAGGCAGTGAGTAACAAAGTGGTAATGTGAGCTAGGTAAGCTATAGCACATTGTCACACTGAATGATTCAGAGGACTGGTATTGTAGCTGCAAACTGTTGAACATTAAGCTGGATATTGCTACTGTAGTACTGTAGGTATGTGTCTTTGTTTAGATGTTTCTTGACTAGAGAACTGTAACCTAATTTTGGGTAATTTCCATAGGAAGTGGTTAATCCCTGGTTTCTCCTGTCGAGGCAGTGTCTAGCACAAGCTAAAGCCACCCCCTCTCCATATCCTGCTCCTCCTCCTCCTATTCCCCTCCTCTAGGCTCAAAGTTTTGGGACAGAGACCTCCCTCAATCTCCATCGCATGGTAAAGTGCCGTCTTCGCTGGCACGTGAGGACAAGGCAGTACCCAGCTCGTCCACACACCAACAGAGGCCACGCTGTATACCCTTGGAGGAACGACACTGTGTTGTGTGAGAGGAGAGAGAATGATATGTCATCATACCACAGAACTATTGTCTGCATGTCCACAGCCCAGAGGACCTGAAAGAAAAGTCTTCTTTATCCAGAGCCTCTGGCCGTGGAGACATTTTTGGACTGAACTGAATAGAGAGATAGCATGCAACTAAATAGAGAGATAGCATGCAACTAAATAGAGGGATAGCATGCAACTAAATATAGGGATAGCATGCAACTAAATAGAGGGATAGCATGCAACTAAATATAGGGATAGCATGCAACTAAATAGAGAGATAGCATGCAATTAAATAGAGAGATAGCATGCAACTAAATAGAGAGATAGAATGCAACTAAATAGAGAGATAGAATGCAACTAAATAGAGAGATAGAATGCAACTAAATAGAGGGATAGCATGCAACTAAATAGAGGGATAGCATGCAACTAAATAGAGGGATAGCATGCAACTAAATAGAGGGATAGCATGCAATTACATAGAGAGATAGAATGCAATTAAATAGAGGGATAGCATGCAACTAATTAGAGCGATAGTATGCAATTAAATAGAGGGATAGCATGCAACTCTGGATCGCATAAACACATACACAGCCAAATATACATACACAGTCAAATATTCACGTCAGCAAACATGTTGCTCTGTATCTACCTGCTTTTTCCTGTAGAAGCCCAGAGTGTCACAATTGGGGATATAGATGTCACGATCAGACAGGAAGATAGTGAGCTCAACACCACGCAGAACACTATTGAGCAGCTTACGGCAGGGTGCCTAAACAGAACAAGGATACATTGATAAATACAGTAACTACACCTTGATAAATACTATAACTGCACATTGATAAATACAGTAACTATACATTGATGAATACAGTAACTACACATTGGTCAATACGGTAACTACAGATTGATAAATACAGTAACTACACATAGATAAATAAAGTAACTACACAAGCAGAAATGCTTATTAAATGACAGAAAATGCAGAGAACCCTTAAGTAGCCTATTGAAGTAGCTACAACATGTGTGGATATCATAGTACATGTATGTCAGGGATGCAGCATGAAGCCAGAAGCTAAACATATTATATGTCACATAATACCATGTCATTATATAATATTGTTAGACAAAGGCTGTTCCTTTTCAGGTCACTGAGACAGTGGTTTGAAGCAACTGTGACTATATATATACAGTACAGTGCATTCGGGAAAGTATTCATAACATTTCTAAAAACCAGTTTTTGCTTTGACATTATGGGGTATTGTGTGTAGATTGGTGAGGGAAAAAAACGATTACATTTTAGAATAAGGCTGTAACGTAACAAAATGTGGAAAAATGTAAGGGGTCTGAATACTTTCCGAATGCACTGTATTTGTTAAATTGTAGAAACAAATTGTGTGTTGTGTTTGTGTTTTATCGCAGATCAACCTCTTCTTGTAAAGGGAAAAATCCAAGGCCACCACAGTCGAGTCTAAACTTGGCTGATTCACATCATGGCCTATTAGTTCTGCCACGCAGCTGCATACACATCATGCCCCATATGGCTGCAGAATGCTGTCACTGTATCACCCAGATACACAGCAGCTTCAGTAATAACTAACTCTCCCGGGCTCCTTCCATCATACAGTATCTATCTGTATGAATATGAACAAATTATGTAATCAGCTCTACATATTTTCTCACATTTAAGCAAGTGTGGGTAAGTGTATGTAGAAATCATTATTATCTTCATACTTGGATAAAACATACCTTTTCTATTTCACCACTATGTGAAGGATGTGGACCTATAGGAGAGAGCAGCATATTAACAATAATACATTAAATCTGGGCATTATTAGGAAACTTAACCCATCTCTGATATCATTATATAAGTTAGAAGTATTTTATTTCAAGCTGTTGCAAGACATGAATCATCAAGCATATACTGGATACCGGTGTATATTTCCCATGAGTATAGTTCCTGTAGCATGTCCTTACTAAGGGATCGCAGTGGCTTAGTCTGAACAGTAGGTGGAGAGCTTGCAATGAATAGCAGCATAATCTGAATGTGGGTGACAGCGTGACACCTCATTCTGTGCTGTCAAGAAAATGCACACGCACAGATCACAACCTCTCTTTGAAATGCATGTACAGTACCATACACATCACATGTATCATGAGGCATACCTACAAACACACATACTTACACACACTCACACACACACACATACTTACACCAGCTACTACGTACTAATATGCCTAAACAGAGCCTCACAAGTGTCTGTTTATCATAGTGTAGCCTAAATTCAATTTATTCCATGACTAATGATATGCTGCTCAAGGCAACGTTTGAGACTTCTAGTTCCAAAGTCCCTCAAATTAGATTTTGGTCACAAGTAGGATTGCAAAATTCTGGGAACTTTCAATAAATTCCATGGTTTCCTGAAATCCCGGTTGGAAATTAGGAAACCTCCAACCAGGATTCTGGAAAACCAGGGAATTTATGGAAAGTTCCCGGAATTGTGCAACCCTAGTCACATGACTCCAGAGGCACTGCAGCATAGAAATCAAGACCATGCAGCCCTTTCAAATCCATGTTTAGTGCTTGTCATGCATCTAACATTAAATGTCATACTCATATGATAATACAGTACTAGCATTTCTATTTGGTGCATGCCAACGTCACATACAATATTCACACTGATGATGAGAGATTGTGTCCTACTACGTACTACTACAGCTACCCCCTTAATAAACTAATCTGTAGTATAATTGCCCTAACACACACAACACAAAGCTGAATTGAATACTATTAGACGTGCTGGTGGTGTGTGTCTCAGTCTTACCTGTGGGGTGGGGCCTCTCCGTGGGACTGGTCCTGCTGTGCTTGGTGCAGAAGCCCCTGCCCTGCAACAGAGCCTGGAGAGGGCTGTGTTCCTGAGGAAGAGGCACGCAGCGCAGCCCCTTGGCACAGTTCATGGTGTACACACCACAGGGCTCTCCCTGGGCCAACATTGATGTACCGCCTGCCTGCCCAATATGGTCGCGGGGGCCCCGACCTGGTTCTTTACACGAGAGACAACCCTTGTAGGGTCCCAAACGGTTAGCTAGAGTCGAAGATCCGCAGTGAGCAATCAACAACAAGATAATAGTCGTTAAGTTAGAAAGGAGAGGCATTTTCTGTCCAGGTCTCAGGTTCAGCTCCACACTCTCTCTTTCTCCCTCTCTCTCTCAGTCAAATGTGGCTAATGCTATTTCTTCTCTGTTGTTTCTCCGTCTTCTTTCCGTCTCTTCAGCTTTGCTTGGTGCTTAGCCGGTTTAATCTCAAGACAGCCAGGAGTCCTCAGCAGTGCTAGAGGAGACAAACGGAGATCGAGACACAGCAAAGCAGCAGCTTTTAAAGATCTGAAAGGCGGTGATAGAGAGGGAGAGAGAGAACACAGTTATGACACCTTCAGGGGCTGGGACTCAGAGAGAGAGAGAGAGAATGGATGAGGGAGAGGGAGTAGAGCAAGAGGTGGGGGTGGATTATTTTCCTTTTGGAAATTATCAAAATCTCCCCCACCTCTTCCTTTCAATACCGCCCCCCCTCCCCCACCTCTTCCTTTCACCCCCCCCCCCATTAAACAGTATAAATTATACAACATACACGTTCTCCCCATTATACTTGGTTGTAAGACCATTCTGGTCATATTTGCCATGGTAGCTATTAAACAAAGCTATTGCATTGCATTCAACTATACGGACTGCAATATTTAGCCCTATAAGACTTGTTCTAATGCTCTGTCAACCCCGACCAGAGAAAAATATTGGATCTTGGATCTTGCAAAAGAGGCACTAAATAAAAAGATAACTTTGATAAATAAATGAAAATGACAAAAGTTGATCGAATTGCAGAGAGGATAATGAACTGTCCGTGTACAGGAGAAAGTTAAAATAACCAAACAAATAGCTTATTTTATCAGTACAATGTAATAAGGATCTACTTAGATGTGTGCCAAATGTTAGTCAAGAAAGGTTCCCAGAAGTAAACTGTGTAGAAGTGTTTTAATATAAACTGAAAGTGGATTGCCATGAAAAACATGTTTCAGCAGCTGGTGAATCTTGTTCTTACCTTGTGTAATGCATGTGCATAACTATAACCCATTGTTTTGCTCAACTTTTTCCAGATCAAACCATGTGGAATGGATTGGTATCGCTCCAACAGGGGCACTATCCCACCTCCTGACAAACTATAGTGAACGTGATCGTTGAGACCAGGGATGACAGGGCTTGATGATGGCCGGACTGGGTATTTAACACATTATACACTGAACAAAAATATAAAAGTAAAATGCAACAATATTAAAGATTAAACTGAGTTACATTTCACATAAGGAAATCAGTCAATTGAAATACACTGACCAAAAATATAAGCACAATATGGAAAGTGTTGGTCCCATGTTTCATGAGCTGAAATAAAAGATCCCAGAAATGTTCCATACGCACAAAAACATATTTCTCTCCAATGTTGTGCACAAATTTGTTTACATCCCTGCTAGTGAGCATTTATCCTTTACCAAGATAATCCATCCACCTGACAGGTGTGGCATATCAAGAAGCAGATTAAACAGAATGATCATTACCCAAGTGCACCTTGTGCTGGGGACAATAAAAGGCCACTCAAAAATGTGTAGCTTTGTCTCACAACACAGTTGGCTCTGACCAGAATAGAAAGAGGAGTGGGAGGCCCCGGTGCACAACTGAGCAAGAGGACAAGTACCAAGTACCTCCCACTCCTCTTTCTATTCTGGTTAGAGCCAGATTGCGCTGTTCTGTGAAGGGAGTAGTACACAGCGTTGTATGAGATCTTCAGTTTCTTGGCAATTTCTCACATGAAATATCTTTTTAATTTCTCAGAACAAGAATAGACTGACGAGTTTCAGAAGAAAGCGCTTTGTTTCTGTAGATTTTGAGCCTGTAATCGAACCCACAAATGCTGATGCTCCAGATACTCAACTAGTCTAAAGAAGGCCAGTTTTATTGCTTCTTTAATCACCACAACAGTCTTTTAGCTGTGCTAACATAATTGAAAAAGGGTTTTCTAATGATCAATTAGCCTTTTAAAATTATAAACTTGGATTAGCTAACACAACGTGCCATTGGAACACAGGAGTGATGGTTGCTGATAATGGGCCTCTGTACGCCTACGTAGATATTCCATAAAAAATCTGCCATTTCCAGCTGCAATAGTCATTTACAACATTAACAATGTCAATACTGTATTTCTGATCAATTTGATGTTATTTTAATGGATAAATATAATGCATTTTTTTCAAAAATAAGGGCATTTCTAAGTGACCCCAAACTTTTGAACGGTAGTGTACATACTGACCGTAATAGAGAAAGGGCTGAGGCAGGCAACAGCCAATAATGCAATCAATCTATCCATTCAACCGTTCAACATTTGCTTCACGGGCACCATCTTCAAGAGATCACTCTCCCCCATCCTGAGCCTCACAACTCTTCATATCACTTACAGTTCCATTCCATTGTTCCAGAATTCTGCCATGGCTGAAGAATCTGAATTCCATACTTCCATAATTGTGATCATAGTAGGCATAGAATAGCAATAGAGATGGGGCTATAATGCATATTACAGTACATTTTATTTGTCTTGTCCAAATACATCAAACAACAATATAATGCATAAACCAGCCTTTGCTGGAGGATCATATGATGGAGCATAGAATTAGAATGATTCAAAAGAATTAGAATGACTCTAATGAACCCATAGAATTAGAATGATTCAAAAGAATTAGAATGACTCTAATGAACCCATAGAATTAGAATGATTCAATAGAATTAGAATGACTAATGTACCATAGAATTAGATTGACTCATCTATTTCTATGGGTTAGAGCTCCAGAGGTTAAAAATCCACTCTTATCTATAGAGCATATTTTTCATAGTGTTGGGTGCAGTAGTTTGTCTGAGGTTACTACCATGGTGTAGCCTAAAGCACTTAAGTAAAAATACTTTACATTTCTACTTAAGTAGTTTTTAGGGGGTATCTGTACTTTACTATTTATATTTTTGACAACTTTTACTTTTGCTCCACACATTTCTAAAGAAAATATCCACTACATTTCTAAAGAAAATATGTACTTTTTACTCCCATGCATTTTCCCTGACACCCAAAAGTACTCGTTACATTTCAAATGCTCAGGCAGAACCGCAATATGGTCCAATTCACACACCTGTCAATATAATGTGTTGTCATCCCTACTGCTTCTTATCTGTTGGACTCACTAAACACAAATTCTGTGTTTCTAAATTATATAAAAAAATATATTGTGCCGTCTGGTTTGCTTAATATCAGGAATTTGATGTATAGTATTTACTTTTATTTTGTGCTTTTACTCAACTATGACAATTGAGTACTTTTTCTACCACTGTACTTAAGTACATTTAAAACCAAATACTTTTAGACTTTTACTCAAGTAGTATTTTACTAGGTTACTTTTACTTTAGTCATTGTCTATTAAGGTATCTTTACCTTTATGATAATTGAGTACTTTTCCACCACTGCCATGGAGGAGACTCCTGTAAGGACAAGATTCTGTGTTTATATACTGTTGTCACGAGGCAACATGAACATTATGACATCATTTCAGAGAGCATAAAACAGGATTTAGAAAGATGTCAATAGTTCCGGAACCCCAATGGTGAAAACCTGTTTAGTCGTCAGCCGCCTGGTGTTCTTATTAGGGATGATTGATCTTGGCACTAAGAGCAGAAATCACCTGCAGTCTTATGTTCCCATCAGTGAGCTACAACAGCTACAGCCCTAGCTAGTCTGTTTCCACATGTTTTGTCAGGAGAATCCAAGAGACACGCCAGACCAATGGGGGCTCTCTTTTTCCACACTCCCTGGATTACTCATTTTTCCTCTGTACACAGACTGACAGACAGACCTATTATTTTTCATTATAGATCACATTTTATGTTTTTGATATGGAATTGGTTTAATTGGTTTAACAGATTGTCAGTCTCTCTCATGGCTTGCTTTGATTGACTCACTGTTGTGCTCACCGTCGCCGGTCTACTAACCACCGTCCCTGGCAACCATCATTACGCACACCTGGATATCATTATTTCCTTGATTACTCTCCCTTTATTTAGCCCTCAGTAGCCATCGTTCACTAGGTAGTATTGTTTTGTTTCACGTTCTGTACGCTTTTCTTGTTCCGCATTTATTCATTTTTAAACTCACCTTCTGCACCTGCTTTCTGACTTCCGTTGTTGTATGTAACAGTCACTAGGAAGCGCTATACTTCTGCAAAGTTTTTCTACTGTAGTTTTTTGGAGTCTTACCTAATGAACACAAGTGCATTTTCTAAATGAATTAATGAGATACTGGACAAAAGGTAAGCATTTCACAAGAATAGGGGTATGCTAGAGCAGTGCCTACACAGCAAGGTGGCTAGTAGCTAGTGAATCTGTGTGTCTGATGTGAGCAGCTAGCTTGCCAGAAGATACCCGCCCTACCTTTACACTTGTTCACACTGAGCTGCACTGGGGTCAGAACGCAATCATGGTTACATCCCTCAATGCAGGGATGGGATATGCCACTATACTTCAAATTTTGCGGTTATCCACACTGCTCCATTTTCTTTCCTAGAAAACTTCCCTTTTTGTCCTCATGCTGAGTAGTGGTTGCCACTGCAGCCATTTTGGAATGGCACATCGCGTAGAACAACAAAGGTGCTGATTGGCTGACGCTGCCATTCCAAACATGTTTGGCCTGTCAAATGACAGCAACAGAATTGGCAAGAGCATTACAGAGCTGGGACCACCATTTAAAAAAAAATAAAAAAATTTAGGCTAATGCATCAATATACCGTCTCAGCAAAAACAGGGTTTCTCTCCAAGCTGTGTGCACTTGTCTGGGGACAAGGTTATGCCTACCAAGCATGTCGATTAATTAAACTGTCACATGACAGCGAGGCAGACTGGCAAGTGGTAGTTTTCATGTGGTCAATCTGCGTGCTTTGGTTTCTTCAGAAACACGATTTCGGCCTTAAAGTACAGTTCCTCAAATCAATATGCCGTCTCATTAAAAACAGGGTTGTCCTATGAAAAGATGGTTAGATGGACTTCTGTGACCCAAATGGCACCCTATTTTTCTATATACATTTTAGTAATTTAGCAGAAGCTCTTACCCAGAGCAACTTAAATATATATATTTTAACTAGGCAAGTCAGTTAAGAACAAATTTTTCCATGATGTGCCATTCGTGCAGCCAAAGATTTATCCAATGACCACTCTACCAGATCTTTTTCACATTTAAAGGGAATTTCAATATTATGTGCATTTAAACAGTAAATATTTTGGTTCTCCCGATCATTCATTTTGAAACGTTGGGGATTACACACAATATGAGAGAGGGTTCTCTCTACATACCATCATTCATGGTCATGCCCAAGATTGCTTTTCCATCCATCCTCAGTAATCTTATCCTCTTGGCATCTTATTGCTGACAATTTTCTAAACATCATATTAAATTCCCTCTGAGAGCCCCCTGCTGTCTCTGTTCATCAATGTGAAGCCACTACCTCAAAAATGTCCCTGTGTGTGAGGGAGGGAGGGTTAGTGACCCAGCCCAGTGGTGGGCATCGCTTGCTGAAGGTCTCTGCTGCTTGAGATGCAGTTGTTATTCAACTGAGTCAGAGAATATTGCTCTGCATTTATTCAGGTGATGTGCTCATATCTAGGCTAGGGCTATAACCTAGCCTGACTAACAGCTCCCTCCTCTCTGTCATACAATCCAGTTTGCACAAAGTGTCCTAGTGATTTAGCACAGGAAAGCCTGCTAGCATTCTGTCGTAAATTAGAGGATGGGAGAAGGGTTGCAGCACGGTAATTTATGAGACTGAATGTGGAAGCGAAAGTGAGGCAGGCAGGAGGAGTAGTGGCATGTATTCTTCTAGTGGCAAGTTGGGCAAGCTTGATGGACTTCCTCTCCTGGGTTTTAGAGTTGGAAACTAAACATTATCCAGCTATCCTGCCTGGCCCTAGGCTGTGCACACAAACCTCTACCAAGATCTCAAGGAATGGGTAGTCACTGGTTTCTTTTCATTCCGGTGTAGTGGAAAAGAGCCACACAGCAGCTCAAACTTGTGGTTACACTTAAAATTAGGTATACTTTAAGGATAAAGGTTTTATACGTAGTTGATAATTATGGATAGTTTATATGTTAGGCCTACATATAACCTCTTTATAAATCCTTTTAAGTATGTAAAGTGTTACCATAATAGTCCTATAGCCTCCTGCAAGGATTTGCAATGCCTGCAAGTATTCACAACTGATTTGCAACTTATGTTGCAAACTTAGCTTACTATGAGAATATTAACAGTGCAGTGTACTGTAATTATATGCACAATTTATGCATAAAGCCTTTCTCAGTAGCGTCAGGGCTGACAGTTTGTTGAAGGTGATGTTCCTCACATTCCTGACCAATGTGAGATGTGTACTTGTGCGAGATGGAGGCCATTTTCCAAGCAAGTTTCTCAGAACCTGAACCCCCTTCATCAAAGAAAAGGGTAACACAATAATTCTCACACGCGATTCACAGTTGGAATCTGATAGCTATCTGCAGGTAAGATTAAATTAGTTTGACATTAGAAGTTTAGAGTGACCATTAAAGAACTCCACATCCATACTTTGTGATGCCGTTATCAATTCTCCGTCGTCATGACGCACATCCTGTAAAATTCCCCCAGATCTGGACAGTACGGGAGCTTTCTTTCCCATAAAGGTCATGTTCCTGTCAGAATATGCGTCACTGGAATCTTCATGTTTCCTCATTCCGCTTTCACAAGTGATTCATTTCACCTCTGTCAGACACTGCCCCTGTGTACTCAAATCTAGGCTTATCTGTCCTCTGCGATTCTAGAAGAAGAACATCTTTGATCTGTGGCATTCCACTTATTTCAACAGATTTATTTGAATTCCAATCGATTCAAACTCCATTCCTATTTCATCAGCCTATCTAAGCCCAGGTGCATCTGTGAATCTTTCATTCAGACATGTATAACCTTTTAAAGTACCTTCTACTAATGTAGTCAGTAGAACCTGTCAAGTGCAGTACAGCCAGTACAGTAAAAGCCTACAGATTGAACTGAACTGGGACTACATAGGAAAGAAGGAGAATGAGCCCTGGACTTTAACTTAGGGAAACCAAAGGAGTTTCAGACTGTGAATACTCATGCGGGATCCAGGCCAGAATCTGGGTTTAAATAGTAATTGTTTTAAACATGTGCTTGAGCTTGCCTAAAGTGCCGGATAGGCGGGATTTGCACTTTTGGGACTATCGTGTTGGTTTTGTTGTGGGATGCAAGCTCAATCCATCACAGCTGAAGCATTATTTGAACCCAGGTAGGTCTGTGTGGAAGAGGTGTTACTGTATGTGTGCCTGAGAGAGGGAAAGAGTTGCACAGGTTAGCAGCCAGAGACACAGGAGGACTACCCCCCTCCTGTATGGGCTGGATCACCTTTCACCTAATTTTGCTTGGCTTTGTCCTGCCGGCCACTGGCTCTAATTGTAGCTGTGGTTCTGGCTCTCCCTGGCTGGCTGGCTGAGAGGGCAGAGTGGGTTGGTTACCCAGGGCAGTGGGGACGCTGGGGAGGCGGTCGGGCTGTCCAGCTGTAGACAGCTAGGTAGGGCCAGCCAGGCTGTGTGTGTGTGAGGGAGAGAGAGGGAGAGAAAGGCTGGGGTTGGAAAGTCAATGATTTAATAGCAGCTCCTGACAGTAGTTTTCCATTTAAAATTGTGACTCTCACAGTAACTGTTGACTGTTTGATTTTCTGTTAGGCCAGTACATCTCATTACTTCACAATCTAATTGTGAAACATCAGCATTGTGGCACACCTGGGCCGCTCCCGAGGACTGTGAGCTCTCGTTCTCCTTTGCCAACGTAAGACATTTAAGCGTGTTAACCCTCGCAAGGCTGCCGGTCCAGACGGCATCCCTAGCTGCGTACTCAGAGCATGCTCAGACCAGCTAGCTGGCGTGTTTACGGACATATTCAGTCTCTCCCTATCCCAGTCTGTCCCCACTTTCTTCAAGATGTCCACCATTGTTCCTGTCCCCAAGAAGGCGTAGGTAACTGAACTAAATTTCTATCGCCCCGTAGCACTCACTTCTGTCATCATGAAGTGCTTTGAGAGGCTAGTTAAGGATCATATCACCTCCACCTTACCCGACACCCTAGACCCACTGCCACAGTAGAGAAGGAGAAAAGCTTCAAGTTCTTCAGAGTACATACCACTGACAATCTGAAGTGTTCCATCTACACACAGTGTGGTGAAGAAGGCGCAACAGCTCCTCTTCAACCACAGGAGGCTGAAGAACTTTGGCTTGGCCCCTAAGACCCTCACAAACTTTTACAGATGCACAATTGAGAGTATCCTGTCAAGGCTGTATCACAGCCTAGTACAGCAACTGCACCGTCCGCAACCGCAGAGCTCTCCAGAGGGTGGTGCGGTCTGCCCACGCATCAGCGGGGACCCACTGCCAGCCCTCCAGGACATCTACAGCACTCGGTGTCACAGGAAGTCCAAGAAAATCATCAAGGATGTCAGCCACCCGAGCCACGGCCTGTTCAGGTCAGTACAAGTGCATCACAGTTGTGACGAGAGACTGAAAAACAGCTTCGATCTCAAGTCCATCAAACTGTTAAATAGCCATCACTAGCCGGCCTCCCACCAGTATCATGTCCTGAACTTAGTCACTGTCCCTAGCTGGCTACCGCCTGGTTACTCAACCCTGCACCTTAGAGACTGCTGCCCTATGTACATTGCCATGGAACACTGGTCACTTTACATACTGTTTTACCCATTTCATGTATATACTGTATTCCAGTCAAGGCCATGCTATTCAGCTATTGCTGTACATATACTATGTATTCTTCAGATATACTACATATTCTATCCACATACTGTCCATAATTTATATACATCCCATCACATATACTTTTTTTTTTGTGTGTGTGTGTGTGTGTATATATAATATACACACACTGTATGTGGACACCCAATTCAAATTAGTGGATTTGACTATTTCGCCACACCCGTTGATGACAGGTGTATATAGTTGAGCACACAGCGACGCTATCTCCATAGACAAACATTGGCAGTAGAATGGCCCGTACTGAAGAGTTCAGTGACTTTCAAAATGGCACCATCATAAGATGCCACCTTTCCAACAAGTCAGTTCGTCAAATTGCTGCCCCAGTCAACTATGAGGGCTGTTATTCTGAAGTGGAAACTTCTAGGAGCAACAACAGCTCAGCCGCGAAGTGGTAGGCCACACAAGCTCACAGAATGGGACCATTGAGTGCTGAAGCGTGTAGCGCATAAAAATCGTCTGTCCTCGGTTGCAACACTTACTACCAAGTTCCAAACTGCCTCTGGAAACATTGTCAGCACAAGAACTGTTCGTGGGGAGCTTCATGAAATGGGTTTCCGTGGCCGAGCAGCCGCTTACAAGCCTAAGATCACCATGCGCAATGCCAAGAGTTGGCTGGAGTGGTGTAAAGCTCTCCGCCATTGGACTCTGGAGCAGTGGAAACACGTTCTCTGGAGTGCTGAATCACGCTTCACCATCTGGCAGTCCGACTGACGTATCTGGGTTTGGCGGATGCCAGAAGAACGCTAGTGCCAACTGTAACGTTTGGTGGAGGAGGAATAATTGTCTGGGGCTGTTTTTCATGGTTCGGGTTAGGCCCCTTAGTTCCAGTGAAAGGAAATCTTACCATTACAATGACATTCTAGATTCTGTGCTTCCACAGAATTGGGAAGGCCCTTTCCTGTTTCAACATGACAATGCACAAAGTGAGGTACACACAGAAAAGGTTTGTTGAGATTGGTGTGGAAAAACATGACTGGCCTGCACAGAGCCCTGACCTCAACCCCATCGAACACCTTTGTGATGAATCGGAACGTCGACTGCGAGCCAGGCCTAATCGCCCAACGTCAGTGCCCAACCTCACAAATGCTCTTGTGGCTGAATTTAAGCAAGTCCCCGCAGCAATGTTCCAACACCTAGTTGAAAGCCTTCCCAGAAGAGTGGAGGCTGTTATAGCAGCAAAGGTGGCACCAACTCTATGTTAATGCCCATGATTTGGGAATGAAATGTTCGACAAGCAGGTGTCCACATACGTGTGTGTATATGTATGTATATGTATATATTCAAGGGTTTTTCTTTATTTGTAATATTTCATTTAACTAGGCTTAGTTAAGAACAAATTCTTATTTTCAATAATAGCCAAATAGATCATGGGAGAGTTATGAATGGTGGACAAACAGGGGATGATTGTAACGAGGGAATAAATTAAAAGGATGTTAATTATAATTTATAGTACAGTACTGCATAAAAATAAATCAAACGAACTGATATGCACCCATATCTGCCTTGTTTAGGGGCAGAACAAAGATTTTTGACATTGTTAGCTCGGGGATTCGATCTTGCAACCTTTCGGTTATTAGTCCAACGCTCTAACCACTAGGCTACCTGCCACTCCAAATAATAGTGAAGACATCAAAACTATGAAATAACACATGGAATCATGTAGTAACCAAAAAAGTGTAAAACAAATCAAAATATATTTGAGATTCTTCAAAGTAGCCACCCTTTGCCTTGACAGCTTTGCACAATTTTGGCATTCTTTCAACCAGCTTCATGAGGGATGCTTTTCCAACAGTCTTGAAGGTGATCCCACATATGCTCAGCACTTGTTGGCAGCTTTTCCTTCACTCTGCGGTCCAACTCATCCAAAACCATGTCAATTGGGTTGAGGTCAGGTGATTGTGGAGACCAGGTCATCTGATGCAGCACTCATCACTCTCCTCCTTGGTCAAATAGCCCTTACACAGCCTGGAGGTGTGTTTAGGGTGATTGTCCTGTTGAAAACAAATGATAGTCCCACTAAGCGCAAACCAGATGGGATGGCGTATCACTGCAGAATGCTCTGGTATCCATGCTTGTTAAGTGTGCCTTGAATTCTAAATAAATCACTGACAGTGTCACCAGCAAAGTACCCCCATACCATCACACCTCCTCCATTCTTCACAGTGGGAACCATTTACATTTTAGTCATTTAGCAGACACTCTTATCCAGAGCAACTTACAGTAGTGAATGCATATATTTCATGCATTTTTTTTGTACTGGCCCCCCATGGGAATCAAACCCACAACCCTGGCGTTGCACACACCATGCTGGCGTTGCAAACACTATGCTCTACCAACTGAGCCACAGGGAAGACTGAACCACACATGCAGAGATCATCTGTTCACCTACTCTGTGTCTCACAAAGACAAGGCAACCAAAAATCACACATTTGGACTCATCAGACCAAAGGACAGATTTCCACCGGTCTAATGTCCATTGCTTGTGTTTCCGTCTCCTCTGAACAGTTGACTGTTGAGATGTCTATTACCTGAACTCCGTGAAGCATTTATTTGGGCTGCAATTTCTGAGGCTGGTAACTCTAGTGAACTTATCCTCTGCAGCAGAGGTTACTCTGGGTCTTCCTTTCCAATGGCGGTCCTCATGAGAAACAGTTTCATCATAGCACTTGATGGTTTTTGCGACTGCACTTGAAGAAACCATCAAAGTTCTTGAAATGTTTCGGATTGACCGGCCTTTCTTGCCTTAAAGTAATGATGGACTGTTGTTTCTCTTTGCTTATTTGAGCTGTTCTTGCCACAATATGGACTTGGTATTTTACCAAATAGAGCTATCTTCTTTATACCACCCCTACCATTTCACAACACAACTGATTGGCTTAAACGCATTAAGAAGGAAAGAAATTCCACAAATTAACTTTTGACAAGGCACACCTGGTAATTGAAATGCATTCCAGGTGACTACCTCATGAAGCTGGTTGAGAGAATGACAAGAGTGTGCAAAGCTGTCATCAAGGCAAAGGGTGTTTTATTTATTTTATTATTCCATATGTGTTATTTGATGTCTTCACTATTATTCTACAATGTAGAAAATAGTCAAAATAAAGAAACCCTGGAATGAGTAGGTGTGTCCAAACTTTTGACTGGTACTATATATATGTGTGTGTGTGTGTGTGTGTGTGTGTGTGTGTGTGTGTGTGTGTATACCACCTCGTCCAACATCTCATTTATGTAGTATATACAGCGCATTCTGAAAATATTCTGACCCCTTGACCATTTTACAGCCAAGACAACACAGGAGTGGCTTCAGGTCAAGTCTCTGAATGTCCTTGAGTGGCCCAACCAGAGCCCGGACTTGAACCCAATCAGATATCACTGGAGAGACCTGAAAATAGCTGTGCAGCAACGCTCCCCATCCAACCTAGTAAGTACCGAGTAAAGGGTCTGAATACTTATGTAAATGTGTTATTTCAGTGTTTTATTTTTAATACATTTGCAAAAAAATCTGAACTTGTTTTTGCTTTGTCATTATGGGGTACTGTGTTTAGATTGATGAGAATAAAAAAAAAATCCGTTTTAGAATAAGGCTGTAAATGTAACAAAATGTTGAAAAAGTCAAGGAGTTTGAATGCGCTGTATGTACTCCGGACTCGAACATTACTCGTCCTAATATTTATATCTTTCTTAATTCCATTATTTTTCTTTTAGATTTGTGGTTATTGTTGTGTTTTGTTAGATATTACTGCACTGTTGGAGCTAGGAACACAAGCATTTCGCTACACCCGCAATAGCATAAATATCTGTATGCAACCAATACAATTTTATTTGATATGATTTTGATGTCTGGCAGCATCGTCCACTGTGATGATGCCCTCTTCCCTATCTATAGGTTGTACAATGGAAACCCTGTGGGCCAGCAATTTGGACCCAAATTCAACCATGGTGACATGATCGGCTGTGGAATATACACTGAGTGTATAAAACATTGTTACTCAGTGTACTGTGATACCACCGAGGCAGCGTTGACCACAGTCTGTTTCACTAAGAGGAGAGTTGCTCCTTGCTTTTAGCCACATTCCACAAATCAATAAATGTGGGCTTAACTTCAGATAAGTGATACATTTGTGTGTGTGTGCGCGTCTGTCTCTAGTATCAACATCTGTAACCTGGATGATTTGAATCTCTCTGTATTATAGATGACGGTGGTCTGATCTCTGTACCCAAAACCCAAACACAGCCCAGGATGTTACTCTTAACTTTCCTAAACACTGCTGGGAAACTGACAGAGACAACAGCAAACATCCATCCTGACCCCTGCTACTCTTTCACCTTAGCACACAAATACACACATGCATGCAGAAAGATTCCAGCTAACAACATCAGTGGTGGTCCCAGTGGTGGTCCCGGTAGTGATCTCAGTAGTGGTCCCGGTAGTGATCTCAGTAGTGGTCCCGGTAGTTATCCCGGTAGTGGTCCCGGTAGTTATCCCGGTAGTGATCTCGGTAGTTATCCCGGTAGTGATCTCAGTAGTGGTCCCGGTAGTGATCTCAGTAGTGGTCCCGGTAGTGATCTCAGTAGTGGTCCCGGTAGTGATCTCAGTAGTGGTCCCGGTAGTTATCCCGGTAATGGTCCCGGTAGTGATCTCAGTAGTGGTCCTGGTGGTTATCCTGGTAGTGGTCTCAGTAGTGGTCATCTTGGTGGTGGTCCCGGTAGCATCGGAGGGCATCTTCCCAGTCATCAAGATGCACTCCCTGGGGGAGGTGGTGAGACTGGACCTCCAGGCAGAGTGGGACATGGAGGAAGTGAGGCTGGACCTCCAGGCAGAGTGGGACATGGAGGAAGTGAGACTGGACCTCCAGGCAGAGTGGGACATGGAGGAAGTGAGATTGGACCTCCAGGCAGAGTGGGACATGGAGGAGGATGACAGAGTCATGATGATGGACAGCCACGAGGCACGGTAAAGTCACCGGCACGGTAAAGTCACCGGCACGGTAAAGACAAATACAGAACCGTGTCCTCTGTCATACCCGCACTTCCTTTTTATAAATGGGTTGTGGAAAAGCTTACATAGCCAACAGAGGACAGACATATGAAAAACACAACCAGCACTCGCAAATTAAGTATAGGGAAGTGGTTACAGGGATGGGAATTTGGGAAGAGGGTCTGTTACTGGTTGTGGATACAGGGATGGGGATTTGGGAAGAGAGAGTGTTACTACAAATGGTTACAGGGATGGAGATTTGGGAAGAGGGTCTGTTACTGAAAGTGGTTACAGGGATAGGGATTTGGAAAGAGGTTTAGCCCCGATTATGACTCCCCCTCCTTTCCCTAGCTTCTTGACTCCAGAAAACCTTGTTGGTTTACTGTAAAACTGTGGACAACTGAGATCACTACCGGGACCACTACTGAGATCACTACCGGGACCACCACTGAGATCACTACCGGGACCACCACTGAGATCACTACCGGGACCACTACTGAGATCACCACCGGGACCACTACTGAGATCACTACCGAGATCACTACCGGGACCACTACTGAGATCACCACCAAGACCACTACCGAGATCACTACCGAGATCACTACCGAGATCACCACCGGGACCACTACTGAGATCACTACCAAGACCACCTGGAACACACACACGGAGGTCGAATGAATGCATACGCACACACAGACACACACAGTCTTGTACAACTACCCAGTAGTGGTCCCGGTGGTTAACACACAATTCAGTCCCATTCAAAATCCTATTTTCCCTAAACCTAACCTGTACCTTAACCCTAACCTTAAGCCTAACCCCGAAACCTAACCCTAGCTTCTAAACCTAATTCCAACCTTAACCCTAAACCCCCTAGAAATATCATTTGACCTTGTGGGGACTAACAAAATGTCTCCAGTTGGTCAAATTTTTGTTTTTTTACTATTAATAATCACACACACACACACACACACACACACAGATTGCGTGACAGTAATGTGTTCAGTCACATCTCATGACATCTCCAGTCAAGACGACTGAAACTGACACCATCATCAGTCAGTAGTGAAGGTAGACTGAAACTGACACCATCATCAGTCAGTAGTGAAGGTAGACTGAGGTCATAAAAGAGCGTTGCTGGTTAAAGACAAATTAACTCTGGGCTCTGCTTTCCTGGACTGAAAGCTGGCAGGGGCACGGAAGGGGATGGTGCCAGCCAAGGCCTGGCAGCTCACCAGGTTGTAAAAATACAATAAGGGGAGTAATGGGACTCCAAGGAATCTTTTACTCCGTCTCATGTGGCCGGAGGTTTTCACAGCTGGGGTGCTCGGCATTGTGTGTGTTTGTGTGTGGGTCCTGCAGGCGGCCATTTTGTTTAGTTATTTTTTTTTCACACT
This sequence comes from Salmo trutta, assembly GCF_901001165.1. Classification (NCBI taxonomy): domain Eukaryota; kingdom Metazoa; phylum Chordata; class Actinopteri; order Salmoniformes; family Salmonidae; genus Salmo; species Salmo trutta. The sequence continues at coordinate 14,036,006 of NC_042984.1, read as the reverse complement.
TCAGGAGCAACTGAGTAGAGTAGCCGTCGTCAGCATGGTGAGTGGAGTGGAGGAGTAGAGTAGCTGTCACCAGCATGGTGAGTGGAGTGGAGTAGCCATCGCCAGCACGGTGAGTAGAGTAGAATGGAGGAGAGGAGTAGTGTAGAGGAGTAGAGTAGCCGTCGACAGCATGGTGTGGAGAAGTAGAGTAGACTGGAGGAGTGGAGTTGAGTAGAGAGGAGGCGTAGAGTAGCCGTCACCAGCATGGTGAGGAGAGGGTGATGATGGTGAGGCTGATGATGCTGGAAACAGATAAGAGCGAGATTTGACTCAAGGACTTTAGAAGGGGATCTGAGACAGAGGACAGTACAGTGATTCTCTTCACAGGGTGACTAGTACAGTAGAGCTGATTCTGAATCTGAACAGACCAGGGTTCAAATATTATTTGTTTCCTTTCAAATGCTTCAAGCTGCACTTGACAAAGCTAGCTTGTCTGGCACAATGGGACTAATGAAGTAGTCCCAAAAGTGCAAGTCCCACCCATCTGGCTCTCCAAATAACCTACTAGGAGTATCAAGGCGATAGAGTTGCATTTTAATAGCCCTGGGTGGATCTCTCAGTGGGTTTTGGTTTCAACATTCAGCAAATGAAAACCAATACTTCAACCTTGTTTTGTCTTTTTTGGTGAGAACCAAACCTCTCTCTCCAAAAAAAACATGGCTAGGCCCATAGTCTTCTAAACAGTGTGTGTGTGTGTTTCCCTCCCCGTCATGTCGTGTCTCCGTTGATGGAGAGTATTAATCTGATGTGTAGTTAATGAAAAGCAATGCAAATATTACACCTCTTTCACTGTAACTATGCAACAGTGCTTTCCAGTGAAAGTTTCCGATGACATAGCTATACAGTTTGAATCGTGGGTGGGTGTCATATCATTGTTTTACCACCTAGGCCTACGTTATTTTACCGTATCCTTGCCTGGCGTTGTTTGCTTTGAGTCAGCGGCACCACTTGTAAACTTTGCCACACAATGTAATACTGTACTTTTCTGTGTTATTCAAAACTCTATAATAACTTTTCTGATTCTGAACAATAACTGTCCTAACAGATGGTAAAAAAATATATAATCATGAAGCCGCAAGATAAATAACTTTTCTGACAAGTGTGCTTTTTATGGGTTTTGAATTGAGAAGTGCAAAGCCACAGCGGGGATGCCACTTGTCTGCCATGGAGTCCTTGTCTTTGTACACTGTTGACATTGCAGTCGGCGGGACTGCGATCCTGTTTAGATAACTGGGTATCAGGTCCCATCTCTATGCCAACTGTCAGCAGGCCTCTCTAGCAAAACCCTAAATCCAACCCTCTAATCTTTCTCTCTATAATATTATCCACCATCTTCAGATGCACATGGCTACTATGGTGTATCTCATACCTTGTTGTCGCCATGATACAATTAATACAATTGAAAAAGGAATAATATTTTTTGAAAGGTGACCTCCCTTGTTTTGTTGAATTGCTCAAGTCCCTAATTGGCATATTAGACCTTTATTGATTTATTGAACTGCTTTTGTCATGGTTTTTAATGGAAGGTACACAAAACGGACAAGTGTTTTGTAATCTACTGTATATAAATCTGTTTTGACTAATAGACTAAAAGTCCCAACTCCAATAAGACTGAGTAATGTTATAGGTTGTATTGTCCGGCACGATACTCCCGCTCCTGATTGTTTGTCTTGTCAAAGGCATTTGGCTGGCTGTGCTGTGTACGTGCCGCTCGATACGAACGCAAACCGCCAATCCCTCTCTACCTGTTGTCACAGCAGCGGCTGTGCCCACCTAGCTAATCCCCCCCAGCACAGTGCTGCTGAGGGCTGGACAGCACCTGGTTCTGATGCTGGAATGACTGAGCGCTCCCTCAGACACGTACGCACGAATATTGGAGTGTATATTTTTCGAAATACACTAGGAAAGTATAGGGATGTATTTGAAAATAGTCAACTACACAGACAAGTGTTTTTTTAATTTACATTTAAAACCTAAGTCTGTTTGGTACTAGGGATATTTGAAATAATAAACTCAGCAAAAAAAGAAACGTCTTCTCACTGTCAACTGTTTATTTTCAGCAAACTTAACATGTGTAAATATTTGTATGAACATAAGACTCAACAACTGAGACATAAACTGAGCAAGAATAGTTTGTCCCTGAACAAAGGGGGGGTGGGGGGGTCAAAATCAAAAGTAACAGTCAGTATCTGGTGTGGCCACCAGCTGCATTAAGTACTGCAGTGCATCTCCTCCTCATGGACTGCACCAGATTTGCCAGTTCTTGCTGTGAGATGTTACCCTACTCTTCCACCAAGGCACCTGCAAGTTCCCAGACGTGCTCAATGGGATTGAGATCCGGGCTCTTCGCTGGCCATGGCAGAACACTGATATTCCTGTCTTGCAGGAAATCACACACAGAACGAGCAGTATGGCTGGTGGCATTGTCATGCTGGAGGGTCATGACAGGATGAGCCTGCAGGAAGGGTACCAAATGAGGGAGGAGGATGCCTTCCCTGTAATGCACAGCGTTGAGATTGCCTGCAATGACAATAAGCTCAGTCTGATGATGCTGTGACACACCGCCCCAGACCATGACGGACTCTCCACCTCCAAATCGATCCCGTTCCAGAATACAGGCCTCGGTGTAACGCTCAGTCCTTCGACAATAACCGCGAATCCGACCATCACCCTTGGTGAGACAACTGCGACTCGTCAGTGAAGAGCACTTTTTGCGAGTCCTGTCTGGTCCAGTGATGGTGGGTTTGTGCCCATAGGTGACGTTGTTGCCGGTGATGTCTGGTGAGGACCTGCCTTACAACAGGCCTCTCTCAGCCTATTGCGGACAGTCTGAGCACTGATTTGATGGATTGTGCGTTCCTGGTGTAACTCGGGCAGTTGTTGTTGCCATTCTGTGCCTGTCCCGCAGGTGTGATGTTCGGATGTACCGATCCCGTGCAGGTGTTGTTACACGTGGTCTGCCACTGCGAGGACAATCAGCTGTCCGTCCTATCTCCCTGTAGCGCTGTCTTAGGTGTCTCACAGTACGAACATTGCAATTTATTGCCCTGGCCACATCTGCAGTCCTCATGCCTCCTTGCAGCATGCCTAAGGCACGTTCACGTAGATGAGCAGGGACCCTGGGCATCTTTCCTTTGGTGTTTTTCAGAGTCAGAAGAAAGGCCTCTTTAGTGTCCTAAGTTTTCATAACCGTGACCTTAATTGCCTACCGTCTGTTAGCTGTTAGTGTCTTAACGACCGTTCCACAGGTGCATGTTCATGAATTGTTTGGTTCATTGAACAAGCATGGGGAAACAGTGTTTTAACCCTTTACAATGAAGATCTGTGAAGTTATTTGGATTTTTATGAATTATCTTTGAAAGACAGGGTCCTGAAAAAGGGACGTTTCTTTTTTTGTTGCTGAGTTTATATTTGGAAACAAGTCTTTAAAATATAATTGCACTCAAATACAGTGCGTTGGGAAAGTATTCAGACCCCTTGACTTTTTTTAGAAATGTTGTTACGTTACAGCCTTATTCTGAAATGTATTAAAAATTCTCGTCAATCTACACACACTACCCCGTAATGACAAAGCAAATACTGTTTTTTAGAAAATGTTGATATTTTGTTTGACAGCGGTTACAGTCTTCTTGGGTATGATACTACAAGCTTGGCACACCTGTATTTGGGGAGTTTCTCACATTCTTCTCTGCAGATCCTCTCAAGCGCTGTCAGGTTGGATGGGGAGCGTCACTGCACAGATATTTTCAGTTGTCTCCAGAGATGTTCGATCGGGTTCAAATCCGGGCTCTGGCTGGGCCACTCAAGGACATTCAGAGACTTGTCCCGAAGACACTCTTGCGTTGTCTTGACTGTGTGCTTAGGGTTGTTGTCCTGTTGGAAGGTGAACCTTTGCCCCAGTCTGATGGCCTGAGTGCTCTGGACCAGGTTTTCATCAAGGATCTCTCTGTACTTTGCTCCATTCATCTTTCCCTCGATTCTGACTAGTGTCCCTGCCGCTGAAAAACATCCCCACAGCATGATGCTGCCACTACCATGCTTCACCGTAGGGATGGTGCCTGGTTTCCTCCAGACGTGATGCTTGTCATTCAGGCCGAAGAGTTGAATATTGTTTCTCCTGGTCTGACAGTCCTTTAGGTGCCCTTTGGCAAACTCCAAGCAGGCTGTCATGTGCCTTTAATTGAGGAGTGGCTTCCATCTGGCCACTCTACCATAAAGGCCTGATTGGTGGAGTGCTGCAGAGATGGTTGTCCTTCTGGAAGGTTCTCCCATCTCCACAGAGGAACTCTGGAGCTCTGTCAATGACCATTGGGTTCTTGGTCACCTCCCTGACCAAGGACTTCTCCCCTGATTGCTCTGTTTGGACGGGCGGCCAGCTCTAGGAGTTTTGGTGGTTCCAAACTTCTTCCATTTAAGAATGATTGAGGCCACTGTGTTCTTGGCGACCTTCAATGCTGCAGAAATGTTTTGATACCCTTCCCCAGATCTGTGCTTTGACACAATCCTGTTTCGGAGCTCTATGGACAATTCCTTGGTTTTTGCTCTGACATGCACTTTCAACTGTGGGACCTTATATAGACAGGTGTGTCTTTCCAAATCATGTTCAATTAATTTAACACAGGTGGACTCCAAGTTGTAGAAATATCTCTAGGGTGGTCAATATTAACAGGATGCACCTGAGCTCAATTTCGAGTCTCATAGCAAAGGGTCTGAATACTTATGTCAATAAGGTATTTCTGTTTTGGTGTTTTTATACATTTACAATAATGCCTCAACTGTTTTTGCTTCGTCATTATGGGGCATTGTGTGTAGATTGAGGACATTTTTTTTCTTTAATTCATTTTAGAATAAGACTAACATAACAAAATGTGGAAGAAGTCTGAATAATTACCAAATGCACTTTATACATGTATTTGAACCCAGGTTTGTTACACGCACGGCCGCACGTGCACAGACACACATCAAAAACGCACACATGCTAGTAATGCGTTAGTTGACTCATAACACGCAGTCCACATGGTTATATCCGCGGGCGGATTTGGGGTAATTAAATATTGTGTGGATGAAGGGCAGGTGGTTGGTGGGCAGGCTGAATAAAGACAAAACAATACCTTAAATTCTTAAATTAGGGCTTCCCGAGTGGCGCAGTGGTCTGAGAAACTCTATCACAGTCCTAGAGGTCTTACAACAGACCCGGTTAATTCCCAGGCTGTGCCACAACCGGCTGTGGCTGGGAGTCCCATAGGACGGTGCACAACTGGCCCAGCGTCATCCGGGTTAGGGGAGGGTTTGGCCGGTTGGGCTTTACTTGGCTCATCGCGCTCTAGCGACTCCTTGTGGTGGGCCAGGTGCCTGCAGGCTGACAACGGTTGCCAGTTGAACAGTGTTTCCTTCGACACATTGATGCAGCTGACTTCCGGGTTAAGCTGGCGGGTGTTAAGGAGCGCGGTTAGGCAGGTCATGTTTTGGAGGACGCATGACTCCACCTTTGCCTCTCCCGAGCTCGTTGGCAAGTTGCAGTGATGAGACAACACCGCAAAAAATTGGGGTAAAATGCAAAACAAATATTTAAAAAATAAGATCGATCCATAAATGTAATAATTAATGTGCAATTCATATCTATAGGCCACATTGAGGTTTTTCTTCAATAGGCCTAAATATTCAATAAATAAATGAAGAAAAGTTGAAGACTTTACAGCACATGTTCTATATTTGCGGGTTGGGGTCGGAGTGCAGGCCTCAGATTTTCACTTTATAGTCAAACGGTTGTGGATGGGTTATTAGCAATTGCGAGTGGGTGTGGGTGAACAGCTGACCCGCGCATCACTAACACACACACACACACACACCTACCTGCCTGGCTTTGTCTGGCTGTAGCCACTTCAACACAACACATCCAACAGGTCAAAAGGGCGCAAGTTACTGAATGGCTGCTGATTGTCCGTCTCTGTAGGGTCTGGGTTGAATACTCTCAACAGGACATTCCCCAATAGTGCACTACAACTGACCAGAGGCTCTGAAGGGAATATGGGGCCAGTTCATACACAGACTGATCTCTTTATCAACTAATAAAAAAACCCTGTGTGTTTATAATAAAAAGCATTTCGCTGCACCTGCAATAACATCTGCAAAACTGTGTACGTGACCAATAAACGTTTGATTAGATTTTTAATATGGCATGACAGTGTTGGTTTTCTGTCCTCTTATATCATAGACTGTAGTTGTTGTAAAGAAAGCTCCAGACAAACTGTCCAGGAAAGGAAGCCGGTGGGTGATTCCATTGGAGTGACTCAGACAGAAAGCGGGGCACTGAATCATCTCTCATCCTGTGTCACACATTGATACACACATTTGTATTATTGTATTACCTCTTTTCACACAAACACACACACACACAGTCCCTCTGAAGTTCTGAATTGGCTGACAGTTCTACAAGTAAATCCCAAGTTATTCTTCTTGGTGTGGTAATTACCCTATAAAGATTAAATAATATTTTCCTCTTGCCCCATCCACTATCCCCACCTAAACGTGTCCAGCACATAGACTATATTTTCAAATGTGCTGGTCTCCTGCCAAGACATGCACCTCTCTGTTGAGTTCTATTTGAATCACCAGTCATGTAATTTCCATGTACACCCTTCTAAGGTTGACTGGTTCCTTCCTTGGAGTTGTCATGCGTCCCATCATGTTAATGTTTGATCTGTATTATCGGTTTCCCATAAACGGTGTAATTCCCTTGTTGAGAACCACTAGGCAGTATACTGACACACTCGTATGTGACTGTCACAAGGTACAATAATTAACTACTGAACACCTTTAAGGTAAGAGCTGCTTTTCTTTTGAAATACAACTATTCAATTAAACTTCCACTAAGAAGTGGAAGAGACTTTATGGTGCAAAGGGGAAACCACGCAGGAGTCTGCCTGAATAGGATGGAAGAGAATGACAGAACAAAGCCCAAAATAAGGTTTTCTCTTCCACTTCATCTGCAGTGAGGCCATGACTGTGTCCTGCGTGTCAGCCTGCCTTGAAACGACATGAAACTAAGGAGGCACTACGTGAAACTAAGGAGACACTACATGAAACTAAGGAGGCACTACGTGAAACTAAGGAGACACTACATGAAACTAAGGAGACACTACATGAAACTAAGGAGACACTACATGAAACTAAGGAGACTCTATGAAACTAAGGAGGCACTACATGAAACTAAGGAGGCACTACATGAAACTAAGGAGACACCGTGGTCCGGTGCTGCTCAGTTGGTAGAGCATGGTGTTTGCAACACCAGGGTTGTGGGTTTGATTCCCACGGGGGACCAGAACGGAAGAAAAAAATGTATGAAATGTATGCATTCACTACTGTAAGTCGCTCTGGATAAGAGCGTCTGCTAAATGACTAAAATGTAAATGTAAAATGTAAGGAGGCACTACATGAAACTAAGGAGGCACTACATGAAACTAAGGAGACACTACATGAAACTAAGGAGACACTACATGAAACTAAGGAGACACTACATGAAACTAAGGAGACTCTGAAACTAAGGAGGCACTACATTAAACTTAGGAGACTACATGAAACTAAGGAGACACTACATGAAACTAAGGAGACACTACATGAAACTAAGGAGGCTACATGAAACTAAGGAGACAGTACATGAAACTAAGGAGAGACTACATGAAACTAAGGAGACACTACATGAAACTAAGGAGACACTACATGAAACTAAGGAGACTACATGAAACTATGGAGACACTACATGAAACTAAGGAGACACTACATTAAACTAAGGAGACTGAAACTTAGGAGACTACATGAAACTAATGAGATGACATGAAACTAAGGAGACTACATTAAACTAAGGAGACACTACATAAAACTATGGAGAAACTAAGGAGACACTACATGAAACTAAGGAGACAACATGGAACTACAGAGACACTACATGAAACTAAGGAGAGACTACATGAAACTAAGGAGACTCTGAAACTAAGGAGGCACTACATTAAACTTAGGAGACTACATGAAACTAAGGAGACACTACATGAAACTAAGGAGACACTACATGAAACTAAGGAGACAGTACATGAAACTAAGGAGAGACTACATGAAACTAAGGAGGCACTACATGAAACTAAGGAGACACTACATGAAACTAAGGAGAGACTACATGAAACTAAGGAGACTACATGAAACTATGGAGACACTACATGAAACTAAGGAGACACTACATTAAACTAAGGAGACTGAAACTTAGGAGACTACATGAAACTAATGAGATGACATGAAACTAAGGAGACTACATTAAACTAAGGAGACACTACATAAAACTATGGAGAAACTAAGGAGACACTACATGAAACTAAGGAGACAACATGGAACTACAGAGACACTACATGAAACTAAGGAGAGACTACATGAAACTAAGGAGACACTACATGAAACTGAGGTAACTACATGAAACTAAGGAGACACTACATGAACTTGTCTAATTAAAAGCGTTCCTCTGTGGGCCTGTCTTTGGCCAGTCAAAATAACAAGTGGTTATTAATACATGGTAACTGCTGCCATGTAGAATGTGTTCATGGATTTAATCTACGCTCCACTACGTTCTGAGGTGTTTCCGTAAATAATGTCAGTGCTCCTCCAACATCGACAACCATTTCAGTCTCAACCTCACTTTGTGACTTTGAAGAAAACTCCAAAGAAATCAGTGGTGGCGGTGCGTTGGCCTGGGAGTGCTGAGTCTGGTTAGGCAACATCCTCCCTACAGCCATAATAGTGATCATAAACTCATCTCTATCAAAAGGTGGTGAACATCACTCACAGGGCATGTGGAGGTTAAGTGTCAAAGGCAATGCTCTAGTGGTTCTCCTTGTTTTCAAATGAAAACATGGGGGAGCTGGATGATTAAAATGGGACTGTGCTGCTTTGATCAATCCAAGATGGCGTAGCAGTCAGGCATCTTTTGTCTTCGTCTTGTCGTGTCCCGTGTATATATTACATTTCCATTTAAGTCATTTAGCAGACGCTCTTATCCAGAGCGACTTACAAATTGGTGCATTCACCTTATGATATCCAGTGGAACAACCACTTTACAATAGTGCATCTAAATCTTTGGGGGGGGGGGGGGGGTTAGAATGATTACTTTATCCTATCCTAGGTATTCCTTAAAGAGGTGGGGTTTCAGGTGTCTCCGGAAGGTGGTGATTGACTCCGCTGTCCTGGCGTCGTGAGGGAGCTTGTTCCACCATAGGGGTGCCAGAGCAGCGAACAGTTTTGACTGGGCTGAGCAGGAACTGTGCTTCCTCAGAGGTAGGGGGGCCAGCAGGCCAGAGGTGGATGAGCGCAGTGCCCTCGTTTGGGTGTAGGGACTGATCAGAGCCTGAAGGTACGGAGGTGCCGTTCCCCTCACGGCTCCGTAGGCAAGCACCATGGTCTTGTAGCGGATGCGAGCTTCAACTGGAAGCCAGTGGAGAGAGCGGAGGGACGTGAGAGAACTTGGGAAGGTTGAACACCAGACGGGCTGCGGCATTCTGGATGAGTTGTAGGGGTTTAATGGTACAGGCAGGGAGCCCAGCCAACAGCGAGTTGCAGTAATCCAGATGACAAGTGCCTGGATTAGGACCTGCGCCGCTTCCTGTGTGAGGCAGGTTTGTACTCTGCGAATGTTGTAGAGCATGAACCTACAGGATCGGGTTACCGCCTTGATGTATATATATTTTTATATATTTTTTGGGGGCATATATTTTTTATATTTTTCTTAACCCCAACTTCAACATACTCTCCTGCAACCCGCCTCAACCAATATGGTATGGATCTGCTATTTTCTTTACTTTAGAACCGGCACCCCTAACAGAAGCTAGCCAGCTAACCTGCTACTAGCTTGTAGTCAGCTAGCCACTGCTAGCGGTCATCAGCTAACCTTTAGCCCGGACAACTCCTGCCAGTCTGCACAGTGCAATTCAACCCAAAGCTTATCGGACTTCTTTTTCTCCATATCCCCGGATTCCTACCGCAAGCTCTGAACCTCTTCACCTGGATCATTGCAGCTAGCTAGCTGCTATCCGATTGGCTTCTCCTGGCTAACGTCTCTGTCCCGAAGCAAGCACCATCTAGCCTGGAACTAGCCTATGCTAGGCCCATCTCCCGGCTAGCTGAAGAGGTCCATTAGCCACTCCTTGGGCTACAATGCCTATTTTGCCAATTGGCCTGGACCCCTTTTATTGCCGATACGGAGCCCCGCTGATCCATCATGACTGGACTACCGACGTAATCCGCCCGAGGTGGTTTTTCAACAGGCCCATCCGTCACGACGTCCCCTGAATGACCTTCTGCTAGCCTGCTAGCTGCGGCCCACTAGCTGTCTAGAGCATACTGGATTGTTAGCTGAAGAGGTCCATCAGCCAATTTCTTGGGCTACTATACCTATTTTGCCAATTGGCCTGGACCCTTTTACTACACGGAGCCCTGCTGATCCATCACGACTGGTCTGCCGATGTAAGCGCACGAGGGGCTACAACAGACTTCTTCCGTCGCGACGTCCCTCTAAGGCCCTTCTGCTGGCCCCGGCCCGCTAGCTGTCTGAATCGCCGTGTCTCCAGCCTGCCCAGCTACTCACTGGACCCTATGATCACTCGGCTACGCATGCCTCTCTCTAATGTCAATATGCCTTGTCCATTGCTGTTTTGGTTAGTGATTATTGTCTTATTTCACTGTAGAGCCTCCAGCCCTGCTCAATATGCCTCAGCTAACCCTCTTGTCCCACCTCCCACACATGTGGTGACCTCATCTGGTTTAATTGATGTCTCTAGAGACGATGCCTAGGTTTACTTCCACTGTACTCACATCCCGCCATACCTTTGTCGGTACATTATCCATTGACTCTATTCTACCGCGAACCGAAACCTGCTCCTTTTACTTTCTGTTCCGAACGTACTAGACGACCAGTTCCTATAGCCTTTAGCCGTACTCTTATCCTACTCATCTGCTCCTCTGGTGATGTAGAGGTTAATCCAGGCCCTGCAGTGCCTAGCTCCACTCCCATTCCCCGGGTGCTCTCATTTGTTGACTTCTGTAACCGTAAAAGCCTTGGTTTCATGCATGTTAACATTAGAAGCCTCCTCACTAAGTTTGTTTTATTCACTGCTTTAGCACACTCTGCAAACCCGGATGTCGTAGTCGTGTCTGACTCCTGGCTTAGGAAGGCCACCAAAAACCCTGAAATTTCCATCCCTAACTATAACATTTTCAAACAAGATAGAACTGCCAAAGGGGGCTGAGTTGCAATCTACTGCAAAGATAGCCTTGAGAGTTCTGTCTTACTATCCAGGTCTGTGCCCAAACTATTTGAGCTTCTACTTTTAAAAATCCACATTTCCAGAAACAAGTCTCTCACTGTTGCCGCTTGCTATAGACCACCTTCTGCCCCCAGCTGTGCCCTGGACACCATATGTGAATTGATTGCCCCCCATCTATCTTCAGAGCTCGTGCTGTTAAGTGACCTAAACTGGGACATGCTTAACACCCCAGCCATCCTACAATCTAAGCTTGATGCCCTCAATCTCCTCAATCTCACACACATTATCAATGAACCTACCAGGTACAACCCCAAATCTGTAAACACAGGCACCCTCATAGATATCATCCTAACCAACCTGTCCTCCAAATACACCTCTGTTGTCTTCAACCAGGATCTCAGTGATCACTGCCTCTTTGCTTGCGTCCGTAATGGGTCTGCGGTCAAACGACCACACCTCATCACTGTCAAACGCTCCCTAAAACACTTCAGCGAGCAGAACTTTCTAATCGACTTGGCCCGGGTATCCTGGAAGGATATTGACCTCATCCCATCAGTAGAAGATGCCTGGTTACTCTTTAAAAGTGCTTTCCTCACAATCTTAAATAAGCATGCCCCATTCAAAAAATGTAGAACCAGGAACAGATATAGCTCTTGGTTCACTCCAGACCAGACTGCCCTTGACCAGCACAAAAACATCCTGTGGCGTACTGCATTAGCGTCGAATAGCCCCCGCGATATGCAACTTTTCAGGGATGTTAGGAACCAATACACACAGGCAGTTAGGAAAGCAAAGCCTAGCTTTTTCAAACAGAAATGTGCATCCTGTAGCACAAACTCCAAAAAGTTCTGGGACACTGCAAAGTCCATGGAGAATAAGAGCACCTCCTCCCAGCTGCCCACTGCACTGAGGCTAGAAAACACTGTCACCACCGATAAATCCACGATAATTGAGAATTTCAATAAGCATTTTTCTACGGCTGGCCATGCTTTCCACCTGCACCCCCCCTACCCTGGTCAACAGCCCTGCACCCCCACAGCAACTTGCCCAAGCCTCCCCCATTTCTCCTTCACCCAAATCCAGATAGCTGATGTTCTGAAAGAGCTGCAAAATCTGGACCCCTACAAATCAGCAGGACTAGACAATCTGGACCCTCTCTTTCTAAAATGATCAGCCGAAATTGTTGCAACCCCTATTACTAGTCTGTTCAACCTCTCTTTCGTATCGTCTGAGATCCCCAAAGATTGGAAAGCTGCCGTGGTCATCCCCCTCTTCAAAGGGGAGACACTCTAGACCCAAACTGCTACAGACCTATTTCTATCCTACCCTGCCTTTCTAAGGTCTTCGAAAGCCAAGTTAACAAACAGATCACCTGTCACACTCTTCGTCGTCTGAAGATAGAGAGAAATCACTGTCGGACCAATACGCAGCGAGATCGTATGTACTCATCTTCTTTATTAAGGAAAAGAAGGGAAACCAAAATAAACTCGTACACAAAACACAATGACGAATAACAGTCTGGTAAGGCACAAGGCTATACACAGAACAATCTCCCACAAACTCCAAACACAAACACATACCTAATTATAGGACTCTCAATCAGAGGCAACTAGGAAACACCTACCTCCAATTGAGAATCCAACACCCAATACCTAAACATAGAAATACTAACCTAGAAAGAACATAGAAATACAAAAACATAGAACATAACCCAAACCCGGAAATAATAAATCAAACACCCTTCTAAGCAAACCACCACCCCGAACCACATAAAACAAATACCCTCTGCCACGTCCTGACCAAACTACAATACAAATAACCCCTATTACTGGTCAGGACGTGACATCACCGACCATTTCAAATCCCACCGTACCTTCTCCGCTATGCAAGTTGGTTTCCGAGCTGGTCATGGGTGCACCTCAGCCACGCTCAAGGTCCTAAACGATATCATAACCTCCATCGATAAGAGACAATACTGTGCAGCTCTATTCATAGCCCTGGCCAAGGCTTTCGACTCTGTCAATCACCACATTCTTATCGGCTGACTCAACAGCCTTGGTTTCTCAAATGACTGCCTCGCCTGGTTCACCAACTGCTTCTCAGACAGAGTTCAGTGTGTCAAATCGGAGGGCCTGTTGTGCGGATCTCTGGAAGTCTCTATGGGGGTGCCACAGGGTTCAATTCTCGGGCCGACTCTTTTCTCTGTGTACATCAATGATGTCGCTCTTGCTGCTGGTGATTCTCTGATCCACCTCTACGCAGACGACACCATTCCGTATACTTCTGGCCCTTCTTTGGACACTGTGTTAACTAACCTCCAGACGAGCTTCAATGCCATACAACTCTCCTTCCATGGCCTCCAACTGCTCTTAAATGCACATAAAACTAAATTAATGCTCTATAACTGATCGTTACCAGCACCTGCCCGCCCGTCCAGCATCACTACTCTGGACGGTTCTGACTTAGAATATGTGGACATCTACAAATACCTAGGTGTCTGATTAGACTGTAAACTCTCCTTCCAGACTCACATTAAGCATCTCCAATCCAAAATTAAATCTAGACTCGGCTTCTTATTTCGCAACAAAGCATCCTTCACTCATGCTGCCAAACATACCCTCGTAAAACTGACCATCCTACCGATCCTTGACTTCGGCGATGTCATTTACAAAATAGCCTCCAACACTCTACTCAACAAATTGGATGCAGTCTATCACAGTGCCATCCATTTTATCACCAAAACCCCATATACTACCCACCACTGCGACCTGTATGCTCTCATTGGCTGGCCCTCGCTTCATATTCGTTGCCAAACCCACTGGCTCCAGGTCATCTATAAGTCTTTACTAAGCCCCACCTTATCTCAGCTCACTGGTCACCATAGCAGCACCCACCTGTAGCACGCGCTCCAGCAGGTATATTTCACTGGTCACCCCCAAAGCCAATTCCTCGTTTGGCCGCCTTTCCTTCCAGTTCTCTGCTGCCAATGACTAGAACGAATTGCAAAAATCACTGAAGCTGGAGACTCATATCTCCCTCACTAGCTTTAAGCACCAGCTGTCAGAGCAGCTCACAAATCACTGCACCTGTACATAGCCCATCTGTAAATAGCCCATCCAATTACCTCATCCCCATACTGTTATTATTATTTTTTTGCTCCTTTGCATCCCAGTATCTCTACTTGCACATTCATATTCTGCACATCTATCACTCCAGTCTCTATTAATCCAGTGTTTAATTGCTAAATTGTAATTATTTCGCACTATGGCCTATTTATTGCCTTACCTCCCTTATCTTACCTCATTTGCGCACAATGTATATAGACTTTTTTATATTGTGTTATTGACTGTATGTTTTGTTTATTCCATGTGTAACTCTGTGTTTGTAACGCCCTGGCCATAGAGAGGGGTTTTTTGTTCTTTATTTTGGTTAGGCCAGGGTGTTACATTGGGTGGGCGTTCTATGTTCCTTTTTCTATGTTTTGGTATTTCTTTGTTTTGGGCCGTGTGTGTGTGGCTCCCAATCAGGCACAGCTGAAGCTCGTTGCTGCTGATTGGGAGTCACACATAAGGAGCATGTTTTTCCTTTGGGTTTTGTGGGTAATTGTTTCTGTTTGAGTATTTGCCTAACAGGACTGTTTGCTGTCGTTTTGTTCATTTTGTAGTGTTCTCTTGTTTATTTGAATTAAAATTCTAATGATGAGCACATCCTCTGCTGCACCTTGGTTCCCTCTTACAGACAGCTGTTACAGAATTACCCACCAAAAACGGACCAAGCAGCAGAGGAAGAAGAGGCACCAGGAGAAGGACTCATGGACTTTGGAGAGGATTGTTCAGGATTCCTGGAGATGGAAAGAATTACTGGACGAAGGTTAACCATGGGCTCAAGCAGGGGAGTATCGCCGCCCGCAGTGGGAGATCGAGGCGGCGAGAGCTGAGAGGCGCTGGTACGAGGCGAGGGAGCTCAACGGACACGGGAGGCAACCCCACAATTTTTTTTTGGGGGGGGCACACGGGGAGATTGGCAGAGTCAGGTGGTAGACCTAAGCCAACTCCCCGTGCTTACCGGAAGCAGCGTGGTACTGGTAAGACACCGTGTTATGCTGTGGAGCGCACGGTGTCCCCAGTGCGCGTTCAAAGCCCGGTGCGCTACATACCAGCCCCCCGCAAGTGCCATGCGAGTGCAGGCATCGAGCCAGGGCGGATGGTGCCAGCTCAGCGCGTCTGGTCTCCAGTGCGCCTCCTCGGTCCAGGTTATCCTGCGCCGGCGTTGCGCACTGTGTCTCCAGAGCGCTGGGAGGGTCCAGTTCGCCCAATGCCTGCTCTCCGCCTGTGCCGGGCCAAAGTGGGCATTCAGCCTGGAGTGTGGGTAAAGAGTGTCCGTACCAGAACTCCAGTGCTCTCCCCATCCTGGTCCATCCTGTGCCACCTCCCAGGACCAGGCCTCCAGTGGGTCTCCCCATCCTGGTCCATCCTGTGCCACCTCCCAGGACCAGGCCTCCAGTGGGTCTCCCCATCCTGGTCCATCCTGTGCCACCTCCCAGGACTAGGCCTCCAGTGGGTCTCCCCATCCTGGTCCGTCCTGTGCCACCTCCCAGGACTAGGCCTCCAGTGGGTCTCACCTGTCCAGAGCAGTCAGAGCTTCCCGCCAGTCAACAGTCGTCAGAGCTTCCCGCCAGTCAACAGTCGTCAGAGCTTCCCGCCAGTCAACAGTCGTCAGAGCTTCCCGCCAGTCAACAGTCGTCAGAGCTTCCCGCCAGTCAACAGTCGTCAGAGCTGCCCACCAGTCAACAGTCGCCAGAGAGGTCAGACTGCGCTGAACTGCCGGAGTGGCCAGACTGCCCTGAACTGCCAGAGTGGCCAGGGACACCCGCCAGCCCGGTGAGTCCTGTGCCTACGCCTAGGGCCAGGCCTCTGTCATGTCTCCCCAGCCTGGTGAATCCTGGGTCAGTGCCGTCAGAGCAGCCAGGGTCGCCCGCCAGCCGGGCGCAACCATCGCTGCCCGCCAGCCGGGCGCAGCCAGGGTCGCCCGCCAGCCGGGCGCAGCCAGGGTCGCCGGGCGCAGCCAGGGTCGCCGGCCGCCAGCCGGGCGCAACAAGGGTCGCCGGCCGCCAGCCGGGCACAACCATCGCCGCCCGCCAGCCGGGCGCAGTCAACGTCGCCCACCAGACCTTCGGCGCGGCCAGGTGCGCCACCTAAGAGGGCGACGTCAAGGGTGGAGCAGAGGCCACGTCCCGCACCTGAGCCGCCGCCGTAAGAAGGCCCACCCGGACCCTCCCCTTCAGAGTCAGGTTTTGCGGCCGGAGTCCGCACCTTTGGGGGGGTACTGTAACGCCCTGGCCATAGAGAGGGGTTTTTTTGTTCTTTATTTTGGTTAGGCCAGGGTGTTACATTGGGTGGGCGTTCTATGTTCCTTTTTCTATGTTTTGGTATTTCTTTGTTTTGGGCCGTGTGTGTGGCTCCCAATCAGGCACAGCTGAAGCTCGTTGCTGCTGATTGGGAGTCACACATAAGGAGCATGTTTTTCCTTTGGGTTTTGTGGGTAATTGTTTCTGTTTGAGTATTTGCCTAACAGGACTGTTTGCTGTCGTTTTGTTCATTTTGTAGTGTTCTCTTGTTTATTTGAATTAAAATTCTAATGATGAGCACATCCTCTGCTGCACCTTGGTTCCCTCTTACAGACAGCTGTTACAGTGTTGTTCGTATCGCACTGCTTTGCTTTATCTTGGCCAGGTCGCAGTTGTAAATGAGAACTTGTTCTCAACTAGCCTACCTTGTTAAATAAAGAAGAAAAAATAATAATAAAAAAATATATATTTGGCTTGATGTTGGTTGGAGGCTAGCTCTCGAGAACACAAGGGGGACATACACCCTCCCCTTTAGGGTTCTTAGATGAAGGTATGGACCACAGCTGATCAGTGAATTACAATCCTAACGCTCAATTTTAGCATTTAGAAGCATTGTTAATCCTTGCTAGCGATACGTTTTTGGAAACTTTCGGAACTTAACGTTCATATAAGTGACAAAGAGTCTTTCAAACACAAAAGATACACTCAGTGTACACAGTTTAGCGAAGTTGAACCCGGCTGTTTTCACACACCATCTCGGCTATGACACATCCTCTCACCTTGCGCTCGCATTTCCATTGGACCATTCCATTCAACATTTCCAGCAGGTTTGCATGTGTTTCTCAAAATACAGCCAGGTGCAACTTTCCTAAACTGTGTACACTAAGTGTATCTTTTGTATATGAAAAAGTATTTGTCACTTATATGAAAGTTATGTCCCAAATGTTTCCAAAACCGTATCGCGTGCGAGGTGTATTTGACAGAGCATTTGGGCAACGTTGGGCATTTCCATGTCAAGGCTAAAGCTGTCATCCGATGGCGGCAGTTGAGATACACAGGAGAGTGATGGATGGAACAGACAACACTCTAGACTACATTTTACATTTTAGTCATTTAGCAGACGCTCTTATCCAGAGCGACTTACAGTAGTGAATACATTTCATTTCATGCTTTTTTTTTTGTACTGGCCCCCGTGGGAATCGAACCCATAACCCTGGGCGCAGACTATACAGGCAGCACCCACAGGCAGCACCCAGTGGCAGCACCCAGTGGCAGCTAGACAGGTACCAAGCCCAAGCGGGTTGGCTGGTAGGGAGAGGCTCCCTCATCTCCTACGCTTTCCTACGGTTTCTTCCAAATGCCCCCTGGCGTGACAGGAAACAGGGAAGACGGAGTTCTCAGCGTGTTGCACCTGTTGCCCGGGCAGCAGGTCAGCAAAACAGGGCCCTGCTCCTGGGTAAACAACAACACCTATGTATCTACTGTAACAACTGTTTCCACTGCTCAAGCACCACTGTCTCTACTGTTGATGTTGTGAGTGGAGTTTTACAAAGTTGGTCCTGACTTCTGTTTCTTCGTTCTGACTTATTGCTGATGTAAGAAGGATGTATTTTGGCAGGAGTTAATATGCCTGTGTACTGTAAAGAATACTGTATCTGGATTGGTCCTTCAACTTGCTTCTGAATAATTGAATGAAAACTATATTTTCTTGACTGAGACTTAATTAGGAAGTGATTTATTTCCACAGGATGGAAAACCAGGCAATACTGTGTAATATGAAAGGAAAAATGGAAATCGTCATCATCATTTAGCCTAATTGAAGAAAGCCTCCTCTCTTTGCAGTAGAACTCAAATAGCCTCAACTTCTTCCAATCACATCTGTCAGCCAAAGGCCAATTAGCTTAACGAGCCCAGGGGTTGTCAGAAGATTATTAAAGGAGTCCACCCCCACATTGTCTGTCATCTTTTCTCTTTCAATTCAAACTGGAGATGTTCGTTCTCTCTCTCTATTCTCTATGACACGCAATGGAAAACGAGGAGCTTGGTTGCCTAGCTACCCACCTACTCGCCCATCCCATAGTAACCTATTCTTCTGAGGCATATGTGTTTTTCCTATAGGATCTGGTTAAGCCCTCAGTGGAGAAGTTATTATAATGTTCAATCAGTAGAATATTTAGCAAGACTATTTAGACATGATCAACAAGGGCAGGCTTGTTACAGTGGGAGTTTGACTGCATGACTGTGTCCCAAAATGAGGCTATTTAGTGCACTACCTTTGACCAGGGCCCCCTCTGAGGCCTGAGAACATCGCATTTCCTAGTCTGTACTTGATGACTTCCTCCTTAGGTGTGTCTGTCTCTTGACTATACCAGGCATGTTTTTGAAAGGATAGCATGTTGTATCCAATGCACACTGACCCCCTCTCCCTCTCTCTCTCCTCTATCTTTCCTCTCACTCTCTCCTCTCTCTCCCTCTCTCCTCTCTTTCTCTATCTCTCTCCTCTCTCTCTCTATCCTCTCTCTCTCCTCTCTTCTCTCCGTTATCTCTCTATCTCTCTTCTCTCTCTCTTCTCACTCTCTCTCTCTCTCTTTCTCTCTCTCCTCTCCTCTCCTCCCTATCTCTCTTCTCTTCTCTCCTCTCTCCCCTCTCTCTCTCCTCTCTTCTCTCCTCTATCTCTCTTATCTCTCTCTCCTCTCTCTCTCTCTCTCTCTCTCGCCTCTCTCTCTCTCTCTCCTCTCTCTTTCTCCTCGCTTCTCTTCTCTCTCTTGTCTCTATTTCTCTCCTCTCTTCTCTCCTCTCTCTTCTCTTCTATATCTCTTCTCTCCTTTCTCTTCTCTCTCTCTCCCCTCTCTCCTCTCTCTTCTCTCCTTTCTCTTCTCTCTCTCTCCCCTCTCTCCTCTCTCTCTCGCTCTCCTCTCTTTCTATATCTCTCTCTTCTCTCACTCTCTCCTCTCTTCTCTCTTCTCTTCTCTCGCTCTCCTCTATTTCTCTCCTCTTTTCTCTCCTCTCCTCTCTCTTCTCTTCTATTTCTCTCCTCTGTTTCTCTATCTCTCTCCTCTGCTTTCTCCTCCCTCTCTCTCTCGCTCCTCTATCTTTCCTATCACTCTTCTCTCCTTTATCTCTCTCTCTTCTCTCTCTTTCTCTTTCTCTCTCCTCTCCTCTCCTCTCCTCTCCTCTCCTCTCCTCTCCTCTCCTCTCCTCCCTATCTCTCCTCTCTTCTCTCTTCTCTTCTCTCCTCTCTCCCCTCTCTCTCTCCTCTCCCCTCTTCTCTCCTCTATCTCTCTTCTCTCTCTCGCCTCTTTATCTCTCTCATCTCTATTTCTCTCCTCTCTCTTCTCTTCTATATCTCTTCTCTCCTTTCTCTTCTCTCTCTCTTCTCTCTCTCGCTCTCCTCTCTTTCTATATCTCTCTCTTCTCTCTCTCTCTCCTCTCTTCTCTCTCTCCTCTTCTCTCCTCTATCTCTCTCTCCTCTCTCCTCTCTCTCTTCTCTATCTTTCCTATCACACTCTCTCCTCTCCTCTCTCTCTCTCTCCTCTTTTCTCTCTTCTCTCTTCTCTCCTCTCTCTCCTCTATCTCTCTCCTCTTCTCTCCCTCTTCTCTATCTCTCCTCTATCTCTCTCTCCCCCTCTCTCTCTCTCTCTCTCCTCTTCTCTCCTTTCTCTTCTCTCTCTCTCTCATCTTTCTCTCTTCTATCTTTGCTGTCACTCTCTCCTCTCTCTCTTTCTCCTCTATCTTTCCTATCACTCTCTCTCCTCTCTCTCCTCTCTTTCTCTATCTCTCTCTCCCCTCTCTCTCCTCTTTTCGCTCTTCTCTCTTCTCTCCTCTATCTCCCTCTCTTCTCTCTCTCCTCTCTCTCTCCTCTATCTTTCTCCTTATCTCTTCTCTCTCTCCCCCCTCTCTCTCTCTCCTCTATCTCTCTCCTTTCTCTTCTCTCTCTCTCTTCTCTCCTCTCTCTTCTCTTTTATATCTCTCCTCTCTTCTCTCCTTTCTCTTCTCTCCTCTATCTTTCCTATCACTCTCTCTCCTCTATCTCTCTCTCCCCTCTCTCTCTCCTCTTTCTCTCTCCTATATCTCTCTCCTCTCTCTCTCTCTCTCTCTCCCCTCTCTCTCCCCTCTCTCTCTCCTCTTTCTCTCGCTCTCTCTCCTCTTCTCTCTCTCTCTCTCCTCTCTTCCTCTCTCCTCTTCTATTCTCTCTCTCTCTCTCCGCTCTCTCTATTTCTCTCCTCTCCTCTATCTCTCTCTTCTCTTCTCTCTCTCTCTTCTCTCCTCTCTCTTCTCTTTTATATCTCTCCTCTCTTCTCTCCTTTCTCTTCTCTCTCTCCCCTCTCTCTCTTCTATCTTTCCTGTCACTCTCTCTCCTCTCTTTCCTATCACTCTCTCTCCTCTCTCTCTCTCTCTCTCTATCTCTCTTCTCTCTTTCTCTCCTCTCTCCCCTCTCTCTCATCTCCTCTCTCTCTCTGCCTCTCTCCCTTTCTCTCTCTCTATCTCTCTCCTCTCTTCTCTCTTCTCTCTCTCTCTTCTCTTCTCTCCTCTCTCTTCTCTTTTATATCTCTCCTCTCTTCTCTCCTCTCTCTCTCCCCTCTCTCTTCTATCTTTCCTGTCACTCTCTCTCCTCTCTCTCTCCTCTATCTTTCCTATCACTCTCTCTCCTCTCTCTCTCTCCTCTCCTCTCTCTCTCTCTCTCTCTCCTCTCTCTCTCTCTCTCTCTCCTCTCTTCTCTCTCTCTCCCCTCTCTCTCTCTTCTATCTTTCCTGTCACTCTCTCTCCTCTCTCTCTCTCCTCTATCTTTCCTATCACTCTCTCTCCTCTCTCTCCCTATCTCTCTCTTCTCTCTTTCTCTCCTCTCTCCCCTCTCTCTCTCCTTTCCTCTCTCTCTCTGCCTCTCTGCCTCTCTCTCTATCTCTCTCCTCTCTTCTCTCTCCTTTCTCGCTCTCCTCTCCTCGCTCCTCCCTCCTCCATCTCTCTCTCCTCTCTATCTTTCTCCTCGCTTCTCCTCTCTCTCTCCTCTATCTCTCCTCTCTTCTCTCCTTTATCTTCTCTCTCTCTCCCCTCTCTCTCCTTTCTCCTCTCTTCTCTCTTATATCTCTCCTCTCCTCTCCTCTCCTCTCCTCTCCTCTCCTCTCCTCTCCTCTCCTCTCCTCTCCTCTCCTCTCCTCTCTCTCTCTTCTCTTCTCTCCTCTATCTTTATTTATATCTCTATCTCTCTCCTCTATCTCTATTCCCTTTCTTCTCTATCTCTCTCTCTTCTCTCCCCTCTTCTATCTCTATCTCTCTCTCTCCTCTCCTCAATCTCTCTCTCCTCTCTCTTCTGTCTCTATTATAGTTGCATGCGTAAAAAGACAGACAATTTCTTGACTCGTTGTCCATCATCAGTCAACGGATGACTCCCACTGAAATCTTTGGCTCAATCTGTAATTTTCAGACACAAAATCTCGGTCTGGCCATTGCCCTCATAACTCTCTGTCCACTTTTTTGCCCATCAGCACTTCAGAGAAATATAGGTTCCCTTCATTTAGTGAGATTCTCACAGCAGGAAAATAATCCTGCAGCAACAGGCAGGCAATGTGAATTATAATTCATGTACATTTTTTGTAAAGGTTGATACATTTTTCGTTAGGGCAAATCAAGTCCGACATTTTAAAGTGGAAATTACAAACTTCAGACGTGTTTTTAAACCTTGAAAACACTACAAATGTGCATTTCCTGCTTTGCAGGAAAATTCCTGCAACAACAGGATGATCAAATTAAGATATGGCATCTGTACTTCCTTCATTATTCAAAACCTTTGTTGTGGGTGTAGGACACATTGTGCTTGATGAAGAGGAAAAAACAATTAAAGAAATTTTAGTACGTCTAATTCGAACCCCTCATTTCTTTTTCCAAAGAATGCACATGCGGTTCCAATCTAATGTTAGCACAGGACAGGAGCTGCAAGACTTCCCATAATAACCTGTGAGCCTTGAAGCCCAACACAAATAACTGCTGTACGGGAACTGATCAAAACAAGGAGCAACAGCCTGGTCTTACAGTAATGTGGACTGAAACAAAGCAAAAAATATACAGGTTGCCATTATGGCTAAAAGTAGTTCACTATATAGGGAATAGTGTGCCATTTGGGAAGTATCCATAATATACATAGGTGCGGTATCAATAGAAGTATTGACAAGTATATCACTCATTTGCACATACTGCCTGTAGAGGATGAAATGGGCTGGGATTGACTGTGTAGGTCTGACCTAGGAACATCAGTCATGAGGTGTAATGAACGCCAGCCACAACCCAAGGCCTGGTGTACGTGGAGGTGCCCTGTCCTGTCATGCTCTTTCTGATTTCTCTGTGGCTATGGGCATGGCTCACTGCAGACAGAGACTAATTACTCTCAGGTCCTGAACTCACCGGCCGGCGACCGCAGACTGAAACTCAGCTTGTCTTGTGAAGGGAAGATTGAGCAAGAGAAAGGCCACTGGGTCCGACCAACTGAGTTCAATAACATGTTTTTTTAAAATTCATATACTTTGAATGTTTTAGCCTGACTGGTGAGCAGGGTTTGTAGTTTTGGTACTTTTCTATTGGTTCCATTGCAACAAGCAAGCTCAATTAATAATAGCTTATTTCAAATAGTATTTGAACCCAGGTCTGCCGACCAGACCGACTGCTGCCCCTCGCTCCCGCTCCCGAAAAAGGAGGACGTTTTGTTGGTGACAATGAACCCTCTAACCTTACCTCCTCATCAGACTCAGTCCCTCTCAGTCTCTCTGCATCTGTGTGTCATTACCGAGACATTATGACCTCCCTCCTCCTCCAAAGGCCAACAGAAGCGATAAAGCAGATAATTGAAGGGCTGGTTAATCACTGTTTACTCACCACGATGTTACATGTTGTTGGGCTCAGCGGCTTCACACAGACAGCATCCTGCCTGATGTCTCAGAGTGGACGCCCAACACACACACAAGCACACACACACCCCTTAACGTATAATCCTGCCTGATGGCTCAGAGTGGACGCCCAACAC